>NC_091012.1:73601692-74226692 GCF_041146395.1 Eulemur rufifrons
TGCAATATTCCCATAGTCAATAATTATGTATTGTACATTAAAAAAAAATTAGGAGGGTAAATTTTATGTTGTGTTCGTACGATGATGGAATAAAACACAAGCTTAACTTTTTTATTTTTAAATATTCTTTTCCAATGAAATTTCAAGTCCAATCCCAATATTTGCCACATTTAATTTGCACACATTTTTTATAAACATCCCTGAAAGCCCTGGTTGGTAGGTAAAATCTCTTTATGGAACATATTATTATATGGTGAAAAATTCCTCATTGATTTAGATAATAAAGTGGACTCAGAAGAGTTGGCAAAAAAATGCAGAAAGACAATTCATTTTTCAGGCTTGTATTGTTTACAAAGTAGCCCATCTTTTCCTATTTGTTTTCCTTGTATGAAATTTAATAACATTCACAGAAGTTCAGCCACACAGTGGTCCCTATAATATTTTGGATTCCAGTATCCCAATATAGATGATTTATTCATTTCACACAATTATGGATGATAAGGAACAGCTATAGTTTGGAACTCATAAGAGGCTTCATTATGTTTTTTATTTCCCAAGGACTAATCATGGCAATTGTCCTTGTCATGACCTTACCCATCCCTCTTCCTAGGAACCTAGCTACAATTATGGTCTCTCAAGCACGTATTTCCACACTATCTTCCTGTTTTACTAAATTATAAGATGATCTCTTTAGCAGCTGACGTAGCTGGTAAAATTTGAGGAGTTCTTATATTAACCATATCCCATGTAGACTAATGGCATATTATTTATAACAACACTGTACATTTGTATATGTGATTATCTTTCAAAACACTTTTACAATGCCAACCAACTTCTTTCATAATTCCACAACATTGGTTAAATGAAATAGTTAATATATTATTTACATTTTGTAATTGAAAATGTTCACAGAACACTGGACAAATAGAATAGTATTCAATTGTGTGAAGTTTAAAATAAAATTGGGTCTGGTCAAATAGAATTTGAAAACATGAGAATAAAAAATTTTAAAACATATTTCAGGCAATTGATATTAACTCATAAGGACCCAGTTTCATATAATTATTTTCAAATGTTCAGACCAGGGAAAATAACAAGTACTAAGTGAAATTTTTAATTTTTCATAAGTGTATATTATTTGTGGGAACACTTTAGTCATGAAAGATGTCTAATTTCAGGTAAAACTTCAAATAATTCTTCTGATGATAGGATCTTTAAATAAATGAAAAGATATTAATGAAATGTGAATGAACATGGTATATGAGCAATAATTTCTCTTGTTACTTTAAAATAAATGTTCTTTCATGGTATCAGGTTATACATAGAATCTCAACATTAGACAACCAAAATTGTTAAACTGGTTTTAAAAATAAGAAACATTATCTATTTATGTACATCTATAATGATATTTGTTTGGTGTTTTTTTTTTTTTTTTTTTTTTTTTTTTTGATACAGAGTCTCACTCTGTTGCCTGGGCTAGAGTGCAGTGGCATCAGCCTAGCTCACAGCAACCTCAAGCTCCTCAGCTTAAGCAATCCTCCTGCCTCAGCCTCCCAAGTAGCTGGGACTACAGGCATGCGCCACCATGCCCGGCTACTTTTTCTATATATATTTTTAGCTGTCCATATAATTTCTTTCTATTTTTAGTAGAGACAGGGTCTCACTCTTGTTAAGGCTGGTCTCGAACTCCTGAACTCAAACAATCCGCCCGCCTCGGCCTCCCAGAGAGCTAGGATTACAGGCGTGAGCCACCGTGCCTGGCCTATAATGATATTTGCATATTTAATTTTTATTAAACTATAACTCACATATTGTAACCCCCCCCAAAAAAAAACAGCAGAAGAAAAGAAATAACTAAGGTCAGAGCAGAACTAAAGGAAATTGAAAGCAAAACAAACAAACAAAAAATACAGAAAATTAATGAAACAAAAAGTTGGTTCTTTGAAAAGATAAACAAAATTGATAGACCTTTCACTAGATTACCCAGTTATAGAAAAGAAGGGATCCAAATAAGCTCAATCAGAAGTGAAAAAGGAGATATTACAATTGATACCACAGAAATACAAAATATAACCTGCGAATACTGTAACATTCACTATGCACATTAACTTGAAAACGTTGAGGAAATGGACAAATTCCTGGAAGCACACAACCTCCCAAGGCTCAATCATAAAGAAATATAACACCTGAACAGACCCATTATGAAAAACGAAATTGAAGCAGCAATAAAAAATCTTCCAACAAAAACAACAACAAAAAAGACCTGGACCATATGGTTTCACAGCCAAATTTTATCAGACCTGCATGTAATTATTTTCTTAATTTTATTTTTCTATTGTCCATTACTAGTCTATAAAAATACAATTGACTTTTTGTATTGATATTGTGTCCTATAACCTTTCTAATAAGTGTATAGTGTAATTTTTTTTATCAGCCAAATTTTATCAGACCTGCATGCAATTATTTTCTTAATTTTATTTTTCTATTGTCCATTACTAGTCTATAAAAATACAATTGACTTTTTGTATTGATATTGTGTCCTATAACCTTTCTAATAAGTGCATAGTGTAATTTTTTTTATTTCAGCTTATTATGGGGGTACAAAAGTTCAGGTTATATATATTGCCCATCCCCCTGAGTCAGAGCTACAAGGGTGTGCATTCCCCAGACAGTGCGCATTGCACTCATCATGTAGTTATACCCCATCCCCTCCCGCCACCCCCCATACCCCCCCCCTGAGTCAGCACATTCAAGTGTGATCATTCCCCAGATGGTGCGCAATGCATTCATCATGTAGGTATACACCCATCCCCTCCCCCCACCCCCCACCTCAGTCTGATACCCGATTGGTGTCATTCCCAAATGTGCATTTAGGTTGGCGTGGATGCGGAGAGACAAGAACACTCATACAGAGCTGGTGGGACTGCAAACTAGTGCAACCCCTGTGGAAAGCATTATGGAGATTCCTTAAACAGATTCAAGTAGACCTACCATTCGATCCAGCAATCCCATTATTGGGCATATACCCAAAGGAACAAAAGTCATTCTATGACAGTGCATAGTGTATTGACTCTGATAGATTTTTTTAATGGATTCCTTAAGATTTTAATGGAAAATATCACAGCATCTGAAAATAGAAATAGAGTTACTTTTTCCTTTAAAATATGGATTCTTTTTATTTATTTTTTTATGCCTGGTTTCCCTGGCTGGAATCTCAGTACATTTCTGTTAAATAGAAGTGGTGCAAGCATTCTTGTCTTGCTCCTGGTCCTAGGGAAAAAAACTTTCTCTTCTTCAACATTAAATATGATGTTAGCTGTGTATTTCTCATAAATGCTTTTATCAGGTTAAGGAATTTCCCTTCTATTCATAATCTTTTGAATGTTTTCATAATGAAAAATGTGGGATTTTTGTCAAATGATTTTCTGCATCTAGTGTGATGATTGTGAAGGTTTTGTCCTTTATTCTATGTGTTAACTTTAATGAATTTTCATATATTGAATCACAATTGTATTTCTGTAATAAATCTCATTCTGTCCTATTATATAATCATTTTATATGTTGTTGGATTTACTTTGCTAATATTTTCTGAGAATATTTGTGCTTATATTCAACACTATATTGGTTTGTACTTTTCTTATGATGTCTTCGGTTTTGATATCGGGGTAATGCTGGACTCACAGTATGATTTGAGAATTCTCTCTTCTATTGTTGGAAGAATTTGTGAATAATTGGTGTTAGCTCTTTTTTAACAATTTGGTAGAATTCAGCTTGATGCTATTTTGCCTTGGGCTATTTTATGGACTTTTTATTATTTATATGCACTATTCGTTATATATAGGTCAAAATTTTTATTTCTTTTTGAATCAGTATCAGTAGTTTGTGTCTGTCTAGGAACCTGTCCTTTTCAACTAGGTTATCTAATTTGTTGGCATTCAATTTTGTCATGGTATTCCCTTATAATCCTTTTTATTTCTGTAAGATTGTTAGTCTTGTCCCTTGTAATTCTTGATTTTAATAATTTAAGTTTTCTTCATTTTTCTTTGGTCCATCTAACTAAAGTGTTGTCAATTTTGTTGATTTCTTCAAAAAACCAACTTTTTATTTCATTGACTCTCTCTCTTTTTTTCTGTTCTTATGTTTATCTCCATTGTGTTTACCTCTACTAGCTTCTGCTAGATTTGGATTTCATTTGCTCTTCTTTTTCTTTCTTAAGGTGGAATATTAGGTTGTTAATTTTAGATCATTGTTTATTAATTAGACATTTACAGCCATGCATGTCTCTTTAAGCACTGATTTGGCTACATTCTATGGGTTTTCCTGCATTGTGTTTTCATTTTCATTCATCTCTAAGAATTTTCTAATCTCCTTTGTGATTTGTTATCTAACCCATTAGGTATTTAGGACTATGCTGTGTAATTTCCCCATATTTGTGAATTTTCCAAATTTCCTTTATTACTGATTTCTAATTTCATCCCATTGTAATCGGGTATATATTATATTTTGTATGATTTCAATTTTTTTAATTTATTGAGAATTATTTTGTGGCCTATAATATGGTCTATCCTAGAAAATGTTCCAAGTACACTTGAGAAGAACATATATTCTGTTGTTGCGTGGCGTGTTCTATAGATGTCTTTTAGGTTTAGTTAATTCATAATGCTGTTCAAATCTATTTCTTTGTTGATCTTCTGTCTAGTTGTTCTATGCATTATTGAAGTGCAATATTAAAGCTTTTTTTTTTGGAGACAGAGTCTCTCTCTGTTGCCCAGGCTAGAGTGCTGTGGCATCAGCCTAGCTCACAGCAACCTCAAACTCCTTCTGCTTCACCCTCCTGAGTAGCTGGGACTGCAGGAATGCACCACCATGACCGGCTAATTTTTTCTATATATTTGTAGTTGAATATTAAAGCTTCTAATTATTTTGTTTTAATGTATCTATTTCTCCCTTCAATTCTGTCAGTTTACGATTCATGCATTTTGGAGCTGTGTTATTAGGCTCAAATGTTTATAATTATTTTATCTACCTTGTAAATTGACTCCTTTATCATTATTAAATATTATTCTTTGTCTATAGCAACCATTTGTGACTGAAAGTCTATTTTGTCTGATACTAGTGTACACACTACAACTCTCTTTGGATTACTGTTTGTATGGTATATTTTTCCATCCTTACTCATAAGCAATTTGTGCCTTTGAATGCAAAATATTTTTCTTGTGGATGGTATATAGTCAGACCATGTTTTTTGTTGTTGTTGTCATTAAATTCATTCTGCCAATACTTCTTCCTGAAGAACTCCCTAGTACTTTTTAGGGCAGAAGTTTGCTAGCAATGAATTCTCTCAGTTTTTGTTTATCTGGGAATGTAGTAGATCAGCTCATATGGAAAGGTAATAACTTAGAAAGTAAAACAGATTGGCTGTTCACATTTATTGAGTGTATGAGCTTTAAGAATTCATACATAAGCTTTAATATCTCATATTATCTTGTGAGTCATGGGCTAGGGTTTTAGTTTATGTTTTAAAGCTGAGAAAGCATACTAAATCATTTTTTAATCCTAGTTTGTTGAAAGCATGATGTTAATCCAGACTTTGAAAGAATTGCACTGAGAATTACTTATAGAAGTATGGATATTCAAAATAAAAGGGACATAAAGAAATACAACCTTTATGGTACATAGTGTTATATTCAAGCTTATACACATTATCAGTAATCACAGAAAAAGTAAGCATTGGAAATGATATCCATTGGAAATAGACTATTGGTTACGTACATGATGGTGGATCCTTACCACGTAGTACTATATCCTCATTAAGCAAATCAAAACCACAATGAGATATCACTTATCTCCAGTGAGAATGGCCTTTATCAAAAAGTCCCCAAACAATAAATGTTGGAGTGGATGCGGAGAGGTAGGAACACTTGTACACTGCTGGTGGGACTGCTAACTAGCACAACCTCTGTGGAAAGCAATATGGAGATACCTTAAACAGATACAAGTAGACCTACCATTTGATCCAGCAATCCCATTATTGACATCTACCCAAAAGAACAAAAAACATTCTATAAAAAAGACATCTGCACTAGAATGTTTATAGCAGCATAATTCACAATTGCAAAGATGTGGAAACAACCCAAGTGCCCATCAATACATGAGTGGATTAATAAAATGTGGTATATGCATACCATGGAGTACTAGTCAGCTATAAGAAACAATGGTCATCTAGCACCTCTTGTATTTTCCTGGATGGAGCTGGAACCCATTCTACTAAGTGAAGTATCCCAAGAATGGAAAAACAAGCACCACATGTACTCATCATCAAATTGGTTTCACTGATCATCACCTAAGAGCACATTTAGGAATAATATTAATCGGGTGTCTGGAAGATGTGAGGCGGGGAGGGGATAGGTGTATACATACATAATGAGTGTGATGTGCACCGTCTGGAGGATGGACACGCTTGAAGCTCTGATTCGGGGGGGGCAAGGGCAATATACGTAACCTAGACTTTTGTGTCCCCATAATATGCTGAAATAAAAAAAAGAATGTGAATAGTTTGATGTAAATAAATGCTAATGATGTAATGAATAACATTAAAATATATGAGCAAGATATGAATATACTATATATATATGTGTATATATATGTGTTTGTGTGTGTATATATATATATATTCTTCACAGAAGCACATAGAAAAATAATGGGAGAAAAAGCACATAAGGAATAATAAGGATTCTCTGTAATGCAATTATTTCATTGTTCATACTTTCCAATTTGTCTACAATGAGCATATATAATCAGAACAAAAGTGAATAAATAAGTTTCAGAATAAGTATAAAAAAGGATATGGCTTAATCCTTCATGACTAGGCTTAACTCCACTTTTCTATACAGGTGTGAATAAAAATTTATTTTCTTTCTCATTTTTGTTCCCTCTCTCTCTTTCTGTTTGTGTATGTGTGTTTGTGTGTGTGTCTCCATCTCTCTCTCTCTTTCCACCATTATTTTGATGGACATAAAAATTAAGATGTTGCTGTATAGGATGAAAACATTTTCACTGAGTCATGGATTTCCAATTTAGTAACTGGTAGTTTTAAGAGAAATCACTTTCAATTTTCAGTTAACCAAATATAGTTTCATTTATGGAGGAAATTATCTTGGTTAAGGGTATCTCAGTATAAAATATGGAAACCTAAGTATGAAAGTTTTCTTCAGATATATACAAACAGTTGATATTTTTAACAACATACCACAATGTTAACTGCAATTTCTTTTATAACAACCTGATCACCAGGCATAGCTGAGGTCATTAACACAACTGTGAAAGAGATCTCATTTAAATACATCATAAGGTAGGGTACTAGGTGTAAATGAAAGAATGAGGACTTTGGAGTTAGGCTGGCTGGGTTTGAACAGTTAACTCTGCCTCGGAGTTGGCTTTTTTGTTTTCCTTTTCTTTTCTTTTCATTATATTTTAGAGACAGAGGTTCACTTTGTCACTGAGGCTAGAGTGCAGTGGCATGATCATAGCTCACCACAACCTTGAACTGCTTGGCTCAAGGGATCTGCCTGCCTCAGTCTCCCAAGTAGCTGGGACCATAGGTGGGTACCACCATGTTTGGTTAATTTTTCTCGTTTGTTTGTTTATTTATTATGGAGACAGAATCTCATTATGTTGTCCAGGCTGATATCAAGCTCCTGGCTTCAAGCAATCCACAGGTCTTGGCCTCCCAAAATGCTGGGATTACCAGTGTGAGCTACCACCACAACTAGCTACTTGGCTTTTATAACCTAAATGTTCCTCATCAAAAAAAGAAAAAAAAATTTTTTTAACACCTAGATAGAATATCCAGGTTTTTCTTTTTAGATACCTAGATCTCAGGTTCATGTTGTACGAACTGGTTATATTAACTGAGATAATACTCTTTAAGCACTTAGCACAGTGCCTGGGGCACACAGTACTTGTCTAATAAATTATAGTTACCTGTCCCACCAAGTTAATTTAGCAAACATTTAATAAGATCCTACTGTGTAATCAGACACAGTGCCAGGCCCTAAAAAATTTAAACATGAAAAGACATAAATCATCACTACCTAGTATGACAAACAAAAATTAAAACAAAAAATTAGGCCGGGCGTGGTGGCTCACGTCTGTAATCCTAGCACTCTGGGAGGCCGAGGTGGGCGGATCGTTTGAGCTCAGGAGTTCGAGACCAGCCTGAGCAAGAGCGAGACCCCATCTCTACTAAAAATAGAAAGAAATTATATGGACAGCTAAAAATATATATAGAAAAAATTAGCCGGGCATGGTGGTGCATGCCTGTAGTCCCAGCTACTCGGGAGGCTGAGGCAGTAGGATCGCTTGAGCCCAGGAGTTTGAGGTTGCTGTGAGCTAGGCTGACGCCACGGCACTCACTCTAGCCTGGGCAACAGAGTGAGACTCTGTCTCAAAAAAAAAAAAAAAAAAAAATTAAAATCCATTGTGTGAAGGCGCACTGGCTTTTTTTTCTGTTTCTCAAAAACTCCAATGTTCTCCAGACATTGTGCTTTATTTCTTCTGCCTTAAATGCTTTTTTCCTTGATCTAATGGCTCTCTTACTTGTTTCACACAGGTTTCTATGCACATGTTACCTCCTTAGAGATGATTCCTAGTCATCCTACCTAAAATCATCACCCTACCCCCTCTACTCTGTCCCATCATCTAATATTATTATCTTTGTGTCAATTATCACTCTGAAATTATTTTATTCATCTATTTATATATTTACTTGTTTATTTTATATCCTCCTAACTAAAATGTAAGTTCTAAAACAGCATGGCCCTTGGCTGTTTTATGCTCTAGTTTGCCCCCAGCTCCTACTACAGGACCTGACACTTAGTAAGCATTCAATAAATATCTACTGAATGAATGAATGAATGAACAAATGAAATGCATTGCTGTTAAGTGGGTAGGAGCTAATCAGTGGAGTTTCCAATGAGGGGTTAAATTTGAGCTGGTTCTTACAAAATTGATAATTTACTAAGCAGAAAAGACTGGATTGAGAAAGGGAAATATAATTTCAGGTATAGAAAATAGTTTTTTTTAAAGGCATGGAGGCCTAAAGTCTTAAAAAGGTTTTATAAGAAAATAAAAATAATCTTCAGATAGAATATTCTCTTATTATTTTACTTTTTATTTCCACAGGGTAAAATAGAACTTTCAGTCTTCCTTAGTTACATATTTGATGCTACTCGGTGCAAATAGATGTCAAAATGATCAAATCAGCAAGCATTTATTGGATTCAGCATTACTTTCTTTTGTTTCAACTTTGAAAAGAGTTTATGTATTTTAGTTTAAGTCTAGTATTAATGCTTTAATTAAACAATCTACTATACTACTAAGAAAAAATAATTTGTCAAAAGTTGGTCTGTATTCTATTAAATTCCTTATTTTTATTTAACTTATTTTCTTGGTATATTTTTAGCTCTGAACAATCTGCTTTCATATACATAACCAAAGTTCCTTCGGAGACTACTAAACAGATACTTAAAATTAACAGGATGCATTGTTTTAATATTTTATGTATTTTGATATAATTTCATAATTTCATTTCTCATGTGACTATGAATTTAACAAATTATAAAATAGCTACAATGCCTTGGTTCCTACTGAGGTAAAACCCACATTATAATTAATGAGATACTATGCTTGGTGAAATTTCCAAACATAGAACCAAACGTTCTTTAGACAAAACAAAATAGAGAAGTAATTTTTCCTATTTTATGCTATTCAATAAGACGAAAGACCATTTCCATATAGATATAATATAGTTTAATCACTAACTATATGTAAACATGGGCTTAAGTGAGAAAATCAAAGAAAGTTGATTTGAAACAATGACAAAAGCAATCAGCAATCAGAAAAGTTAAAGGCAAAACATAATTCTAACCTTAGTAAAGAAGAATGCAAACATTGATTGCTGTCAAATCTAAATTATAGCCTTGGTACGTTTCCAAAGAAGTTCAAATAGAACTGTACCTCAATAACTAGAATGATTTGTTCTGACTTTTAAAAACAGTTATTAGTTGTTCTAGAGAAAAATACTTCATTCATCCTGACTTAAATTTTTGACCAAAAATAAATGTTCCTTAGATAAAATGATTTCTATTGTGTCCTATGTTTGATTAAATACTTGTTTTATTCAGCCCACCTAAGGTGGTTTTTGTGAGTTATGTCCCTGATGCAAATACTGAAAGTATTACTCTATATCAGCTATGACAGATAGGATTTTTGGAAAGAAAGGAGACACACATTTCATATTAGATGTGGTCTCAGAAAGCATTAAATATATTCTGCTTGATTTCCACTAATAATAAGTATGGGTCAGATGTCAGTAGCATTGACTAAATCACAGTGAAAATGTAACATTTTTGTGCAGTATTTTATTCATATATAACACAGAACATAAAAATCATAGACTTCTATTTTTGAAAATCATATCTGTTTAATTCTATGGTTTTATAAAAAACTGAAATATACCTTACTGATATGCATTTTAATTATAAAATGAAAATTTCCTCATGACAAATATGTGTGTAATTTAGTTAATAAAAAGATATTAATGAAAAGAGTCAAATCTCCCATCTAAAAGCTTACCTTCTAGTTTAAATGTTTTTCTTCTCCAAAACTTATGTTGAAATTTAGTTGTTAGTGTAACAGTATTAAGAGGTGGGACTCTTGAGAAGTGATTAGGCCATAGGAGTCCTCATGGTTGATATTAATGCCATTATAAAAGGGCAAGTTTTGCCCTTTTCTCTCTATCTTTGCTCTTCTGTCTTCTACTATGTGATAACACACCAAGAAGGCTCTCACCAGATGCCAGCACCTTGATTTACCAGCCTCCAGAACTGTGAGGGAATAATTTGTAATGAACAGATATCTATTGACTCACAGTTCTGGAGGCTGGTTTCTCCATCTAAGCACTATTGACATTTTGGGCCAGATAATTCTTGCGTTGGGTGGGTGCTATTTAGTGTCTTACAGGATGTTTATTACCATCCTTGGCCTTTACTCACTAGAAGCCTATAGTTCTCCTTAAGTTTTAACAACTAACAATGTTCCAGATATTACCCAATATCCTCAAGAAGAAGAACAGAAATCATTTGTGTTTGACAAACACTGACTTAGATAAAACACACATGTCAGAGTACCACGTATATTTCTTTGAAACTGAATGCTTTCCTCCTAAGATCAGGAACAAGACAGGGATATATATCTGCTCTCACCACTTGTATTCAATGTTGTTCTGGTGGATATAGTCAGTGCAATCAGGGAAGAAAAAGAAATAAAAGGCATGCAGAATGGAAATAGTAATTAAAAACTATCTGTTTTTGCAGATGACATTATCATCTATGTAGAAATTCTGATGAAATCTACAAAAATCCAACTAAAACTACAAAGAGAGTTTATCAAAGTTGCAGGGTACTAGATCAAGTTAGAAAAATCAATTGTATTTCTGTACACTGGTAATGAATAATATAAGTAGGAAATTAAGAAAATACTTCCAGTTATAATAGCAGCAAAAATAATAAAATGCATAGGAATAAATTTCACTAAAGGAGTATAAAATTGGTACACTGAAAACTACAAAAATAAGGAGTTGAAAGAGTAACTAAGTGGAAAAATATCCCATGTTCATGGGCTAGAAAAAATATTATTAAGATGATGTTATGGCTAATTTATATGTTAATTAGAATGGTCTATGGAATGCCTAGATTAAACATTATTTCTGGGTGTGTCAGTGAGGTTTTATTTCTGGATGACATTAGCATTTGAATTAGTGGACTCAATTGATTGTCCTTCCCAATGTGAGAGACTGATTAGAACAAAAGTTGAATGAAGGAGGAATTTCTCCTCTTTTTTTTTTTTTGCCTCAATATTGAAGCTCAGACTTGTCATCTCGACTTCTCCTGCCCTTGGCCTGGGATTTACAAGATTGGCTCCCCTACTTCTTAGGGCTTCAGGCACAGACTGAATTCCTTGTATTGGTTCAATTTCCCTAGAGAACTCTAATACAGATTTTGATACAAATAGAAGTTCTAGAGAAACAGAATATTCAGGATGAGTTTTTTTTAATTGGTTGTGAAGTTTCTGGAATATCATTAGATTTAAAAACATTAATGACTCTATTTATAGTAATAATGAGAGCATTAATAACCCATGGCATGATCTGGCAATAGAGATAAACAAAATATCATCATTGGATATTCCTAGTCAACCACTTATGAGAAGCAAGGAGCTGGGTGACTCTGTATATAACACTCTTGAATATTTTTCAAAAACTAATGAATAGAATGACATTGTCTTGTTGCTCCTAATATTGCTGTACGAAGTTGTACGATGAAAGGAAAGCTTCAAGGATTCAAATTAACAGCTCAAGTGCCACATTGATAATGTAAGAGCTTTTATGTGTGCCAGGCAGGAGACCCTTACATCAGAGACTTGAAAGGAACATGATTGCAACGTTGGTGACTAAAATACTTGGAGGAAAAACTATGCTGGTAGACCCCTCTGAATGGGGAAAAAATGTGAAAATATTTGTGTCTCATATGACTGTTCACCAGTGACCTCATCAGAGGAGGATATTGATAATCAAATTGATAGGATGTTTTATTCTGTGGATATTAGTCAGATTATTTCCCCAGCCACTCCTATTATTGCCCAATGGACTCACAAACAAAGTGGCCATGGTGGCAGGGATGAAGGTTATGCATGGGCTCAACAATATGGACCTTCCATTCACCAAGGCTGACTGGGATATGGCCACTAGTGACCAATATCCAGGATCAGAGACCAACATTAAGCCCCGCTATGGTACCATTCTCCAGTGTTGTCAGCCAGCTAGCTGGTGGCCAATTGGCTACATAGGACAGCTTTCATCATGAAAGGGATGGTATTTTGTCCTCATTGGAAGAGACACTCTGGTCACAGAAGTGCTTTTCCTCCATGAAATGCTTCTGCCAAACATATCATATCTAGATTTATAGAAGGCCTTATTGACCACCATGCTGTTCCACACAGCATTGCTTCTAATCAAGGAAATCATTTCACAGCAAAAGAAATTTGGCAGTGGACCCATGCTCATGAAATTCACTGGTCTTACCATCTTCTCCAACATTGTGGAGCAGCAAGCATGAAAGAATGCTGGAATGGCTTTTTAAAGACTTAGTTGCAGTACCAGCTAGGTACCAATACCTTGCAGGGCTGAAGTTTCTCCAAACGGCTTGTATATCCTCTGAATCAGCATTCAATATATGGTGATATTCCTCGAATATCCAGTATTCATGGTTCCAGGAATCCAGGTGAGTAAATGGGAGTAGCACCACTCACTATTACCCTAGTGATGGACGAGCACAATTTTGCTTCCTGTTTAATGACTTTATGACTTGTTGGTCTAGAGTTCTTAGCTCCAGAAAGATGACTGCTTTCACCAAGGGTCACAACTGTAATTGTCATGATTATTTCTTTTTTCAGTAACTAGTCATATGGTTGTAGCTGGTATTTATAACTACCTTCTTCTACTACATATTCTATATTCCCTTTGCCTTCAGCAAGTACCTCAGCTATTGTAGTTCTTTACTTGGAGGAGTAACCTAAACCTTCATATCTGTTTTGCTATGAATACTTACATATGTGTGTTTGTCTGTATATAGATACATATATATGCATATGTATATATGTGTGTGTATGTAGATAGATAGATAGATAGATATAGTCAGTTGTCCATATCCACAGATTCTGCATCTCCTGGTTCAACCAACTGCAGATGAAAAATAGTGGAAAAAATAACAATCCAACAATAAAAAGTGACACAAATTTAAAAATACAGTAAAATGACTACATGCTTTTCACCTTGTATTAGGTTTAACAAGTAATCTGGAGATGATTTAAAGTATATGGGAAGATGTGTATAAGTTATATGCAAATACTATATCATTTAATATAAGAGACTTAAGCATCTGTGGATTTTGGTATCCATGAGTTGTCCTGAAACAAATTCCCTAAGGATACTGAGGGAAAATTTTGTATTTTTGTTTTCTTTACTCTCTCGTTCTCTTATCATGTAACATAAGATGTATTAGTTTTATATCATAGTATTATTAATTTTACATCATAGTGTTTAAGTTATGAGAAGGGGTTAGTATATTTTACATTGCATGCAGGATAGTTACATCATATTAGGGGAAGTATGACCTTGTTATTATCTTTATTTGGAGATTAAATATGGTTTAAGGATGTATGTGGGTGCCAAGTTGACAAGGGCTGGACACGTAGTAGTCAATTTTATGTGTCAAATTGACTGGGCCACAGAGTCCTCAGATTAAACATTATTTCTGGGTATCTCTATAAGGGTGTTTCTGGATGAGATTAGGATTTGAACTGGTGGACTCAATAAAGCATATTGCCCTCCCCAATGTGAGTGGACATCATTCAATCCATTGAGGAATTTAATAGAACAAAAGGTGGAAGAACGAGGAATTCACTCCTTTTTTTCCTGACTTAGTGCATATGTTGAGACACCTCAATTGATGTTCTCCTGCTCTTGGACTGAAATTTATACCATTGGATCCTCCTGTTCTCAAGTGTTTTGACTTGAATTACATCACCAGCTTTCCTGGTTCTCCAGTTTGAAGACAGCAGATCATGGGACTTCTCAGGCTCTATGATCATATGAGAAAATTCCTCACAATAAATCATATAATCATATCAATCAATCAATCAATCACCTATCTTCTATTGGTTCTGTTTCTCCAGAGAACTCTCACTAGTATAGATGGCAATTCTTCTCAAATTGATTTACAGATTTAATGCAATGCCTATCAGAATTGCAGAAATTGACAAGCTCATCCTAAAAGTCATATGGAAATGCACAGGACCAAGAATAGCCTAAACAATATTGAAAAGGAAGAACAAAATTGGAGAGCTCACACTTGTCTTTTTCAAAGCTTATTTTAAAACTACAACAATCAAAGTAGCATAATAATTGTATAAGAGTAGCAATATAGTTTAAGAGGATAGGATATAAGTCCAGAAATAAATCCTAATCTTTATGGGCAACAGATTTTTGACAAGAATGCCAAGAAATTCAGTATGGGAAAGAACAATTTTTTAATCAAATGTTACTAGAACAACTGGATAAACACATGCAAAAGAATAATGCTGGGCCCCTTCATTACACCATACACAAAAATTAACTCCACATGAACTATAGACCTAAATGTAAAAGATAAAGCTATAAAATACTTAAAAGAAT
Organism: Eulemur rufifrons; assembly: GCF_041146395.1. Lineage (NCBI taxonomy): Eukaryota > Metazoa > Chordata > Mammalia > Primates > Lemuridae > Eulemur > Eulemur rufifrons. The sequence continues at coordinate 73,616,985 of NC_091012.1, forward strand.
ATAAAGAAGTAAATCTTCCTGACTTTGGGTTAAACAAAGCATTCTTATGTGCAATACTAAAGATGACAAGTGTCAAAAGAAAAAAATAGTCAAACTGATCATCAAAATTTAAAATGTCTCTTCCGAAGACACTCCAATATCGAGAAGGATGGAATTCTCCCGAACACATTTTACCAAGACAACATAACATTGATACCAAAACCAGGAAAGGATGCAACAAAAAAGAGAACTACAGACCAATTTCTCTTATGAATATAGATGCAAAAATTCTCAATAAAATCCTAGCAAATCGAATCCAAGTGCTTATCAAAAAAATAATCCATCACGACCAAATGGGCTTCATCCCAGAGATGCAGGGGTGGTTCAACATTCGTAAATCTATAAATGTAATTCACCACATAAATAGAAGCAAAAATAAAACCCATATGATCCTCTCAATAGATTCAGAAAAAGCATTTGACAAAATTCAACACCCTTTTATGATAAAAACGCTTAACAAAATAGGCATAGATGGAACCTACCTAAAAATGATACAAGCCATATATGACAAACCCACAGCCAACATCATACTGAATGGGGAAAAATTGAAAGCATTCCCACTTCGAACTGGAACCAGACAAGGCTGCCCACTGTCCCCATTACTTTTGAACATAGTATTGGAAGTCCTTGCGAGAGCTATCAGGCAAGAGAGCAGAATTAAGGGAGTCCAAATAGGGAAGGAAGAGATCAAACTCTCACTCTTTGCTGATGATATGATGTTATATCTGGAAAACCCCAAGGATTCAACCAAGAGACTCCTGGAATTGATTAACGAATACAGCAAAGTCTCAGGTTACAAAATCAATACACACAAATCAGAGGCATTCATATATGCCAATAACAGTCAATCAGAGAACCAAATTAAAGACTCAATACCCTTCAAAATAGCAACAAAGAAAATAAAATATCTAGGAATATATTTAACTAAAGAGGTAAAGGACCTCTATAGGGAAAACTATGAAACACAGGAAGGAAATAGCAGAACTTGTAAATAGGTTGAAAACCATACCATGCTCGTGGATCGGAAGAATCAACATTTTTAAAATGTCTATACTGCCCAAAGTGATCTACAGATTCAATGCAATCCCTATTAAATTACCAACATCATTTTTCACAGATATAGAAAAAATAATTTTACGCTTTGTATGGAACCAGAGAAGACCCCATTTAGTAAAAGCAATCTTAAACAACAAAAACAAAATGGGAGGTATTAATTTGCCAGACTTCAAACAATACTACAAGGCTGTGGTTCTTAAAACGGCCTGGTATTGGCACAAGTGCAGGGACACAGACCAGTGGAACAGAATAGAAAATCCAAATATAAAACTATCCTTATATAGACATCTAATCTTTGACAAGGCAGACAAAAACATACTCTGGGGACAAGAATCCCTATTCAATAAATGGTGCTGGGAAAATTGGATAGCCACATGTAGAAGACTGAAACAGGACCCACAGCTTTCACCTCTCACAAAAATCAAATCACGGTGGATAACAGACTTAAACCTTAGGTGTGAAACTATTACAATTCTAGAAGACAATGTAGGAAAGACTCTTACAGACATTGGCCTAGGGAAAGAATTTATGAACAAGACCCCTAAGGCAACCACAGCAACAACAAAAATAAATGAGTGGGACCTAATTAAATTAAAAAGGTTCTGAACAGCCAAAGAAACAGTCACGAGAGTAAACAGACAACCTACAGAATGGGAAAAAATTTTCGCATACTACATATCAGATAAAGGACTGATAACAAGAATCTATTTAGAACTCAAGAAAATCAGCAAGAAAAAAAATCAAACAACCCTATCGAGAAGTGGGCAAATGACATGAATAGAAATTTCTCAAAAGAGGATATAAGAATGGCTAACAAACATATGAAAAAATGCTCAACATCCCTAATCATCAGAGAAATGCAAATCAAAACCACAATGAGATATCACTTAACTCCAGTGAGAATGGCCTTTATCAAAAAGTCCCAAAACAACACATGTTGGCGTGGATGTGGAGAGACAGGAACACTCATACACTGCTGGTGGGACTGAAAACTAATTCAACCCCTGTGGAAAGCATTATGGAGATATGTTAAACCGATTCAAACAGACCTACCATTCGATCCAGCAATCCCATTATTGGGCATCTACCCAAAGGAACAAAAGTCATTCTATGACAAAGACACCTGTACCTGAATGTTTATAGCAGCACAATTCACAATCGCAAAGATGTGGAAACAACGCAAATGCCCATGAATTCATGACTGGATTAGTAAATTATGGTGTATGTATACCATGGAGTATTACTCAGCTATAAGAAATAACAGTGATACGACATCTCTTTGGTTCTCCTGGAGAGGGTTGGAATCCATTATATTAAGTGCAGTATCCCAAGAATGGAAAAACAAGCATCACATGTACTCACCAGAAAATTGGTTTCCCTGATTATCACCTAAATGCACATTTGGGAATGATACCAATTGGATATCAGACTGAGGTGGGGCTGGGGGGAGGGGATGGGTGTATGCCTACATGATGAGTGCATTGTGCACTGTCTGGGGAATGGTCACGCTTGAAGGTGCTGACTCGGGGGGGTGCAAGGAGGGGATGGATGTATACCTACATGATGAGTGCAGTGCGCACTGTCTGGGGAATGGACACGCCTGGAGCTCTGAATTGGGGGGATAGGTGGTACATAGGCAACGTATGTAACTTGCACTTTTGTACCCCCATAATAAGCTGAAATAAAAAAAAGAATGAAAATCATGCACAGACTAGGAGAAAACATTTGCACATCTCTTCTCTGATAAATTATGTTTACTTAGAATATTAAGAACTCTCAAAACTCAACAGTGAAAAAAAAACAACCTAATTTAAAAATTGTCAACAGACATGAAGAAACATTTCATTGAAGAGATATACAGATGTCACATAAGCACATGAAAAGATGTTCAATCTCACTAGCAATTCAGAATATGAAAATCAGATCCACCACAAGAAACCAACACACACACACTAAGATGACTATAATTACAGGCAGGCAATACCAAGGGCTGGTCAAAATATGCAACAACTAAATAAATCTCTCCTACACTGCTGGTGGGGTATGGTATTACTAAATGGTATAACCATTTTGGAAATTAGTTTGGCAGTTTCCTAAGGAATTAAATAGTCCTCTACCGTATAATCCAGCCATTCTACTCCCAGGTATTTATTTAAAATAAAAGGAAAGATATGACCATTCAAAGACTTTGTACATGAATGCTTATAGCAGCCTTATTTGTAATAGTTAACTGGAAACAACTTAAATGTTCATCCCCAGCTGAATGAAAGAAAAAACTAGTATATCCATTCAATGGAATATTACATAGCATTAAAAAGGAATGAAATATTGACACATTCAACAACATGGATGAACCTCAAAATAATTTTGATGAATGAAAGAAGCCAAAGGGAAAAAAGGTAGTTACTATACAATTTCAATTATATGAAAATCTGGAAAATGTAACTAATCTACAATGACATAAGGCAGATCAACGGTGTTTGGGAGGGTAGGAAGTGGTAGAAAGGAATAATTACTAAAGGCCAGTTTTGGGTGTGAAGGATATATTCACTCTGTTAATTATGGTAATGATTTCATGAATGTATACATGTGTCAAAATTTATCCAATTGTATATTATAATCATGTGCAATTTATCATATGTTAATTTTAAGTCAATAAAGCTATTATATATTAAATATATCATATTTTCATATATAAATAGCTTTTAAAACTATAACTGGCATACAATAAATTACACATATTTAAAGGCCCATATATTTTATTAAAATTTTCAATTATGTATTTTTTTGGTTTTTTATTTCAAAATTTTAAGGGGTTACAAATGTTTTAGGTTGGAAAAGAAGATTTTTCATCAAAAAGACCTGTACTTGAATGTCTATTGCAGTACAATTCACATTTGCAAAGATGTGGAGTCAACCCAAGTGCCCATCAATTCATGAGTGGATTAATAAAATATGGTATATATATACCATGGAGTACTTAGCCATAAAAAAGATCAATTAATACCTTTTGCAACAATCAATTATATATGAATATACATATGTGTGGGTATATATAGTCATAAAAGTATGCACATATACACACACATATATATTTCCCATAATCCCTCGATTTTATATATATATATATATATATATATATATATAATATATGTGGGAGATATGCAAAGATTATCTGAATTTTCTTTTTTTTTCTATTTCAAAATAATAAGAAGGTACAAATGTTTTTGTTACATGGATACACTGTATAATGGTTAAGTTGAGGCTTTTAGTGTACTTATCACCAGAATAGTATTCATTGTACCTGATAGGTAAGTTTTTACCCATCACCCTCTTTCCTCATTCTTGGTTTCTAATGTCCTTAACATTTCTTTCTGCCCATGTGTGCCCATCATTTAGTTCCAAATTATTAGAGAGTACATTTTTTACATTCCTCAGATACTTCACTTAGGATAATGATCTCTAGTTCCATCAAAGTTGCTGGAAAAGAAATTATTTCATTCCTTTTTATACCTGAGTAGTACTACATGGTATATATACATACATACACACATTATATATATCACATTTTCTTTATCCATTCATAAATTTATGGGCACTTTGGTTGATTCTACATCTTTGTAATTGTACTACGATAAACATTCCAGTACAGGTGTCTTTGATAAAATTATTTCTTTTTCGTTGGTTATGTATCCAGTAATGAGATTTCTGTATCAAATGGTAAGTCTACATTTATTTCTTCGAGGAATCTCCACAGTGTTTTCCATAGAGGATGCACTAACCTGAAATTCCACCAATAGTGTATAAGTTTTTCTTTCTCTCTCCAACTATCTATTGTTTGCTGACTTTTTAATAATGGCCATTCTGACAGGGTTGATATTTCATTGTGGTTTTAATTTGCATTTCTCTGATAATTAGTGGTGTTGAGCATTTAATCATATGTTTATTGGCCATTTGTCTATCTTCTTTTGAAAAACTTCTGTTCATGTCTTTTGTCCACATTTTAATGGGGTTTGTTTTTCTCTTGCTGATTTGTTTGAGTTATTTGTATATCCTGGATATTAGCCCTTTATTGGATGCATAGTTAGCAAATGTTTTCTCCCATTCTGTAGGTTGTCTATTTACTCTTTTCATTATTTCCTTTGCTGTGTAGAAGATTTTTAATTTAATTAAGTCTCATTTATTCATTTTTGTTATTGCTGTATATATCTTTGGGTGTTAGTCATAAATTCTTTGCCTAGGCTGATGTCTATAAGAGTTTTTCCAAAGTTTCCTTGTGGAATGTTTTTTTTTTATTTTATGCCTTACATTTAAGTCTTTTATCCATCTTGAATTAATTTTTGTATATGGTGAGAGATAGAGGTCCTATTTCATTCTTCTGCATGGCGCTCTCCAATTATCCCAGCACCAATTATTGAATAGGGCTTCCTTTTCCCACATGTATGTTGTTGTCTGCTTTGTCAAAGATCAATTGGTTGTAGGTAGATGGTTTCATTTCTGGGTTCTCTATTCTCACTTGTTCTATGACTCTACTTTTATGCCAGTACCATGTTGTTTTGGTTACTATAGCCTTGTAGTATAATTTGAAGTCAGATAATGTGATGCCTCCAGGTTTGCTCTTTTTCCTTAAGATTGCTTTTGGTATTGGATTCTATTTCAGTTCCAAATGAAGTATGAAACTATTTTTTTTAGATTTGTGAAATAAGATGCTGTTATTTTGATAGGGATTACATTGAATCTGTAAATCACTTTGGACAGTATGGACATTTTAACAGTGTTGATTCTACCAATCCATGAGCATGGATGTTTTTCCATTTGTTTGTGTCATTTATAATTTATTTTATAAGTGTTTTGTAGTTCTCCTTGTAGAGATCTTACCTCTCCTTGCTTAAGTACATTCTTAGGTATTTTATTTTCTTCATAGCTATTGTGAATAATATTGAGTCTTTGATTTGACTAATTGCTTGACAGTTATTAGTATATAGAAATACAAATGATTAGTGTACATTGTATAACCTGAGACACTGCTGACATTGTTTATCAATTCTAGGAATATTTTGGTGGATTCTTTAGCATTTTCTAGATACAAGATCATATTATCAATGAACAAGGATAGTTTGTTCTCCTCTTTCCCAATTTGGATGCCATTTATTTCATTTTCTTTCCTGACTGTTCTGCCAGGACTTCCAGTAGTATATTTAATAGAAATGATGAGAGTGGGTACTCTTGGCTTGTTCCAGTTCTCAGGGGGAATGCTTTCAACTTTTTCCCATTCACTATGAAGTTGGCTGTGGGTTTGCCATATATGACATTTATTATTTTGAGGTTTATTCATTTTATGCCTAATTTTTGAGGGTTTTTTATCATGAAAAGGTGCTGAATTTTATCGGATGCTTTTTGTACATCTATTAAGATGATAATATGGTCTTTGTTTCTGCATCTGTTTATGTGGTGAATCATGTTCATCAGCTTGCATATGTTAAACCATCCTCACATCCCTGGTATGAAACCCACTTGAACATGTTGAATTATTTTTTTTGATGTGCTGTAGAATTTGATTTGCCAATATTTTCCTGAGGGTTTTTGCATGTATGTTCATAAGGAATATTGATCTGTAGTATTCTTTATTTGTCGTGTCTTTTCCTGGCTTTGGTTTCAAGGTGATACTGGCTTCATAGAAGGAGTTAGGGAGAATTCCCTCCTTCTCAATGTTAGGAAATAATTTCTGGGAGATAGCTGCCGATTCTTTTTTGTAAGTCTGGTAGAATTCAGCTGTGAACCTGTCTGGTCCAGGCTTTTATTTGTTGTTGTTGGGAGATTATTTATTACTGCTTTAATCTCACTCCTCATTATTGGTTTGTTCAGGATTTCTATTTCTTCCTGATTCAGGTTTGGCAGATTTTTTTCCCAGGAATTTATCCATTTTCTCCAGATTTCCTAGTTTGTTTGTGTAGAGGTTTTCATAGTATTGACAGATAATATTTTGTATTTCTGTAGTATCAGTTTTAATTTCTCCTTTTCATTTCTGATTGAGCTTATTCGAGTGCTTTCTCTTCTATATCTGGTTAAACTGGATAATGGTCTATTGATTTTATTTATCTTTTCAAAGAACCACCTTTTAATTTCATTGATCCTTTGCATTGTTTTCTTGGGTTTCCATTTCATTTAGTTCTGCTCTGAGCTTTGTTGTTTCTTTTCTCCTGGCATTGAGTTTGGTTTGTTCTTTTTCTAGTTCCTTGAAATGCAACATTAGGTTGCTAATTTGTGATCTTTCTGTCTTTTTGATAGGCATTTAAAGCTATGCATTTTACCCTCAGGACTGCTTTTGATGTATTCCACAGATTTTGAAAGCTTATGTCTCCTTTGTTATTCAGTTCTAGGAATCTTTTGATTTCCATCTTAATTTCATCATTGTCCCAAGCATCATTCAGCAGTAGGTTGTTTAATTTCTATGAGTTTGTGTATATTTGCATGTTTTTCTTGAAATTGATTTCTATTTTTATTCCACTGTGAGCTGAGAAGATACACAGTACAATTTTGACTTTTTTTTAATTTGCCAAGATTTGTTTTGTGGCCTAAGAGATGATCAATCTTGGAAAATGTCCCATGTGCTGATGATAAGAATGTATATTCAGTGGCTTTTGTGTAGAATGCTCTGTAAATATCTGTTAGGTCTACTCCAGATTGAGAGTTACCCCATTCAGATTCTGGAGCAGTGGTGTTTGTCAGCTGGTGACAGCCTGAGTGCAGTCCCCACCATGTCCACAGGTGGTAGCTATTTTTGGCCCACCCAAGTCTCCCAGTGGCATTGGGTCAAGTGGATCCTGCCTACAGAACTCATGAGAGTGCCCAGCTTCCCTTCTCCCTCCCCCCACAATGGCTGGCAGGCATGATGGGGAGGCAGCAGCAACAGATCTGACCTCTTGGTAGAGGCAGCATTTTGGGTCTATGATTTTTAAAATGTCACCAGCTATAGCACCCAGGGTTTGTGAGCCAGTGGGTCACTGGTGTGCCCTCTCTCCAGAGCAATGCCACTGCAGCCTCCAGATAGCTCCTCATGTCAGTCTTGCAGCTTTCTGTAATGGAGGGACCCTCCTGCAACTAAGACAGCAATGATCATGGGGGGAATGTGTAGCCCCAGGATTCTCTTTTCTGTGCCTTCCCCACGTGTGCACTTGTCTTACCTGTGTACCTTCAAACTGTAGAGCAGGTCACCTTTCTTCCTTCTCCTTCACTCTGGGTGCCTCCTGTTGCCTCTCTTGATTCACACTGCTCTGTCTTATATGATTAATCTGAAGGTGGATATCCATTTGCCACCCTCAATCCTCTCCATGAGAGCAGCATGTGCAAGCTGCTTCTAGTTTGCCATCTTGGCCCCTTCCTGAATTTTCAAGTAAAGCAATTTAGAGCAATATTCCCTGTTATCACTACAAAGAAACTCAAATTATTTGGATTTAATTAAGCAAAAACAATTTGCTGGCCATCAGCTGTTATTGTTAGACATGTGCTTATTGAAAGAGTTACAATGATGCTACATTTGGTAAAAAGTTGATGCAGGGAACTGCTATTTAAATAAACATTAGGCTAATAATTCCTTTAAAAATTTCTTGATAGGGTGAACTCCATCTGCTTTATTCATGATAGGCAATAACAGAGATTAACGATCTCCTATTAAAAGTATTTTTAGGGAATTGGATGCAATTTGTGAAGCACTAAAAGGCATTTCTTATTCATTGTAAATTATATAGTAATTAATAAAAGCAATCATAAAAATTTACCAGTTTCTCACTAAAGAGAAAATAAGCAATAAATTCACAGAATTGGATTAAGGATTGATGTTCTCTTTTAAAATTGACATTTGAAGCATTCTGGTAGTTAGTTATGTACTGTTCTAACTAGTGAAATGTGAAGTTTAGGAATGGAGTAATTGTTTAGAGTTTTATAGTCAGCCTGTTGAAGGACTTTTCCTTCTTCAATGAAACTATTTGTAATCATGAACCCAGGAAACTTGTTGAATTTAGGGTACATGAATAAATAATGAGCAAACCTAATAATAAAAAACAGGATGCTGAACAACATGTGTCTTTCCTGGAATCCTATTTTGGGCAAAAAGGAATCAGATATCAACCACTCTGAGGATTTCCCATTTTACTAGAAAGTTCCTCCCTTTTTCCTTCATAATACTCTCAATCATTACACACACACATACACACACGTAGATACACACACAGATACACACATAACATGCCAACTCACATACATACATACTGAATAATGTAGTGTTAGGGTACACAAAGATGGTAAGTACAGTTTTATAGTTTGTTCACTGTATAAGACTCCCATAGCCAAGGGGATAAGGGCAGCTGAAAACAAAATCTTGCTCTGTTCATTAAACCTTGTGTCCTGGTTAAAGACTACATCAACCCTGACGGACAGGACAGGCTTATGGTTAGCATGAGTAGAAAGAAAGGTAAAAAAAAAAATAAACAAAAAAAACTTCTTCATTCAGGAGAAATTGACCTCAGTGATATTTACCTTTGAAAATCAGCAAACCAAAGTAGGAATTTATTAGAGCTATGTAGCCATGAGAAGGAAATCATCATAATAGTCATAATATCATGGTTCACAGAAAATATGTCAAGATATATACTAAAAATCCTTCACTGAGTTAATTTTGTAATTCATTGCTCCAAATTCAAGTGCTTTACCAAAAGTGTTGTTCTTTTTCAAAATATATATATATATATATATATATATATATATATCTCCTGTTTGGAGTTTGGTAAGCTTCTTGGACATGTGTAAATATGGAAAATTTTCAGCCAATATTTATTTAAGCATTTTTGCCTCATTTTATCTCTTCTCTCCTTTTTGGATTTCAATACATATATGTGAGACTGCTTGAAACCAAAGGTAATTTAATCTCTGTTAATATTTTATTTCAATCTTTTTCTCCCTTGTGTCAGTGTGAATATTACTATTGTCCTGTCTTCAAGTTCATTTGTTCTTTCATATTTGCTAATCTGCTTTTAATTCCATGCAATAAATTTTGTTGCAGACATTATAATTTTTAGTTCAATGATTTTTATTTGATTTCTTTTGTAAAGTTTATTTATCTCTCCTGAAATTTCCCACTCTTTCACCTAATATACCCATATTTTCCCATAGAGTAACATAATTGTCATAGTTATTTTGAATTTGTTGTCTCCTAATTCTAACATCTAGGTTGACTGTAGTTCTGTTTCTTTTTTTATTTCAGCATATTATGGGGATACAAAAGTTTACATTACATATGTTGTCCTTGCCCCCCCTTCCCCCCCGAATCAGAGCTTCAAGCGTGTCCATTCCCTAGACAGTGAGCATCGCACTCATTATGTATGTATACACCCATCCCCTCCCCCTCCACATCTGCCCGACACCCAATTAATATTATTCCTAAATGTGCTCTTAGGTCATGATCAGTGAAACCAATTTGATGGTGAGTACATGTGGTGCTTATTTTTCCATTCTTGGGATACTTCACTTAGTAGAATGGGTTCCAGCTCTACTCAGGAAAATACAAGAGGTGCTATATCACCATTATTTCTTATAGCTGAGTAGTACTCCATGGCATACATATGCCACATTTTATTAATCCACTCATGTATTGATGGTCACTTGGGCTGTTTCCACATTTTTACAATTGCGAAGTGTGTTGCTATAAACATTCAAGTGCAGAATTCTTTTTTATAGAATGTCTTTTTTTCCTTTGAGTAGATGTCCAGTAATGGGATTGCTGGATCAAATGGTAGTTCTACTTGTAGCTCTTTGAGGTATCTCCATATTACTTTCCATAGAGGTTGCACTAGTCTGCCTGTTTCTTGAATGGACTGAGAAGTTCTTGCCTCAGGAACATTACACTTGTTGTTCTTTTGGCCCCAATGCTCCTCACAAAACATTGTCATGACTCACTCATTCACTTCATTCAGATCTTTGCTGAAATGCATCCTCTGCATAGAGGCTTTCCTTGGCCATCCTAAATAAAATTCCAAAGTTTACATGCACTTTTAAATCTTTCTTTCCTCCTTCTTTTTCTCTTTTGCCTTTATTATTGTTTAACATATTGTGTATGTGTGTGTGTATATATATATATATATATGTGCACACCTTTGACATTTTAACAATGCAGAGACTAGGGATGCTGAATCCTGCATAGTTGAAAATCCACATATAATTTTGACTCTACAATTCTAACTACTAACAGCCTACTGTTGAACAGAAGCCTTACTGATAACACAAACAGTCAATTATCACATAGCTTTTGTATGTTATATGTAGCATATACTATATTCTTACAATAAAGTAAGCTAGAGAAAAATATGTTATTGAGAAAATAACAAGGAAGAGAAAATACATTTACGCTCATTAAATGGAAGTGGTCTTCATCTTCATCGTCTACATGTTGAATAGGCTGAAGAAGAAGAGAAAGAGGAAGTGTTGGTTTTACTTTCTCAGGAGTGGCCAAGGTGAAAGAAAGTCCATGTAAATTAGACTAAGGTAGTTCAAACCTGTGTTGTTCAAGGTTCAACTGTATATACACACACATATATATTAATCTACTTATTCATTATTGCATCTCTCTACTATTGGAATGTAAGGTTCACGATGGCAGGGATTTTTTTTCTGCTTTGGTTTACTGCTTTATCTCCAATATTTGCTGTATTCCCAGTATTGAAAAGAGTTCCTGGACTACAGAATATATTCACAAATATTTTTATTCATTCATTAATGAATTAATTAATGAATAACCAATGCCCATTATTATCTGCTACCGATACCTACATGCTTTCTGGAACAAGCCTGCTAGGAGGGATGCAGTGCCTTCCTGGCCTATATTCCTTGCTTAATCACACACATCTCCAGGCAATATGATACAGACCATGAAGTTCTGAATTTGACAGAATGGATTATTTCAGCATTCATTTTCCAAAATTGGCAAGAAATATCTTTCCTTCAACAGAATAAAATTTCATTTTTATTGTTGTTGAATATATGAGAGGTAGTGTGACTAAGAATTTAAGGAAACATCCTATATATACATGCATATGTTTAATTAAATGTTTATAAAAAGCCAAGTAAATAGTATACTAACTAAGTTAAATAAATTGAGGTATGGGCAATTTTTTTCACCATTACAAAATAAATAAAAGTTAAGGTTGATTCTCAGTGGATAATTTGCTTATGTATATTTGCATAGTTCAAAAGATTCTAACTTAAAAAAAAAAACTTTTCTACTATCCAACATTTCTCTACAGCTTTTCTTGAGCAATGAAAACTAACAGTATTTAAATAAATAGAATTTTCTTTCAAGAAGCTTAGTCTGAGAAGTGATTATTTGGGATTAGTTGAAGAATAAAGTAGCACCTGATTCTTATTGGAAAGATTAAGTTTTGAGTGTCTTTGGGAGAAAATGTTTACCTTTGCAATCACTTAGGATGGTGCAAATCAGACTGGTATTTTTATTTTATAGTTCATAGAGCACAGAACACATAAATCTAGCCAGACCATCATGATGCTACCATTTGGGGCTGGAAGAAATATGTCAAACACCAAATAGGAATCATCTTTTATGTACAAGACATAATAGTTGGCACTGTGGAATATGTATGCCAAATGTTCACTGGTTATTTTTTGGTTGTTTATTTTATTTATTTATTTATTTTATTTTTGAGACAGTGTCTCCCTTTGTCATCCAGGCTGGAGTTCAGTGGCACAATTGTAGCTCACTGGAACCTTGAACCCCTGGGCTCAAGCAACCCTCTTGCCTCAGCCTCCCAAAGTGCTGGGATTACAGGTGAAAACCACCATGCCTGGCCATGATTTTCTTTTGATATAAAATTCCTTTTGGTTATGATTATTGCCATTAGGAAATGTGTTCATACTTCTTACACTGTTGGTTTCTACTGATAGCATAGTGGTAATGGATAAGAAATTATAAGGTCCATTTCAGGAAAGAGAATGCAGCTGCTAGGCTCTTTTGTTTCTTATAAAATTATAAAAACTTTATTTTTCTTGTAATATTTTTTAATCAGGTAACTGATTTTAAAACTTTAGAATTATAGATACAAATGACTCCTCCTTTCTTTCTTTCTTTCTTTCTTTCTTTATTCTGAAACTACATAGCTAAAGATTGAGAAAAATATTGTGTATGAATATTTTAATGTGGGACTTAAATTATTACAGGGAATGCCTATGAATGAATAGTCTTGAATTATCATTCATTCAGGGAATTGTCTATAATCACAGAGAGCAAGTTTTAACATATGTAATTGTAAGACTGTGCCAACTATAAATAATAAAGGAAAAAATAATATTCTTTGAAAGATAATGCAAGATAACTCTAAAAGTTAGATTTGCTTTTAACTAGAAATTGGAATGATTCACTCCTTTATCACTGATGTAATCACTTTTGGTTCCTTCTTGTTTCAAGGTATAAAAACATTTTTTGTATCCCTTCATAATCTAAACTTGTAAGTTAATTTTACACATAGGAATGAAAGAAAGAAGGTACAATCCAAAGGGAGAAAGAAGGGACTGAAATGAAAACTAATAATCAAATAAAATAGCTTATTTTTGTTTAGCGATTGCTATGTATAAGGCAGAGTTCTAAGAACGTGAAGGAAAAATTAAAGCTTAGAGAGGTTAGATATACTACCAAAAGCCATTTAACTACCAAGCAGAATAACTCAAACCCTGGACTGATTTTTTGTTCTGTGTGGATTGTGCATGTGTATGCACACGTGTACATACGTGTATTTGTTATAGAATATTACATATAGCAGTCAACTGTCATTTGAGGCTGCCCAATATCTTTTGAAGACCATATTTACATTTTGATAATGTTCCATGTATTGGCTCCCACCGTCCCAAAATAGAATCCAGAAAACTTATTTTCCTGGTATCCCTTTTAGCTAGGCTGCATATATGTGATTTTGTAGATAAACCAACCTGAGTCTTCAATTCAGAACCAAGTAGCATAAGGAAACAGGCTCTGAGTTGGCCATGCATCGTTCTGGCCTAAGTCATGACAGAGGCATCTAGTCTCGGGAATCAACTACAGCAGCATGATAGATTTGAGTTCCTGGCAACCAGTGTACATACGGGCAGAGCAGCACCAGCATTGGCAGCAATTTCCTCATCAGTCCAACTTTGTGGTACGTTTCTCAGTATTGTTACTGGAAGATTATCTTCAAGTCTATTTATCTTACACTTCTAACAATTCTATGAACTATCTAATGTCATTTAATAGATCCATTTTCTACTTCAACTAGCCAGAGTGGAGTTGGGTGCTTGTATTAATAGTTAAGAACTGACTGATATAATCACATTATATGGAACCCATGGATGTTTTTCTTTTTCTTTTTTTTTTTTGTGTGTGTTTATCTATTTATTTATTATTTTATATTATTTATTTAAGCTTATCATGGGGGTACAAAAGATCAGGTTATATATATTGTCCATGTCCCACCCATCCCCCTGAGTCAGAGCTTCAAGCATGTCCATTCCCCAGACAGTGTGCAACGCACTCATCATGTAGGTATACACCCATCACCTCCCCCCCACCCCTCACCTCAGTCCGATACCCAATTGGTGTTATTCCCAAATGTGCACTTAGGTGATGATCAGGGAAACCAATTTGCTGGTGAGTACATGCAGTGCTTATTTTTCCATTCTTGGGATACTTCACTTAATAGAATGGGTTCCAACTCTCTCCAGGAGAGCAAAAGGGATTCTATATCACTGTTATTTCTTATAGCTGAGTAGTACTCCATGGTATACATATACCACATTTTACTAATCCATTCATTAATTGATGGGCATTTGGGTTGTTTCCACATCTTTGCAATTGTGAACTGTGGTGCTATAAACGTTCTAGTGCAGGTGTCTTTGTCATAGAATGACTTTTGTTCTTTTGGATAGATGCCCAATAATGGGATCACTGGATCAAATGGTAGGTCTACTTGTATCTGTTTAAGGTATCTCCATACTGCTTTCCACAGGGGTTGCACTAGTTAGCAGTTCCACCAGCAGTGTATGAGTGTTCCTGCCTCTCCGCATCCATGGGAACATGTATTGTTTTGGGACTTTTTGATAAAGGCCATTCTCACTGGAGTTAAGTGATATCTCATTGTGGTTTTGATTTGCATTTCCCTGATGATTAGAGATGTTGAGTATTTTTTCATATGTTTGTTAGCCATTTTTATATCTTCTTTTGAAAAATTTGTATTCATGTCCTTTGCCCACTTTTTGATAGGGTTGTTTGATTTTTTCTTATTGATTTTCCTTATTTCTAAATAGATTCTTGTTATCAGTCGCTCCCTGGTGGTCTAGTGGTTAGGATTTGGTGCTCTCTCTTCCATGAATGTTTTTCAAAAGCCGTTAATCCAACTCTTTTAAAATCTAGGAGTAAAACATTACAATACACCGTTATCTCATGGTTAAGGAATGTCTCATTTTATCTTCAATGAATTAGAATGGACACAGGTTAGTCCTTTCTAAGAGTTTAAATTGAAAATGAAGTCTAAACCAAAAATTCAAGACATTTCATTTAACTTAAGCTATTTATAAATGAAGTGCCATAGTCAGTTAATACTTATTATTTATTATTGTCATTAGGAATTGATGAAAAAGGATAAAATGCAATATATTGCGATAGAAATATTGAATGTTTTAATAATAAACGTAACTAAGAATTCTATAGCATTTTAAAATGGCAAGCATTTAAAGGTCAGGCTCTAAATATATAAGGGGATAATATCTTATTCTCTAATAATGCAATTGCTGTAAAACTAGGAAGCATTAGCCTCTGCCATAGCTCCCAAAAAGCTCCAGAATGAAACTGTTTAATCTCCATTTAATTAGCAAAATACTATAAAATTTGTTTATTTTAAATCAGAGATTAACAATGGAATTCTTCTTAAGTCTAATGATGGGGGCATGGTGAAAAAGCAACTTCATTTCAAGGCACTCAAAATACTTCACAGATAGCATTCTATGATTGAGAAAAGTAAGGCAATATTAGAGATGGTGATAATAATTTCACTATAACACATGACAAAAAAAGACACACAAAACCAGTCAGAATTCCAAGTTTTATAATTCTGATTAATACATCGATGTACTAGATAACCTGGACCCTGGCCTATATCTATTATCCTTTTTCTTCATAAGCAAGTCAAAACAATGTATCAATTGACTAACACATGTGTGTCCATTAAGCATTGGACATTTTAAAATAAAATATATAGAAAACAAAGCAAAACAGAAAAACTACAACCTGAATATTGCTCACAAGCAACTTTAAATGTGTAGATAACATCACAAAAGTGGGAGCATTACAATTTTTTTCCAATTGGCAATGGCAATAATGACCTATTACAAATAAAAACAGTAGAATGCCAACTAAGAAATGGAAAAGGACTGACAGTTAGAAAATCATCATTTTCACAACCATCATAATAGTAACTTGTTCAGGAAAACTCTATCAATGGATTCTAACTGTTTTATTGAATTGGAGTATGCTGGGGAGAAGGATATATTCTCAAAGTATCTACCTATAGATTACTAATTTTTTAATTACAAAGGGAAAAAAAGATTCCTCTATAGTGAAGAAATTTGGTATACACAACTTAATCTATGGTAAAGGAGTACATTTAAAGACCACAAGAAGAACCTTTTGCTGTTTCTGGTAATAAATAAATGTCAATGTCTATTCAACTGAACCTAAAGACTAACCCCATCAAATGGCAGCAATGAAATTGACATGGACGGAAGAGTTAGTAATTCTGCTGTGACTTTTTTATTTTTCATAATGCTCATAGTTGTATTTTTTAGCTGATTTATTATATTTCATTGAGCAAACCACACAAAGCCTTAGTTGATATTTATCAGCTATAGAGTATGTAGTGTCAAAAAGGTTTCAGTCATCACATGTCTAAAAGCCTTAATTCCTCTTTCATAATTATGTTGACATTTCAAGGAAAGAACCATGAAATAAAGAGTCCTATTGAGATAGACACATGCTGTCTTCTAGAGTGTTAAACCTTTGGCAAGGATAACTTCAAATAAATAACCACAGCAGTTGGGCCCAACAGCAAGCATATGTGCATGTCCCCCCTACATACCCTCCATTGATGATTGCTATTCAATTACTGTGCTAGTTTTTTCTTTTCTTTCTTAGTAAAACTTGGTAGCAAGTTTAAGGAGTTCCTATGAATATTGATACTGAAAGGTATTTTGGGGATTTTGCTTGTTTGGTTTCATTATTATTCCTCAGCAGGTTGAAGACGAGAGTTCCTCATTATGAAAGTGACCATGAAAACTACTGTAACCTTTCTGCTATATAAAAAGCCTTCATTATTGATTGTCTCACACTTGTATTTAGCAGGACATTTAATTAGACAGACAATCTGAGAGTATCCTGTCCACTTTGTGAAAATTGGTGTCTCTAATATTCAAGATAGTCCTACGGACTAAAAGTAAAGACAGGAAAGAGTAGGAAAGAGAGAAATTCTTTATGCAAGGTGAACCAATGTCATTAAAGGAGCTAGTCATTATAAAAATTGGGTGACACCAAGTTATTTACCTCCTTATTTCATTGAGCATTCTCATTAACTAAAAATATGTACAGGATATATACTTCTAACAAAAAGTCTTAACACTGAGTAATTACTGCTGATATATATATATATATATATATATATATATATATAAAAGACAGTTTACATATACTGTAGGGGAAGAAAAAATAATTTTTTCTCTACTCTCTCTTAGTTCTTTGTTGTTATGGACTTCTATAACAAAAGACAGATTAACAATAGAAAAACAAAAGTTTATTGACATGTATACATGGGATATACCCATGGAATGAGTACTTCTCCAAGAGGTAGCTTAGAAGTACAGCTTGTATAGCATTTCAACAAAGAACACTACATTTTTAGAGAAGTGACAAGACAAAGGCAAAGGCTTTGAGTTTCCATGGGTAGCAAATTGTGGGAAGGCAAATAAACAGTAGATAAAGGTTAGTTAATAAAGCTGGTTAATGGAGATTCCTCCGGGGTTATCTCCATGCTGATTAGGGTCTAAAGCTGTGTTTTGTGATCAGTTTTGTCATTCCTGGTAGAGAGTGGACAAAACAAAGGACAACTTTGTTTTGGTAAATTTATATTCTGCTTTTAGGCAAATAGGAGGAGAGCAGAGGAATTTTCTTGTGTCTGTTTCTTCTCAATTGCCTTTGGCTCAAACTAATCCTTATGCCATATTGTGGGGCGACATATTCTGGTTTCCTACAGTATTCTCATTTAATCCTAGAAATAGCCCTATGAGATGTGCTCTCATTATTCCTGTTTTACAGATGAGGGTATTGAGGGTAAGGGGTTTTCTATAATTATTTAATATGTGACCAAGTAGTCTAAAATCTCGTAGTCTAAATCCAGACCCTGTGCTCTTCACTGCTCTGTACTATAGATTTTGGCAAGAATACTCATACTCTAGCAGTTTACTTTCTATTTACTATACATTCAAGTTAAGAAAGCAGATATTGAGAATAACAGATCTACAAAAGCCTAATATATACACAAATCTTAAACAATGTCAATAATAACTAACAAGATTGAACAGTTAAAACTGCCAACGAAAACATTCAGTATTTTATCAAGTAACAGCAGCCAAATTCTTTAATGAAAGTTATATTTTTAGAACAATGATAAACTAAGTTTACCACCCAAGAATGTAATTTTTGTGTGAGGACAAGGTGAAAAGCATGTAAAGAATCAATATGAGAAGACTTTGACATATTTCTCTCAATATTTGATTGATAAAGGATATGGAAACTAAGTAAGGTAACGGAGCATCTGAATAGTGAAATAAGGATGATCTAATACAGTTTTTCTATGAATGCTGTGGGCTGTGAGTAGCTGTTATAATAAAAAAGAGTTTCATGGTCAAATATATTTGGGAAATACTACAAAGTTAAATGATGTTTTAATTGCAGAGATTCACAGGCTTTTAATACACTAATATGCATTAAAAAGCACCCAGCAGTATATTGAATCGGCCATGTTTCCCACAAATATTTGGAAAACTTATAATTTATTTATTTATTTCCCCCCTGCTTTATTGAGGTATAATTGACAAATAAAATTGTATATGTTTTGATATAAGTATATATTGTGAAATGATTACCACAATTAAGCTAGTTAACATATCCATCACCTCATATAGTTACCATTTTTTTGTCATGAGAACACTTAAAATCTACTCTCTTAGCAAATTTCAAGATTATGCTACATTAATATTAACTATAGTTACCACGCTGTACATGAGATCTCCAGACCTTATGCATCTTATAACTGAATATATACTTTTTATTTTTTAATGAAACACCTTAAATACCACAGAATATATCTTGAGTACCACAGAACACTGAAAAAAAAAATAGGTATATATGACTCCATAACCAGAAAACAGAGAATACACCTTATTTTTGAGTGGCCATGGAACATTTCCAGGAGTAACCATGTAATAGGCAACAGAGAAAGTCTCAGTAACAAACAAACAAACAAACAAAAAGGAAGACTCATGTCCTGGGCTTGCAGGTAGGAATGCTGGATTGAATGTATGCATCCATTTTTATTCATTCCCAGCTCCCACTTTTGTCCCCTCACATACAAATTATAAAGCTTGGATTTTTTAAAGCCATAAAAGCAATAAAACTAGAAGGAAGATGGATGGGTGATAAATGACTTAACAAACTAGAGAAAACTGAATCCGAACTTACAAGTGAGGAAAGTCTACAGCCAATCCAATTAACACCACAGAATCCCACAAGACTCAGGAATTGGCAGCAGCAAACGTCTCTGGAAATGAAGAAGAGGACTGTAAAATAAGGAGAATAATTTGAAAACTTCCTTAAGAAATAGAATCACAAAATAATTTCCCATACCCGCAAAAGAAAAAAGGTTTATTTTTTGGAGCATTTTAAATGGAAGTCCTCTGCATAGGAGAATAGCAGGGACAATTGTGTGGGGTTAGAATACTGAAAATAAAGGGGACTGAATGAACAATTGCTTCCCTTGCTGAGCAATTCCCTCCCAGCCACTTTAACCCCTCTGGCTTCAAGAAGGTTGGCAATATTTACCTGCAGTCAGGAAATGCAAAGCAACTTATCTATAGAAACTGATTGGCCAGAGAACAAAGTCAAGATCCAGGTTGAGTATCTCTTATCTGAAATGCTTGGGGACTAGAAATGTTTTGGATTTCAGATTGCTTTCAAATTTTGGTATAGTTCCACAAACATAATTAGATATTGGCGATGGAACCCAAGTCTAAACATGAAATTCATTTATGTTTCATATATATGATATACACATAGCCTGAAAGTAATTTTATACAGTATTTTTAATAATTTTGTACATGAAATAAAGTTTGTATACATGGACCATCAGAAAGCAAAGGTGTCACTATCTCAGCCACCCACATGGACAATCTCTGGTTGTTTGACATCACCCTCATTTGTGACTCTGAACTTACATGCTACCAATAAGCAATCATTTTCTTACACTTATTTACACATAAGTACTTAATAGTAAAAAATATGACATACCATTAAGACAGTGAAAAACTAATGTGTGTAGGGTAACTAAGCAGCACAGTAGCATCACCAGAACATGTGTATCAGCTGTTAAACAACAGCAACAAATAGCAGCAGGCCTTCAGTCTCCACCTACAATGCTGTGTTTTGATTTATAAGTTACTGGACACTGTATTGTATTTCTTTGGTAACAGTCTGGGCATGTGTGAAAAAGATACATTGCAGCTGAAGAGGGCTGGGAGGCTCTTTTTTCCCTTGAAGATTCTGAATAAACTATGTGTCGTGCACCCGCATTTTGACCCATCACATGAGGTCAGTTGTGCAATTTTCCATTTGTGGCGTCATGCCAGTGCTCAAAAAGTTCGGAATTTTGTAGTATTTCAGATTTTCTGATTAGGAATGCTCAACCTATAATTACATCAGTAATTCCCAGAAAATTAGCCCAGTCAACCTAAAGTTGGGCTTATATTTTCAAATCAGATTTTTTATTCTCCACTTTGAAGTATTACTTGATATCTCAGGAAAGCTTCTAAAGAAGACCAACCGGGGAAAAAATACATACATCTTAGAGGAGATGGTGACTTTTCAGAAATAAGAAATCTGAAAAACATATTATGATAAATGAATAGTTTTAAAGTGCTTTAAGAAAGTTTTTTAAAAATATAGAAATTTTAAAGTGTATGAAGATAAAGTTTGAGAAATCACCCCCAAAAAAGAGAGCAAGTAGGAAATGAGATGGAAATTAGAAGAGAAAACAAAGAAAATTAACAGAGAAATCCAGGAAGTCTTATATCTGAATGATAGGAATTTCAGAATAAGAGCAGAGAGAAAATGGAGGGGGAATAATCATAAATAATTCAAAAATATTTTCCAAAAATAAAGGACATGACCAAAAGGGGCTTCTGGGTGCAGCACACAACATTTGAGATAAAATACACAGACAGCCAGGCACATTATTGTTCAATTTCAAAACACTAAAAGCAAAGAAAAGATTTTTCAAGCTTCCAGAAAGAAAGGAAAAAGTCACACACAGAATATCAGGCTTCAGAATGACACGCAACTTCTTAACAGTAACATCAGACATGAGAAAACAGGGTAGTTACCTACCACCCAAACAAACCGTCAGTCAAGAAGAGTTTTAGAAAATGTCGTCTTAAGATCACAATTACTTTCTATAGCCATTTTCCCAGTAACCTACTAGAATACACACTCTACAAAAATGAGAGAGACTATTTTTTTAAAAGAGAAAGACGTGGGATGCAAGATATAAGAGATCCAAAACAGAAGAGAGAGAGGAAGATGGTAAAGGAAGATCCCAGGACAACTTCTGGGCAAAAGTGGAAAGAGCCTAAATTGGGAGCCATGAGAAAGCTTCAGGTGATAGTTCTCTGAGAAGATGAAATAAATTGTACACCAGGTGTTTCAACCTTGAGAAGAGATTTTGTTTGTTTAAGTTAGTGCAAAATTTTCTTTCTTAAAGAAAGAAAAATTAACAACACTTTTCTTGATGGCTCAGTTCTAGCATTGTCATAGTCTTGATAAAGCAAGAACTGAATGTTAATCAAACTCAAATTATGATATAACTATATTTACAATGGTTGGGAAGGGTGTGTGAGAGTGTTAAGAGTGTGAGGGGGGGAAAGATAATTCTCATCTTCCATAGTGGAAAGTCCAGAGAAAGCACCTTTAAAATTGAAAAATTAAGAAACAAAAATAAAAGTATGTTATTTAGCGCTATGGAGGTACGTACCAAAAGAATCAGCTGAAAAAGTTTTTTTAAAAAAGTTAAAAGTAGTTGTTTTTGTGGAAAAATAATTGAGGGGAGAGGCAGGGGATTGTTGCTAATGTGCTTGTTTTAAATAAATCTTGTACAGATGCTCCCCAATTTACAGTGGGATTATGTTCCCATAAATCTCATCATAAGTTGAAAATACATTGAGTCGAAATGCATTTAATATATCTGACCTACCAAATAATATCGCTTAGCCTAGCCTACCTTAAACGTATTCAAAACACTCTCATTAGCCTACAGTTGGACAAAATCATCTAACACAAAGCCTATTTTATAGTGTTGAATATCTCATGTAATTTATTGAATAATATATTGAAAATAAAAAAACAGAATGGTTGTATGGGTACTCAAAGTATGGTTTCTACTGAACGTCTATTGCTTTCACACCACTGTAAAGAAGAAAAATCATGAAGTGAACCGTTATTAAGTTGGGGACTGTCTGTACAAGTATGAAACTGTTTATGTGCATGAATAACTGTTTAAACTATTTTAAATATCTCATTTCTCTTTTACTATACATTTCTCTATACTATACATCTTATTTATCTAGGATAAATAAGAGTAAAATAAAAAACAACAGCAGTAGGCCGGGCGCAGTGGCTTGCGCCTGTAATCCTAGCACTCTGGGAAGCCGAGGAGGGTGAATCGCTGGAGGTCAGGAGTTCAATACCAGCCTGAGCAAGAGTGAGACCCCCCCATTTCTACTAAAAAATAGAAAGAAATTATCTGGCCAACTAAAAAAATATATATAGAAAATATTAGCTGGGCATGGTGGCGCATGCCTGTAGTCCCAGCTACTTGGGAAGCTGAGGCAGTAGGATCGCTTAAGCCCAGGAGTTTGAGGTTGCAGTGAGCTAGGCTGACGCCACGGCACTCACTCTAGCCCAGGCAACAAAGAGAGACTCTGTCTCCAAAAAAAAAAAAAACAAAAAAAACCAAAAACAAAACAAACAAAAAAACCCCCACAAAAACCAGCAGCAATCAAAAACCATCTCACTCGGAAATTTAAATATACTGTCCTAAACAATTCAAGTATTTGAGAAAATCAAAATCATTATTACAGGATATATAGAAAATAATGAGACAAAGTTATTTCAAAACTTATGCCATGAGCCAAAATTACATTTAGAGGAAATTTTATAGCTTTATGCATTTGTGTTATTAAACAAAATAAATTGTTTATTTCAAGAAGTTATAATAATGAGAATAAACCTAAGAAAGCAAAAAGAAGGAATCAATAAAGGTAAAAGCAGAAAATAATACATTAGAAAGCAAATACAGTAGAAGTAAAAATATATAAAATCTGCCTGCTTGGGAAAAATAAATCAGCAAATAATTTAATCAAATAAGGACGATAATACATATTTAGAAAATTAGGTATGAGAAAAAGGAAAAAGCCACAGACATAAAGGATATAAATATATGAAATCAGAAAACTCTGTAGTAATGAATTTAAAAACCTAGATAAAATGAAATTTTTCTAGGTTAATATAAATCACAAAAGTAACTTAAACCAGTAACAATGAGTATAATTAGAAAATTGGTCAAAGATTTACCCTGCAAAAACATGTAAAGACCAGATGGCTTAGTAAAGAATTCTTACAAACGTCAAGAAAAAGCTATTTCTGATGCTTAGAAATTGTTCCATATTGTAAAAAAGAAAGAAATTTTTCAATTTCCTTTTTTTAAGAAGTCAGTACACTGATGCCAAAATCTGACAAAAATAATACACAAAGATAAATTTTAAACAGTCTCATATATTAATATTAATGTAAAATTTCTTTGACTTTACAATTTATACCTGTTTATATCAATAAAAGCCACATAATGTTTAAGAGTAAAATAACAAAAGCATTTAAATAAAGGAAGAAAAAATAAAAGGCTGTTTGTTATATTCTCTATTATTTAAAATTTTCTATGCCTACTGATTAGAATCTCTGGGGGTAGAACCAAGAATCTGAATTTTAATAAGTCTTGATGTAATTTTGATGCACCTTGAAGTTTGAAATTCATTACCTTCAAGTGTGCTTGAAATTTACAATGTATTGCAATAACATATTTCACAGTATCATGAAAAATAAGATATGTCAACACTATGAAAGAAGGTTCTTCATGAAGTAAATGTGAAGCTGCTATCGATTTGTATGTAAAAAAATCATTCTAGTTTTTAAAAATAAAATATTCCTTTTAAAATTTTATTTTAGAAGTACTAGCCAAATCAATCAAATAAAAAATTAAAATATGATATGGAAATATTGCAAAAAAAGGAGAATCACAATTTTCATTTTATGCGAATTGTATGATTGCATCTATGGAAATCCAAGAAAATCAACTTCAAAATTTATTAGAAACAATAGCAAGGTTCAGAAAACTGTCCATTCATAAATTACAATAGTCAGTTAAATCTATAATGAAAGAAGATGACAGCAAAGTTAAATACATAAAATATTAGGAATATACTCAACAGAAAGTGAGAAAGATAAATTTGAAGAAAATTTTAAACCCATCTATAGATATATATTTTAAAGAGACTTATAATAAGAGACATGTATCCTTCCTTGTATAAAACAGACATACTATTTTTAAAATGTCAATTATCTTTAATTAATCAACAATCCAATGCAATCTCCAACAAAATCCCAGTGAAATATTTTTTTTTAAAATCTTGAGGAAATAAATCTAAAGTATTTCTAAAAGAAGAAGCATGTGAGAATACCAAGTCCAATGCTGAAAAAAAAGACTAATGGGGAAGGTTGAGCTACCATATATGAAAATATAACAGAGCATTAATTCAATGAATTACTGAAAAAGGAAGAGCCAAACAAAATACAGAGCAGAATAGAACGTGTCCTTTCTTATCAGTGGGAAAAGATGGTAGAGTGGATGCTTGTTTTTCCCCCTTTGACTTTTCTAACAGTACCCAGATTTTTTTGTTGTGGCATTCACTCCTTCTCCACATAGTCAATGTGCTTTTAAAACATCTGACCCCTCCATAAGCTCCAAATGTGGACTCTGGTTGACATAAGTCCATAAAGGCACCCCCAGTACATTCCTTCCCCAGTCACTCATTGTCCTGAATGGGGAGAGCATGTAATCTAAAGCAATCTAATAGATATGACTCTCAGAAGCATTCACTCTGTCCTTCTCGACAGTGTGTCATAAAGATGTAAAACTTAGAATTATAGCTAATTTGCCTCAAAGACAGAGGCTGACCTTAGGACAAAATAGAAACTCCATATGGCATGTGGGTCTACTGGAAGAACCAATACTGAATTCCATCTGAATCCTAGACTTTCAATTACATGAGTCAATAATCTCCTTCATTTATTTATTTTTTTTTAAATTTCTCCACTTTTGAAGGAAATAATTGCCTTTATTATTGGACTCAGATTAAATCAGAATATCTGTTACTTGAAACTTAAATCAAACTTAATGATGCACATTTATTATTCAATAACTTGTATTTGGACAACTAGCTTCCCCCCTTGTTCCTTATAATAAAATAAATGTCTGTTGAATCTAGATATACAGTTTTAAAAACCCAACTAGAAAATATGAACGTGAAATCCCTTTGCAAAGTTATTGCTAGACAAATGTAATGAATTGGACAATGATACTGATGATTCTGACCTTGCATAGGTCTAGGCTAATGAGTATGCATGTGTCTTAGTTTTTAATCAAAAGGGTTTAAAAAGGAAAAAAATACATTTGTAAATAGAAAAAAGCTCATGGAATAAAGATATAAAAAAGGAAATATTTTTGTACAGCTGCACAATATATTTATATTTTAAGCAAAGTTGTATTACAAAACAGTCAAAAAGTTTAAAAGATTTAAAAGTTTATAAAATTTTACAGGAAGTTAAAGTTAATTTATTATTGAAGAAAAAAGTTTTTTATAAATTTAGTGTAGCCTAAGTATACAGCACATATAAAGTCTACAGTAGTGTACAGTAATGTCCTAGGCCTCACATTCACCCACCACTCACTCACTGACACACCCAGAGCAACTCACAGTCCTGCAAGCTCCATTCATGGTAAATGCCATGTAATGGTGAACCATGCTTTTTTTTTATTTTATATATCATATTTTTACTGTACTTTTTCTATATTTAGATAAGTTTACCATTGCATTACAATTGCCAACAATATTCAGTATATTCAGTACAGTATCATGCTATACAGGTTTGTAGTCTAGGAGTAATACTCTATACCATATAGCCTAGGTCTATAGTAGGCTATATCATCTAGGTTTGTGAAAGCACACTCCATGATGTTTGCACAATGACAAAATTGCTTAATGCATTTTTCAGAATACAGCCCTGTCATTTGGCAACACATGACTGTACCTTGTGAATGATTTTAGTGACTAATAGTATTTGACCCTGCTTTCTTGTACACTTAGCTTTATGTTTTAATTTTACAACATTTAACAGATATTCCATTTATTTAGAAGATTATTTTTCTTGGAATTGCCTAGTCATAAAGCTGTTGAAGTTTGGATGTTCTGAATCCAATTTGAATTGTACACAGATAAGAACTGAAATAAAATCTTCACGTCAAACTAGGAGAATATGGTATATTAGGTGCTCTGGTGGAAAAGGCAACTTTCATAATGCAATATCTAACAACATTGGAGAAAAAGATCTAAGACATGGTGAAATAAAGTATCTTATTCTGTTCATGCTGCTATAACAAAATCCCTTAGACTGAGTAATTTATAAACAACAGAAATTTATTGCTCACAGTTTTAAAAAGGCTGGGAAGTCCAAGATCAAGATGCTAGCAGATTCAGTGTCTGGTGAGGACCTATTCCTCATAGACTGAGCCTTCTATGTTTTCTCACGTATTGAAAAAGTCAAAGGAGATCACTCGAGCCTCTTTTACAAGGGCACTAATTTAATCTATTAAAGTGGAACCCTCATAACTTAATCACTCCCCAAAGGGCTTACTCTTAATATCACATTGGATGTTAGGTTCCAACATATGAATTTGGGAGGGGGACACCAACATTCAGACCATAGCAAAGAGCATACTTTATTTTGCAAATAAAGCATTTAAATTCCCTTCATTCACCTAAATATATTTAAGTACATATGTACTATGTGCTACATACTAGTGATATAGTATCAAACCATACAGGAATGGGGAAACTTAGGCCTTCTGATTTCAAGATTCTTCTTTTTTAAGCACCAAAGGGAGCAAGAAAAGCTTCATCTTTCTCTGCTGCAGCCTTTTAATAAAAGGATTTGCTCTGCAAAATTTGGATTAAGTCAAAAGGCCACACTTAAGGACCTAGAAGGCCACATTTTGCCTTAAAGCCACAAGTTCCCCATTCTTCCACAGTGTTAGTTTGGGCATATTGATTATTAGTAAATAACTGAAAACCTCTGAAGAACTTTAAAGTTCTTAAAAATAATTTGTTTCCTAAGCAATTTATTTTCAGAAGGTTGTTGTTGGTGTGCTAAGGGCAACTGCAAAGCCAAATACACACACACACACACACACACACACACGCACACTTTTGTACATTAAAAATTCCCAAATTTAGAAGTTTTGCAAAGCTTTTCTTTTTTATTATTAATATTTTTTATTTCAAAATATTATAGGGGTAAAAATGTTTTTCATTACATGTATCAATTTTTTTTTTATGCTTGAGTCAGGGTTATAAGTGTGCCCATTCCCAGGATAGTGTTCATTGTACCTGTTAAGTAGGTTTTCGCCCACCCCTTCCACTCCCCTCTCCCCTGTTTGATTTCCACTGAGTTTTACTTCCCTCTGTGCACATATGTGCTCATCAGTTATTTCCAATTTAATTTTCTAAATGGAGAGCTGAGAATAGGAAGTAGCTCAGGACCATTAAACTCTATGCCTTTCATATCACACCAGAGACTTCCGTTTCTGATGTCAGGATGAAGAATTAGTAAATGTGGAAATACTGTAACCCTCTCAAACCCAGGCACAGCATCTGTTTGTACTGAGGAAGCCTTGCTTTATTCCCTCTTCCTGTTGACCAACATGGCATTATTCAATTTATAATTTTCCTATCAGCCCAGCTTTGTCCCATGGATACTGATGCCCAAATGCACCTGCTTATTACTGAGAGTAATGTGTGGTGGGATGTGTGGTATCCCGCAATGAAGAGACATTGTCTGTCCAGGACCCATCCTTGGTGCTGGTGTATGCTGTTGAGTCTCACATAACAACTTTCGGGAGTTGAATTTCATCACAGCTCTAAAAGGCATCCATTTCATCCTGCTGCCTTCAGTAGGATAATATCTCTACTGTACCAAATAGTATGAATTATCATCTTAAAAGATTTTAGGAAAAACTCTGTAAATTTTAAAAGTTTTTTTTATGTTTTTAAAATATATTATTTTACATATTTAGCAGTAACTAACATTTATTAACTCTTACTATGTGCCAAGTACTATGCTATGTACAATGCACTATGTGTTTATTTATAAATACTATGTATGTGATCTCATGCCACTGGGCCTAGAGGTATGATAGTTGCCCACTTCTAGATAATTTGCCTTCCTTCCCTCCCTCCCCCAACCAACAATGAACCTTATGTCATCAGATTATACTATTGTTTACTGCTTCTTCTGGAAGTATTTTGCAGGCCTTGGGATCATTCCCCCTTATTCCGTGAAGATTTTGGCTCCTGACTCAATACAGCTGACCCTTGAACAACACTGGTTTGAGCTGTGAAGGTCCACTTACACATGAGTTTTTTTTTTTTCTTCAAACAAGCTGCATATACTGGGGGTTGACTTTTCCTATACTTGGGTTTCAAAAGACCAACTTCTAGACTTGAGTATGCACAGATTTTGGTATATGCAGAGGTCCTGGAACAATACATGACCGTATTGTACACTACAATATTACTCATGTCATGATTCTTAGTGATGTCTTTAAATGTTTGGATTGTAAGTTTCTGAACCTCTTCTCGGATGATCTTGTCTTCCAACTACCTGAGCCATTCCCTCCCATGATTCATTCCCTAGGCCCTTCCATAATCTTGATTTAATGCCTCTTGAACCATCATTGTCAATGTTTCTCATTCTCTGCTGGAAGGATCCCAATTCCAAATATCTTTCAACCACACTAGCTTCAACCATCCACTGATTCCACCACCTTTTCACTATCTGTTACCAATTTCATGTCTCTACATATTTCTTTGTCCAGTTTAGATACTACAGCCCATGATTATGATCACTCTTTTTTATGTGCACTTTCTTTCCCTTCATCTCATTTACCTGGCAAAACGTCAACCCTGTTTAAATCCAACATGCTGAGCCCACACTCACACAACTGAACATAATGAAGAAAAACTCATCTAGGCTGACGGGTCTGACGTTAAATTCATGACCACTTAACCTAAAGTCAGACTTTAATGTTGTCCTTCAATCTTTATCTAGTCTCTCTTGCTAGTCCATTCACTATCTCACTCTCCTAAATGGCCAATCACCTAAAGTTTTTTTTCCCACACCCTCAAAATCTTTATATTCCTTACTCCCAGCTAATGACATTGCTCCCTTGATCACTAAGGA
Source organism: Eulemur rufifrons (assembly GCF_041146395.1). NCBI lineage: Eukaryota > Metazoa > Chordata > Mammalia > Primates > Lemuridae > Eulemur > Eulemur rufifrons. The sequence continues at coordinate 73,647,055 of NC_091012.1, forward strand.
AATAGAAGCAATAACTTTCTCATGCTCCTACCAACACATCTACCTACCTACCTGTGTACATCTATGCCCTTATATTCTACTTATAACGTCTATTACTATGGATGAACTGATCATAATCCTACTCATGTGCAAGAACTAGAACTACTATCTACCTAGTAGTTACCTAGAACTACTATCCCTTCTTACCCAGTAAAAGGCATTGTTTCACTAATTCTCAATTCTCTCTCCCACATCAAGTTCCTGTTAAGTCCACACTCTCTATTGGATCATACCCATCAGCATTTCCAGTTCCATGGCTTAAAAGAACACCTATAAGACCATATCGATAAATTATAAGTCTTTTCTGGTTCTTACACCTGAATTTCCAGTGTATACTACCAAATTCCTGCCTGATGTCTCCTTTTAAATATCTATTGGGCATTTCAAACCTAACCTATCTAAAATAAAACTCCTGAATTCCACCCCCAAATTTGTTAACTCGATAATTTTCTCCATCACTGTAAATAACAACTTTCTTCTTTCTCAAACAAAAAAATCTTATAGTCATCTTTAGCACATCCTTTTCTCTCTCACTCCACATTATATCCATCAACAAGTCCTCTTGCTTTGCATTCAATTTATATCCAGAATCTGACCACTTCTTACCAGTACTACTGCTACTATCCTTGTCCAAGCTGCAAACTATAAGGCTACTATCATCACCTGAGTGATTATGGTAGCCTTCTTATAGGTCTTCCCGGTTCTGTCCTTGAACCCTTTGTCTATTCTCAAGATAGTATGGTTGGTGATCCAGTTAAAATCCAAGTCGAATCCTGTTACTACATTGTTCATTGCTCTACATGCTCTGGCTCCCTACTCCTTCCATGAACTCCTCTTCAGGTGGGGTCTCCTCATAGTTCATTGAAAATGTCACGTAGGCCTCAGGGACATTGATTGCATTTACTGTGCCCTCTGCCTGGAATGCTCTTCTCCAGATATGCACATAGTTTTCTATCTCACTTGTCTATTCAAGTGTCATTACGCTAGAAGATGATTTCCCTAACCACCTTATATAAAATAGTAATCTCATTCACACGTAACTTGCACATCTCCCATCCTTCTTACTGGCTTTACTTTTCTCTGTGGCACTTATCACCATCTAGTATATTTTATATTTACTTGTTTATTTCTTTACTCTGCCCCATCACCACTAGAACATAAATTTCATGAGATCAGGACTTTGTTTTCAACTGCTTTATCCTTACTCTTTAGAATAGGATCTGCCTCTTAGTAGGAGCACAATAAATACTTGTTGAATAAATAATGCATTTGATTTAACAGTAAAATAATCCTACAAGGTAGATAATAATAACATTTTCATTTAACAGATGAAAAAACTGGGCCTCAGAGAGAATAAGTCATGTTGCCAAGTCAGAAATATAGTCATTTTCTGTATGTAGTTTTGAACTCAGATCTGTCTGATTGCAAACCCCAGACTCATAACCACTATGCTATTTATAAGTCCTTCCTTAACAACAAACATCGCTTTGCAAATACTTAATCATGGATTCATATTTTGTAAATAAACATAACTTTTTCAATCATTTACACATTTTTTTTCTTTAATTTCACTCCTTTGATGCCATTTGAGTTGTCCTTCTAGGCAAAGTTTGACCACCTACTTGAAAGGATTTTGGAAATTAAAGTGAGAAAAATAAAGTATAATGCTTCATACATAATAGGTACTCAGTAAATACCAGTTTTATTTTTTAAATGTCTGCGTACTATTTCAGTGATTCTGCCATTCCAAAGAAGTTATATGTACTGTCTTTTTGGTAATTCTTTTCCGCATTTAACAATCCTCTTTAGAAGATAGTGTTGCCTCTTTTCCAACTGGGCATTGGTCAAGTGTGCATTGGTAATTGTATTATTTCCCCAAGTGAATACCATGTGTGCAATATCTTTTTACTTTGCATTCCAACATGTAGGAAATAAACAAAATAAAACTCAAATTTCTCTTCTTGTGGCTAGCTCACAAAACAGTTGAATGGGCCTTATCATTTTTTCTTTATTCCTCTATAAAATGAAAACTATTTCTTCTCCAAGTGTAACAGTGCTCTTTTTGTGCCTGTGGACATGCATTTTTAAGTGCTTTGAATAAATATTCTCATCTCCACACACTGTTCTTCACATTAAGAAAAGATGAAAAAAACTCTCAATTCCCACTTTAGAGGCAGAATTTTAGGGATTAGAATGAGTCAATATTCCAGATGCTTAATTCTTCTAGGCTTCTAAAAACAGTATAACAACATGCACACATATGTAGTACATGTCACATATACTCAAACAAGGAGTGGAAAGGCTACTGCCCTACATTGATCCTCCCACACTGGTATTGCTTGTGCCTGCTGGAGGGACCAATCTGAGTTTTGTTGGAATAATTGGAGTAGGTAACTGATCATATTAACCTTGTTTATTCCTAATTTTTTATCTTTAATGTGGAAAGAATAAAATTACAAAGTTCCTTTGAATTATTAGTTTTAAAATATAATACCTACCTTCCAACTGCACCAGTTCTAGGTAGCATCAAATAACTAGGGATCAGAGAAAAGCCTGATATTTCTCACAGGGTCTATTACTTTCGGTCCCCCAAAGATTATTTCTCAAGATTCAGGCTGGGAACAGTGACTCATGCCTGTAATCCTAGCACTCTGGAAGGCATAGGCGAGAGGACCGCTCGAGGTCAGGAGTTCGAGACCAGCCTGAGCAAGAGTGAGACACTGTCTCTACTAAAAATAGAAAGAAATTAGCTGGAAAACTAAAAAATATATATAAAAAATTAGCCTGGCATGGTGGCACATGCCTGTAGTCCTGGCTACTCGGGAGGCTGATGCAGTAGGATTGCTCGAGCTCAGGAGTTTGAGGTTGCTGTGAGCTAGGCTGACGCCACGGCACTCTAGCCCGGGCACCAGAGTGAGACTCTGTCTCAAAATAAAGAAAAAAAAAAGAAAGAAAAAAAAAAAAGAAGAAAGAAAGAGAAAAAAAAAAGATTCAGGCCTTTGCCACTTCTTTCCCTGCTAAATAATACTGTATGTTGGATTCTTAGGAAGACATATCCATTCTCATATAAGATTTTTCTACACAGATGTTCGAATATCAACTTAAACTAGGTAAGTCCAGATCAAAATGAATCATTGGTACTAACACCCCCAATCTGTCATGTAGAATATGTCTCCTTGTATATCTCTAAGTTAACATCACTCACTCACTTATTTAGATTAGGAACCTTGAAATCTTTCTTTTCTTTTTTCTGTCAACCAATATTTACAGAGCACTTACTAAAAGTAAGACTTCATGCCAAGCTCTGGAGAAGTAGTAGTGATCAAGGGTAATTTACCTAGTCCTGTCCTTCTTTTAAATGTCCCCTTTATCTGTATGTCCTCCCTACCGCTACCATCTTGGTAGCCTAGGTTGCCATTTCGATCTCTGTAATATAATATTTCACAAGTGCTGTCTTGACCTAATTTTGTAGTCAAGGCTAAAAGCTCTCAATTCATTTTCACTGGCAGTGCTCAGCCCCCACCTCAACCACTTCCCTTTATCAAGTTCCCACTCTGGGACCAGGTACCATACAACTATGCCCCTTACGGTCCTTATGCCCTAGAAATTATTCAAATTAGCCAATCCCCAGGAATCCCAGGAAATCTAGCTAACCCCACCCCTGCTGCTCATATATAAGCCACCTCCTACAGCTCCAGCTTACTCTTATGCTGTCCCCAGGTGCAACCTTCTATGTGTCCCTGTGTGGCAGCCTTCTCTCCTTTGGAGCTTTAAGTAACAAAGAGGTCTGCCTTTTCATCTCTCCAAGTGTCTTTGTGTTATGTCCCCTATCAAAAGAATCTTTAAATCTTATAAAGCCATCTCCTAGCTATTATTTCCCTTCTCCCTATTCTTTCCCAAACCATGTTGCAGTTGTATGTTAAAAAAGATTTCCCATTACTAATTTCCTCATTTAATTCCTCTATTCTGGCCACTAGTTTCCTACTACCTCAAATCTCACTGTCATTGCCTGGATTTCAAGGGTCTCCATAGTATGGCCCACTTTGCCTATGCAAGATGGAGATCTATCATGTACTGGTTTTAAATAGATGCTGCTTATTCATACCCCCTCTGTACCTTTATGAACTTTGTTTTCTTTGCCTAGAATCTTTCTTCCTCTGTCAAAATCTTGCTCATCTTAGTGGCAAAGAACAGTAGTTACTAAGAATATGGGCTCTGGGTTTAGATTCCCCAGATTGAATCCTCACTTCCACCAGTTACTGTGTGACCTTATATGAGTTACTTCACCTCTTTCTGCTCAGATTCCTCATAACGAAAACAGAAATTCATGCAGTAACCAATAAATACATAGCACAGAGCTGGTACTCATTAAAACTGGCTTTTAGTTTTATTCATATCAAGTTTAAACTCTACTCCTCCTTGAAGGTCTTCCTTAATTATTGCAATCTCCTTCATTCTTCCCTCTCTACTCAATAACTGTAAAATTTATAGTCTGCATAACTACTTACCAGTTAATTATATTCTGTTTTGTAATATTTGGCTATGGTTTCTTGTGTTTCAGTCTTGTTTCTCCAACTAAAGTGTGATATCTCTCATGGAGAGATGTTATGTTTCCCCAATCCCCGTAATAAAATTATCAAACATATGTAGCTCTATGTAAGGGCCAGCCACTGATGTAAATGTTTACATATATTGATTCCTCAATCCCCTCAATAATCCCATAAACTAGCTAGCATTATTAGCTCCCATTTACAAACTAAGAAACTAAGGCATGGAGAGATTAACAGTCTTATCCAAGGTCACCCAGCTAGGAAGTGGCAGAACCAGGAATTGAACCCTGACATTCTGGCTGTGGAACCAATGTGATGTTTTGTAACCATTATACTATAACTGCCCTTATAAGGCTTAGTATAGTCTAGACCAATAGTACATGTGCATTAGATATGTTTTTGCTGTTTTTCTTAACTATATCTCAATGTTCAAAATGCCAGCAATATGCAAATTACCGAGATTTTAATTGTAAAATATTAAGAAAGAGGCTGGGCCCGGTGGCTCATGCCTGTAATCCTAGCACTCTGGGAGGCCAAGATGGGAGGATTGTTTGAGTTCAGGAGTTTGAGACCATCCTGAGCAAGAGTGAGACCCTGTTTCTACTAAAAATAGAAAAATTAGCCAGGCATTGTGGTTCGCGCATGTAGTCCCAGGTACTGAGGCAGGAGGATCGCTTGAGTCCAGGAGTTTGAGGTTGCTGTGAGCTATGATGATACCACTGCACTCTACCTTGGAGTGACAGAGTGAGATTCTGTTTCAAAAAAAAGGCATATATATATATATATATATATATATATATATGAATAGAAATACCCACCTTGGAGAAGTACATGGTAGTTGAAACTAACAATACTGAAGAATTTTTGGTGTCTATTTATGTATTTTGCCAGCCTGTTTTTATTCTTATATTCTTATATTTTTTTGCATGACTTTCTTTTTTCAGTCTTAGGTTCTCCTCTTTTCTAATTTCTCCAACATTTTGCCTATATCATCAACTGCATACCCTACTGGTAGCTATGAAGCAGAGCTAATAATTTTATTAGCTACTAGTCTAAGGACTAGATTTGGGGGCAGGAACTTTTGGAGCTTTTCATTCCAGTTTCACTCTACATAACCTTTTACATTTTCACTTTTTTAGTTAATTTCTATAGGCCTTTTAATACAGTAAGGAAGTATATATCCTCATAATATTCTGTGATTTAATTGGTTTTAATAAATACTTCTAGGCTTCAATTAAAAGTCAACACACTATTAAATGTCTTAAACAGTCAGACTATTTAATTAGGAAATAACAAACAGATCATCCTGCCACAAAATTACTTTCCTGGTTCCTCTTTTATTCAGTTAAAACTGTTTAACAGGCGTATCACTACGATATAGTCTCTATTGAAATAAACCCAAACTGTCATCTTTTGATGTCAGGAGTTAGGCCGAATATTTCTTTACATAGATTGAAAATACGTTTCTGGAAAAAAAATTCTTAGCTTAATTATAACTACGTAGGAATAAAAAGACAAGAACAAGTGTTTAGGAGTGGGGACAGACAGTATTGGAACAATATACTTGAGACGATATAATAACAACTCCTCTAAATCTCATAAATAAGAAATCCAGAATCGATACAGACTAGTCAACTTCATCAATCAGCTCAGTCTTTGTGCTGTGTGTTTAAGGGGTGGAGAGTTTCACAGGGACATTAATGTTGGCATCAGATGTTATGGCTGGTAATAGTTTGGGCAGCAAGATAAATTGGCTGCCTTCACAAAGAAAATGTAACCAATTTATGCAAGCTGAATCAGCACTTTTATCCTGTCTGTCACCTTATTCATCATTGTCATACAGAACACAGATAGTTAATCACAAGACATTCTTCACTGCCACAAAACTGAAATACAGGTTCTATTAAAATATGAGAAGAAATAGAAACCTATACTGGTCAAACTCTGTTTTCTTCCTCCTCAAATATATGAAGTACACCTGGAATGTTTTCACTATAAAAATGAACAAATTATACAAAGAATTTTCAATCAGTTATTAATCTTGAAAAAAGTTTATTCAAGAAAAAAGTATTGTTCCTTATGAAGATTACATAGCCGGCTGCCTTAAAATCAGTTGCTAAAAATAAAAGCACCAGTTTTTCTTCCATTATTATGATGCTTTTCATAGACTAAGAGGTAGACTATAATCCATAATTAGCCATTATTAAAAGAAAATGGCAAGTAATAATTGAAGATGAATGTGAAGTAGCCATTATACCTGTATTCAGATGCAGGAGCATATTGCATTTTGCGAGGTTCAAATGTTTTCAGAAATATTCCCTTAGTAATATACAACTGCTTGTTTTATCAATACATTGTCCTTTGGTAAATTATAATAAATAGAGTTAAGAATGCTAAAACTGTACTAAATGAATGTAAGCCATTAAAAATGAATTAATCAAATTAGGTTTTTGTTGTTTGGGTCTTTGTACTCACCCTAATAATATTCCAAGTAATCATTTATACTTAATGGAATGCAGTGATATTAGAGCATTATTGATGTTGTGCTCCAAAGTTTGGCCTGGGTATAATTTTTATGCATCACAGTTATAGAGAAAGCAAATTGTTAAAATTCTATTTCATTATATTCTACTAGAAAATCAATGCCTTACACATGTTGTAGAATATCTTTTCATAGCTCAACTACTTTATAAAAATGTCTTTGACTCATAGAAGTAAAATATTCTTAACTGCCAATGAAAAATGTTCATTATCATTTGCTTTTGTAAATAGTACTTCTTAAATTTTGGAAACAACTAGTCATAGTCAAAGAAAGTTTTCAGCCACTGCTATCACACACTGAATTTGTGGTGGGAGTGATTCTGTTGTTGTTTTTAATTAGAATTTCAATCAAATTTATTAAAATATTAGGCTATTTACTAAATTATTCATATAGGAATGTCTATGAAAATGAATATGTGGCAGTAAACAAAGTTATTTATCTATGCTAGTATACCAAAATAAGATATTGCTTTCACCTTTCCTTATCTATATATAGCTTTTCTCATAGGGATACATCTTTTGGGGCAGTACGTTCAGGGCACCGAGAGGTAGTTGCCTAAAAGACACTTAAATAGATACTGAAATGATTTGTCCTACTTCTAGGTTAAGATGATTTCTCTTTCTACCTAATAAAGTTGAAGGAGATTCCTTTGATTAAAACATTCATTTTAAATTCCTAACTTTTAAAATTGAAATATTTTGAAGTGGGCTTGGCATGGGTGTCATCAATCATTCACAACTTGATTTTAATTAACTTATACAATGCTTCCCTGTATGATGTCGTAAGATCAGAGCTCAGCAGAAATCAGCCTTATGATTGTGACTTAAACAGTTCAGATTTTGTGTACTATTTCTTCATGATACAAAGCAAGATCATATTCCCTTGTTACCCTTGAAATAGCCTTTATTAATGAAGGCAATCTCATGTGTCTTTCTACCTTGCCACTTTTAAGAGCCTGGCAGAGATGAACTTTACATATAATTGAAGCTACCACTTCATGCTGTAAGTTTCCTTATGCTTTTAGCCATTTAAAGATGGAAATATTTTTTTAATTTTTATTTATTTATTTATTTATTTTTACTTCAGGATATTATGGAGGTACAAACATTTGGTTACATGAAATTAATTTGCCTCGCTCAAGCCAGGGCCACAAGCATGTCTTTTCCCCATACAATGCACCCCATCTAAAGATGGAAATATTTATAGACTAAATGGCACATTTTTTTGTCTCCTTTTAAACATGAGATACTGACACTAAGTTCAGTCCTCCTACCACGTATTCATTTCCATAATAAACCTTCTGGAATGATTTAGAAAATTCCCTCAGATTTTAATAAAATTGGTCAAAGTTCTAAAAAGAGAATAACAGAATAACCTTCACCCCCCAACCCAAGAACAATGATGTGGATGATCAGTGGCTGGAAACTTTCTTTGAGCATAACTAGTTATTGCTGATGATGCACAATTAACATTACTAAGATCATTTATTTTATTTCAAATATCCTCGTGGTGTACTAACATACAAGAATCCCTGTATGTACCATTTAATGGCCCAGTCAGTTTTGCTTACTTTGTTGTTGTTGTTCTTTGATTGTTTAGCATATATTTATTGAGAACCTACAGAACACAGAGGAATGGCAGAAGAATAAAATAAGATTCCCTTTCTCAAAGAACTTATACAAAGTTGGAGTTTCATCTTTCACATTTCTTTCAGTCAATCTTTTCTATTTCCTGTAACCTTAGGCAATCAAAAATGTACACCAAGTAAACTTCCTAGTCTAATTCTGAAGTACACAGGATGGCAAGGGAAGAGAAGCTTAGTGTCAAAACAATCCAAAAAACAAAGTGTTCTCTTGTCTCTATAGCCTTTTTTCTGTTTCCTACTTATTTTCAACTGATTTATTTTACTATTGTCAGTGTGATTGCCTTTAGCAGCTTCCTCCTCACTCCCATCTAACCCTGCAATTCCAAAACGCTTCTGTGAAATGAAATAGGGTCGTTGGGACTTTGTATAAAATGTACTCAAAGATTTGACATGATTTCTTACTGGATATTTTGCATTAGCTTTATGGCAGATTATTTCTGCTTCATTTCAGCTTTTTTTTCTTGATATCAGGTTTTCAACTATGTAGCGGGAAAAAATGGAATCTGGAAGTCTCACTTTATAGTAAGCAAGGAATTGATTCCTGTTAGTTCATGGATGGTGAGTATTTATTCAACAACACATGTGTTGTGCGTCTATTACCTCACAGACATTACATTAATATTTTGGTATGCAGTGGACCTGTGGAGTTTATGTTAGTACAGTGTGCCACCCTCTAATAACTTGAAATATGTTTTCACTCTAAGACTCAAAAGATTAAAATCTATCCACAATGGATGTGGTCAACCTGCTAGGCAAAACCCAAGAAATTGTAAATATGTGAAGGAAAAGTATGAGAAGAAATAACGTGTCAATCAAGGCAATTTGAAATTAATCTCAGGAAGGGAAAAACTAAAACAATTGTAATTTAGACCTAAGGGCTTAATAAATTATGTCATACAATTTTTTCAGAGGAAAAGGTTGAATACTATGAAAAATTTGAGTGAGCCACAGAAACACGATAATGAAGATTCACAGAAGCAAGCATTTGGCAGCACCTTCTACACACTGTCCAAAAGAGAAAATTCTTGGCTAGGAGGACTGGAGTGTTCATGTTTCCTTGACAATATGTCCTTACACTGGTTAAGAGTACCTCAACACAACTTATCTGAGAGACATTTCTGAGGATCTAACAGTTTCCATTGTTGTGATTTCATGATCATTAAGAAAACTTCTGATGATAATTGGGTGTTTTATGTGCATTTCTCAAAGGTACAGAATGCTCTGGTCAACTAATATGAACACTAACTTTACATGACTTCATTTCTCATTGTAAATTAATGAATTGAAATTCTGATATGTATGTGAACTTGACTAATACGGGTATGCTTCTGAGAGTTGGATCCCTGTATCAATGTTACTATTAAATAATTTTTTAAGTCTGAAAGGCTTAGACCAGCCAGCCGTCCCCCAGAAGCTACTCTCTTTCTCATTGAATGCCTCCTTTGAATCACAATATTGCCATATCACCTAAAAGGAAATAAACATATATTTTGAAAATAGACAAAAAATCATTTGCAGATATCTACTTCTCTCAAATAGGTCTCCAAGTTGTACTGGCACAGAAACAATAAAACTACCAAAGCTCACATATAAATAACCAAGAAAACATACTGGGACTACATTCTACAAACTGTAGGACAGGAATCTGAACTCAGGCACCCATAATGAATGCTTTCTATCTTATGTCTAGAAGGATAGTGAGGACAGATGTGATGTTATATCCTTTTATATAAGTCAGCACACTCCATTCTCATATACAGGTTGAATACTCCTTAACCAAAATGCTTGGGACCAGATGTGTTTTGGATTTTGGATTTTGGATTTTTTCAGGTTTTGAAGTATTTGCACATACATAATGAGATGTTTTGAGGATGGCACCCATGTTGAAACACAAAATTCATTTATATTTCATATATACCTTATACATATAGACTGAAGGTAATTTTATACAATATTTTTTGATAATTTTGTGCATGAAACAAAGTTTGTGTACACAAACCATCAAAATGCAAAGTGTGTGGCTCACGCCTCTAATCCTAACACTCTGGGAGGCCCAGGCGGGAGGATCACTTGAGGTCAGGAGTTCAAGACCAGCCTGAGCAAGAGTGAGACACTGTCTCTACTAAAAATAGAAAAAAAATTAGCCAGTCAACTAAAAAAAATAGAAACAAAACAAATTAGCTGGGCATGGTGGCTTGCGCCTATAGTACCAGCTACTCAGGAGGCTGAGACAGGAGGATCACTTGAGTCCAGGAGTTTGAGGTTGCTGTGAGCTGGGCTGATGCCATGGCACTCTAGCCCAGGCAACAGAGCGAGACACTGTCAAAAAAAAAAAAAAACATGCAAAGGTGCCACTATCTCAGCCACCTACGTGGACGACCTGTGGTTGTTTGGCAAAATCATCATTCCTGACTCTGAAATAAGCAATCATCCCCTTATATGAAAAAGTGCCATTTTATTACCCTTTGTGGGTGTGCTTGCCTGGGGGAATCTGGGCATACACTGAAAGGATATATTACAGCTAAAGGTGGCTGAGGGTGTGTTTTTTTCCTTTGGGGATACTGAAAAAACTGTATGTTATACACCCATGTTTTGACTACAACACATCACATGGTATCAGTGGAATTTTCCACTTTTGGCATCATGTTGGTGTTCAAAATGTTTCAGATTTTGGAGTGATTGGGATTTTGGAATTTTGAATTAGTGATGCTTAACTTGTACAACATAGAGATATGTGTGTTCCTAAGTATTCTTGGATATATAACACTTTTGCTTTAAAGACCCACAACTTTAATTTGTTGTGATACTCTGAGAGAAAAACAATGAAAGGTATTAAAGCTGACAACTAGCCATAGAATCTCAGGTCAGGAAGAATAGTTCTCTACCCAAAGCTAATCGTAAATCTACATTATAGAGAGATTTGAAAACAGAAAGTTAAGTGAAGGCCATTCACTTACCTCTCCCAATCCCCCCAACCCCCCTTGTTATTGTTTGTGCCTTGGTGCAATTGACAGTTTCTATGGAGCCAATTCGTGTCAAATACTGACTTTTTGAAATTTTTCAGTTGTATTTAAAATTTTACTTTCTAAATGTTGACACCTTTTTTACCCTTTTGGTATTCTTAAGGCTCTCCAATGAGAATTGTACAATTTCAACTTTCTTATATGCCATATAGGAAATCTATATTTGTCCATATTGTTTACTTGGTACATATAATGTTCAAATTCAACAAATTATTCCTCTACCCTTCAGTCAAGGCTTTCTGAATTGGAATGAACATATTTCAGAACATAAAATTCTACTACAAAAACAGTCAATATGATAAGATGATATGTACATAGACAATTATAGGGCTTTAGGCAAAGATTTTATGTGCGGTTTAAAATTTTTGAATGTGAAATTTCAAAGATTTATAGAAACACACTTTAATGAAATGAAATAATTGCAGCTGTGATTTTTAAAAATGAAGAAAACTTGTTAGCAATGGTTCTGAAATGGAGCAACAGTCTAATAAATAAAGGCAGCCTAATGAATTAGAGATAGAAATTCTCAAGGGAAAAGAGAAAACTTAAATAATCTGAACAAGAACATAGGACCTATGTGAATGCTCTTCGTTTTCATTTTGTAATACTTGCCAAAGACTGACAAAGGCATTTTAATAAAATATCATGATAAGTGAGAGGCAGTATAATATAGCTTTATGAGCTATAGAGCCAGAATGCATGGATTCAGATCCCAACTCCACTATTTACTATAATAACTTTGTAACTTTGCACAGGTTAATTAATCTCGCTGTACCCTGATTTCCTAAAATGAGGAAATTGGATTCAAATGAATTAATGAATGTATTAATAAAATGCTAAGACCAGCACCTGGCACATAGTAAATGAGAGGTGGTAATTATAATCACAGGGTTCAAAAACTTGTATTTTTCTTCCCAGGTCACTAATACTATAGTACCTACCAGAGAGAAAATGTTGTTTAGTGGATGCTATTCCCAACATCAAGTGTTGTAGATGTCAAACGTTATAGAAAATAATGGTGATCTTTAGGTCTGTAGTTTTCATGCTTGGCTGAGCAACAAAATCACAGATTTGAAAGCCCCATTCTGAACATAAAGAATCAGAATCCATGAAAGTGGAAGCTAAGAATCCATATATTTTTAATTGCCTTAAATAATTTTGATAGTGCTGACATGGCACAGGTCAGGAGACTGGGTTTAAGAAATACTGTTTTGGGTAATATCAAAATTGAATAGGGTCAATAGTAACCACCGAAAGCCTATTTTATCTCTATTATCAATTTCATAATGGATAAGAATTATTTATTTATGTGTCTCCTAACTCCCATCCTATATCTGTGAACCCCTTGAGTGCAGTAACTCTGATTGTATTTATGTATCTCCTATGTTCATGTTCCTGTGCCTCTGCCCCAATATCTATCAAAGCACCTGATCTGCAATAGGTAATGAAGGAAATCAAAATATTCCTCTCTAGAATCCTGGAGTTTGTTGTGCTGACCAATTGGGGGGTGGGGCACTTTACCCACCCTGCTCTGCTTGCCTGGTGGTAAGAAAGCAATTTATAAAGACAAAAATCTTCCTACCCTCCTCTGCTTTTTCCAGCTCAGGGAGAGCAGCATAGGAGAATCTGGGAGCAGACTTTACTCTTCCCATAAATTTACCTTTCCACTTTTTCTCACCTTTTGTAAGCCTAAAGATGCTCTTTTCTTCATCTTGTCACTATATAGAATTTATGACTCTTTATTAAAATACTATTTAGGCAAGACCTCTAAGCCACTGCATTGAGAAATACTTTTTGAAATGAGACCTCTCCCACTTGATAGGTACAACTCCCATTAATAAACTTGTGCTTGTTTTTCTCTTGTTAAACTGACTGTTTTCAGGAGAGTGCCTCAACTAAGAACCTATGAGGGAAAGAAAAGAAATTATATTTCTCCTCTACAATATTTAACACAATGTTTGTAAAAATATGTAAGGAATGGACAGAGGAATAAGTGATATTCCTTTAGTGATTTCTCCTTCTGTAATTAAAAGACAGGAACTCAGTTTTTGAAATTGATATTTGCTTTGCATTAATCAGAAGATGCATTGAAAGAGCTAATTTTAAGTAATGAAAACAATCCACAGTCTCTGTTACCAGATTCAACAAAAATGAAAGCATATACCTTGATGCATGGCCAAATCTACATTAATCAATTAATTTCCTGCATTGATACAAAAAAGGTTCTGTTAGGTAGATAGTGAAGGATTCTGGGTCTCCTAGGGACAAAAGTGGGTGCTGCTGCCATTCACCTCTCAACTGAAATGGGCTTTCAGAGAGGCACATGGGAGATCTGCATGTGCAGTAAGACTTAGGTCATGCACCTCCCAACTGTTCAATCAAAGTGGTTCCATGGTGACATCTGAGCCACAAGGGAAGTCCCCATCTGGGCACTATAAAACAAGATGCAGACCATAACCAGCCCTTTTTTGCGTCGTTCCTTCTGCTCTCTCTTTGCTGCAACAATGGGCCCGGTCATCATCTGTAGCATATGTATCATGCTCTGTAAACCTATATCTTGTTCTTGCCCTATAATCTTCTCTTTCCCTCCTCAATAAACCTTACACGCCTAACTTTGGCATGTCTGATCATTCTTCAGCCATGGGCACGCCAAGAACTGATGTTTCGGACTGAAACCAGACAGTTCAAAGTGATTTGTCAATACAATTCACATGCTCTGTAAAAAGGCAAAAAATGACCTGAGCACAGGTCAGTTTGACTTCTTCTATTGCCTTAATAATCCAACTTAATCAGATATTCACCAACTTTTTAGTCAACACTCAACTTTAATGACATCTGATTAAATGGATTCAGCTATAATGCCATGCTGATTTGCTGTACATTAAGTCTGTTATTATTGATATTGTGGCTGGGTCAGTAAGATGAACCTGGCCTTATTAGCTGTTATCTGAGCCCACAACTACAAGCTGAAAATACATAAAAAGAATCTGGCATTTTTTGCTCATGTAGCCCCTAAAAGAATTTTTAAATTAGGCATACCTCTTTACATATTTTTAAGATAACATCAAAAGTATTTCATCATGAGTTTAAATAGCAGCAAAAAAACATAATTTCCAACATATTGTAAACACTAACATTTAGAAATAAAAAATGTATTCCATGAGCCCTAACTACCACAGCAATTTGATGCCATCATAATTCATTTAAAAACACACATGAATAAGCTCCTTAAAATCAGAAATATTGCATCATTTATTTTTCTCCCCAGATTCATATTTCCTTTCTACTTCATTCACTGAATTTTATCCTAATGAAATATATTTTTATGCTTGAAACCCTATCATACATGAATATAAGTTAATATTTATTTTCATTTAATAAGATCATAGGGTTCTAAGTGTTCATATGTAACTGGATCCATGAACAAATTCCAGTGACCCCATATGATTTTTTTAATTCTCTCCCTTTATTTGACCTTTTGAGTTATTTCCCAGAAATGATGCACTTTCTGCAAGACAAAGGAATTGAGATTCTGAAGCCCCCTGGCCAGGCTTCCTAAGGACTCCCCATCCCTCACAACCTGCTCCTAATGCATGGTAATCCGTTGTTAGTTACACAGTGACCTGCCTGCCCCAAGGCACACTGCCCCTCCTTTAAAAGCCTATGATCTCCATTAGTCAGTCAGATAGTCAGAGAGAAAGATTTGAGTCAGCTTCTCCCATTCTGATGTCTTTTGTATCAAAAAAATTCCTTTCTTCATTAGCAATCCTTATTTTCTCAGTAATTGGATCTTTGTGTGACTAGCAACTGGGCCTAGGCCAAAACCCCTTTGTGGTTTTGATTTCAATTAGTCTGCTAGACTGAGTTATGATTAAACTTATTAGAAATATGCAATTGATCAAAACAAATATCTAACCTTTTTAAAAATAATAATTAATCATAAAAAGTAAATTTTATTGAAGTACATCTCTTAAAGCAATGAATGGGGAGTATTTTCAATTAGCTTATGAATTTGTAGACAAATATTACTTATTGCTAAAAATGACATAGGGTTTAGAATCAATTTTTTCCTTTTTTATTTTTTATAAGTATAATCAATGAAAAACCTTATTCACATATATAAGAAAATGAGAATGGAAAAAAGTTTGCCATAGCACTGTCACTCAATTACTTGAACCTCTTCCAACTTACACAGTGATATACCACCAAAAAATTTTTAATGATGTATCAGCTCATAGCTTGATTATGTCTGACTTCAATTTCATTAAAAGCAAAAAAATTGGAATCCATTTGGTTTGCAAAATAATTTATTATTTAGTCTTTACTATTTTCTTAAGGGAAGTATTTTAAATTATTTCTTTTTTGGGTACCCCAAATTCTTTATACCTTGAGGCATTGCCCCAAAGCAATTTCTAGTAGGTGAGAGCTATTCCTTTCTTCTGTAAATAAAAGAAGGCCAATTGCAGGAGGGCTGTGGAGAAAGAAAAGCCTCTGTAATATTAATATCTCCTTCTTAGGCATAATAATTTTAACAAAAACTATATATGTTGATTGGGATTTGGAATTTAATTCTTTTAAAACTATTCATGCCAGATTACCTCTTAGAGAGTCTTGCTATACCTCTAAGGACAAGTGTACCTCAGTTGGAAGACCATTCATGTACAGAACACTGAATCTTAAAGCTTTTGATAGAGCCTCTTTGTAGTGTGTATGCCTGTAGGTTAAGTGTGTGGCTTCAAAAGAACCCAACTTCCATTCATTCACATTTGAAATTTGAAACACGGTAAATCTAACTCCTTGTGAATTGTTTTATTTTGATGATTTATATAGGCATGAATAGAAAATGAAATGTTAATTTTTTTCTCCCAACATTTTTTCTCTTTCATTTCTCACAGCATACTGTAAGCATTCTAAAACAGTTTTAAAAGATAACATGTAAGAGGAGAAAAGCTACATATAATAAAAGGAAATTATTGGAAGTGCAGAATGCAATCCTTGAAAAAGACGAGAATAAAGAGGGAAGGAGAATAGGATAGTTACAAAGTTTTTTTCTAACATTCATTCATTTATTTTTTTCAATTATTTTATTTGTATAAATTTAAGGTTTATAACATGATGTTTTCATATATTTACACATAATGAAATGATTACTATAGTCAAGCAAATTAATATATCTATTGAAGCAGCTCAGGAAATTTCACCCCAAAATATGACTCCTTGGTATAAAAAGTATTTTGAATTAAAGGCTCTTAGAGATCAACAGGCCTTGGAATGTGCTTTCCATCTGTCTTCATAAACAAGATGGACCCATCAGAAAGAACAATCGACTTCCCTTTCCTTCCCTTCTCTTCCCTTCCTTCCCTGTTATCTCACTATATTTCAGGAAAGAAAATCAAAAATGCAACCAGACCTGGCCCAAATCATTTTTACTTGTTCCTTAGGTTAATTTAATTTGCAAAGAGAATTTTTTACAACCAGATCTGTTTCCCCCATCCATTTATCCTCCCTAGCAACTATTTATTGCCCCTAAACAGAATTACCTGTATTATTCATCTCTCTCTCCCCTCTAAAAGGAGGATACATAAATTTCTGGACCCTATTGGGATATTTGGTAATCACCCTGTGATTCTCCCCATGTGCACGGTAAATAAACCTCTTTCTCTTACTAATGTACCTTAATTGTGAGTTGATCTCTCAGCGAACTTTCAAGGGAAATGGGAAGTTTCCCCTCACCCCTACACTATCATTTTACATAGTTACCCGCATTTTTTTATATGTAGGTGGTAAGAACACCTAAAATCTACTCTCTTAGTAAATTTCCCATGTATAATTCAATATTATTAACTCTAGGCTTTGTGTTGTACTTTAGATCTGTTTACTCATGCTATATAACAGCAACTTTGTACCATTTGACCTATATTTCCCCATTTCTTCCCCTGCCTCACCCTTCCCCCACTTCACCTTAGTAACTATCATTCTATTCTTTCTCTTTCTATGTATGCAACTTTTTTTTTAAATTTCGCATATAAGTGAGATAATGCACTATTTTTCTTTCTATGTCTGACTTATTTCACTTAGCATAATGCCATCCAGGTTCATCCATGTTGTCAAAAATGATAGGATTTCCTTTGTTTTGTGGCTGAATAATACTCCATATGCAATATATATACACACACACACACACAACACACCACTATTTCTTTATCCCTTCAACCTTCATGGACAACTAAGGTTATTTCCATATCTTGGCTACTGTGAATAATACTGCAATGAGTATGGGAATGCAGATATCTCTACAAGATACTGATTTCATTTCCTTTGCATATATGCCCAAGAAATTGCTGGTTCACATGTTAGGTCTATTTTTAATTTTTTTAGGAACCTCCACACTGTTTTGCACAATGGCTGTACAAATTTACATTCCAACCAACAGTGTACAATCGTTATTTTTTCCACACCCTCTCTAACATTTATCTCCTGTCCTTTTGATAATAGCCATCCTAACAGGTATGAGGTGATGCCTCATTGTGGTTTTGATTTGCAATTCTCTGATGATTACTGATGTTGAGCACGTTCCCATATACCTCTCAGCCATTTGTATGTCTTCTTTGGAAAAATGTCTGTTCAGACCCTTTGCTCATTTTAAAAGTAGATTATTTGTTTATTGAATATTGAGTTGTGTGAGCTCCTCATATATTTTGGATATTAAATCTTTATTAGATTTAGGGTTTACAAATATTTCCTCCCAACCCACAGTCTGTTTTTTTTTTTAATTTTTATTTTGTTGATTATTTCTTTTGCTGTGCAAAAGCCTTTTAGTATGGTGTAGTCTCACTTGTTTATTTTGCTTTTGTTGTCTGAGCTTTTGGTGTGATATCCAAAAAATCATTCCCAAGACCAATATCAAAGAGCTTTTTCCCTATGTTTTCTTCTAGGAACTTTACAGTTTCAGGTACTACATTTAGGTCTTTAATCCATTTTTAGTTGAATTTTGTATATGGTATAAGATTTCATTCTTTTACAGGTGGATATCCAGTTTTCCCAACACCATTTATTGGAGATACTATCATTTCACCCATTATGTATTTTTGTTAGCTTTGTCAAAAATTAGATGACCATATATGCTTGAGTTTATTCAACAAATATTTATTGAGTGCCTTCTATATGTCAGACACCATTATGAGAACTAAGAATATGGTAGGATATAAAAAGAGATCCTGTCCTTTGTAGAGTTTGCATTCTAGTGGGGAAAGACAGACAATAAACTATAAGCAGAATAAATGTGCATATTTTATAGTAAGCTATAAGGTAATACATGCTATGGATAAAAGAAAAAGTAAAGAAGGTAAAGGGGATTGTGAGTGGGAGTAAAGATGTGGTGAGTGGAATTAAAAGAGGCAGATGATGAAAGGTCATGCAGGCCACTATAAGGGACTCTGGTTCTATAATGGGCAAAATGAAAATGCATTACATATTTTTATTTATTTTATTTTTATGACAAAAATGACTTGACCTGACATGATTTAAAATGATCACTCTGACATTCATAAGGTGTTCCCTTTTTAGGAAACTAAAAAACCTGAATCAATTATATTTATGTATATAAAACACATACTGGGAATGAATTATTTCCAGCCCCCACATCCCATTCAAGAAGCATTTATTGAGGAGTATTTATCAAGAACCGCTGTATGTCAGGCACTGTAGCAAATGCTAGTGGGTAGAAATATAAGACATAGAATTTTTGTGCTAAAGAAATTAATAGTCTAGTGTGGGAAACATACGTGTAAACTAACATGAATCAAAGTATGAAGAGAAGTTTTGGTGAAGAGGACATTCAGGAATTCCCCAATATTTTTTTTTATTTCAGAATTTTATGGGGTTACATAAGTTTTGGTTACATAATTTGCTTTTGTACAGTTTGAGTCGAAGTTATAAGTGTGCTTTTCAGCTAGTTAGTATGCATTGTGTACATTAGGTGTGAATTTACCCATCTCCTCCTCTCTCCTCCCACCTACTTGATTTGCCTTTAATTTTACTTTCATATGTGCACATAAGTGTTGATCGATTAGTTTCAATTTAGTATTGAGTACATGTGGTGTTTGTTTATCTATTCTTGTGATACCTCATTAAGAAGAATGGCCTCTAGTTCTATCCAGATTGTTAACAAAAGATACTAGATCTCCATCCTTTTTATGGTTGAGTAGTGCTCCATGGTATACATATGCCACATTTTATTAATCCATTCATGTATTGATAGGCACTTGGGTTGATTCCACATTTTTGCTATTGTGAATCGTGCTGCTGTAAACATTCAAGTGCAAGTGTCTTTTTTTATAAAATGTCTTTTTCTCTTTGGGTAAATACCTAGTAGTGGGGTTGCTAGATCAAATGGTAGGTCTACTTTTAGTTCTCTGAGGTATCTCCATACTATGTTAGATAGAGGTTGTACTAGTTTGCAGTCACACTAATAGTGTATAAGTGTACCTTTCTCTCCTCGTCCTCATCAGCATTTGTTGTTTTGGGACTTTGGGATAAAATCCATTCTCACTGGAGTTAGGTGATATCTTATTGTGGTTTTTATTTGCATTTCCTTGATGATTGGAGATTTTGAGAATTTTTTCATGTGTTTTTTGGCCATTAGTCTATCTTCTTTTGATAAGTTTCTATTCATGTTGTTTGCCCACTTTTCAATGAGGTTATTTGATATTTTTCTTGATGATTTACTTGAGTTCTTTGTAGATTCTGGTTATCAGCCCTTTATAAGATGTATAGCATGCAATTATTTTCTCCCATTCTGTACATTGTCTATTTGCTCTATTGGTTGTGTCATTGGCCATGAAGAAGCTTTTTAATTTGATCAGATCCCATTCATTTATTTTTTGGTGCTCTGATTGCTTTTGAGGTATTCTTCATAAATTCTTTGCCTAGGCTCATATCTATAAGGGTTTTTCCAAAATTTTCTTCTGGAATACTTATAATTTCATGCCTTACCTTTAAGTCTGTTATCCATTGTGAATTAATTTTTTGTGAGAGGTGAGAGGCATGTATCAGCAGAATTAATATTGTTAAAATGTCTATACTACCCAAAGTGATTTAAAGAGTCAATGTAATCCCATTAAAATACCAATATTATTTTTTGTAGACCTCAAAAATTAGTTCTACACTTTTTGTGGAACCAGAAAAGATTCCTAATGCTTAATGCAATCCTACGTAATAAGAATAAATCAGGAGGCATCACTTTCCCAGACATCAAGCTATGCTACAAGGCTATAGTAACCAAAAGCAGCATGGTACTGGCACAAAAATAGAGACATAGATCTATGGATCAAACAGAGAACACATACATGAATCCATCCTCATACTGCTATCTGATCTTTGATGAAGCAGACAAAAACATACACTGGGGTAAAGAATCCCTATTTAATAAATGGTGCTGGGAAAATTGATAGCCACATGTAGAAGGCTGAAACAGGGTTCTCAAATTTTGAACGTTACCTTGAAAATAGTCACAAGAAGTATTTATTTTAGTAATACATTTTATTCCTTTAGAGAATAAAGAGATACTTAGATTTGTGTGACTACCAGTCTTTATTGTAGCATAGATAAGAAGACTACAGGAGCAAATATATGGAAAATGTACTGGAGAAAAGTCTTTTTAAAATAAGGCTGGAGATATTTAGATTGACAGTTATAGATTTAATCTCCATGAAATTTTCTTAATTTTGCCTTTACTGAGACTACTGCATATTTGTACCATCACTATTTCAAAGAAGGTCTATAATAAAGCAGACATTTAATTTGCTAAATTGAATGTATTTAAAGGTATACTTTGTTTTATCACACTTTATTGGACTTTGAAGATATTGTGTTTTTAATAAATTGAAGTTTTGTGGCAATCTGGCATCAAGCAAGTCCATCAGGCACCATTCTTTCAACAGCATGTACTCACTTTGTGTTTCTTTGTCACATTTTGGTAACTCTCACAGTATTTAAGAATTTTAAATTATTATTATACCTATTATGATGATGTGTGATCAGTGATCATTGATGTTACTACTGTAATTGTTTTGAGGCACCATGAACCAAACTTAATATTACATAATATGGAAAACTTAATCAATACATGTGTGTTCTGACTACTCCATCAACTGGCCATTGCCCTGCCCCTCTCCCTTTCCTTAGGTCACCCATTCCCTGACACACAGCAATATTTAAATTAGGCCAATTACAGTAATAACCTTACAGTGGCCTGTAAGTGTTCAAGTGAAAGGAAGAGTTTCAAGTCTCTTACTTTAAATCAAAAGCTAGAAATGATTATGTTTAGTGAGGAAGGTGTGTTGAAAGACAAGATAGGCCAAAAGCTCAGCCTCTTACACTAAACAGTTACCCAAGTTGTGAATGCAAAGGGGAAGTTCTTGAAGGAAATTGAAAATGCTACCCCAGTGAACAGAGGAGAATTCAATGACTGGCTTCAAAGCTTCAAAAGATAGGCTGATTCTTGCTAGGGGCTAATGCAGCTGGTGATACTAAATTGAGGCCAAAGCTCATTTACCATTCTGAAAATCCTAGGGTCCTTAAAAATTATGCTAAATCTGCTGTGCCTGTGCTCTATAAATGAAGCAACAAAGCCTGGATGACAGCACATCTTTTTACAATATGGTTTATTGAATATTTTAAGCCCACTGTTGAGACCTACTGCTCAATAAAGAGGGAGAGAGAGAGAGAGAGAGAGAGATTTCTTCCTGTTTATTGACAATGTACCTGGTCACTCAAGAACTGTGATGGAGGTGTACATGACAATTAATGTTGTTTTTGTGCTTGCTAAGACAACATCCATTCTGCATCCCATGGTCAAGGAGTAATTTTAACTTTCAAGTCTGATTACTTAAGAAATCCATTTTATAAGGCTATAGCTGCTATAGTAAATCCTCTGCTCGATCTAGGCAAAGTAAAGTGAAACATTCTGGAAAGAATTTATCATTCTAGATGTCATAGAGAACATTTGTGATTCATGGTAGGAGTTCAAAATATCAACATTAATAGGAGTTTGGACAAAGTTGATGCCGACCTTCATGGATGACTTTTAGGGGTTCAAGACTTCAATGGAGGAAGTAACTATAGATGAGTTAGAAATACCAAGAGAACTAGAATTAGAAGTGGAGCCTGAATATCTGACCAAATTGCTATAATCTCATGATAAAACTTAAATGGATGAAGAGTTGCTTCATATAGATGAGCAAAGGAAGTAGTTTCTTGAGATGGAATCTACTCATGGTGAAAATGGTGAACATTATTGAAATGACAACCAAGGATTTAGAATAATACATAAATTTAGTTGATAAAGCAGTGGCAGGGTTTAAGAGACTGACTCCAATTTTGAAAGAGGTTCTCTTGTGGGTAAAATGCTATCAACAGCATTGCATGCTACAGAGCAATCTTTCATGCAAGGAAGAGGCAATCAATGCACAAACTTCACTGTTGTCTTATTTTAAGAAATTGCCACAGCCACCTCAAACTTCAGCAACCAGCATTCTGATCAGGCAGCAGCCATCAACATTGAGGCAAGACCCTCCACTGGCAAAATGATTATGACTCACTGAAAGC
Organism: Eulemur rufifrons; assembly: GCF_041146395.1. Classification (NCBI taxonomy): domain Eukaryota; kingdom Metazoa; phylum Chordata; class Mammalia; order Primates; family Lemuridae; genus Eulemur; species Eulemur rufifrons. Next base: position 73,670,461 of record NC_091012.1, read on the forward strand.
TCAGATGATCATTAGCAAATTTTAGCAATAAACCATTAATTAAGGTATGCACAATATTCTTTTAAACATAATGCTATTGTACCCTTAATGGACTATAATATGGTGTAAACACGACTTTTATATGCACTGGGAAACCAAAAAAAAAAAATCATATGACTCACTTTACTGCAATATTTGCTTTATTGTAGTGTTCTTGAACCAAACCCTCCATATCTCCAGGGTATGCCTGTACATGAAAAATGTATATGTATCTTCCCTAAAATGGAGTCTCATGGAGTACAGAGAACTCCTCCAGAAGATGTTAATTTTACTATGACCAAAAAGTATAGGATTTGCTATCTTCTATATATCTCTCTAAGAAAGATATAACACATATTAGTATGTTGATGATTCTCAGAAATCCTACCTTAATAAAATATGTATAAAGGTGTTTAACTTAGTGATTCATAAATTTAGAGAAACATGAAGCAACTTGTTTCCTACAGAACAGTAGTATGACAGAAAACCAGTTTGGGTAAATGTTGATGTTGGCAGTCTCCTTTCCGTCCCACCTACCTAATGCAGGCCAATTTTGCGTGTGTGTGTGTGTGTGTGTGTGTGCCCTAAAATTAATTAGGTGTATCACATTCAATATCAGGAGATGCTTGCTAATTACTAGAGTAGCCTGACCCAAATTTAAGACATCTTGGTCTGCTGCTATTCTGCTTAATAAATTCAGAAAGTAATTAATTTGCTTTTTGAAAGGTTGTGATTCTTCCACAGCAAATAAATCTTCCATGTCCTGGATGAATGCTTAAATTGATTGTTTAAGCCAATTATTCTTTTCACAATTATTCTTTAAACTAACTGTCCACATAGGCTAAAATGTGTCAGTCAGTCTGCTCTGGGGTAATGTCAAAAAATAGTAAATGTTGACTAATACAATGGATCCATTAAAGACTATGTTGGTTTAGTGTATTGGATGCATTTTTTAAGGGAATTTGTTACTATTATCTTTCCTACATTACATGAGTTTGTCCTTCATCTTTTGAAGAATATAGTCATTGTGGATTAATTTTTACATCAATTTATTGACTTTTATCTAAGCAAAAATATAATTCAACTACTCACATGCCTTTTTCAAGAAAAATAAAATCTTACCAATTTTCAGATGTGTCATATCCCCACTTCCAGCCTTGTCTTTTCAACTCATTCTCCACCCCTTAGCTTGTGGGAACTTTCTAAAATACTGGTCTAAGTATATAATCTTCTGCTTATAACCCTTCAATGTCCCTCTCATTATCCACACAATGAAGTTCCAACTCCTTAACATGATCCTATGTGGCTTGGATCTGTCTAGTTCTTTAGTTTCATCTCTTACCACCCCTTGCTTAACTTGTCTTGATTTGACCACAAAAAGTACATGCAGCCCCTTCTATGTTCTATAAGTTCTCACTTTTACCTAAGATATTCTTTCTACCTTGTACAGTCCTATTTTCTCTTTGTCTTTTTAGCCCTATCCATAGTCAATGTTCTCTGCTAAGATGTCACTTCTTCAGGGTAACATTCTATGACCTCCAAGATTAGAATAAGTGCCTATCAAAAGTTCTCCTACAGCATTCTTTACAACTCCCATCATTGTATCTATCACATTCTATTGAAACGGTCTGTGCATAATACCATTTTCATAATCATCTGAGAGAGAAAAATAAGAACTATAATGTATGTTTCAACTAAATCAAAGACAATAAGGATACCACTCTATGTTTTTTAAACTAAAGACACTTATTTTAAGTGTTTATTTCCATTTTCCATCGTTACTTAATTGAACTTAGCTTTCTGATAATATTTTCTAATATAATTAAGACAAAACGCTGATTTATATGTAGACTTATGGGGGGCAAGTGCACTAAGTATTTTATTTCCTTTTGAGAAAGAGGCTGAGATTCAAAGGAGGGAGTAAAGAGTATAATTTTGAAGATTTAGCTAATAGCATATCATTTTACCTAGAACTATTGATCAGATTGCTAAGGATTTTAGCAATGTTTGCAGCTAGCAGAGAATGAATTGGTATCAGATTGTGTTGAATCCTGACATTTCCTCAGAGAAATTTCTACTAATGTCGCTGGAAGATGACACAATTGAATAAAAGCTCAATACAGGTGTTTTACTAGAATAACTTTGGTGTGTTTGTCATTGTCATAAATAAATGAATCATTTTTATCTCCACCCAAACCTGTTTCTTTCTGTCTTCCTTATTCTGGTAAATGACACCATCACCTAAGCTGTGGAAACCTCTATGTTATCCCTGACTTATTTTCCCCTTACCACTCACATTCAGTCACTTCATAATTCCCTGTCAATTATGCCTCCAAAATGATTCCTTCTCTTCCATTACCACTACTAATATCCTATTACACACCTTTATCATACCTTTAATGATTATCTACATGGTTATCCTACCTCCATATCCACCCCAGCATAACCAATTTGTCCTTCATAGCATAATGGTAAAGAGTATGTACTGAAGAACCAGAGTGCCTGAGTTTGTGACTCTGGTTTTGTCACTTAACAGTTATGTGATATTGGACCAGTTTTTTAACTTCTTTGTACCTCATTTTCCTTCTCTGAAAAAATGAGAATCATAATAGCATCTACATCTTTGCATTATTCTAAATATAATGTATATATAGCACTTACAACAGCAGCTGGTACATAGTAAATGCTGCGTATGTATGAGCTAATGGTAGTCGTAATAGTAGTAAAACCTATCTGAGTTTATTATGCCCCTACTTAAACACCCCTGATGTTTCCTCATTGCCTCAGTGCACATTCCTTACGACAGTATATAACACCTTTCATAAACCATCCCAGGCTGATAAATTCCAGTTCCATTTATAACTACCAAATAGGTTATATTCCAGCCACAATAAACTACTTGACATTCTCTGTCTCATAGGCATTCTCATCTACTTTTCTAAAATGCCACCAGGAAAATGCTTATCTGCTCTTAAAGTTTCACTTCTAGTGTACCTTCTATCTATAAACTTGACTAGTTGAGTCCATCTTCACCCTAAAACAGAATTAATTGCTATTGTCTTTGCATTCTCTCCAATAATACTTTATATACTTTTCTAGTATTCAGTCAACAGACATTTATTGAGTTTTTATTACATGTCAGGCACTGCTATAGGCACTAGACTTACAGCATTGATCAAAACAAAATCTCTTCCCTTATTCTTTAGATAGATAACAGTCAATAAACAAATATGTAAGATGTACAGATTATAGGATCTATAGAGATATATAATGCAGAGTGAAGACAGTGTGAGATACTATGAAAATAGAGCGGCTATTTTATAGTTATAATTAAAGTGAAGAAAGTGTTTAGGGAAGGAGAGGAGCTCATCAGTGGTGAAATGTTGCAGGTACATTGAGTAAAAGAGGGACTGGGAATTGAACAATAGTTTTGCCACTTGTATTTCACTATTTACTCATATGTCTTTCCCAGTACCCTATGTCATCTTCCAGAGCCCTAATATTAAAAATCTGTGCCAGACACACCATAGATACTCAGTAAAAATTGATTGAGTTGCATAGAATGGACAAGCCATTTAAGTATCTCACTGAAAGCCTTTGTCACTAAAGAAAAGTAACTTCTTTTTCAAGGTTGTGTACAGTTTATGAGATATATATACAAAGCCAAAATTATTAAGTGACAGCAATAAAATTTAAGATATAGGACATTTGTATTCAACTATGTGACCTAAGATAGGATATACACAGCTTTTATACATTTTCTAAAGAGATAATACGATAACCTGCATTGCAACTTTTGGAGATCTTTCAATCACTGTCAGCATTCTTAGAAAATAATAAGACTCCCAGGTGAGATAAAATGCCCAGAGGTCAATTGTAAGAGCTCTCTGTTTAATAATGCAAAATCTTCTTTTCTTCAACCAGATTGTAAAATCCTCTTCTACATGGTAAACTTAGCAAACTTAATATATACATATGGGATTTAAACCTTTATATTTTAATAATCTTTTTTTCTGTTGTATATTGAACTAGAGGCTGGAAACACTGGCCAATAAGATATTTTCATTCTACATTATCAAGCTCTTCTAGTACTTTAAAGCTTCAGTGTAAGCAGTCATCTTACTTGACCTTCCTTACATAAATTTCTGGAGATTCAGGTCTAACAGTTTTAGACCATATTATGTGTCTAGCCTATCTAAAATATCATTTGAAAAAGATGGATGTCAGCAAGTCAATACAATAGGACTCTCCAATGCTTGTCCACTCAGAACATCAATTCAAACTGTCAATGCACACAAATACCTTAACAAGAGCTGAGGAAACCGGTCAAGAGATTACAGCACCTGGATGTAGCAAAGAAACAAGAAAAGATTCACTGAAGAGAGTAGGAAGGACAGTTTTATATTATCTTTACCACCTTTCACCAAATCCTAGACACCACAGCTTGGCAAGAGATATCCTCTGCATGGGAGGAGGAGAGGGAACCAAGAATGGAAAAATAAGCACCACATGTACTCACCATCAAATTGGTTTCACTGATCATCACCTAAGAGCACATTTAGGAATAACACTGATCGGGTGTCAGGCAGATGTGGGTGAGGGAGGGGATGGGTGTATACATACATAATGAGTATGATGCGCACTGTCTAGGGGATGGACATGTTTAAAGCTCTGACTCAGGGTGGGGTGGCGGGGCAAGGGAAATATACGTAACCTAAACTTTTGTACCCCCACAATATGCTGAAATAAGAATAATAATAAAAAAAAGAATTGGATTTTGAAGCAAATCTCAAAAGCAGGCCCACTTCAGTAAAACTTAGTGCCAGGAAGGCTCTCATGGCCTCAGACTCCAGGCAGGTACCCACAGACAGAGGTTCCAGGCCCCTGTGGTCCAGGCTAGAATGATAGCCCCAGGCTATAAACCTGCATAGGAGGCTCAGTCTCTAGGCCAAACCAGCACCAAACAGGTGCCAGAGACCCTAAAATTCAGGTACACTCTGGTACCAGGTCAGCCCCCATAATCATGCTCTGGGCCTACCCCAGGGCTAGAATAGCCCCAGTAGCCCCAGGTTGGTTCGTGACCACGCCTAGCACTAGGCTGGCTATCATGGCCCCAAGCTTCAGGCCTACCCCCGCATCTGGCCAGGCCCCACAGCCCCAGTCATCAGGCCTACTACTACAGACCCAGCCTCCAGGGTTGCCAGTATAGATACATGGCCACCTAATGCCAAGCCAGCCACTATGTCCCCAGGCTTCAGGCCTACCTCAGCATCAGGCTGACATTTATGGGCTCAAAAACCAAGCAGATACACACAGAAACAGGCTCAAGGCCTGTCCAGTGCCAGGGTCCAGTCCATTCAGGATGACCCCTGAAACCTCATGCTCTAGCAGATTTAAAGTCCAGGCCTCTATCAGTAGACAACTGCACTAGACCAACTTCCATGAACCCAGGATCCAGGGTCATCCCTGTTTAGTCAGATCTCAGGCTGGTCTCCAAGGCCCTAAGAACCAGGCCACTTCTTACGGACACAACCTCAAGGCTGGCCCCTGCACACCCAGCCTCCAGACCAGCACCAGTGGACACAGGCTCCAAGCCAGACACCACAGCTCTAAGTTCCAGGCCAGCATCAGTTGCTTTAGGTACTAAGCCAGCACCCATGATTCTAGGCTCCAAATCATCACCTAAAGACTCAGGATCCATTCTGGCCACAGCACCAGGTTGGCTCTAGGCTGCAGGCCAGTCCCTATGACCCCAACTTCAGAGGACCCAAGATGCAGGCCTTTCTCCAGCAGATCTAGGGACTAGGCCTACTCCAATAGAACTCAGTGCCAGGCAGAACTCTGTGGACTAAGGCTCCAAGAATACACATGTAGACACAGGCTCCATGCCACCTCCGATGGACCCAGACCTGTCCTGGCATACTCAGGCTCCAGGCCCATCCAGTGGTTCTAGGTAATAGGCCTGCCCTACCATCAGACTGGCCTCACTGGGCTCAAGCTCCATGCCCATCCCAGTGGACCCAACCAGCCCTTCTAGCACCTGGCTAGTCCTTATAGTCTCAGGCTCAGGGAACATCCCAGTGCCAGGTCAGCCACTGTAAACCCAGGACCCATGTCTGCCCTTATGGACACAGCCTTTAGACTCATCCCCAAAGACCCAAGCAACAAACCCACCCCAGTGGATCCAGGCTTCAAGTTCAACCATGCAGACCCAGGAACCAGGGATACACACCTGTTGACACAGGCATCAGGATAGCCCACCCAAGGGCCACACCAGACTGCCTTCTCAGAATCTCTGAATGGGTTGACTGATGAAGAACATTCCCAGACAAAGCTGATGTGATAAGACTGGAATAAGTCCCTACTTCAAATGCATAAAAAATAAAGTAAAGCAACAAGAAACATAAAAAACCAAGGACACAGAACACCACCAAAAAATCAATAATAATTTCCCATTAGATGAACCCCAAAATGAAAATATATTAACTATATGACAAAGAATTCAAAAGAATTGTTTTATGGAAGTTTAGCAAACTTGAATAAAATATAGAGAAAAAACTCAATGAAATCAGGAAAACAATAAATTACAAAAAGGAGAAATTTAACAGAAAGAGAAATTTAACAGAAACATTGAAAACAGAAAGCTTGAAAATTAACAGACAGATTGAAATTATTTAAAAAAATCAAACAAATCCTGGAATTAAAAATACAGTGAATGAAATAAAAAATGCAATACAGAGCATCAGCAGCAAAATTGATTAAGCAGAATAAAGTATCTATGAACTCAAAGACAGATTAATTGAAAATAAAGTGTCAGGAGAAAAAGAAAGAACAAATAAAAAGAAATGAAAAAGCTTACAGGATTTATGGAATAGGATCAAAAGTGAAAATATTCCAGTTATAGGAGTTTGTGAAGGAGAAGAGAAACAGAGGTAGAAAGCTTATTTAAAGAAACAATAACATACAATTTCCATTTAAGAAAAGATATACAGATACAGGAAGGTGAAAAGTCTCCAATCAGATTTAATTCAAGCAAGACTAAACTAAGGCATATTATAACCAAACTGTCTACAATCAAGGCAAAGAAAGGATCCTGAAAGTATCAAGAGAAAAAGAGCAAATAACGTATTAGGAAATTTAAATAAGGCTAGTTACAGATTTCTCAGCAGATACTGTACAGGCCAGGAGGTAGTGGGATGATATATTCAAAGTGCTGAAGGAAAAAAAAAAACCTGATAACTAAGAATACTCATTATTGTCTGGATGTTTATCTCACCGAATCTGATGTTGAAATTTCGTTCCCAGTGTGGCTGTGTTGAGAATTGGGGCCTGGTGGGAGGTGTTTGAGTCATAGAGGCAGATCCCTCATGAATAAATTAATTCCCTCCCTTGGGAGTGACTGAGTGCTCACTTTTACTGATTCCTGTGAGAGCTGGTTGTTAAAAAGAGTGTGGCACCTCCATCTTCTCTCTCTTGCTTTCTCTCTCTACCATGTGATATCTGCACAAGCTGTCTCCTTGCTTCCTGCCATGAGTGGAACTGCCTTAGGCTCTCACCAGAAGCTAAGCAGGTGCCTGTGTTGTGCTTCTTGTACAGCCTGTAGAACTGTAAGCCAAATAAACCTCTTCTCTTTATAAATTACCCAGCCTCAAGTAACACAATAGACGAAGACAGAAAAGTGGTACTATGAGTAACGTGTTACCATAAAAATACCTGAAAATGTAGAAATAGCTTTGGAATTGGGTAATGGCGGAGGTTAAAATAGTTTGGAGGGCTCAGAAGAAGACAAAAAGACAAATTAAAGTTTGGAACTTCTTAGAGGTTGATTGAGTGGTTGTGATCAAATGCTGATATAGAAATATGGACAGTAAAGGTCATGCTGATAAGATCTCAGATGAAAATGAGGAATTTATTGGGAACTACAGCAAAAGTCACCCTTGTTATGACATAGCAGAAAACTTGGCTGCATTGTGCCCACGACTGATTGCTTTGTGGAAGTCCAAACTTATTGACATAACATATCTAGAAGAAATTGCTAAGCAGCAAAGTGTTTAAGAAGTGGCGTGGCTACTTGTAACAGCTATATGATCAGATATGACAGCAAAGGAGTGGGATAAAGGTGGAATTAATAACTAAAAGGGAAGCAGAGCATAATAATCTGGAAAATCCATAGCCTTATTGTGTAGTAGAGAAGGAAAGAGCATTTTCAGAAGAGAATCCAAGGATGCTGTGGATTTCTTATTAGAAAGATTAGCATGGATAAAAAAGAATCAGGTGCTAATAGTCAGGACCATGGGATAAAGTTCTGGAAGGCCTTTCAGAAATCTTTAGGACCACTCCTCCCGTCACAAGCCCAGAGGTCTAGGAGGTCAGAATGGTTTCAGGGGATAGGCCCAGGGTGCAGCTCTCCTGTACCATCTTGGGATGCTGCTCCCTGCACCCCAGCCACTTTGCTGCAGCTGTGGCTCAAATGGCCCCAAGTGTTGCTCAGGTGCCTGCTCTAGAGAGTGCAAGCCATAAGCCTTGGCAACTTTCACATGGTGTTAGGTCTACAGGCACCCAGAATGCAAGAGTGGTGGAGGCTTGGTGGTTTTCACCTAGATTTCAGAGGATGTATCAAAAAGCCTGAATGCCCGGGTGAAGCCTGCTGCAAATGAAGAGCCACTGCAGAGAGAGCCTCTAGAAGGGCAGTGCCTAGAGAAGCTGTGGGAATGGGCTGCTGCACAGATTCCAGAATTATAGAACCACCAGAAGCATGCAATTTCAGCCTGGAAAAGCCATAGGCATTCAACTCTGACCCATGAGAGCAGCTATGTGAGTTGTACCCAGCAAAGCCATGTTGACAGGGCTGCCCCAAACCTTCGGAACCCCATCTTATCAGTATGCCCAGGATGCAGGACATAGAGTCAAAGATTATTGCGGAGCTTTAAAACTTATTGTCTACCCTACTTGGTTTTAGACTTGCATGGGGCCTGTTACTCCTTTCTTTTGGCTGAGTTCTTTCTTTTGGAATGGGAATGTTTACCCAACACCTGTACAACCATTTTATCATAAAAAGAAATAACTTGATTTTGAATTTACAGGCTTATAGAAAGAAATTTGCCTTCGTCTCAGATGATACTTTGGACTTTTGGGTTGATGCTAAAACAATTTAAGACTTTAGGGGACTATTAAGAAGAGATGATTATATGTTCAATGTGAGAAGGGTATAATTTTTCAGGGGCCAGGGGTAGAATACTATAGTTTGGATGCTTGTCCCCGAAAACCTCATCTTGAAATTTGATCCTCAATGTTGGAAGTAAGGTTTAGTGGGAGGTGTTTAGATTATGGGAGGGTGAATTCCTCATGAATAGATTAATAGTCTGGGAATGGGGGGAGTAAATGAGTACTCACTTTATTAGTTCCCATGAGAGCTGATTATTAGAAAGATCCTGGCACCTTCCTCTTGCTTATTCTCTTGCTATGTGATCTCTGCACACATCAGCTTACTTTCCCCTTCCAACATGAGCACAAACATTCTAAGGCCCTTATCAGAAGCCAAGAAGATACAAGTGCCATGCTTCTTGTACAGCCTTAAGAGCCATTGGCCAAATAAATCTCTTTTCTTTATAAATTACAGAGCCTCAGTTATTCCTTTGCAGGAGCACAAACAGATGAAGACAATACTGTACTTAGCAAAGCTGTCCTTCAGAAATGAGGCAGAGATAAAAACTTTCCCAGAAAATCAAAACTGAGGAAGTTCATCACCACCAAACCTATCTTAGAAGTAATGCTAAAAGACATTCTTCAAGGTGAAAAAAATGATGCTAAATAGTAATGAAAACATAAAACTCACTGGTAAAAGTAAGTACACAGTCAAATTCAGGATATTATAATACTATAATGGTGGTATATAAATCACGTATCTTTAGAATAAAGGTTAAAAGTCAAAACTGTTGAAAATGATGGTGACTACAATAATTTGTTTAGGGATACACAATATAAAAAATTATAAATTGTGAAATAAAAAATTTTAAATGTAGGAGGAGAGGTAAAATTGTAGAGATTTTTATAAGATCAAAGTTAAGTTACAACTTAAAATAGTCTGCTGTTACTATAAGATGTTTTTTAAACCTTGTGGTAAACACAATGCCAAAACCTACAATGGATATACAAAAGATAAAAGTAAGGACTCAAATCATATCACTAGAGAAAATCAAGGCAGCAAGAGAGTAAGAATGGAACAAAAGGTCTACAAAACTGCCAGAAAAACAATTGACAAAATGGCAATAGAAAGTCCTTATAAATCAATAATTACCTTGAATATAAATGGATTAAATTCTCTAACCAAAGACAGTGACTTAATAGTTAAGAGAAAACAAACAAACAAACAAAGACACAGCTATATGCTTCCTGAAAAAGATGTACTTCATTTGTGAGGAAACACATGTACTGAAAATAAAGGGATGGAAAAGGATAGTCCATACAAATGAAAATCAAAAGAGAGTAGGAGTAGCCATATTTAGATAAAATAGACTTTAAGTCAAAAATTGTAAAATAAGACTAAGAAGGTCATTATGCAATGACGAAGGGGTCAACTCATTAAGAGGATGTAACAATTGTGAGAATATATACACCCAATATTAGGGCACCTAAGGATATAAAAGAAACACTAATAGACCTGAAGGGAGAGAGAGACTGTAAAAAATAGTGGAAGACTTCAATATTCTACTCTCAGCAATGGACAAATAATCCAGACAAAAAATCACTAAAGAAATACTGGACTTAAACTACAGTTTAGACTAAGTTGACCTACCAGACATATACAGAACATTTCATCCAATGGCAGTGGAATACAAATTCTTTTCAAATGCACATGTAACCTTCTCCAGCATAGATCATGTGTTAAGCTACAAAACAAATCTTAACATATTTAAGAAGACAGTAGTCATATTGAATAACTTTTCCAACCACAATGATATGGAATTAAAAATCAATACAGGGGGAATTTCAGAAAAAAAAAACCAATTACATGGAAATTAAACAATATGTTTCTGAAATTAAAAGGAAAATTATAAAAGATCTTAAGAAAAACAAAAATGATAGCACAACACACACAAATTTACATAATGTAACAAAACCAACTCCAAGAAAGAAGTTCATAGCAAGAATCACCAAGAGGGAAAAAAAATATCAAATAAACACTGCAACACTACATTGTAAGGAATGAGAAAAACAAGATCAAACTTAGCCCAGAGTTAATAGAAGGGCAGAAATAATAAAGATTAGAGCATAAAAAAATAAAACAGATGCTAGAAAAACAGTACAAAATGTCAACAAAACTGAGTTGGTTTTTTGAAAAGATAAATAAAATGGACAAACATTTAACTAGACTAAGAAAAAAAGACTAAATTAAAATCAGAACTAAAAGAGGAAACATTATAACTGATACCACAGAAATACAAAGGATTGTAAGAGATTGCTATGAAAAAATTATATGTCAAAAAATTATATATCCTAGAAGAAATGGGTTAATTCCTAGACATATACAACCTACCAAGACTGAATCACAAAGAAATAGAAAATCTGAACATACCCCAATAATGAGTAAGAGGATGGAATCATTAATAATAAATCTTCCCACAAAGAAAGTTCTAGCATCTAATGGATTCACTGCTGAATTCTACCAAACATTTTAAAAACGACTAACACTAACCATTCTCAATCTCTTGCAAAAAGTTGAAGAAAAGGGAATACATCCAAATTCATTTTATGAGTCCAGCATTACTATGATACCATAGCCAGACAAGGATGCTACAAGGAAAAAAAAAAAAACAAAGAAGAAAATTACAGGCCAATGTCTCTGATGAACGTGATGCGAAATCCTCAACAGTGTACTAGCAAACAAAATTCAACAATACATTAAAAAAGATCACTTACCATGGTCAAGTGGAATTCATCTCAGGGATATAGGGATAGTTCAACATATACAAATCTATAAATGTGATATACCACATTAACAGAGTGAAGGACAAAAACAATATGATCATCTCAATAGATACAGAAAAAGCATTTGAGATGTGTCAACATTCTTTCATGATAAAAACTCACAACAAATTAGGTATAGGAGAAATTTGCCTCAGCACTAAAGGCCATATATGACAAACCCAAAGCTAACATTACACTGTATGGGGAAAAGCTGAAAGCTTTCCTTCTAAGATCAGGAACAAGACAAGAGTGCCCACTCTTGCCACTTCTATTCAACATAGTACTAGAAGTCCTTGCCAGAACAATTAGACAAGAGAAAGGAATAAAGACATCCAAATTGGAAAGGAAGAAGTTAAATTGTCCCTGTTTGCAGATGATATGATCATTTATATAAAAAACCCTAAAGACTCCACAAAAAATTTGTTAGAACTAATAAATACAGTAAAGATCCAGGCCATAAAGTCAACATACAAAAATCAGTAGTGTTTGTATACACTAACAAGAAACTCTCCAAGAAAGAAATTAAAAAGAATCCCATTTATAATAACTATCAAAAATGCAATACTTAGGGATAAATTTAACCAAGGAGTTAAAAGATCTCTACACTGAAAACTATAAAGCATTGATGAAGGAAAATAAAGAAGACACAAATAAGTGGAAATATATCCCATGATCATGGATCAGAAGAGATAACATTGTCAAAAAGTCCATACTACCCGAAGGGATCTACAAATTCAATGCAATCTCAATTAAAAGCACAATGAAATTTTTCATAGAAATAGAAAAAAAAAAACCCAAAAACCTTAAACTTGCATGGAACCACAAAGACCCCCAAATAGCAAAAACAATTTAAGCAAGAAGAACAAAGACTGTAGCATCATACACCCTGGTTTCAAAATATGTTATAAAGCAATTGTAATCAAAACAGAATGGTGCTGGCATAAAAAACAGACACAGCAACATTCAAACAGAATAAAGAACCCAAGTCGATCAGTTTCTGAAAAGGTGCCAAGAACACACCATGGGGAAAGGAGAGTCTCTTCAATAAATGATATAAGGACAACTGAATACCCACATACAGAGAAATGAAACCAGACCCTTATCTCACAACATATATAAAAATCAATTCAAAATGCATTAAAGACTTAAATGTAAGACTCAAAATGTAAAACTACCAGAAGAAACTTAGAATAAAAGCTCTATGACATTGTTTTGGACAATAATCTTTTGGATATGACACAAAAGGCATAGACAACAAAAGGAAAAATAGACAAATAAGATTACATTAACTAAAAAGCTTCTGTGCAGCTAAGGAAACAACACAGTGAAGAGACACCCTACAAAATGGGAGGAAAGATTTGCAAATCATACATCTGATAAAGGGTTAATATCCAAAATATATAAGGAACTCCAACATCTTAATTGTAGGAAAACAAATAACCCAATTAAAATAGACAAAGGATCTGAATAAATATTTCTGAAAAGAAGACATAAATGAGTAGCAGATATGTGCAAAAAATGCTAAACATCACTAATCATTAGATAAATGCAAGTTAAAACTACAAAGAGATATCACCTTATTCCTGTTAGAAGGGCTACTATCAAAAAAATGAAAGATAAGTGTTGGAAAGGTATAGAGAAAAGGAAACCCTTTCACACTGTTGACTGTAAATTAGGATAATCATTGTGGAAAACAGTGTGGAGGTTCCTCAAAAAATTATAAATAAAACTACCATATGATCCAGCAATCCCACTACTGGGCAAACAGCCAAAGGAAATGAAATCAGTATGTTGGAAGAGATATCTTCCCTACCATGTTCACTGTGGCATTATTCACAATAGTGTCCATATGGAATCTAGCTATGTATTCATCAGTGGATGAGTGGACAACAGAAAATGTGGTATATATACCATTCAGCCTTTATAAAAAAGGGAAATCCTCTCAGATGAAGCAACATGGATAAACCTGGAGGACATTATGTCAAATGAAATAAACCAGGCAGAGAAAAACAAATGCCACATGATTTCATTTATATGTGGAATCAAAAAGTTGAAGTCATAGAAATAGAGACAGAATAGTGGTTCCCAGGGGTTGAAGGGAGGGGATGAATACTGGGAAGGTGTTGGTTAAGGCAGCAGTCCCCAGCCTTTATGGCACCAGGGACTGGTTTCATGGAATACAATTTTTCCACAGCTGGAGAGGAGGGGCAGGTGGCAGAGCCATGCGGCCTGGTCCCTAACAGGCCACAGACTGGTACTGGTCTGTGGACTGGGGGTGGGGACCGCAGCGTTAAGGAACACAAAATTTCATTTTGATAGGAGGAATAAGGTCAAGAGATGTATGGTACAATACAGTGACTATAGCTAATAACAATATATTTTAGTCTCGAAAATTCTGAAAAAAGTATATTTTAAGTGTTTTCACTACAAAAATGTAGTAAGTACGTGAGGTAATGCATATGTTAAATAGTTTGACTTAGCCACTCCACAATATATGCATACATCAAAACATCATCTTCTATACCGTAAATATAAGCACTTTTTACTTGCCAGTAAAAATATTAAAAAAGAAAACAAAATATCCTATTGAAATGGGAACACTATTCACACTGGATTTGCTTTCAAAATCCTTTGGAAAAAGGATTATTCATTAATGAAGTACAATCTGTTACAAATCAGGTCTTGGCCTTACACAAAACTTCTTTAGTCTGGCTTTCAGAAAATATTTTTTTCTTTTTTATTTCAGCATATTACAAGGGTACAAATGTTTAGGTTACGTATATTGCCCTTGCCCCACCTGAGTCAGAGCTTCAAGCGTGTCCATCCCCCAGATGGTGTACTCTACACTCATTATGTGTGTATATACGCATCCCCTCCTCCTCCCTTCCATCTGCCCAACACCCGATGAATGTTATTGCTATATGTGCACTTAAGTGTTGATCAGTTAAAACCAATTTGGTGGTGAGTTCGTGTGGTGCTTGTTTTTCCATTCTTGTGATATTTCACTTAGTAGAATGGGCTCCTGCTCTATCCAGGATAAAACAAGAGGTGCTAGATCACCATTGCTTTTTGTGGCTGAGAAGAACATGGTATACATATACCACATCACATTTTTATTAATCCAGTCATGTACTGATGGGCACTTAGGTTGTTTCCACATCTTTGCAATTGTGAATTGTGCTGCTGCTATAAACATTCTAGTGCAGATGTCTTTTTTATAGAATGTTTTTTGTTCTTTTGGGTAGATGACAATGATGGGATTGCTGGATCAAATGGTAGGTCTACTTGTATGTTTAAGGTATCTCCATATCGCTTTCCACAGAGGTTGCACTAGTTTGCAGTCCCACCAGCAGTGTATGAGTGTTCCTATCTCTCTGTATCCACGCCAACATTTACTGTTTTGGGACTTTTTGATAAAGCCCATTCTCACTGGAGATAAGTGATATCTCATTGTGGTTTTGATTTTCATTTCCCTGATAATTAGAGATGTTGAGCATTTTTTCATATATTTCTTGGCCATTAGTCTACCTTCTTTTGAAAAGTTTCTTTTCATGTCCTTTGCCCACTTTTTGATAGGTGGTTTGATTTTTTCTTGCTGATTTTCCTGAGTTCTATGAATTTATGAACAAGATACCAAAGGCAATCACAGCAACAGCATCAAAAATAAATAAATGGGACCTGATCAAATTACAAAGCTTCTGCACAGCCAAGCTGTCATGAGACGAAACAGATAACCTACAGAATGGGAGAAAATATTCGCATGTTACATTTCCAATAAAGGGCTGATAATTAGAATCTATATAGAACTCAGAAAATATTTTTATTTGAAGAGAGTTTTAAAAAATATTATACATATGTGCTCATCGCAATCTTCTTACTTTCTTTGCAATTTGATACTAATGATTTCCTTTGACAGGTAAATCTTCATGAATTTGAGCCCAATTTGCAGGAATAAGGAGTTCACTCAAATTCCAAGCCTTGGCCATGAGTGTTTGGCTCAGTCATACCCTAGTTGATTTTCCAATTAGAGTTACTTCATCTTAGTTCAAAATGATTTTTAATTGTATTGACTTTTAATCACAAAAGTAATGTATGTTCATTGCAGAACATTTGAAATATTCAGAAAAATAGAGTAAGATAAAAGCCACACAGATACATCACTTAGCATTTTGGTATATCTTCATGAATGTTTTTTCTATGCACTTCATATAAACTTTTAACAACTTCAATAGTGATCATACATACTGTTTTGTAATGTACTTTCTTTTAATAAGTAAATCTATGTCACTAAGCATTTTCAAAAAGATATTTATGATAACTCTAAGGTCCTAATACTACATAGCAATATAATATGCATAATTGACTTAATTTTCTGATATTTGGGCATTCAGATTATTTCCACTTTTTACTATAATAATGGCATAGATAATTTTTTAAATCATCCTTTATTGATCCTTGTTAAGGAATTAGTCTATACAATTAACTCAGGATTGTCTTAGACATCCTCTTTGCATTAAAATATTATTATTGGAATTGCTATTATTACTGTCTACTTCTATGTCTTTGACAAAGATACAGATTTATAGAATTTGTTGTTTAGATGTTGATGTGATATTTCATGGGTTTTTTGGTATTCTTGAATTTTAAGTGTTTTGCTCATCTTTAATTCTTATTGATGTATAATTTTGTATTTGGCCTCTAATTTACCATATATTTTGGAAAAATATTGAATGAAAAAATAGACAGGGTGGTGTAACAAATTGGGAAAGGAGTTGAGAAAAAAGATGCAAGAAGTTTGGTTGGTTGGTTTCTGTAGGGCTTTAATCCTGTACAAATAATCATAAATGACATACATTTAAGAGGGATTTAAACTTTAAAAAAGAAGTTTGTTTCTAAGTATTTCTTGTGGTTTCATCCTGAGGCCTGAATAAATAAATTGATTTTCTTTTTACAAAGCATATTTTGGATTATTGTGCAGTGGAAAGATAACCAAATGGATAAGAAAATTCACCATGCAATCGTGTAATAATTTTGCAAATGTTTTCTTACAAGGAGATCATAGCAACTCTTTCTTACTATACACTATGCACTTTGCTATTCACTCACAGTCATGCACCACATAACAACATTTCAGTCAGTGATGGACACATATATGACAGTGGTTCCCTAAGATTATAATATTTTTTAGTGTACCTTTGCTATGTTTAAATATGTTTAGCTACATAAATACTTACCCCCATTACAATTGCCTCTAATATTCAGTACAGTAACATATTGTACAAGCTTGTAGTCCAGGAGCAATAGGATACATACCATGTATCTTACGTGTGTAGTGCTATACTATCTAGGTGTGTGTAAGTATATTGTATAATGTTTGTACGATGATAAAATTGCCTAATGATGCATTTATCAGAATGTATCCCTGTTGTTAACTAATGCATGACTTCATATGCTTTATCTTCTACAAACCTTACAATAGTTCTTTAAGGTAGACACAGTTATTCTGAGTTGCAGCTGAAGAAACTGAGCCCATATTACAGAAACTAACTAACCTGTAACTTACCAAAGATGTCAGTGATAGGAAATAGTGGACCTGAGGTTTGACCCCAGGGAACTAACTCCAAAGATCTGTAAGTTAATCACTCTTTCATACAATATTAGGTCCACAAAAACAGTCAAGTCTATGTGAAAATTATAAATTATCACCAATATATTAGCTTTCTGACTTAAATACTGACCATTTGTATGAGTCCACAGAAATTCAAGGCTGGTGACAAATCAATATTTTATGGCTACTAGTCCTTGTCAAGCAACCAATTAACTACTTCCAGAGACAGCTCAATTGACTTACACAACTTTCTTCTCAAATATAATGGAAAGAAAAACGCCAGCTACAAAAAGACAAATACTCCCATTATATAACTTATATGTGGAATATAAAAAAGTCAAAGTCATAAAAGCAAAAAGGAGAATGGTGTTTACCAGAAACTGGAGGCAGGGAAAGATTGGGAAGATAGTTGGTCTAAGGACATAAAATTTCAGTTAGTTAGGAGGAATAAGTTCCAGAGATCAATTGCACAACTTGGTAACTATAGTTAATAATAATGCATTGCATACTTGAAAATTGCTAATACAGTAAATTTTAAGTGTTCTCACCATGAAGAAACGATGTCAGGTAATACATGTGTTAAATAGCTTGATTTAGTTATTCCACAATGTATAGATATTTCAAAACATCATGTTGTATGTCACAAATACATATGACTTTCTTTGTCAATTAAAATATATAAATAAATAAAAACTAAACAAAAAGTATATAATTGAGAAGAAAGGAGTATTTTTACTAATAAAACCACCTTTCCAAGTGCAACTCAAAGAACAATGAGCAACAGGCCCTGTCACAGGTGACTCTAAGTAGGGTTTCTCTCTCTAGAGAGAAGATGGAATCCAGAGGCACTACAGAGTGTATAACAGATTGTGAAATATCTACCCCAGTCATAAAATTGAACTGGTCTAAAAAGCAATGAGTTTTTTCTATGTATTTCTCTGGTATCAGCAGAAAAACAAATCAACACAGATACCTTGAACTTCTGAGTTATTCAATATACAAAAATGTTGGTAGGCAAAATGTTTAACAAAGAGTACAAATAAATTAACCCATTGTGTTTGAGGGTTATTTTTCCCTAGATTTGAGTCAGAAGAATAATTTATTGTTTACCTGTTAGGGAGTCTTGGTTATTTCAAACCAGATAAATTTAATTTCCTTCCAAAGTTTTAAATTATTCCTTCCTCCCAGCCAAAAAAAGACTACATCATTAACCTCAAAAGAATGCAGGAATGCTAATAAACAAAAATAATTTAAAAGCTTTATTAAGTTCAATTAATTGGTTGTAACAGTCTAATTTTGTCATGCTTTGGTAACAAGTATATTGTAAGTAATTTTGATGATTTCCAAATTCAGTTCAGCAAGCAAGTTTTGCATAGTAAAGCAAAAATTGAGTTGTCTTGGTAATTATGAAAATCATTGGCCTGCTTGATATTTGTGATAAATTGGTTAATTAGCTTTTTTATTGCATTCCAAGTTACAGTGCTATAAAACAAATGTAATTTATTTTTCTGTATAAACTAATATATCCATATTTCGAGTTTTCAATGTTTACAACAAATCTCAAATAACCTTTTCATGTAACAAAATTGCTATAGTGCACTTAATAATAGCTTCAGACATTTGTCTTACAGTTTGGCTATTATTGAAATAGGCATAATCATAACTTTCTGTCAAATGAAAGATTATTATTAAAAAGATTTAGGCTTATAATATAAAATCTTATTTATTCCCTGCTCATCCTAGTGTAATATTAAACTCTGTGGGTCAAAAATCACATCATAAAAGTCAGAAAATGGCTATTTATACAACTTACATTTGTGACAAGTAGCATATTTACAAGGATGTTAGTCAGTCTTATAATACCATTTGAAATTCATGTGTTTGATTTGTCTTGAAAGACAAATCCTCATTTCAGTGTAAAAGGCACTGAGTAGGTATTAATATATAAACACTGGCTTATAGAACATAAGTTGTACTTTTGAAATGTAGACATATACAAAACCTTACAGAATTTGAATAAGTATATTTCAATAAATTTAGGAGTCTTATATCATTGAAATGTTCAGCTCTGTACTCCTAACACATTAAATATAAATAAACCTTTTAGAAGGTTAGTTAACTTTTTTGGTCACTATCCAGGGAAATCCAGGCAACTGCTACACAAAATATTTGACTGGAAGACATCTTATTCTAGTCAGTGTTGACAACAACCTCACCATAAAGATAAGATTCTTTCTATCTAGGTTGTAATTACTATCATTTATTGAATATTTACTATATGTGAGGCAGAGCACTAGGATTTTCCACATCTTATGTCTAAAATTTTAAGGAAAGTCCTATGAAGTGAACATTATTATTCTTATTTAAACTTCTAATTGACAGGCAGGGGATCTGAATCCACATTTGGACACAAAGCCTTTGTTTCTGCCCCTATGCCATGCTGTAGCATCCTTAAACATGATCTAAATCTAAATCCCAAAACAGTGATAGCACATACTGTTTAATCTGAAAAAAATATGTTCATTCACAAAGCAGTTGCAACATGATGTAGCCAGTGTTTCATTCATTTAACAGGCATTCATGGTAGTTTTAGAAGTATCATCCAGTGAAGCAAGATCCTTGGATGAACCCAGAGAATTATTATTCTCATTCTTTTTATTAATATATCTATTAGAAGACACCTAAATAATAGAGCTGAGGGAAAAAAGGTTCTGTCTCATATCTGAATTAGAAAACCATTGTTTTTTTTTTTTCCCCCTGCCCCCTGAAAACCATTGTTATAAGATGGAGCTAAGGGGTCCTACACACAATCTGGAACCAGCGTTAATGGATAATAGATAGATGTGTCATTAAGTGGGCACTGGGGTCCAGCTGCAGTTGCTTTACAGGTGATTCTTGTTCTTGTAAAGCAGTATCTCCCTTTTTTTTTTGTCTTATAGACTCTTTTGAGAATCTGAGAGCTATGGACCCTTCCTCTGGGGAGTGGGGGAGGGTATACACACACACACATAAATCTGCTGTATATATATGTATACAATATATGCTATATATATTTTATTTATAGATATGAAAAATATCCATTTTTTCATAATATTTCAGGGAGTTCATAGCCCTGTAAAATCCCATTTATGTACTGACTATATAAAGAACCCTAACTATAAAGCCTCTTTTGTTCAAAGTATTATTCTTTCTTTGCTTGGGCCTATTTGAAGTAACAATATTTAACAATGTTTAAAGCCTTTGCCTGTCGATTTCATTAACATAACATAACTTCATTATATGAGAAATTTTTATCTAAAGTTTTTATCATTACTATTTCTAAAAAGAATAGTTAACATAACATGATGTTAAAACTGTTGCACAGGCCCAAGAAACCATCAGTCCAGGGACAACCTTCAAGTCCCCTCCTTGTCTCTGACACTGATTCCTCTCTCATTTTACCTAGCAATACACTTGTAAGTATAGTGTCAACTCCTAATCTCAGCTAATTTGCTATACATAAAAGAAAAAAAAATTCTACCTTCATAAACATTTTGTAACTAAGAACACATTTTCTTTAATCAACAAAACCAATTTTACTGTGTATTTATTTCTAAATATAGACAAATTAGCCTGACAAATTGGAAAAAATGCAAAATGTTTTAACATAAAGCCAATTGAATATAATGTGAATATTATGTTCAACCAATTGCCCACCTAATAAGTCCTGGAGGTGAGTACCAGCTAATATTAAAAGGTTAAGGAATTTATAAGATGGGATGGAAAAGTCTATAAGAGCTTGGCTGATATGTTTGAGACAAAGGATGCTCACAGATGCTTTAGTTTTGCTCAAAAGCACAAGCATGCCAGTGAAATACCACTACAGGAAGACTCCAGGTATTTGCAACCTATCTGGGTGTTAAAAGCCAAAATCCCAGAAGAGCAACTTTCTTCTAAAGAAAATGTAGGTTAATTGACAAGTTGAAATTTTGGTGTGATAATGATGCAAGCTTTTTCCATTTCTCCATTTGGATGTATGCAGTCAGAAAAAGAGAATCAAGGTGAAGACTATGGTTATTTGACAAACTTGAGTCTTGAGATTCTCATTTCATCATTACAATTCAGACTATTTTAAGCAAGTTATTTTTCCCCAATGCACAAGTGTACTAGATAGAGGAATGCAAACTCACAACCCACAGACATGTTTTATCTTGTGAATATATACATATATATGTATGTACATATGAGTTGAATGCCCTTAGGTGGACACGCACTCTTCAATTTATCACAGGCCCCACCCCTTCTTACCAATTTATACCATCTGCTTCACTACCTTGCCTTAAATGTCTCGGGCCGTGAAGGCATTTGAGTTTGACACCCTATAGCTAGTGAGGAATGATTATTATTAATACTTTCAGGCTATAAGGACTCATGCTTATTTTGTAACTAAAATAGTTTGGATGAATGAAATTATTAATCATATATATAAAAATCAACTTGCTTAAAAAGCTACTAAGTAACTGAAGTGCTTATACTTTGCCAAAGTCAGCATGGTATAATATAAGGCAGCAGTCGCCAATGGGAGGGAGTCGGGGTGGAGATGGTTTCGGGATGATTCAAGCACATTATATTTATTGTGCATTTTATTTCTATTATTATTGTATTGTAATATATAATGAAATAATTATACAACTTACCATAATGCAGAATCTAATGCCACCGCTGATCTGACAGGAGGTGGAGCTCAGGTGGTGATGTGAATGATGAGGAGCAGCTGTAAATACAGATGAAGCTTCACTAGCTCATGTGCTGCTCACCTCAGTCTGTGCAGCCCAGTTCCTAATAGGCCACAGACCAATACCAGTCCACTTCCCCAGGGGTTGGGGACCACAGGTGTAAGGAGCACTGATTTGGGAGTCAAATATGGGTTCTAATCTTAAATCTTCCATTAATTATGTCTATAATCTTTGTCAGAAAATCTAAGATCTATGGACTTAGGTTAACAAAGAGTTAGTCTACTAACAAAGGGTTAGTATCAAAGGATTCCTCCAGTTTATGTGATTCTATGAATAAAAGCTAAATTGGCCATTCAAATGTTAATGAGGTAATCAGTCAGGCAACATATATTTATTTATTGACTGCTTACTATTTACCAGGCAAATGCAGGCACAGGGGATACAGAGATTCATGAGACATATGTGGTTTCTGTTCTCCTGTAGTTTCCACTGTCCTCATGGAGCTTTCCACTTAGGGAAAATAAAATTAAAATATCAAGATGGAGAAACATACATGTTATAGCAAAACACATAATAAAAATCTTTGATTTGTAAATCCTACAGTGTAGAATTATTGAAATTCCTAGGAAAATTTTAATAATTTAAAGGATCTATATGATGAAAAACATAAAATTTTACTGATATAAATAAGAGGGTTTTTTTTGAGAGACATACTATTTTATAATTCAAAAGGAATAAATATTGCAAAAATACCATTTCCTCCAAATTAATAATAGTTTTAACACAATCCCAATCAAAACCCAAGTGACATTGTTATTTATTTTGACAAAATGATTCTAAAGTTCACACAGAAGATAATAATAAAAAGGAAAATTAAAGCAAAACAATGAAATGATCAAAATGTATTATAAAGCTATAACAAAGAATAGAGCAATGAAATAGACCAGAAAGCAGAGAAACAAATCTAAGTTTATAAGGTACAATTCTTGATAAATGAGGCATCATAAATTTGGGGGTAAAGAAAGAATTGTTTCACAATGATACTGTGATGATTGATTAGCTATAAGGACAAATAGTTTTACATTTTCATTTCATACCATATATTATAATACAAATCCAGATGTTGCAAACAGTTAAATGTAAATCATCTAACTAATTAATAAGAAAATATAAAACATACAGAAAAATAAGCCATAAAAGGAAGGAAAATATGAACATTAATCTACCTTCTGAAGGAAGAGCTTTCTACAATTAAAAACAAGTCAAGAAAGGAAAATGTAAATAGATTATACTATACAGAAATTATTATCTATGCTTCTCAGGAAACAAATATTATAATATCAAGAAGGAGAAACGTATATCTTATAGTAAAACAAAGAATGAAAATCCTGAATATAAAAAACACTAAAAATTCCAATAGAAAAATGGGCAAAGGATACAAACTCACAGATTGTAAAATACAAATGGTTAAAGAAGATAAAAAGACATGTTTAACCTCACTAGTTATCAAATAATTACAAATTGGATATATATGCTTATTAATTTAGCAAAGTTTTTTCTAATGAAAATATGCAAGCCTGGTAAGTGGATCCACACTGTTGCTAGGAGTATAAACTGAAATAACTTTATTATAAAGAAGTTTTTCAATATGATTTAAGGCCATGATAAGGTTTATATGTTTGACATTTGAAATCCTATTAGAAGACTATATTAAGGAAGTATGTACACTTGATTGGTCAAGGTAATAATTAACAAATCTGAAGAAATCATCAGAGATACTAAGATTGCTTTGGCAAAGATGTTCATTGGACCATTATATATAATGAGGATACATTGTAAACAGCAAGCATATTCAAAGAAAATAGAGTGTTCAGGTAAATTATGAAAGATTACATAATTAATAAAATGTTCACAAAGAATTCACAGTGACTTGGAAAAAAGACTAGAGTAATATTTAACAGTAAGTATTGCATGCTCATGACGTACTAGGCATTTTATTATGTGTTTTAAATGCAATATTTAACTGAAGAAAAGTTTTAAATGGGGGGAGAGCTGCAGAAGTATAAATTAACTTATAATCAGAAATAATAAATAGAAAAGAATTATCATATAATTTTAGTGTTTCACCAGAGAGAAGAGACTTGCTTGGCTCTATTTCTGACCCTCCCTTATGCTCTTACCCCTTCATCCTTAATTCATGTCCAGCAACACCCATATAGTAAAACTAAAAAGGCCAACTGATACATCTACCTTCACACAAAGACAATAAAGAAATTTATTTTGTATAAATGATTTTAAATGCAATATGAATTGTGTTAGTTACAGGTTACACATATAATTGACTATAAAAATCAAGTGAGTAAATGAATTCCATTCTGGATGTTCCATCTATAAATCAATATAAACAAGCTAATATCAGGAATATTTAATTCAATTATAGTCATATTAGGAATAATTGTATATATACATGCATATTTAATATTAGGAATATATAATTCAGTTATATTCATGAGAAAACAATTTCCCAATTAACTTCTGCCAGTTCTGAATTTACATGAAACAGCTCTCAGTTGCTCACTTATTTTATTAAGCCCAAATTTTATTATAATTTCCTTATGGATAGAAAGTTATATGTAAGTTTTTTTGTCTCCTTTGTGCTCTGAGTTAAATATATATATGTATATATATATTTCTACTGTATATTTGATTATTGAATCTGCTTATATAAATCTTTCATGAGGATCTGTCAAGATTAAAAGCTGTGTTTTTACAGTTCCACCTAAAATGCCTCTTCTAATGTCTAAAAGAGCATAGACACAAAACATTATTCTCTAATTTTTTTCTGTCCAAGATCTTCTATGAATTTTATTATTAATATCTAGTAGATGTAGCAACTCTTCTATTTGTGTTCCTGTTCAATAGGTGATGGTTGGTTATTTGCTCCAAGCATACATGACTTGTTTCTCTATCTATAAAGATAATATCTAAAAAGAGAAATCTTGAGTAATAAGCAAATCAAAGTAGATCACTGACTTTTATTTGAAAAAAAGGGATGTCTAGGAAATGACATCAGAAAAATGGTTTAATAGAAATCTCTGGACACTCCTACCCCCAACAGATATACCAATTCACCAGAAACACATGAATCAGTTCCCTTTGTAAGAAATCCGGAAGCTAATTGAGAAGCTCCTGTACCCTGGGTGAGTGCAAAATCAGCCACGTCAAAACCAGTAAAAAACTTAGAAACACCTTCTTAACACAATCCCCACCCCTGGCACAGTATCATAATATCAGGAGGAAACTCTCAGCCTCCAGCTTCTCCTTGAGGAGAGAAAGAGCTGGACAACATATCTACCATCCCAACTTTTCCAGGGGCTGCCCAAAGAACCATCATCTAGCTTTCTTGCCTTGGACTAGGCAAACTCTATACCCCTGGGGCTGCAGAGAACAAAGGCAGTAGTTTGAACTAGTCTGAGGGCAACTACTACAACTCCTCCCATCAGCTCAGCACAGATCAAGCCTCTGAGTTATCATGGGACAAGGAAAGAGTTGGACTGCAAATTAAATGTTGCAACTTTTCCAGGTGCTACCCAAGGGACTAGCTTTTTTCTCACCTGTCTTGGAGTATTGATGGACATGGCATATTCTATAATAGATGCTTAGAGACCCCTGAAAACAAAGAAGGTAGTTTGGATGGGCATGTAAGCAGTTGCTACATTCTCTCCCACAAGGCTCAGCAAAGAGAAAGTAGGGAAAAAAAAAAAACAAAAAACAAAAAACAAAAAAACCTCTAGCTCCCAGCTTCTCCCTGAAGAGGGAAAGAGTTGGGCCACCTATCCAATGTTCCAACTTCTCTGGATGCTACACAAGGAATTGACTTCTGTCTTTCCTGTCTCAGAGCACTGACAGGGTGTGACATGCTCTAGATACCAGAGGGTCCTTAAGAACAAAGATGGTGGTTTGGAATAATGCTAAAGATTGAGAGGCCCATAGAAGCTTTGGCTGCATTGGTTGGTGAAAGCTTCCTCTTGTACAAAGCCAATTTTCAGACTGGGAAAGGTGGTATTTTTTTCTAATGTTTAGACACCAAGACAAAGAGTCAAGAAAAATGAGGAGCCACGTCATGGAACAGCCCACATCAGTACAATCTAAGGAGAAAGGAAATGTGTAAAAGTTTAGAGCAGAATGAATTTCTGAATGTGTGTATACTTCAAGTACATGTATTCTAGAACTGGCTTAATATATGTATTATGATGTGGGCTGTTCCATAATGTGGCTCTCTTTTCAGAAAGGGTTCAATTTTATTTTATTTTTTTCTCAAAGTGGAGTTTATTATTTTGGATCAACTTGATAAATGGTAAGATTCAGTATTAGACAGTTGGGTAATGTATGCTTTATTTTGTTTTAATGTTCTGTATTTATTATATTTCTCTGTTCTGAACCAAGTGATCTTTTTATTATTAAAAATCTAATGAAAACAAAGTTCACAAAGAACAATTTTTAAAAGAATATACTTATCATTTTTTTCTATTAGGTGGATTTACAAGAGCCTGTTTTTATAGGTCTGAACATGAATGACATTCTGCTTGCTTTAGATTTATGTATAATTTATAATAATATGAATTTTATATTTATTTTAAAACAAAATCTAAATTATGTGGATTCATAAGCCATTGCAATAAAAAGTTGATTGAAATCTGAAAAAAAAAGAAAAATGAAGAAAAGGAAAACAAGATCCAAACAAAAGAACAAGATTAAACTTCACCCTAATGAAATGAAAATATATGAATTACATGACATCTCTCAACACTAACAATGAACTATCTGAAAAAGAAAATTTAAAAAATGATCCTATTTACAATGGCAAAAAATAATAAAATACTTAGAGATAAATTTAACTAAGAAGGTGAAAGCTTTGTACACTTGAAAGTATAAAACATTGATGAAAGAAATGGAAGAAGACACAAGTAAATGGAAAGATATCCCATGTACATTGATTAAAAGTAATATTCTTAAAATATTTATAATACCCAAAGTTATCTACAGATTCAATGTAATCCTTATCAAAAGTTCAATGGCACTTTTCACACATACAGAAAAAACAGTTCTAAAATTCATATGGAACAACAAAAGATGCCAGATAACCAAAGAAATCTTAGGAAAAAAGAACAAAGCTGCAGGCATCACACTCCTTGATTTAAAACTATATTGGAAAGGTAGAGTAATCCAAAAAGTCTGGTGTCTGGTGAGGGCTCTGCTCTACTTATACTTTTTTATAAGAGTATAAAAATAGACACATAGACAATTGGAACAAAATAGAGCACCCCCAAATAAACCCATGAATATATGGTCAATTATTCTTTGTAAAGGATGCCAAAAATATTCAATGGGGAAAAAATAGCCTCTTCAATAAATGATGTTCAGATAACTGGGTATCCACATGCAGAAGAATAAAACTAGACCTTTTTCTTACATAATATAAAACCATTAATCTAAAATGGATTAAAGACTCAATTGTAAAATCTAAAACCATAAAACTACTAAAAGAAGACATAGGTAAAAAGCTTCTTTTTTATTTATTTTTATTTTTTATTTCAAAATATGGGGGGTACAGTTTTTTTTTTTTGTTATGTGGACCACTTTTGTAATGCTTGAGTCAGGGTTACAACTGTGTCCATCACCCAGATAGTGTTCATGGAAAGAGTATCTTGACATTTATCTGCACAATGATTTTTTTTAATATGACACAAAAAGAATGGTCAACGAAAATAAAGATAAATAAGAGGGACTACATCAAACTAAAAAGCATCTACACAGAAAAGAAAAGAACCCCAAAAATTAAAAGACAACCTATGGAATGGAAAAAGTATTTACAAAACATATAACTGATAGAGGTTGTTATGGTCTGCATGTGTCTCCCAAAATTCATATGTTGAAACTTAATCACCTATATGATAGTATTTTAAGAGGTGGAGCCTTAAGGAGGTGATTATGATGATGGAGCCCTCATGGATGGGATAAGGGCTCTTATAAAAGGGCTTGAGGGAATGGATTTTCCCCCTTTCATCCCTTCCACCACATGAGGACACAGCAACAAGGCACCATCTTGGAAGTAGAGCAGAACCCTCACCAGACACCAAACCTGCTGGTGACTTGACTGCAGACTTCTCATCCTCCATAAATATGAGAAATAAATTTCTGTTCTTTAAAAATTATCCAGTATGTGACACTGGATAATTTATATATAAAAAAACCAGACTAAGTGGTTAATATCCAAAATATGTAAGGAACTCACATAACTCTACAGTAAAATCAAACAAACAAAACTATTAAAAAATAGGCAAAGGATTTGAATAGACATTTTTCCATAGAAGACATAAGAATGGCCAATAGGTATATGGAAAAGCATAAGGTGTCATAAATTATCATAGAAATGCAAATTAGAACCACAATGAAATATCACTTTACATCTGCTAGTATGGCAATTATCAAACAGGCAAGAGATAAGTGTTGGTGAGGATGTGGAGACAAAGGAACACTTATACACTATTGATGTGAATCCAAATTGGTGCAGCAGGTATGGAAAACAGTGTGGAGGTTCCTTAAAGTATTAAAAATAGAACTACCATATGATTCAGCAATTCCACTTCTGGGTATATAATCCAGAAAAATTGAAATCAGGATCTGAACTCCCATGTTCATTGCAACATTATTCACAATAGTCAAGATATTAAAACAAACTAAATATCCATTGATGAATAAATCAATAAAGAAAATGAGGTATATACATACAATGGAATATTATTCAGCCCTAATAAAGAAAGAAACCATGCAACATGTGGCAACTTGAATGAACCTGGAGGACATTATGCTAAGTTAGATTAACAAGTCACAGAAGGACAAACACTGCATGATTCCACTTATATAAAGTATCTAAAATAGTAAAACTCATAGAATCTCAGATTAGAATGTTGTTTGCTAGGGTCTAGGGAGAAGAGGCAATTGCTTATCAATGGGCATAAAATTTTATTTATGCAAGATGAGTAAGTTCTAGAGACCTGCTGTACATAATTTACCTATGGTTAACACTACTGCATTGTACACTTAAAATTCTAAGGGGATAGATCTCAGGTTGTACTCTTGCCATAGTACAATAAAAAAATTAAAAAGAGATGTCTATCATTTTCAACTTTTTCCCATGTATTCTTAAATCTCTGTTTGAGAATTTTCTTGTTTTGAATTTGTAGATCCTATTTGTTTGCCTCTTGAAAATCATTGAGTAAATGTAGGATTCTAGAGATAGAGTTTTAGCACTGCAGTATAAATTAGCAACATACTGATTAATACTAGTACATAGTGAATTGTATCTTCTTTCTTAAAAACATACTTCTTTCTCTAATATGTTCATGAGAAAGAAGATACTATTAACTTTGTATTTTTTAATTTAAAATCCAGCTCATTCCTAAAACATTGGAAAAACATTGAGCAATATATCTTTAAATCCATGAACCCACTTTTTCTATATCATCTCAATTCATATTTCCCAATCCCAGTTCATTTTTTTTTTTTTGAGACAGAGTCTCACTCTGTTGTTTGGGCTAGAGTGCCAGGGCATCAGGCTAGTTCACAGCAGCCTCAAACTCCTGGGCTTAAGCAATCCTCCTTCCTCAGCCTCCCAAGTAGCTGGGACTACAGGCATCACCACCATGCCTGGCTAATTTTTTTTTCTATATGTTTTCAGTTGTCCAGCTAATTTCTATATATTTTTTTTAGTAGAGATAGGGTCTCTCTCTTGCTCACGCTGGTCTCAAACTCCTGAGCTCTGTGGGTAATCAGCTACACTCCCAGCAAAAAATCAGGTCCCTTAGGCAGGGGTCATCGCAAAGGATAAGGAAATAACAGAAAATAGAATATAGAAATAAAATAATACACAGAGATGAAAGTACAGTTTTATAAAGAATAGATTTATGAAAGGGGGGGACTTGGGAGACCCCACAGTATTCCCATGAGCTGTGAGGTCATGAGTGAAGTTTCACATCAGTATTTATGGGTACAGTGATCGGTTGCCAGGGGTAACAGATTTATATAATAACAGGTAGTCCATTTGAGGTTAAAAGTTTCCCAAAAGGCTTCTATAGATCCCTTAATTAGCTCTATCTATGTGAGCAAATGGTTATAAAATCTTCTAAGACAAATTTCTAAGTTCTAAGATAAAGCTATCACTTAGCAGAAAAGTTAAAAAGAAATATAGTGGCTCCATATTTCTTTATCTAGTTATTGTGGATTGAGACAGGCAGTCAGGAGTCAAGCAGGAACTGTCCCTTGGGCTAATTACTATTAGCCCCAGGTGTCCCTCTGTCAGGCGGGCACTCTTTGATCAGCTCTCATCCGGTGGCTCCATGCAAACCGTACAAAGCAGGCAAAAGCCACAGGTTTGAGACTGCAGCGTCACCTTGGAAAGCAACTGCCACTGACCTTTGAGATGCCCTCCTGAGGTGAGGCAGCTTTTGATATGTGAACTAACACGTTCGCATATTCCTTCAGGACAAAGCCCTGCAAAACTCCCGAAATCATTTCTCTCTATATATAACAATATCTCTGTGGAGCAATATTTCTATGGGGCAACATCTATATAGCAGTATTAATCTATGGAGCAACATATCTATGGGGCAACAGAGGTCAAACCATCCGCCCGCCTAGGCCTCCCAGAGTGCTAGGATTACAGGCGTGAGCCACCTCATGCCCGGCCATGTCCTAGTTCATTTTGAAGTAAAACAAAAACAAGTAATGTTGTCTAGAGGAAAGCTGGCTACAGCTGGGCAGGATCTGACATTGTATTAATAGTACCATATTCTAGAATCTAAAACTCTTTTTAGAACCCAAAGATGAACATTTATTTGTGTCCGTATATAATCAGGGCCTGAAAGCCTGACTTAAACAAGTCACATACATACAAGACTTGGGGAACAACAAAATCCCAAATTATTAATGTACAATGGTAAATATAGCTGTCACATAGATTAAGATAGTTCTGTTGACATTATCAATGCATTTTCTCCTTGAAATTAAGCCACAGCATGAAACAAATATAAATAAAAATGTTACATTAATTTATTCAAAACTCTTATAGACAAAGAATTTGTCTGGGCAAAGAATTTATGAAAAAGACCCCAAAAGCAATCAAAGAAGCAACAAAAATAAATAAGTGGGACCTGATCAAATTAAAAGCTTCTGCACAGCCAAGGAAACTACCATTAGAGTGAACAGACAACCTACAGAATGGGAGAAAATACTTGCATGCTACACATCTGATAAAGGGCTGATAACTAGAATCTATATAGAACTTAAGAAAATTAACAACAAAAGAAATCAAACAACCTCATCAAAAAGTGAGTAGAGGACAGGAACTGAAACTTTTCAAAAGACAGAATAATGGCCAGCAAACATATAAAAAAGTGCTCAAGATCTCTAATCATTAGGGAAATGCAAATCAAAACCACAATGTGATATCACCTAACTCCAGTGAGAATGGCCTTTATCAAAAAGTCCCAAAACAACAAGTGCTGGAGTGGATGTGGAGAGATTCAAACACTCTTACACTGCTGATGCGACTGCAAATTAGTACAACCCCTATGGAAAGTAATTCAGAGATATCTCAAAGAATTAAAAATAGAAATACCATTTGATCCAGCAATCCCACTATTAGGCATCTACGCAAAGAAAAAAATGACATTCTATAATAAAGACATCTGCGCTCAATTGTTTATGGCAGCACAATTCACAATTGCAAAGACATAGAAACAACCCAAGTGCCCATCAATACATAAGTGGATTAATAAAATGTGGTATATGTATACCATGGAATACTACTCAACTACAAAAAACAGCAGTGAACTAGCACCTCTTATATCATCCTGGATAAAGCTTAAGCTCATTCTTTGAAGTGAAGTATCCCAAGAATGGAAAAACAAGCACTACATGTACTCACCATCAAATTAGTACTAACTGATCAACACTAAGGTGCTCACATGGAAGTAATATTCATCGGGTGCCGGTCAGGTAGGAGGGGGGTTGGTGGGGGTGGGTAAACTGACAACTAATGGGTGTGGATTGCACTGTACAGGGGAAGGGCATGCTTGTTGGCTTGGCTTGGGTGAGGTATATGCATTATATGTAACCAAAATGTTTGTACCCCCATAATATTCTGAAATTAAAATAAAAATTTAAAGAAAATACACATCTTTTTGCAGAAACAATGGAATGTTGTTCTAGGTAGATAGTACAGACAGTGGTTTAGATGGTTTATAGAAGTAGTTTTAATCATGGTGAACTCAATAAAACCTTTTGTTTTTCTGCTTGCAATAAAAAAAAATAATGCTTGTTTTTGAGTCCCTGTTTTTGGCAGTAAGTAGCCAAATATTGGAAACTAAATCATACTAGTTTGTTCTATTTGCTTTGAATCAAAACAATGTGAGTTAGATGAATCAAATATTAAGTGATATCTGTTTAAGATAAACTAAGAAATCCTTCTAATGGAACTGGAAATGTTGAAAGTCTCATGGCTAAGATTCTCTGTTTCCTATACATTGACTTAATAGACTTGACAAATGTTGATCTCTGTGGCTCAGTATTTTATATACAGTAGTTCTAATTTGTATATGTCTATTCATATCCATTTATGTTGAGATTAGAGTTGAAGGTCAGTACTTAAAGAGGTGTAGGAGGCATCTCACTGTAACTAATATTTTCTTGTTGTTACACCTATTTTCTGGTGTTGTCAGCATTATCAGTCAATATCTGGTCAGGAAAATAAAAACTACCTTAGATATTTCAAGAAATGGAAATCTAATTCAGAGACTTGGTAATAAGTGTTAGAAAAACTAAAAACCACAAAGGGCTCCCTAGGTGACATCGTTTTTCGTTTTGTTCTTCTAGCCTACACATAGGATTGACTCCTTTAACCCAGGAATATTAATGTGGAGTGGGAGAATATGTCCTTATAGTTGAAATTCCTCTGTTGATTTTTCTTTCAGCATATATATCCAAGGTATTAAAATATATTTTGCAATATGACAGCCACCTATTAGCCAAAGGATAAACTGAAACACCTTTCTAATTAAAATCAATTTGAAAAAAATTTCTGATTTTCCAAGGCACTGGGCATTATCTAGCAGCTAAATTGACAGACAAACATTGCTGGATATAATATTAGCTAGTATAAATGACGTTTTATCAAATACAAGAAGAAGTCACATAACCTTTGGTCTTTATGCCCTTATTTCATGAGGGTCGTTTATTGGAAAGTGGTCATTTTACAAAGGATAGCAAGTTCAGTAGCTGGGCAACAGGAATGAAAATTTTGGTATGTTAGCTCTGAGCTTTAATTTTGGCTAAATGCTTTCTTGAGTGACCTATAAAAGTTATTTTAAATCTAGACATGAAGCTAGATGAGATATTGGAGAGAATTTTTAAAACAGAAATCTAAAGTTATTTCTGCCTTGTCAATCCTCCTACTCACAAATACTCTGGACAAAATTAGAAAGTGTCTGTGGAGATAATTTGGTTTCTAAGATTTTATTCACTTGTAAATGGTATGTATTAGGCCAAAATACAATTTAAAAGATTTGGAGGTCTGCCTTCAGCTTTTTTGCAAATAGCTAAATAAATGTCTACAAAAGCTTCGTTAAAGGCATGAATTTGATCCCTTGCAGAATAACAACCTCAAGGTTTAGGGATGCCTTATTATAGGGGTTGTAATCTCTAGTGCCTATAGCAGTAAAGCAGGTAAACTGAATTAATGAAACTATTAGCATGACCTTATGTTTTCATACCATAAGGGCAGATCTACCAATTGTTCATGAGAAGTCAAAAATCCCAATGTATACGTAAAATCTCCTGGCATTTAAATTCTGGCAAAATTTTTTAAATATTTTTAAAATACTGTGGAATAAGCAAAATATATTTGGTGGTTTGGATTTGTCCCATAGGCCACGAGATTGCAAAATGTTTAAAGTGTAGATGGAATAGGGATGCAGTGAGTATATCTATGGCTCATTTTGACAACTGGCCTTGCCCAGGGGCCATTAGTTTGATCTGGCAGCAAGCCTGTTACATTGTATGAAACCAATATATATCAGATATTATGCTAAGTGTTTCACCTGCATTATCTTATTTAATACAATATTCCTACTAGTTTGTTATTATTGTCCTTTTTTACATATGAAGAAATTTTAAGAGTCTGCAACTTGCCCAAGTTTGAACAATAATAAAGGAGCAGAAAAATGATTCAAAATGAGTCTAACTGATTCCAAAGCCCATCTCTAAATGACTATCATTCTAGCTTTGTAGGAACTATAGGACTGTAGTACACAAAAATTTACAGACCATGATAAAGGAATTCTGAGCTGGTTGGAAGGAAGAGGAATGATGAGAAAACTATGGTAGGAATCATGGAAAGAAAGTAAATAGAATCATGATTCCAACATCTATACTCTTGATTTTCTGCTCTCCCTCAATTTATCAATGACCCAGAGATCCTACCAATTACCACTGTATCCCTGTATCTTCAGCCTCTTCTCTACTCACCATATGCCTGTTCTATCTTCTTAAATGATAACAGTAACTCCCTGAATTCAATGTCCTCTTTCAGCGACTACTCCATCTCCTGTCCTTCATAGCCTAACTTTTAGGGGCTGTCTTTGCTCTTTGTCACCATTTCCTCACCTCTTGTACACTATTTAACCTACTTATTTGACTTCTGACCCTGATATTTCACCAAAATTTCTCATGCTAATTTCACCAACGACATCCATATTACTATTTTCAATCCAGTAGTTTTGGTGTTGGCCTCTAAACATTTGAAAGTATTGAAAACATTTTACTTCTTAAAGTATTCTCTTCTCCTGTATTTTATCAAATCATACTCTCCTGAACTTCCTCTTACCTTTCTATCTGTCCCTCTTAATGCCCTTTGCCAGTTCATCCTCTTCTATTAGAACTGACCCTTAATTGTCAAAGTTACTCAAGATTCTACATTAGGCCTTATTTTCTTCTTATGCTTACTACTATTCCTTAGCCATCTCATATACTCCCATGGTGTTATATATAATCTATATACTGATGTATTTCTATTTGATATCTCAGCCTCAGAAATCTGCCCTAATTAGTACATATAACTCCCTACCTTACATGTTTGCTTGGTTAACTCCTGTGTATCTCAGATAGACATAACCAAAATTCAGTTGTCCCTCTGCATCTTATTTTCCCCGATAATCTCCCCAATCTATAGAAATTGCACCATTATGCATCTAGTTTTCTTAAACAAGAGAGCTAAAAGTCATTCCTGATACCACCTCCCATTCTCATATACACCTTACATCAAATTAATCAACACTCTTAGTAATTCTATTTCCAAATTACTTCTTAACATTTTCCAATTATCTTAGTCTATATTGACAGCAGTTTAGTCTAAAACAATATAATCCTTTACCTACTGTTATAGGTCTGAATTAGTATTCCTAATTCACTCACCAGTGACATATAGAAAGATGAGTAAAAAAAGCTGGCATTAGGATAGCCAATTCAAATTAGAATTCTTGCCTAATCTGTCTCCTAGTTAAAGAGAAGGCACAGAGAACCAAGTCATCAAGCAAGGGAGGCCAAGTGATATACGTTTGTGGACCTCTGCATGGAGGGCAAGAGCCTCAAGAATACTGGTATCACTCTGTGAGGCCTCCATTATCTTGATCTTGGAAACCATTTGTGTGAGGGAGAAAGAAATAAAGTTAAGATGTTAGAACATTGAAACTTTAATTCCTAGGAACTTGGGAGACCATGTTTCAGCAGGTAAGGGACTACATATTTGACAGTGATAAGTTGTACACGTCATAGTCTGCAGTGATAGGGGAAAATATAATGGCAGTGATCACATGGCATAGCAGTCTTCTCACAACTTCCTTAGAATAACTCCCTAAATTAAATGAAATTTTGGGGTCAAGGGTACTAACATTTTTAAGACTTTTGTTAATATTACTAAACTTCCATACAAAAAGTTGTCCTACTAATTTATGCTGTCACCAGTAGTGTATAAGAGTGTCCACTTCACTTGGGATATTTTAAACTGAGCAATTGAATAAGAAAACATTCTTGCCTTTTATTCATGGCTATGGCCACACTGACTACACTCTTTTTAGCTCCTGAAGCTCTAAAAGATGTTCTTATTTTTTGTTTAGCTACATTCTCACAGTCATTTCCATATAAAGAAAGTAATTTGCATTATGAAATAATGGACAAATAAATGCTATCATTTTTCTTTAATATTCACAATATGCCACATACTGTTGTAAAGTGCTTCGTAAGTATTAACTCTTTTATTAATCCTCAAAAAGAGCCTGGGAAAACAGAGATTGAGCTATTTGCCTATGATCCCCTAAGTGATAAGTGGGAGAGCAAGAATAGGAACCTAGACAATTTGGCTCCAAATCCAATGCTAAGAAGCACTATACTATACTAGTTTATCTCTTTGAATTATAAAGCATTTAATTACTGAGTCAATTGGGACCTTCATCTATACTCAAATATTTTTGTATTATTATTATATTATTTCAGAACTTGGGCCTTTTATACAAATTAAATTTGCTTAATATTAGATGCTCATAGTGACTAATAAAAATGAAATAAAATGCTAGCATTCACATTATTTCCTAATAAATATATTAATCTGCATTTCTACCAAATAATTTCTGTATATCTTCCATATCTTAAGATTTTATCTCTATCCCATGTCAGTTACTTATACTGTTTTGTTTATTCTAAATTGTTCCAAATCTGATCTTCACATAGAAAACTATTTGGGTATAATTATAATGAGAATAAGGAAGCAGTCTCATCAAGATTACAACACACTGCTAAGATCTTTTCTATGATTAAATTTAAATTCTATCCAATCAACAAGACAAGGATGCTCACTTTCACCACTTCTATTCAACATAGTACTATAAGTCCTAGCCAGAACAATTAGGCAGGAGAAAAACATAAATGCCATCTAAACTGAAAAAGAAGTCAAATTAGACTTGTGCATAGATAACATAATATTACATTTAGAAAAACCTAAGGACTCCACCAAAATAACTCTTAGAACTGGTAAAAAAAATTCAGAAAAATTGCAGGACACAAAATCAATATAAAAAATCAGCAGCATTTATACATGCAAATAGTGATAAATATGAAAAAGAAATCAAGAAAGCAATTGCATTTACAATAGCTACAAAAAAAACTAGGAATAAATTAAACCAATAAAGGAAACGTATCATAAAGGAAAACCATAAAACACTCAGGAAAGAAGTTGAAGAGGACACAAAAAGGTGAAAAGATATTCCATGTTCATTGGAGGAATTAATATTGTTAAAATGACCATACTACCCAAAGCAATCTACAGATTCAATGCAATCCCTGTCAAAATATCAATGACATTTTTCTTTGAAATAGAGAAAAACAAGCCTAAATTTTGTATGGAACTGAAAAAGACCCCAAATAGGTAAAGCAATATTGAAGAAAATGGACAAAACTGGAGTCATTCGCACTGGAGTTGGGTGTTATCTAAGTGTGGTTTTGATTTGCATTGCCTTGATGATTAGAGATTTTGAGCATTTTGTCACGTGTTTGTTGTCCATTAGTCTATCTTCATTTGAAAAGTTTCTGTTTATATCTTTTGTCCACTTTTTAATGGGGTCATTTGATTTTTTCTTGCTGATTTACTTGAGTTCTTTGTAGATTCTTATCAGTCCTTTATCAGATATATAGCACACAAATATTTTCTTCCATTCTGTAGGTTGTCTATTTGCTCTGTTGATTGTTTCCTTGTCTGTGCAGAAGCTTTTTAATTCGATCAGGTCTCATTTATTTACTTTTGTTGTTGCTGTGATTGCCCTTGGGGTGTTCATCATAAATTCTTTCCCTAAGCTAATGTCTATAAGAGTTTTTCTAACATTTTTTTTCTAGAATTCTTATAGTTTCATGTCCTCCCATAACAACAGATGCTGGGATGGATGCAGAGAGAATGAAACACTTATACACTGTCCGTGGGAATATAAACTAGTACAACCTTTATGGAAAGTAGGATGAAGATAACTCAAAGAACTAAAAGTAGACCTACCATTTGATCCAGCAATCCCACTACTAGATATTTATCCAAAGGAAAAAAGACATTTTATAAAATAGACACTTGCACTCAGATGTTTATACATCACAATTCACAATTGCAAAGATGTGGAAACAACCCAAGTGCCCAGCAGTATATGAGTGGATTAATAAAATGCGGTATATGTATACCATGGAGTACTATTCAGCCATAAGAAATGGTGATCTAGTATCTTTTATAACAACCTGGATGGAACTGGAGATCATTTTTCTAAGTGAAATATCGCAAGAATGGAAAAACAAACACCACATGTACTCAATACTAAATTGAAACTAATCAATCAACACTTATATGCACATATGGAAGTAAAATTCAAGGGGAACCAAGTAAGGGGAAGAGGGGAGGAGGGGATGGGTAAATTTAAACCTAACAGGTTCAATGTACACTATCTCAGTGAAGGGCACACTTATAACTTCAACTCAAACTGTCCAAAAGCAAATAATTATTTAACCCAAATGTGTTTACCCCTGTAAGATTCTGAAATAAAAAAAGAAAGCATCATCCATGTCCTCTTAAAAGAAAACCAAATAAAACATAAAACAGAGCAAACCAACAAACAAAAAGAACAAATCTGGAGGCATGACACTATCTGATTACTGCAAAGCTATAATAACCAAAACAGCATGGTGCTGGCATGAAAATAGACACATAGGCCAATGGAACAGAATAGAGAAACCCAAAATAAATCCACACTCTTACGGTGAACTCATTTTCACCAAGAACTGGGGAAAGGAAGATTTATTTCATAAATGGTGCTGGGAAACCTGGATATCCATATAAAAAAAATGAAACTATATCCCCACATTTCATCATATACAAAAAAGGTCACAGCCCAGCCACAAAGGCTATCTGAAAGACTAAAACCTAATTATAGCACTATGAAAAGCTTCCCTTTCCTTCAACCTTACCATCACATTAATAGGGCTCCTGTATTATAAGAATGAATTACAACTGAGAGAACCAAATGACTCAGATCTTATTTAAGAAGTTTCTAGGAAAACCCCAAAACAAAAGGGGGGACAAACAAAAGGATGTCAGAGAAAATTTTAGACTCTGAACACTAAAGATACAGCAAGCAGTAAACACAGACTAACTACTGGTCAGCTAAGCTAAATGCTCA
Organism: Eulemur rufifrons; assembly: GCF_041146395.1. Lineage (NCBI taxonomy): Eukaryota > Metazoa > Chordata > Mammalia > Primates > Lemuridae > Eulemur > Eulemur rufifrons. The sequence goes on from NC_091012.1 coordinate 73,710,087, forward strand.
CACTAAAGGCCTATTTATCTCATGTCCTTTTACCCTGTGCTTCATGTCTGACATTCAATACAAAAAAATTAGAAATCATACTAAAAGACAAAAATCACAGTTGAAGAGAGAAAGCAAACACAAGAACAAGACTCAAATATGGCAGAGATTTTGAAACTATCACCCAGAAATTTAAAGTAACTATGATAAATAGGTTAGGGGATATAATGGATAAAGTGGAGAGCATGAAAGAACAAATGGGTACTGTAAGCAGAGAGATGGAACTTCAAGAAAAAATCAAAAGGAAATACCAGAAATCAAAAACACTCTAAAATCAATGAAGAATGCATTTGATGGGCTGATCAAGAGAATGTACATAACCAAGGAAAGAATTAGTGAGCTTGAAGATCTTTCAAGAGAAACTTCCAAAACTGAAATGGAAAGAGAAAACAATAATGAATAAAAAATGGAACAGAATATACAAGAATTGTGGGATCATTACAAAGGGTACAGAATATGCATAATGAGAATACCAAAAGTATAATAAAGAGAGAAAAGAATGTAGGAAATATATAAAGTAAAAATAACTGAGAATTTTGCAAAATTATTGAGATACACCAAACCACAGATCCAGGAAACTCAGAGAACACAAAACAGAATAACAATAACAACAACAACAACAAAAAAACTACACCTAGGCATATTATGTTCAAAGAGCAGAAAAACAAAGATAAGGAGAAAATCTTGAAATAATCCAGAAATGGAGGAAACATTATACTACAGAGGAGCAAGAATAAGATTTATATCAGTCTTTCTTCTCAGAAATCATACATGCAAAAAAAAAAAAAAAAAACAGGAGTGGAGTGAAATAGTGCAATATTTAAACTGTTGGAAGGAAAAAATCAACCAAATTATATCTTTTGAAACTATATCCTTTGAAAATGAAGACTAAAAAAATCTTTAAAAGTAAAAAAGAAATGAAGACTTTCTTGGACAAAGAAATATTGGGAGAATTTGTCACCAGTATATTTTCCTTGAAAGAATTTCTTTAGAGAATTTAAAAAAGAACAAGAAAAACCCTTTTTGCCTAACCTTTGACATGCTTGCAGAACTTATGATCAGATGATTCTCCTTAATTGTGTCCTTTCCTTTTGCAAATGTCCTTTCAAAATAAAACCTTTCCATAAAAAAGAAAGATAAATAAATATTATTCAGTATAAGGGAAATTATGTAGATTAGAAACTCAGATCTATAAAAGGAAGAGAGTTAGAGAAGTAAAAAATGAAGGTAAATTAACATCATTTATTTTTATTATTCTTAAATGATCTAAAAGATAGAAATTTGTTCAAAATAATAATAGCAACAATGTTTTCTGTGATTATAGTTTATGCATAAGTGAAATGAATGACAATAATGTTATAAGAGACATCAGAAAGATTTCGGAATACTCTGTTATAAAGTATTGCATTAATGTGAATCAGCATAATTTGAAAGTGGACTTGGATTAATTGTAAATTTATGATATTGGCTATGGGTTTATCATATATGTCTTTAATAACTTTAAGGTATGTCCCATCTATGCCTCTTTTGTTAAGAGTTTTTATCATAAAGGTGTGCTGGATTTTGTCAAATGCTTTTTCTGCAACTATTGAGAGAATCATATGGTCTTTGTTCTTGTTTTTATTTATGTGGTGTATTGCATTTATAGATTTGCATATGTTGAACCAGCCTTGTATCTCTGGGATAAAGCCCACCCAGTCATGGTGAATTATCATTTTGATATGCTGTTGGATTTGATTTGCTAAAATTTTGTTGAGGATTTTTGCATCTATATTCATGAGGGCTACTGGTCTGTAGTTTTCTTTTTTTGTTTTTGTGTCTTTTCCTGGTTTAGGTATCAAGGTGATTTTGGCTTCATAGAATGAGTTGGGGTGGACACCATCTTTCTCAATGTTGGGGAATAATTTCAGTAGTATAGGTACGAGTAATTCTTTGTATGTTTGGCAAAATTTGGATGTGAATCCATCTGGTCTGGGACTTTTCCTTTTTGGAAGGTTTTTAATTGCCACTCCAATTTTTGTGCTTGATATTAGTCTGTGCAGGAACTCTATTTCTTCCTGGTTGAACTTAGGGAGGTTGTATGTTTCCAGGAATTTGTCCATTTCCTTCACATTATGTAGTTTTGGGGCATATAGGTTTTATAATGTTCAAAGATAATGTTTTATATTTATGTGGTGTCTGTTGTGACCTCTCCTTTATGGGGAAAAATTGAAACCATTCCCACTTAGAACTGGAACCATACAAGGTTGCTCACTATGTCCACTTCTATTCAACATAGTGCTGGAAGTCCTTGCTATAGCAATTAGAAATGAGAGGGGAATTAAGGGCATCCAAATGGGGGCAGAAGAGATCAAACTCTCACTCTTTGCCAATGATATGATATTATATCTAGAAAACTCCAAGGATTCAACCAAGAGACTCCTGGAATTGATAAATGAATTGAACAAAGTCTCAGGATACAAAACCAATGCACACAAATCAGAGGCATTCGTATACGCCAATAACAGTCAAGCTGAAAATCAAATAAAAAATGCAGCACTTTTTACAATAGCCTCAGAGAAAATTAAATATTTAGGAATGCATTTAACGAAAGAATTCAGGGACATATACAGGGGAAACTATGAAACACTAAGAAAAGAAATTATAGAAGATGTAAACAGATGGAAAAATCTACCTTGCTCATGGATTGGCAGAATCAACATTGTTAAAATGTCCGTACTACCCAAAGTGATCTACAGAATTAATGCAATCCCTATCACAGTACCATCATCATCCTTTACAGATCTAGAAAAAGTAATTCTATGTTTCGTATGGAACCAGAGAAGACCTCGTATAGCCAAAGCAATCTTAAGCAAAAAGAACAAACTGGGAGGTATCAGTCTACCAGACTTCAAGCTTCACTACCAGGCTATAGTAACTAAAGCAGCATGATACTGGCACAAGAACAGTGCCTTTGGAACAGGCCTGAGAAGCCAGAGATAAAACCATCTGCATATTATCATCTAATCTTTGACAAAGCAGACAAAAATATACAGTGGGGAAAAGAATCTCTTTTCAATAAATGGTGCTGGGAAAACTGGATAGCTACATGCAGAAGATTGAAACTGGATCCCCACCTCTCACCTCTTCCAAAAATCAATTCTAGACAGATAACAGATTTAAACCTAAGGCATAAAACCTTAAAAATACTAGAAGAAAATGTAGGGAACACTCTTTCACACATTGGCCTAGGGGAAGAATTTATGAAAAAGACCCCCAAAGCAATCACAGTAGCAACGAAAATACATAAATGAAACCTGATCGAATTAAAAAGCTTCTGCACAGCCAAGGAAACTATCATTAGAGAGAACAGACAGCCTACAGAATGGGAGAAAATATTTGCTTTCTACACATCTGATAAAAGGCTGATAACAAGAATCTATCTAGAACTCAAAAAAATCAACAAGAAAAAATCAAACAATAAATGGGCAAAGACATGAACAGAAACTTTTCAGAAGAATACAGAATAATGGCCAGCTAACATATAAAAAAAATGCTCAACATCTCTAATCATTAGGGAAATGCAAATCAAAACCACAATGGGATATCACCTAACCCCAGTGAGAGTGGACTTTATCAAAAAATTCCAAAACAACAAATGCTGCCAAGGATGTGGAGAGACAGGAACACTCTTGCACTGCTGGTGGGACTGCAAATTAATGCAACCTCTGTGGAAAAGAATTTGGAGATACTTCAAAGAACTAAAAATAGAAATACCATTCGATATAGCAATAGCACTATTAGGCATCTACCCAAAGGAACAAAAGACATTCTATAATAAAGACATCTGCACTTGAATGTTTATGGCAGCACAATTCACTATTGTGAGGATGTGGAGACAACCCAAGTGCCCATCAACCCATGAATGGATTAATAAAATGTGATATATGTATACCATGGAGTACTACTCAGCTATAAGAAACAATGGTGATATAGCACCTCTTGTATTTTCCTGGATGGAGCTGGAACCCATTCTACTAAGTGAAGTATCCCAAGAATGGAAAAATAAGCACCACATGTACTCACCATCAAATTGACACTAAGAGATCAACACTATGGTGCTCACAGGATTGTAATATTCATAGGGGCTTGGGCGATGGGGGTGGGTAAAGTCACAACTAATGGATGTGGTGAGCATTGTATGGGGGAAGGTCATGCCTCCAATCCTGGCTTGGGTGAGGCAAAGCCATAACATACAACCAAAATGTTTGTGCCCCCATAATATCCTGAAATTAAAAAAAAAAAATGTAAATGTATATTATCAACTCTAATGTAACCACTGAAAAACATTTTTAAAAATTATAATTAATATGCTAAGATTGGAGAAAAATGAAGTTATATATTATGATCAAATAAAATCAAAGAAAGAGTAGAAAACAAAAAAGAAAAGCTGGATGAGAGAAATTAATAGAAAACAGTAACAAATATGGAAGCTATTAATTAAACTATAATAATAATTGCCTTAAATTTCAATGGTCTAAATATAATAATTAAAAGACAGAGTACATAATAGAAAACAAGATCAAAGTGCATTAAAAAGTGTCCTACCAAGAATTAGAACCAATAGAATATAATTATATTTATACTGATATAAAAGGCAGTCCCTGAGTTATGGATGATCTGACTCATGGCATTCCATACTTATGAATGTGCTCCCAAAGCTCCCCATAAGAATAATACAACATGATGTAAATTAATAATTCAGAAAGTGGTTCATTGTTGCAGTATCATTATGCTAGTGGCTAGTCTCATTATTTATACAGTTGCTTGTAGACAGTATCACTTTTGTCTTAATTTTTTAATTCAATTTTGTGAGTCTGTGTTTACCCTTATGATCATGCCTCCAAATCAAAAGTCCACTGCAAGTCCAGGTGTGTCTGCAGCAAAGAGAAAGGTCATTATCATGGAAAGGATAGTAGAAATAATTAAACATTTGGAGAAAGACTAGATGCCATCATTCATTGAGAAAGCATTAGGCTTACGTAGCTCAACTATCAGAACAATTATAAAGGGTAAATTGAGAATAATGTAACATGTCAAAGGCAGTGCTTCAATGAAAACATCAATTATTACTAAGCAGTATAGTGGATTAATTATTAAAATGGAAAGGTTATTATTGATTTGGTTAGAAGATCAAAATAAGTGTCACATTCCTATTAGCCCAGTATTGATACAACATTAGGTGTTAACCTTTAATATTCTTTTATGAAATTTCTCCTATTGCCCATCTAAGCTTTGTGTATGAGGTTTTTTTTATGTTCTGGTTGTTTGAATTAAAAAAAAGCACAATAGTTTCTGTAACTTATTATTACAGTACAGGGATATTATTATTACAGCATTATACTGTATTATTATCAAATATGAGCCATTATAATATTTTTATTATTATATTAATATATCATTATTATCACTGTATATGCATTGTTTTTCAGGGATCTGAGTTACATATAAATCCCACCTAAAGCCATTCTCAGTAAAGTGTCTTGTCTATAACCTGGGGACCACCTCTATAGAAAAATTTATGGCAATTGGTACACATTATTATGAAGGCTAAGAAGTTCCATCATCTTCTGTCTTCAGGCTGGAGAACCAGGAGAATGAGTCATGTAATTCAGAATGAATCTGAAGGTTCAAGAACAAGGAGCTCTGATATCTAATGACAGAAGAATCTGGATGGCCTAGATTAAGAAGAAAGAGAGAGAATTTGCCCTTTCTTCACCTTTTTGTTCTCTACAGACCCTCAATTGATTATAAGATGCTTTCCCACATTGCTGAGAATGGATCTTCTTTACTCAGTCTACTGATTCAAGTGCTCATCTCTTCCAGAAATGCCTTCACAGACATGCCCCAAAATATTGTTTTACCAACTATCTGGGCCTCCCTTAGCCCAATAAAGTTGACACATAAAAGGAACCCTCAGACTGAACTACCTGTTGTCTAGAAGACACTTACTTTATATAGAAAGACACAGAGAAATTATGGGTTAATTAATTTGTTTTAATAATTTCACAATGAATTAAGAAAATCATAACATCATTATGTACCCCATAAATGCATGTGTCTTAGTCCATTTGTGTTGTTATAAATGAATACCTGACGCTAGAAAATTTATAAAGAAAAGAGTTTTATTTGGCTCACAGTTCTGTAGGCTGTACAAGAAGCATGGCACCAGCATCTACATCTGGTTAGGGCCTAAGACTGCTTCTAGTCATAATAGAAGGGGAAGAGGAGGCAAAGGGAAATAGGTATGTACAGATAACATGGGGGGAAAGAGAGAGATAGAGAGAGAGAGAGAGAGAGAGAGAGAAGTGGAAGGTGTCAGGATCTATTTAACAATCAGTTCTCATGGGAACTAATAGAGTGAGAATTTACTCATTACTATGAGGATGTCACAAAGCCATTTATGAGGGATCTGCCCTGATGATTCAAACACTTCTGTTTAGGTCCTATCTCCAACATTGGGGATCAAATTTCAACATGAGATTCAGAAGGGATAAATATCCAAACTATAACAATATGAAGCTATAATTTTTCATATATAATTCTTAAAAAGTAAAAGGATAGAAAAATATTTAACATGCTAACCCTAATTAAAAGACAGCATCAAAATACATGAGACAAAAAACTGATAGAACTGCAAAAAGAAATAATTAAATCCACTATTAGAGTCAGAGGCTTCCACACCCCTCTATCAGAAATGGAGAGATCTAGCAGGCAGAAAATCAATAATGACAGTGTATAACTAATAGCACCATCAATCAAATAGATCTAAGTGACATTTATAGAATATTTTATTCAATGACAGCAGAATACACATCCTTCTCAAGCTCATGTTGAACATTCACCAAGATAGACCACATTCTGGGCCATATAGCACACAGTAATAAATTTTAAAAATATAAAAATCATACAATGTATGTTCTGAGACCACAATGGAATTAAGCTAAAAATAAATAACAGAGATGACTAGAAAATGGATCAAAGAAAGACTCAAGAAAAATTAAAACCTATTTTGAAGTAAATGAAAATATATCAAAATTTGTGGAATACAGCAAAAGTAACATCAAAAAACTTATAGAATACATATATTAGAAAATAAGAAAGATCTATAGTCAATAATCTACACTTCCATATTAGGAAATGGAAAAAAAAAGAGAAAATTAAAACCAAAGTAAGCAGTAAAAAGAAACAAAATTGAGCAGAAATTAAATAAATTAAAAACAAGAATTCCAGGCTATTCATTCTAGCCACTGGTGGGACTGTGTCTCACCTGATCCTAAGGACCCTAGGTAGTCCTGTTACATCCCTTGTTGCACTATAATCTGCTGGTACTGAGAGATCCATCGGGGACTTTGTGATGCCTGGAAGCTGGGAAATGGTTATTTGGATTCTCTCTTATTAACTTTGAAAAGAAAAAAGCTGTAATTGAGTGACTAATATTTTACTCAAATTAAAAATTTATCAAGATGGCCAGCTAGAGATATCACTTCCAGGACTATCCCAGAGAAAAGATAGAATTTCAGATAAAGGAGAGGGGGAGATGAGACACAGATCAGGTGTAGCTCATAGAGGGAGGTGCAGAGCCTGCCATGGACTTCATGGAGAAAAACTGTGAAGCAGAGAAGAAAGAAGATAAAGGAAAAATATATCAAATAAATTTTGGCTAAAGCCAAATGGCTGACTAGAGACACAGCTTGTTGGACTGCCCAGGCAGAAGATTGAGTATTGGACTGAGGAGAGCAGAGAGTGATTATTGCTCAGAAGTGGACCCTGGAGATAGACACCAATGGAGTACAGGAACACCACCAGGAAGAACTAAGCAGCTGAGAGAGAGGAAGATAGAAAGGAGTAATTGGTGTGCACTAATCCCAGGGAATTCCAGAGCCCAGGGAAAGAGTAAGGGTTTTTTTCCCTCCCCCACTTGGGTGCCTCAGACCAGCAATGGGACACAGGGTTCTCATCCCATGGGAGAGTGCCACAAAAGACCAGAGAGTCAGCATCCCAGAATTTGGACACCTTCACCTCTGCACCTCGTTAACTCCAGACATCCCGGGAAGTAATTTAGGCTCAAGCCGCTCTTAGCCATGTGGCTGCACCCACCCCATAGCAACTGCCAAAGCACCTTGTACTGAGTGACTTGGCTCCTCACAATGAGAACACACTCCCAGCCAAGTCTGCCTCGGGCAATGGGAGCGCGCTTCCTGAGCACATTCCCAGCCAAGGCTGCCTTGGTCAGCATAGCCACCGCCACAGCTTGGAGAGCAGGGTGGTTGCATTGCTGTGGCCATGGCTTGGAGAGGAGGGTGGATGCATGCCCCCCCCCCCAAATCAAGACCAGAGCAGGAAGTCCATAGCCCCTTCTCCAAACTGCTAGAGTTCTCTGTGTTGAGTGACAGGCTTTCAATGCTGGGGGCACATTTCCACCCCTAGACAGAAGGGCAACCTCAGATTGTGATCTTCCTGCCCACAGGAGCTTGGGGCATTCACCTGCAGATGGTGGGGTGGGGAGGTGAGGGGCAGAGATTCCAGCTCGAGGGTCGGGTGGCAAGTGAGAGCCCATGTCAATTGGGAGGGTGTAGAGGAGCACAATAAAGCAGGGTTCTGTAGGTGAGCCCCCTCCCCCCTCCCCCCTCCCCCCCAGAACGGCCATATTGGAGTTTGCTGTGCCATTGTGACTCAATTTGTATAAGTATTGGTTCCCATGGCAACTGAATGTCTCAGGTGCCACAGGCTGAATCAGAGCAGCTGCGCTCACCACCACTCACTTTAATAGGGAGCTCAGCTTGAACCAAGTGTTCCTTGAGCTGCTACTATCCCCCCAGTGGGAGCATCCCCCTAGCAGAGACTTCTGAGAATAGAGAGGTGTAGTGCCAGAAAAGGGGTACACAATTAGAGATGCCCCTATCTTCCAGAGACACACGGAGACATATGCCAGTGGGCCAGACACATGAACTGTGGGAAAGCTTGAGAACTCATCTTGGGCAGAGAGGAAACGTAAGTAAATCGATCAGAGGGGAAATGCCTGAGTTTGTGGACAGGGATGGAAAAACCTGGCTAGAGGCCTCAGCAACAACAGGAGTAGGCCTCTCCCTTAAGGAGCAGCCCTGCAAGCTTGGAGAGATAGCTGTGACCTCCATATCAGCAACTCCCCCTAGAGGCCAGATAAGCAAACTCTGAGCCCCACAGAAGTCCACACACCCAGGCTTTTGTGTCCCAGGTATAATCAATCTTGCTCCTTCCCACACCTCAGGGGGCGGGGCAGGGTCCAAGCAATACCTGGAATCTACAAGGCCCTTCCCAAATCGTAAGGCATTCATATATCTCACCTGGGGGACCAGAGGCTACCACAGGCACAATAAATTACCTCAGTAACTGGCTCCTCCATGCAAACTACAATGAATGACAACAGGAACAACTACGTAGCTAAACCTACTGCATTCCATTTCAAGCTACTATGGAGGAGTGGATTCATACCCACAAGTACAATCCACCAGCTTGGAGGTTAAGCAGAAGGACCAAACTCACTACACTCCATTGGGTAGAGGTGAAGACAACAGGTAAAAGGTAACCCAAGAGGTTCATCAAACTTGATAAAATACCCCTAAGGCAATTCAGGACCAGCATTCCTCTCCCCTGCACTATCAAGGAGCAATCCTTGGGGACTTGGCACCATCAGCTCTCGACCAAGAGACCAGATTAGAAAGAATCAGTGAAAGAACTCAGAAAACATGAAAAATCAGAGCAAAATGTCACCTCAAAACAAATCATTAGCTCCTCAAAAATGGATACCAACTTAACAAAATGGTTAAAATCACAGATGAAGAATTTCAAATATGGATTTTAAGAAAGCTCAATGCGCCGGGCGCGGTGGCTCATGCCTGTAATCCTAGCACTCTGGGAGGCCGAGGCAGGTGGATCGCTCGAGGTCAGGAGTTCGAGACCAGCCTGAGCAAGAGTGAGACCCCGTCTCTACTAAAAATAGAAAGAAATTATCTGGCCAACTAAAATATATATATGCAAAAAATTAGCTGGGCATGGTGGCACATGCCTGTAGTCCCAGCTACTGGGGAGGCTGAGGCAGTAGGATTGCTTAAGCCCAGGAGTTTGAGGTTGCTGTGAGCTAGGCTGACGCCATGGCACTCACTGTAGCCTGGGCAACAAAGCGAGACTCTGTCTCAAAAAAAAAAAAAAAAAAAAAAAAAAAGAAAGCTCAATGAAATTCAAGAGAAAATAGAAACCTAACACAAAGAAGCCACAAAAACAATGCAGGAAATGAATGAAAAATTCTCTAAAGAAATTTAAGTATTACAGACAATCCAAACAGAAATTCTGGAAATGAAAGATGCATTCCAGGAATTACAAAACATAGTGGAAAGCCTTAAGAATAGGCTGAATCACACAGAAGAAAGATTCTCAGAGCTTGAAGACAACACCTAGGAGCTAAAAAAATCAGTCAAAGAGAAAGAACACATAAACAAGAAGCATGAACAAAGCATACAAGAAATGTGGGACTATGTAAAGAGGTCAAATGTAAGAATCATAGGCATCCCTGAAGGCAAAGAAGAAAATACACAAGAGCTAGAAAATCTATTTGAAGAAATAATTGACAAAAATTTACCTGGCCTAGCCAGAAATATAGATATCCAGGTACTAGAAGCATACAGGACTCCTGGGAGATTCAACGTGAAAAGACAATCACCATGTCACATAGTAATTAGGCTGGCTGAAGTAAACATGAAAGAGGCACTCCTATGAGCAGTAAGGCTAAAACAGAAGGTAACCTACAAAAAAAAAACCTATTAGAATAACTGCAGATTTATCAAACAAAACCTCACAAGCCAGAAGGGACTAGGGACCTATCCTCAGTCTTCTAAAACAGAATAATGGCCAGCCTAGAATTCTTTATCCTGCAAAACTAAGCTTCTTATATGAGGGAGAAATAAAGACCTTCCCAGACAAGCAATCACTGATGGAAATAACAAAGACCAGACCTGCCCTGCAGGAAATACTCAGACCTGCCTTATACACTATCCAGTGCAATAGACACCCACCAGTGTAAAATCACCCAAATCTAAAGTCAAAAACACAGATTCCACAATGGCTCAAGGGGTAAAACAAAATAATAAGGGTCTACCTAACAGGATGTACAGAAATCCCCCCAAATATCAATTATCTCAATAAATGTAAATGGCTTGAGTTGCCCACTGAAGAGATATAGGTTGGATGAATGGATAAAAAAAATACAAACCAAATATCTGCTGTCTCCAGGAAATGCATCTTACCCAGAAGGACCCATTCAGAATCAAGGTAAAGAGATAGAAAATAATTTTTCAGGCAAATGGAAACCAGAAGAAAGCTGGTGTAGCCATTCTTATATTAGATCACATAAAGTTTAAAGCAAAAAAAAGTAAACAAAGGCAAAGATGGTCACTATACAGTGGTGGAGGGAAAAATTCAACAAGAAGACTTAACAATCCTAAGTATTTATGCACCCAACACAGGAGAAACAAGATAATAAAGCAAATCCTTCTTGATCTAAACAAAATAAAAAAGAAAAATGTCATAATAGCCAGGAACTTCAACACCCTACTGACAGAACTAGACAGATCCTACAAGTAGAAAATAAGCAAAGAAACAATGGATTTAAACAGAAATCTAGAACAAATGTACCTAACAGACATCTACACAACATTCCACCCAAATAACACTGAATATATGTTTTTCTCATCAGCTCATGGCACTTTCTCTAAAATTGGTCACATCCTAAGCCACAAAACAGATCTCAACACATTTAAAAATATGAAATTATACCATGTATCTTCTCAGACCACGGTGGAATAAAATTATAAAACAATTCCAACAGAAACACTCCACTTTACACGGTTATGAAATTTAAGCAATCCATTGCTGAATGATTATTGAGTCAAGGAGGAGATTTAGATTGAAATCAAAAGATTCTTTGAAATAAATGATAATGGGAACCAAGTTACCAAAATCTGTGGGCTACAGCAAAAGCAGTCTGGAGACGAAAACTCACAGCCTAAAATGCTCACATCTACATGATGAGTGCGATGTGCTAGGCAGCTAGGGAACGGACACGCTTGAAGCTCAGACTCGGGGGGGGGGGGGATGGGAGGTCATGGGCAATATATATAACCTGAACTTTTGTACCCCCATAATGAGCTGAAAAAAAATACAGAAACATCACAAATCAACAGTCTAATAAATTGTCTCATGGAACTGGAAAAGGAAGAGCAAACCAATCCTAAACCCAGCAGAAGAAAAGAAATAACCAAGATCAGAGCAGAACTAAATGAAATTGAGAAAAATCTATACAGAAGATTAATAAAACAAAAAGTTGGTTCTTTGAAAAGATAAACAAAATCAACAGACCTCTCAGAAGATTGACCATAAGAAAGGAAAAGACTTTAATAAGCACAATTAGCAATGAAAAAGTCACAACTGATATCATGGAAATACAGAATGTCATATTTGAAGACTATGAAAATCCCTATGCCTAAAAACTTGAAAATGTGGAGGAAATGGACAAATTCTTAAAAACAGACAAATTCCATAGGCTCAATCAGGAAAAAATAGAATTCCTGAACAGACCAATAAAATTGAAGCAGCCATAAAAAATCTTCCAATAAAAAAAATTCCTGGACCATAGGGGTTCACACCTGAATTTTACCAATCCTACACAGAAGAACTTGTACCTATACTGCAGAAATTATTCCATAACATTGAGAAGAATGGAATCCTCCCTATTCATTCTACAAAGCCAATATCACCTTGATAGCAAAGCTTGGAAAGGATAAAAAAAAAAAGACAGACCAATATCCCTTATGAATATAGATGCAAAAATTCTCAATAAAATCTTAGCAAACTGGATTCAACCACACATCAAAAAAATAATTCATCATGACTAGGTGGGCTTCATTTCAGAGATGCAAAATGGTTCAACATATGCAAATCTATATATGTAATTCACCAGATAAATATAGGCAACAACAAAGACCATATGATCCTCTTAATAGACATAGAAAAAGCATTTGACAAAATTTGGCTACCTTTTATGCTAAGAACTCTTAACAAAATAGATATAGATGTGTCATACCTCAAAATTAATACAGCCATATTTGAAAAACCCACAGCCAACATCATACTGAATGGGGAAAAATTGAAAGCATTCCCACTTAGAACTGGAACCAGACAAGGTTGCTCACTATCTCCACTCCTATTCAGCATAGACATGAAAGTCCTTGCCAGAGCAAACAGATAAGAAAAGGGAATCAATGGTATCCAAATGGAAGCAGAAGAGATCAAACTATCATTCTTTGTTGATGATATGATATTATATCTAGAGAACCCCAAGGATTCAGCAAAGAAAGTCCTGGAATTGATAAATTAATTCAGCAAAGTCTCAGGATACAAAATCAATGCACATAAATCAGTAGTTTTCCTATACACCAATGATAGTCAAGATGAGAATCAAATGGAAGTCACAATAACTTTCTCAATAGCATCAAAGAAAATTAAATACTTAGGAATATATTTAAGGAAGTGAGAGACCTATTTAGGGAGAACTATGAAACACTGAGAAAAGAAATTGCAGAGGATGTAAACAGATGGAAAACACTAACATGCTCATGGATCAGCAGAATCACTATTGTTAAAATGTCTGTACTACCTTGAAATGATCTACACATTCAAAGCAATCTGAATTAAAATATCAAGATCATTTTTCACAGATCTAGGAAAAATATTTCTGTGCTTCATATGGAGCCAGAGAAAATCCTATATAGCAAAAGCAAGCTTAAGCAAAAAGAACAAATTGGGAGAAATCAATCTACCAGACTTCAAGCTATACTACAAGGCTATAGTAAGAAAAAGAGCATGATACTGGCACAAGAACAGAGACATAGACCAATGGAATAGGACTGAGAGCCATATATAAAACCATACTCATTTTGTCATTTAATCTTTGACAAAGCAGACAAAAACATACAGTGGGAGAAAGAATCTCTATTCAATAAGTGCTGGATAGCCACCTGTCACCTCTCACAAAAATCAAGTCATGATGGATAACAAATTTAAACCTAAGACATAAAACCATAAGAATTCTAGATGAAAATATTGGGAAAACTTGTATATACATCAGCCTAGGCAAAGAATTTATGAAGATCTCAAAAGCAATCACAGCAACAACAAAGATAAATAAATGGGACCTGATCAAATTAAAAAGCTTCTGCATAGTCAAGGAAATTATCATTAAAGTAAACAGACACCCTACAGAATGGGAAAAAATTTTCGCATACTACACATCCGATAAAGGACTGATAACAAGAATCTATTTAGAACTCAGGAAAATCAGTAAGAAAAAAATCAAACAACCATATCAAAAAGTGGGCAAAGGACATGAACAGAAACTTTTCAAAAGAAGATAGACTAATGGTCAACAAATGTGAAAAAATCCTTAACATCTCTAATCATCAGGGAAATGCAAATAAAAACCACAGTGAGATATCACTTATCTCCAGGGAGAATGACTTTTCTTAAAAAGTCCAAAAACAATAAATGTTGGTGTGGATGTGGAGATATAGGAACGCTCATACACTGCTGGTGGGACTGCAAATTAGTATAACCTCTGTGGAAAATGATATTGAGACACATCAAAAAGCCAAAAGTAGAACTACCATTTGAGCCAGCAATCCCATTATTAGGCATCTACTGAAAGGAAAAGAAGTCTTTTCAAAAAGAAAACTGCACTCAAATGTTTATTGCCACACAATTCACAATTGGAAAGATGTAGAATCACCCCAAGTGTCCATAAATTCATAAGTAGATTAATAAAATGTGATATATGTATACCATTGAGTATTACCTAGCCATAAAAAGGATAAGTTAATGCCTTTTGCAACAATTTTGATGGAACTGGAGAACAGTATCCTAAGTGAAATATCTCAAAATTGGATAAACAAACACCATGTTTACTCACTATTAAATTGGATCTAACTGATGAGCACAAATGTACATAGAGGGAAGTAAAACTCAGTGAAAATCAAACAAGAGGGGGCAAGCTGCAAAAACCTACCTAATGGGTGCAATGAACATGATTTTGGTGATGGGCATATCTATAGCCATGACTCAAACATTACAAAAGTGAGCTATGTAACCAAAAATTTTGTACCCCTTAATATTTTCAAATAAAAACAAACAACCAAAAAACCCTGGAGGCATCACACTATCTGACTTCAAAATATGCGACATCGCTGTAGGCACAAAAACAGCATGACACTGGCATAAAACCAGACATGTAGACCAATGGAACAGAATAGTGAACCCAGAAATAAATCCACATATTTAGAACCAACTGATTTTGACAAAGGTGCCAAGCTCATACGTTGGGTAAAGGATAGTCTCTTCAATGAATAGTACTGGGAAAACTAGATATTCACATGCACAAGAGTGAAATCTGACCCTTATCTCTCACCATATACAAAAATAAAATCAAAATAGATTTAAGACTTCCATGTAAGACCTAAAACTATAGAAATTCTAGAAGAAAACATAGGGAAATTCTTTGTGACATTGGTCTGGGGCAAGAATTTCTTGAATAGCACCTGAAAAGCACAGGCAGGAAAAGCAAAAATAAACAAATGGGATTACATCAAACTAAAATTTCTTCACAAGAAAAGAAACAATACACAGAGCAAAGTAACAACCTATAGATGGGAGAAAGCAATTACAATCTAGGCTTCTGAAAAGCAGTTAATGTCCAGAAAATGTAAGGGACTCAAATAAGTCAATAGCAAAAAAACCCAATTAGTTTTATTAAAAAGTGGGCAAAAAACCTGAATAGACATTCCTCAAAAAAGACATACAAATGGCCAGCACATATATGCCAAAATGCTCAACTGCTCAACATCACTAATCATCAGGGAAATGCAAATCTAAACCACAATGAGATATCACCTCACATGAATTAGAATGACTGTTATCAGAAAGACAACAAATAACAAATGCCGGCAAGGATGCCAAGAAAGAGGAACTCTTTATACACTGCTGGTGAAAATGTAAATTAATACAGCCATTACGGAAAAAGAGCATGGACTTTCCTCAAAAGCTGAAAATAGGACTCCTGTATGATTCCGCAATTCTACTACTAGGATTATATTGAAAGAAATTAAATTCAGTATATTGAAGAGATATCTGCACTCACATGTTTACTGTAGCACTATTCACAATAGCCAAGAGATGGAATTAACCTAAGTATCCATCAATAGATGAACAGATAAAGAAAATGTGGTGCACATACACAATAGAATATTACTCTGTTTTTTAAAAAAGAATGAAATCCTGCCATTTATGGCAACATGGATGAACCTGGAGGACACTGAGTTAAGTGAAACCAACCAGGCACAAAAAGACAAATACCATGTGATCTCACTTATCTGTAAAATTTAAAAAGTTGATCTCATGAAAGCAAAAAATAGAATAGTGGTTATCAGAAGGCTAGGTGGAGGAGGAATGGGGAAAGTTGGCCACCAATTTTAAAGTTACAGTGATATAGGAATAAGGTTTGTGTTTTATTACATAGTAGGGTGACTATAACTAATAACAATGTATTATATATTTCTAGACAGAAAAGATATCTTGAAAGCTATCACTACAAAGATATGATAAAAGTTTGAGGTGATGGATATACTAACTACCCTGATATGATCATTATGTAATATATACATGTATTGAAACATCACACTGTACCCTATAACTATGTATAATTATTATGTGCCAGTTAGAAACAAAATAAATTTTTAAAAATCTCCTAGAACTAATTATTGATTATCAATTACAGCAAGACTATATGAAACAAGATTAATATGCAAAAGTCATTTTTTCTTTTCTTTTTTTTTATTTCAGGAAATTATGGGGGTGCACATATTTTGGTTACATGTTATACAAAAGTCATTTTTCTATATATCATGAATGAATAAGTAGAACAAACAATGGGAATTTGAAATTAAAAAACACAATACCACTTAAATTAGCACCAAAAAGTGAAATAATTTGGCAAAAATCTAACAAAACACATACAAGATCTCTATGAACAAATAAATAGAATTCTAATGAAATAAATCAAATATCTAAGTAAATGGAGAGAGATTCCATGTTTACACATAGACGGACTCAATTTTACAATTCCAGTTCTTCCCAAATTGAGCTATAGATCCAACACTGTCCCAACTAACGTCCCATCATTATTTTGTGAATACAGTGAAACTGATTCTAAAGTTTATATAGAAAGACCCCGAATAGTCAAGATAATATTTTAAAAAACAGCAAAAGCGTTAACACTGCCCAACTTAAAGATTTACTATAAAATTACAGCAATGAAGACAGTGTGATATTGGTGAAAGAGAAGACAAATAGATCAATGAAACAGGAAAGAGAGCCATAAATATTAAATAGATGCACTTAAATATAGTCAACTGATCTTTGGCAAAGGAGCAAAAGCAATGCAATGGAAAAAGGATAGCCTTTTCAAAAAATGTGGCTGAAACAACTGGACATCCTTGATATCCAAAACATCCAAAGAAACACAACTGAAGTATTAAAAAAACAAAAAACAAAAAATTCAATTAAAATGGGCAAAAGATCTGAATAGATACATTACCAAATAAAACATACAGATGGAAAATAGCATACTACATCCCTATAGTAGAATGGTTAAAATTCAAAATACTTACAACGCAGAATATTGGCAAGGCTGGGAATCAATAGGAGCTCTTTTTCATGGCTGGTTGGAGAACAAAAGGGTACAAGCCACTTGGGAAGATAGCTTGGTAGATTCTTACAAACTTAAACATGGTATTTACTCAAATTAACTGAAAACATGTCCACACAAATCCTGCATATGTGTGTTAATAGAAGCTTTATAAAAAAAATTGCAAGCCAGAAAAGGAATAAACCAAAGTAAAATGAGGTCTTCAGTTTTTCTTATTCTTTGAAAAGTTGCCAAAACTTGACAGTACCCAAAATGTCTTTCAAAAGGTAAATGAATGAATTATGCTACACCCATACAATTAAATATTATTCAGTAATAAAAATGAATGAACTAACAAGCCACAAAGAGATACGGAGGCAATTTGAATGGCAATTGTTAAGTGAAAGAAATTGAATCTGAAAAGGCTACTTACCATATTATTCCAATTATATGACATTTTGGGAAAAACAAGACTATGAAGTTAATGGAAAGATAAGTGGTTGCCAGGGTTTTGGATCAAAGGAAGAAGGTGTGACTAGGTGTCACACAGGAAATATCTTAGGGCAGTAAAAATATTCTGTGTGATACTGTAATGGTAGACACATGGCATCATGTATTTTTAAAAACCTATGGATTCTACAATACAATGAATGAACCTTAACATAAACTGTGGACTTTATTTAACAATAATGCATCAGTATTGGTTCATTAGTTGTAAAGAAAGTACCACACTAATTCAAGATATTAGTAATAGGAGAAATTGAGAGAGGAGGGGCATAAAGGAACCCTCTGTACTTTCTGATCAATTTTTCTGTACAGCTAACAATGTTCAAAAATAATCAATTTAAAAAATATATCACTTTCTTGAAATTTTTATGTTCTTTAGAAGGTTAGCTATGTTTTATCCTAGAAATTTGGATAGAGGTTTCCTTTTTGCCAATTCATTCTAGTTTTAACTTCTCAAAGCACTGTAATCCTAATGTTTACACCTCATCAGTTTCTTGGTTTAGCTGTTTACAGTCTTCCTTCAGCCAATACGACAAAAATTGGCAATTGTGAAATCCAAGCAAAAGCTTTATAAAAATCAATAGTGTTTTGCCCTCTGTGTTTATTTTGCTCTGTTTGCATATTTTAAATGCAGCTACACTACTGTCCCCTCCATCTCTACATTGTACTTTATTTCACTCAATGTCAACTATGATGGACAAAAAGGAAAATATTTGGTACATCTGTCCACTTTTCTTTTCTGTTTATTAATTCTGTCTCAGATGGTCATTACTTAATATTTAAAGTCCTTACAAGATTCACCTGATTATCATTGATTATTTTCTTTAAATTAGAAAGGCTGTAATGAAAAGGGACATGCTTGGATTGTGGCACAGAATTTGAAAAACTTCATTTCTATTCTTGATTTTTCTGCAAATGACTTAGTAGCCTGGAACAAGAAACTTATTCCATTTCTTATCTTTGGAAAAACATTTTCTGCAAATGACTTAGTAGCCTTGAACAAGAAACTTATTCCATTTCTTATCTTCTGGATATACTTGTAATTACTAAGTGCCTCTTAGACTTTCTATCTGTAATGCTCCTCAAAATAAATCCTGTATAGACATGAATAGTGTTAAGTAACTTGTAATCTTGCAATAGTCATAATTTTATTGTGTTTTGTGCAGTATAAATAGGCCTTTATATTATCTTAACTATATACTAGTGTCTCATCTATCTATGTTTGCCCTACCTCTTTCCAAAATCAATATGAAGTGTGGCATTAATATTAAGAGCCTGACAGGAGATGCTGTAGGTTTATCTCACTTTGATCAGACTCCAGAGCAGATCATTGTGAACTTATACAAAAGGTGCCATTGCTTGTGCTTAAATTCTTAAAAATGATTTGCTATCCTAGGATTATCTAAACAAGGAATGGGGACATGTACTTTTAAGACATGAGTTAGAGGGAGGAAAAGGAAAGAAAAAGGAAAGAAAAAGGAAAAAGCACTTTTTAAAAAAAAGGAGAGAGAAAAAAATAGGAAAGGAGAAAAAAAGAATTAAAACGTGTTCTAGGATACGGGTCACAGTCATATATAAAGGGATGTGAACTAAAATAAAATCTCAAGCCCTTCTGTCAACTGAAGGGACACCTCACTCCCCCCAAAAAACCTTAAAGCTGAGTTGCCAGCCATGAGGAGAAGGAAAGTCAGGCATGCCTATTTATGCCTTGTCCCTTTTGGAATTATTCTTTGTAACAATAAGATACAAAATCATTAACAAGCCTAAGGCCATGTAAGACAAAGGTTAATCTACACTGCAGGTAAACAATTTACTTAACAGATCCCTCGCATGTTGGTATATGTCTGGTATGTATCTGTGATTCACAGATTTCCTTTTCTTAACTTAAAATATTTCAAGTGCACAGATAAAACTTAATTTCTTTAACCAATTGCAAATAAAAGAATCTTTACACCCATCTATAACCTGTAATCCCCCACTTTGAGATTTCCTGCCTTTTTGGACCAGATCAATGTATGCCTTCCATGTATTAATTTATGACTTTATGTGTAATTCTTGTCTCCTTAAAATGTATAAAACCAAACTGTAACCCAACCTTAGTGAGACCATTTGTGTAAGGCTTCATAGCTCTCCAGGCCATGATGACACATATTTGACTCAGAATAAACTTCTTTAAATTATTTTACAGAGTTTGGGTTCTTTTCTGTTGACAGGATGGCCACTTAATGTGGGGCTCAGAGAAGACTCAGGACCACACTGAAGGAATAGCCTGAACTTGTTGCCAGGTACCAGCAAGGCCTCCTTGAGCCCTCTGACTCCAAGCTTCTCCTTGGAACTGGTAAGTCCTCCTGAGCTACAGACTTCCAACTCTTGGTTGATGATCCTAGTTTATTCCGAGCTTTCTGTTCTGTTCCTAGGAAGTTTTTTGGGATCCTAATTTAGATTTGGAGGTGCATTATAAAGGGTCATCTCTTTTGCCTCTTTCTCTCAAAATTAATCTCAATTGGCTTTTCTGAGCTTTGTGAAAGAACAAATCAAACTGTCCTGTCTATAGATAAATGAGAGACTGATTTCTTCAGCTCTGAAGAAATAGGGCATTTTATTCTTCCCAGCTGAAAGGCATCCCTGGGTGACCAGGTCCCAGGTGGGAATGTCTGAGGTCACTACCCATAACTCAAATTGGCCCTATGAGGAACCCCCAACAGAATTAATTAAAAGAAAGCTATTCCAGGAAACACATATAAGAGCTGATCACTCAGTGTTTTGAGCCCTCTCAGAGGTGGTAGACTCATGAAGAGAGAAACTGAAGCAAGTAAGAGAATGGGAATGATTCAGTGGTGAAACACTGTGGAGGCCCTCCCACAATCAGCACACTGATCCACTACACTAAATCTAGACTATAGTTTAATTCCTTCTTTTAAAGAAAAATGGGAAACAATTCCTCTAAAAATGAGAAAAGACAAGGAAAATGGTCCCCTTTGGCCAACACAGTTGGTTTATCATGGTCCCTCTATTTGCAAGTATTTGTGTAAATGAAAATTTTCAAAGGCATACCAGGTTTTCTAGGATTCCAGCTGGTTATGGCTAATTCTTGTGCACATGTTTTAACTGGCAGGCAAATTACATCAAGGAAAACTCAGAGCTCAAATGACTGATCTGCCACTATAAAGCTAAAATGTTGAATCTCTTAAGCTCTCTCTCTCTATTTTTTTTTTCTGCCTACCCTGGCCTATTAACTTTTTCTCCTGTTGTTAAGATAAACTATATGGTTATGGTATTACTAATTCAAAGCTAGAGATCTTGAAGACAGTTCTAGATAAAATGTAAACATTGAAAACTGATTTTAAATTGAAGAAGAAAAAGGTAAAAGAGGTTTTTAAAAATCAAACTGCAATGGAAACTGCTTTACCCAAAACTTTGACCCACAGGCTTTATTAGATTACCTGTCACAGCAACTAAAGTTTAGCCATGTAAACAAGCTCCAATTTTGTCAGAATTAATCTGGATCCAGTTGTCCTGTAAACCAGTGAGTTTGCATTACTAGCTCATGGATAGAATTCTGAGGTAAACCTATTGGAAATTTGTATGCTTGTGCATGTGCATATATGTATTTAAATGTGTTTTGTACATGTATTATATGTTGTGTCTAAATGGTACCAGACTGGCTTATAAAAGAGTGAGAGAGAGAGCTCAGAAATTAATTAAATAAACCCAAACACTTTTTGAGTTCACATGAATTTAGTAATTTTTGATAAATAAGCTGGGTTATTAAAGAAGTATTATTGGTGAAGTAAAAATAAAAATGTCTTCAAATTTTCAGCATATATTTTTTCCTAATTTCCTGGTCATTATTTATGTTTTTAAGGTATAAAAGTTTGACAAAAAGACTATAAAACTACAAACCCAGCCAAAACCAAAATGTTCTGTTTGTGTGATTTTTGATAAATAAGACTAATTTAGTACTAGACAACAGCTAAATCTCTTTATTGAAAAAAAAATCCATCCATTTATCTTTAAGGTCCTTACCTAGGTAAAAATGTAGACATGCCTAAACAAAAATAAATGCCAGTAAATTAAAATAAGTAAAACATCAAGTAAATAGGAGCACAAAAGCAGAAACTTTTGGTCAAAGTTTTATGAAGATATTTGGTTTTGGTCTCTTAATCCTAGTTGTAGATGCAGTTTCTTCCACTAACTTCAATGTCTGTGGAAAGGTATACAGAATATCTGTTTCTAACTCATTCTTTCTATCATGTGATATTAACAGTACTGTTAGGAATTTAAAGTTGCCCTAGGATCTGTAGTTACAAGAGCTTAAACCAAATCAGAGGCTTTGGTTCTCTCCTACTCTTGATTTGCTCTACTCTTTACGTGCTAGCCGGTTATGTATTATGTTGTGTTTCCATAGAAAAGCCCTGAAAACTTGAAAAAAAATCCCGAAACTGTTAATTTTTATACAGTAATTTATTTTAAGATGAACAAGGTGGCTGTTCTTAGAATCCCAAAAAAGTCTTGAAACAATCTTACCCTTCGGAAGCATTACATGTACTCAAGTTTACAGTCAATTGGAAAACGTTTTGAGACAATTTAGATTGTTTTTAAAATAGCTTAATATTAATTCACAATTGCAAAGATGTGGAAACCACCCAAGTGCCCATCAATACATGAGTGGATTAATAAAATGTGGTATATGTATACCATGGAGGACTACTCAACTATAAGAAACAATGGTGATATAGCACCTCTTGTATTTTCCTGGATAGAGCTGGAACCCATTTTACTAAGTGAAGTATCCCAAGAATGGAAAAATAAGCACCACATGTACTCACCATCAGTTTGGTTTCACTGATCATCACCTAAGTGCACATTTAGGAATAACATTAATTGGGTGTTGGGCAGATGTGGTGGGGTGAGGGGATGGGTCTATACATATATAATGAGTGCAATGCACACCATCTAGGGGATGAACACGCTTGAAGCTCTGATTTGGGGGCAGGGACATGGGCAATATATGTAACCTAAACATTTGTACCCCCATAATATGCTGAAATAAAAAAGAAAACATGTTACAACTTTGTGTCACTGTTTGAGGTGCTAAGGATTGGTGTTGAAGGTTTATTCAGTCTACAGTCAAGCGATATCATGCTGATTGGGCTTAGAAACAGCACCCTAAAATGCAGGCCTCAGAAACAAAAGTTCTCTGACCTTCTCTTGTCTTCCTGCCTCTTGGTCCCATTCTTCCTTAGGCTAGCCATAGAAACCAGAATCCCTCTTCTACAAGTCTACAAGGTGTCTCATAAAAGCCATAACCCCCTTTCCAGAAAGCTAGCCATAAAACTTACAATTATTTTATGTAAAAACTGACCATAAAGTAATTATCTAACCTACCTTGTTTGACTGTAAGACTCCCATTCCAGAAAGACCTCTGCCACACACACAGAAGGAAGACATGCATGCTCAGAGAGGCCAAATGGAATCTAGACAGAAAGGCCTTGCTGGGTTCTCCGACACAGCCTGTCAGCATTAGATTATAAGCTTTTTGTCCAATCATATTGCTACATGGCTGTCCATACTTTATTGTACCCAAGCACAAAAATGGACAATTTCTCCTGTATCTTTGAGTTTTCATTCTGAAGACTCCCATGTATACATGTTAAAATAAGTTTGATTTTCTTCATATCAATTAATCTGCCTCATGTCAGTGATTTTTTGGGACAGGGGCCTTTACTCTCCACAGTTTGGCTTAACTATGAGGGGCCAGGAATCTTTTTTCCTTATAATGTCAATAGATTTTGTTTTGGGATATTGGTGTTTTGGAAGGATCTAATTAATTAACACCTTTAACACATTAACTGCCATGTGAGTTATATTTAACTCATGTTAGTTTTGAGCCTGGGGGCCTCATGAAGCATATGTAACTCACATGCCTCTTCACCTTGGGAGCTGTGAGAATTATTTTTCAAGTTGCATATAACTCATACACAGAAAACAATAAAAAATAACAAAATTTTCATTAAATTAGAATGGATAATTTTGCTTTTGAAGATTTAATTCTATTTTTGTGATAAAACACCATGGCTCCAAGGAAATTTCTTTTCTAGTGTGGTAGTCAATGTTCTAAAACTTATACTACATTTATAAGACTTAGAAAAGATATTACATTGTTCAAAATAACAAGTTTTACTAGAATATTTATTTTTGTTTTCTTGGTAGGATTTTTTGAGTTTAAAAGTAGTAATTAAAGCTATGCTTTTATTCCTGGTCTATATTATATATCTAATTCACAAGATGTAAAAATGGCTGACAGAAAATAACTCAAAATGATAACTGGGAACTAAGTAAACTACTAAGATAAATAAATAAATTAGGTAAATTAGATAAATGTAAATGGGATAAATATTTACAAATAAAATTTAGAACCTTAAAGTTTTGTTAAATTAAATAAATGACACTTATAAAATGACTGGCTCATTTCTAATTAATGAAAAAAAAAGATTATATCATAAGAAAGCACATGTCTAACAATTATAAAATGGTTCTCATCTATAAGATACTGATATGTAACAGTGAAGAAAATTAGAAGTACTTTACATAAAAATATGGCATTTCAACATGCTGAACTGACTACAAGAGCTTCAAGGTCTCTCTGAACTTACTCTCCCATAACCCATTTTACCAAAAGAGGGGAAAAAGAGGAACCAGTAAGTAGGAAAGAGAGAGATGTAAAGAAAGCTCTGAATATAAAAATTTAATTTTGGTTTAAAAAAAGGTTAAACAGAAAGGAGAATAGTATTGTATAATAGAGGATCTTGTATGGTAAATTGTTGTCCTAAAATAAAATAACTTGTTATTTAAGAAAACGAAAATTTCGGACAAAACACAAAGCTTAAACATGTGGTAGATGGTCTATGCAAATCTGGATAAAGTTCACAGAACAGAATTCATAAGGGCATTTTTTAATGTGATCAAATGCACTATGATTAAAAAGAAAAATTTCTAGTCAAAACAACAAAATTTTCCTAAAATATTAATTCTCTCTTAATGAAATTGCATGATGTATTAATTTTAATTCTACAACCCATTTCTTTTTAATTAAAAAATCTTCACACTTATATCTTAAAAGTTCAACTCTATGTCTTACTGATTTCAGGGTTTTCTCCCCTTTAAGGATAGGATGTCACTTTCACTTTCATCTTATCACTGTCTTCTGTAATTTTTTTTCCTTCTGTTGTTATAGCCTGATGCTATAATGTTCTATCTCAATGGTTTAGAGAAACAGTGTTTTCGTCAATATAACTTAATACTCTACTCATGGCTTTTCTTGATATGTCTAAATTATTTAATATGGTCAGAAAACTTCTCCTGTTGTTGCTAAGAGTCGTTTGCTCCCCTACTCAAGGTACTAGATTTTCTTATTCACATTCCTCTATTATATACTGTACACTCATGACCCTGTCCACACTCTTGCTGTGTCTGATTAATTCAAGTACTGCTTTCATCAGGTTTATCTTCCAAGTTATTTAAATGGGCTTCTCATAAAAAACAAACAAAAAAGCAAACACACTGCAGAAGGTTTTCTTCACCTTTTGGGTAACTGTTCTAAAAGAAACAAATATTTTATACTTTATCAAGATTATCCTTGTGTTGTCTTCCTGTCGTTATCTTTCTTCCTGATAAGAAGATAAAGTTGAAAAGGAATTACCACAAAGAAGGTGAGTGTGTGTTAGATGATACAGACTTTGACACTGAGAGTTAGGAAGAGTATTCCAAGAAGCATAATTGACAGTCCTAGTTTGTTTTTATACACTTAAATCTTACTGTGATGTTTAAACTGGTTTCAGTTTGCTTTTACTAACAATAAACTCAGAAATAACCATGTAAGATGCTATTACATTTACTCCTTTAGGTAAATTTTCAGCTGTAGAATCTATAGCCCACATCACCTTCTTACAGGAACATCACAAGGAGAGCTTACTCCTTAATGCAATTTCAACAAAACTGCCAAGGTGAGTATTGGGGGAGGTAGTGAGGAGATCAAAGATAGGATCTCATGTATGTAAATATCCACAGTAGATTATCAGACATACAAAAATATACCTAGAAATTAAAATCATGAGTTTATAAAGTTTTCTGTTTGATTGGTTAGTTGGTTGATTTTTTTTTTTTTAACTAACAGCTCTTCTTTCCTGGTATAGCATAGTAGATAATAATGTTAATATTTTCATTAGTGAAACCAAACTTAAATGTACACTTAAGAAATGTCAGTGGCTCTGAAACTGAGTAGTCTAATAAATATCAAATCTGAGGAAAGAAAAACTCATTCGGAGTGATTTCTCTCACTAAAATCTGCTCAAACCTAAAATATCTTGGCCACATCTGTTTAAAACTAGAATGAAAATCTAAGAATTTGACTGCTAAAAATCTATTTATTATATTCTTAAGCACTTTTATCCCTATCTGTGCCAGACTAAACTAACGTTGAAGAAGAATATACAAAAGAAAACAGATGTTAAGAAGTAATTCTTCATTGTAGACAAAATAGAAACTACATTAGAAGATTATCTGTAATTTAATAGTTCTAATATTTTCTTAAGATTAGATAGGATGCTTTAAAAGCAATAATTGTAGTCCAAACAATGACTTGTTGAGTACCTCTAGTGCAACGTGCCAGAGTTTTTAATAGGAACCAAAAATATCATGTGCTTAAAAGTACGAAACTAACTTTTGGAAATCAACTTTTTTATTTGAAGTTTTACAGCACAAGAGGTGAGATAATGTCTATCTTACCAATGTTGTGAAAATAACAACTAAAATTCAACCAATTATATTACTAATGAGTGGGAAAGCACAATGTGTAATTTGATCAAAGAAAACCCTAATTGTCCTGATCTGTATTTAGCAACACTAAGGGGATAAAGATTTTGTGCATCATCAAGAAGAATTGATTTAAAAAAGGTCTAAATACTTGGCGGAAGCCAAAATTTGAAGACATATTTTGATTTATTTTCTACAAGTGAAACATATAAATAAGAATGGCAATATCTAATTAAGAACTTTCTAAGTTTGAACCTTTTTCTCAAATTTTTGACCCCTGTGTTTAAAATGGGGATGAGGGGAGAGGTCAGTCCTTTACTACTCTGATGAGTTATCAGGTATATCTAATAGGACCCAGGTATACTTGGTTCTATTGTTAAAATAGTTTTTCTCTATTCAGATGCATCTTTTACACTGGCATTTTTTTGCTACATCTCTACTCCTGTCTACACAAGTTAATGAATAAGGAGTGTACATCAATCATACAAAAGTTGTTTATTATTGTCTTGATATTTTTACTAGGTATCTCCTAAATCAAAATGGCAGGCTAAAATTTTTCTGTAACCTTTGTGTATAGTCTACAAAATAGGAAAAAAGAAAACAACCTATAAACAGTAGTATCCCCCAGATACTACTCCTGCAGGGATGATGGTGCACAGTAAATGTCATCATGCTGCAAAATTGGAGACTTGTCAGGGCTTTCAAATAGAAATAACTTCTCACCAAAGGGAATTAGCATAGGAATAACATTCCATGTCTAAAATATGGGTCAGAAAACAGCAGGAAAGAGAATGCATGCAAGACAAGAAAGAGCTAAAGAAAGTCATAGGGCAACAGACAACAGAATTACGTGAAATATATATAAGTAGTGCACTTCACATATTTGAGTTTACCACCTCCATCTTTAAGAGGCTTTTTCCTGTCCCCAGTTCAAGAAACATTCCTTGAATGTATAAGGTACTGGTAACACAGATAAATGAGCTATAGTGTCTACCTCAAGGATGAAACAGACAGCATGAAAACCAAAACTCAGTCAAATAAGGGGAGACAGTCACAATCACATAGTTTCAACGAACATGTATGTTGATAGACATATGTATATGATCCTATGGGAGAATGAAAAGGGGCACCTCTCCCTGAACTTGCAGTTCAGAAAAAGTTTCTGGAGTAGGTGATATTTTAGTTTAAGCTTAAAAGATGAGAAAAGTGTTATTTATAAACTAAGTGAAAGGTAGGAAGCACATTTATAGGGTGATAAAACAGTCTGAGCAAAGGAAAGGAGGTGAGAAACTTGTGGGAGAACTATAAGCACTTTGATGTTATTAGACCATTAGCGGTGAGACAGGTTGGGGTGGGATGAGATTCGAGAAACAGAGAACAAAATTTTGAACAACCTCAAGTAGCAAGCAAAGAATGTGAGGAATGGAGAATGCCTGAAGTGTCCTAAAGATAGAATTATTAATAGTATGTTCTGTTTTGTATTAATCTATATTCCTACAGATGATGTGTGATGTGTGATTAGGGAGAAACCAGAGAAAGTGGTTTATGAGTTATCATAAATAGTCTATAGGAGAAAGATCCAGATTTTTAATATTTCAATGCAAGTAAAAGGCAAGAGGATGAGAAGAATTTGAGACACAACGAGAAGGAAAATAAATCATACTGAATATTAATTGGATATCAAAGAGAAGCCTAGGATGAACAGGTGGTTTCTGATCTGGGTAACCATGTAGATGGTGATGCCATAAACAACGGTCTAGGATGCAGAAGCAGGAGTAAGTTTAAGGAATAGCATGAGAATTTCAGTTCTGGATATTTGGAATTCAAGGAACCTGTGGCATATATCAAAATATATATGATGAACAGGCAATTGGTCATATACATTTGATCTCCAGAGACAGATTAATGCTAGAGACAGATTTAGGAGTTTAAATTATCTTCATTTGAACTTTTATCTGTTCAAATTCTCATTAAAATCATGAAGTAGATAAGATTGAGAGAGAAGAACATTGCTAAGTATGAAACCCTGAGCAAGTTCCATGGTCAATGAATAAAGAAGAAAGAAACCCAGGAAGGTGAACAAGATGAAACAATTAGAAAACTACAAGAAGAAATGGAAATACAGAGTATAAAATACAAAAGAGAAGTCTAGCAAGACAGTTACTGGAAAATTTTCACCCAGGCAATATTGCAGTCACTGGAAACTTTTGCAAGAGCAATTTTGAGTAGGGTTGTTGAAATGGAAGTCAAATTTCTGAGGGTTGAGGAATGAATGGAAAGGGAGAATTTAAGGAGTGGGTATAGAATACTTTTGGGGAAGTTTTGACTAATAAGAGAAAGAGAAATAAAGTGATAGGTGGAGGAGCATATAGGATCACAAGAGGGTTATTTAAAAAAAATATTGAAGTGAAATTGACAAAATATAAGATAAAATTAACCAATTTAAATGAACAATATAATGGCATTTAGTACATTCACAATGGTGTGTAACCAGCACTTCTATCTAGCTCCAAAACATCTCCATCATTCCAAAGAAAAAATTCCTTAACGATTAGGCATTTTCATCTCATTCTCCATTCCATAGCACCTGGAAATCACCAATCTGCATTCTTTCTCTATTCACTGATTGATACTATATATTTAAAATAAATGGAATAGGTGATCTTTTGTGCCTAATTTCTTTCATTTAACTCAATGTTTTTGAGGGTCATTCACATTGTAGCATGTATTAGTATTTCATCTTATGGCTAAATAATGTTTCATTATATGTATATAACACAATTTGTTTATTCATTCATCTATTGATAGGCATTCAGTGTGTGTCTATCTTTTGTCTATTGTGAATTGTGCTGCCAGAAACATGCATGCCACATACTTGTTTGAGTACCTGTTTTTAATTCTTTAGGGTGTATGCCTAGGTATGAAATTGAAGAGTCAAATGGTATTTCTACATTTAACTTTTTGAGAAACTGCCAAATTTTTCCACAATAGCTAAACCATCGTGTGACAGTTTCATTTGTCCACATCTTAGTCAAAACTTGTCAATTTTAGCTTTTTTTCTAAAAAAAAATTATAGCCATCCTAGTAGATCTGAAGTAGTACCTCACTGAGATTTTGATTCCCATTCCCTAAGGACTAATGATGACGAGCATCTTTTCATGTGTTATAGGTCATTCATGTATCTTTTTCTTGTGAAAAAGTCTATTCAAGGCCTTTGTTCAATTTTTGATTGGGTGGTTTAGTTTTTGTTTGCTGGAAATAAGATATTTCGATATGTAATTTACAGATAGTTTCCTTTATTTTTCAATAACATCCTTTGATATACATAAATTTTGAATTTTGATAAAGTCAGTTTTATTTATTTTTATCATATTTCTTGTGTTGCTCATGGTTTTGGTGTCATATACAAGAATCTATGGTAAAATCCAAGGTCATGAATATTTACTTCTTTGTTTTCTTCCAATAGATTTATGGTTTTAGCTCTAATATCTCACATGTGCACAGATGGAAGTAAAGCTCAACAAAAATCATGGAGGTGGAAGGGGGGAGGAAAGAATGGGTGAAATCATATTTAATGGGCACAATGTACACTATCTGGGTGATGGGCCCATTTATAACTTTGACTCAAGCAGTAAAAAAGCAATCCATGTAACCAAAACATGTGTAGCCACATAATATTCTGAAATAAAAAAATTCAAAAATGCAATTAACACAGGTCTCTTATAGACAGCATATAGTTGGATTATGGGTTTTTCTTTAATCTATTCTGCCTATCTAGGCCTTTTGATTGAAGATTTTAATCCATTTCCATGTAAATTAATTACTGATGAGAAATAACTTAATTCTGCCAAGTTGCTATTTGTTTTCCATATTTTATACCTTTTTTCCTCTCATTCCCTCTATCACTGCCTTCAATAGAGTTTAATTGATTTTTGAAGTATACTTCTATCATTAATAGTTTGCTAGTGATTCCATAGCAAAGTACCACAGAGTGTGTGGCCTAAATAATAAAAACTGTCCTTACAATTCTGGAGGCCAGCAGTCTGTGATCAAAGTATCAGAAGTGTTGATTTCTTCTGTGGCCCCTCCAATTGGCTTGTACATTGTCATGTTCTCCCTGTGTCTTCACATATCTTTTTTTTTTCCTTTTATCTTTTTATGTGTCTGTGTTCAAATGTCTCTGCTTATAAGAAAACCAGTCATATTGGTTTAAGATTCACCCTGATGAACTCATTTTAATTTAATTAAATTTTTAAAGACTCTCTTCAAATACAGTTACATTTTTTTTTTTTTTTTTTTGAGACAGAGTCTCACTCTGTTGCCCAGGCTAGAGTGAGTGCCGTGGCGTCAGCCTAGCTCACAGCAACCTCAAACTCCTGGGCTCAAGCAATCCTCCTGTCTCAGCCTCCCGAGTAGCTGGGACTACAGGCATGCACCACCATGCCCGGCTAATTTTTTCTATATATATATTTTTAGCTGTCCATATAATTTCTTTCTATTTTTAGTAGAGATGGGGTCTCGCTCTTGCTCAGGCTGGTCTCGAACTCCTGAGCTCAAACGATCCGCCCACCTCGGCCTCCCAGAGAGCTAGGATTACAGGCGTGAGCCACCGCGCCCGGCCCAAATACAGTTACATTTTGAGTTACTGGAGTTTAGGACTTCAGCATATAAATTTGGGGGGGTGGCACAATTCAGCCTATAGTATTACCATTTTGATTTCTTTCTCATTTCCTTTTATGTATATTTTTATATATCTTCTTTTTTTTTTAGCTTTACTGAGGTTTAATTGACACATACCTTTAATGTATGCATTTTGATGCTTTTTGACATTTGCATACACCCACAATCAGGGTACTAAGTGTGTGTGTGTGTGTGTGTGTGTGTGTGTATCACTTCCAAAAATTTCCTTGTGTTCTTCTTTGGTTTTTATCAAGTTTGCTTTTTGTAAGAACACTTAACATTAGATCTGTCTCTTAACATACTTTGAAGTGTGCAGTAGCATATTGTTAATTATAAGTACTATGTTGGACAGCAGAGCTCTAGAACACACTCATATTGCATAATAGAAACTTTTTATGCATTGAAAAATAATTCCCCATTTTCCCCTTCCCCCAACCCCTGACAACTACCATTCTGTTGCCTGCTTCTGTGAGTTTGTCTATTTTTGATACCTCATAGAAGCAGATTCATGCAGGTTTTTTCCTTCAGAGACTGGCTCATTTCACCTACCATAATGTCCTCTAGGTTAATCCTTTCTGTTGCAAATGGAAAGATTTCCTTCTTTAAGGCCAAGTAATATTTCATGCATGTGTGTGGCTTTATAAATTCCCCAGACACTTCTGAATGCTCTAATTTTCCAAAGAACCTCTCTCCCAGCTTTTCTCACAATGTTTTAGGCAGTCTATTGTACGTTTCAACTATAATATTTGCCCCAGTTGGCCACTGGTTTTTCATTTACCTTACAATGTTTTTGAGCAATGCATGCAGATTTTCAGCCACGAATGAGTTATGAGTTAAACAAAATATAGAGCAGTGTCTTGTGTTAAGCTTTCAGTTAGACCCAAGACTAGTTAGAACAGAAAAACACAATATTTTGTGAATAAGTTATACTATACTTCCTTTGGAACCAGGGATCAGAATTCTACACCAGGAATGTAGGCTGCTGTCTTCAAGACCACCTCTCAGCTGTGGATAGAGTAGGGTAAGGGCAAGTAAAATTGACACAAACCTGTCCTATCATCTTAAGTTGCTGTTTTCTTGATTCAGCATTCATTTTGTTGCTGTCAACCTTTGACTGCTTTCATTTTCCAGAGTCCTGGAAAAGTTAGTTCCAAAAGTTTCTGCTTGTTTTTGTTTTGTTTTAAATTTATGTGGAGGAACAGGAGTTTGGAGCTGCCTACTCTGTAATTTTACTGATTTTATACCCCATGATAGGTCTATATTTAAATGGAAGAAACTTGAGAATATTTTAAGGCTGAAGGAAAGAGTCAGTGGAAAGGTAAAGGTCGAATATATATTAAAAATAAAATATAATTGATGAAGCAAGTTATCAGAGCAGATGAGAGCTAAATGTGAAAAGTTCTTGGCCACAAAGAATTATAGAACTTTAGATTCATGTGTGATTTCAAATAAACGTTTTGTTAACTTAATAAAGGAAGTAGACTGAGGCATGAAGAAGTATGAAGTTTTGCTGACCAGATATTATTATTAATTGTTAAGTATTCTGAGGGGAAAAGTTAAAGATTTATGGGAATTGAGAATTCAGTAAATGGAGATTCTAAAAGAGGCAAAGTCTGAACTGGAAATTGAAGCAGCAAAAATTTTATGTAAAATATTTGAAAGTTCATTGAAATGCTATTTTACCCTGGAAGAATGAAGAAACAAGCCAAAACTGGTATATTCAGATTTGGGGAGCATGTAGAAAAAAGGGTACATTCATATACATTTGGCGGGTATACATTTTTAGAAGTCAATTGAGCAGTTGCAATACTAATTTAAAATTCATATTCCCTTTGACTCAGCAATTACATTTTAGGGCTCTCTATTCTCACAAGGTGTAAAAGGATATATGTATAAGGATGTTCATTCCAGCCTTTGTGAAGCAACAATTCTGAGACTACTTAAATGTCCAGTAATATTTTAACAAATGAAAAAATTACCCATAAACCAGATGTTTAATTGGATCCTACATATTATAGTGTGTGTACCTCTGTTTATGTGTGCATATAAGCAGAAAAAGTATGGAAGGATCCATGCCAAAACTTTGTCATTCACCCTGTGGAATGAAATGGAAAAGTAGAACTTCCATTTTTTACATTAGATATCTCTACATACATTAAAGTTTTTATAATGACCATGGCTTACTTAGTAATTTAAAAAATAATGGTTTATGGTTATGAATAAAGTTATTAAAATGGAGAGAACGATATCATTATATTATCTATTACAACTCCAAAGGGATATCTGAATTGTCAACCCTTCTGATAAGAAGTATAATATGGCAAGGGGCTTGACTCAAGCTTACATGCAGCAACTATGGCTAAAAACTGGACTTATTAAAGAGCTTTATAAATTTTAATTGGTGAAAATCAAATTTATCTTTTCCTTTCCTTTCTTTTTCTCTTTTTCTTTCTTTTTTTCCCCCAAACTAAAATAAAAAGATAAGACTTGTTTGGTATGTAAAAAGTTCCTTTTCAAGGCATCTCAGCATTTTCTACCATTTCAGAATAGCTTTCAACATTCTTAAATAAATATTCTATTGATTAATGGGTATAAAAATACAGTTAGATAGAAGGAATGAGATATAGTGTTCAGTAGCATAATAGGGCAACTATAGTTAACAATAATTTATTTTATACTTCAAAATAACCAAAATAGTCTAATTGGAGTGTTTCTAACACAAATAAATGATAAATTATTGAAGTGATGGACACCTCAATTACCCTGATTTCCTATCACAGGAACCTCATAAATATCTACAACTATTATGTATCCATAATAACTAGAAATATTTTTAAAATAAATAAACAAGTATTCTGTAAGCCTGGCACATGATTTTCCTTCAGCTGTATTAACACATTATCTCTGATATTGATCTTACAAACTATGCCATCTTCTATTTCTGGTAGTTTGCCCACATGAGCTGTGGGAGTGTGTGCATTCATAAAGAAATAATACATATCCAATTGGTGTCATTCCCAAATGTGCATTTAGGTGATGATCAGGGTGGGGGGAGGGGAGAGGGAATGGGTGTATACCTACATGATGAGTGCGATGTGCACTGTCTGGGGAATGGACACGCTTGAAGCTCTGACTCGGGGGGATGGGCGGTACGTGGGCAACATATATATAATCTGAACTTTTGTACCCCCATAATATGCTGAAATAAAAAAAAGGAAATAAAACATATAATTTAAGAATCAATTATATCTGTATGATTTTGCTTCCTATATTCTAGTTAAAGCCCACCACTCCTTCACTGTTCTAGAAATCATTGATTTCTATATAGATAATGATGATTCTCCGAGCATTTTTCTAGTAACATCTTACTGATGATGTTCTCCTAAACCCAACTAATCTGGCTTTCTGCAGGAGTTGTGTTGAATAGAGCAGTTAAAGCAGCTTTCGTCACCTTCTGCAGTAATGAGAGATAGTTTTTTATCTTCCCTAAATTTCTTTAAGTATGATTTGCAGATAAAATTATTTCTCTTCCCCAGCTTTCTTGTTGCCATCCTCAGTCAGTATACATTACACATGGTACAAATCATTCACAGTTCTCATTTCATTTGTGTAGTTTGTGGCAATCAAGGGCCAAATTGATTTCAGAGCCATTGAGAGAAGCAGCTTTAGATGTTGAAATTAGTTGAAGATTTGACTGTGCTTTGTTCCCAAGTGCTTAAATTACTCTTCAATTTTGATTAAAATCTCTAGTAGTTACAATAAAAATGAAGCAACTTAAAAATGTACCAATTACCACTCTGTGAAAAAAAATGCCCGAATAACCAAAAACCTCTTTTATTTAAACATTCTCATTTTAATGTATTTGTACATATAAATTTTGCACTCACGGATAATTTCAGAAGCACATGGTACGAATAGACAAATGAGCAATTATACTGAAAAGTATGTACAATTTATATGCAAGGAGGAAATTACTGCACAATACTTTACTTTCTTCAGGAATCTCTACTTTGAAAATAGAGCTTAGCTTCAGGCAATGTCATAGATGAATGTCCTGAAAATTATTCTACAGTAAAATTGGAAAATGTCAAAATGAGAATATGATGTTAGATGTTATAAAAATAACCACAAAATCCCTACAAATTCTACAACACCCCTGTATTTCTTTGATGTAGCCATTTTGACTTATAATTTTATATATAAGCCTAGGCTTATTCTTGTCAGAGTTCAAATTTTATTGTTTCAATCTGGCTTTTGCCATGCAAATTGTTAAGACAATATCATAACTAAAAATGCATAAATCCACCAGAGCACAGGGTGTTACTATTAGATAACTGTAAAAATTCATATGTACTCAGCTCAGAAGCCATTTATAACTATGCTGTTCCAGCAATTGATATGCCTTAGACACAAAAATGGCTACAAATTTTTCTTTTTTGACCAAGTTGAGTGAATAGGCAGGCATTATGAAGAACACACTTTTTAAAAGAAATAAATCCTTAATATTAGGCATTAAATTTTTGTCTAAAGATTATTAGTGATGACCAGGTTATAAGTCCTCGATCTGTTATATAAGTTCCATTAAACTACTCAATAATAGCACAGAAAAACACAAAACGAGCAAAAGCATTGAAAACCAAAGATGAGGAACAATTCAGTCATTTGCCACGGTCCAAGGATAACACCCACTAATGCTTACACCAGTGGAGTTAGACAGAGAAATATATTGGTGGCCTGAAATGAGTCCATCTCGGAAGGAAAAAGCACAGGCAGCCAAAGTGTAGTCATGAAGAGACTTACTGCCTCTTATATCACCAGCCCATAGATGTGCAGTGGCCATCTATTCAGACAGATCCTGAAGCAGCCTCAACCACTTCATTCTCGTAAGCCCAAAGGTGACTCTCTCCTTCCATCCAATTGGAAAGAAGAATTCCCAGTATACAACATAGAGATGAGGGTCATAGAAGCAGAAAACACTGGTAATTATAGTTTTTCTATATACTGGATAGTGTCAAAAACAATGAAATATTGCCTATGATATAAATTATTAACCTCACAGGAAGGAAAAGCAAGCAAGCAAGTAAAAAATCTGCACAGTGAAAATATTTTACAAATTTTTCCCTCAGTTCAAAAGAACCATGCCTTTTGTTAGCCTACAATTCTGCCACACCCTAGCTATGTGACCTTGAGGAAATTAACCTTCCTGAGACTCAGTTTCCTCTTTAAAATGGATATAAAAATGACTCTCAGGTTTATGTGAATAATGAAAAATATGTATATGAAAGTGCCTTGTACAGAATTTGGCACATATTAAGTGCCCAATACATCTCAATCCATATATTTTCCCTCCTATTGACATATATTAACCATATTTGCAGCATTGCTATGTAGTTAGTGTATGTTAGAATTATACTCTGGGAACTGTTATCCAATAATCCTACCTCCAGGAATCTAGTTAACAGAATAATCAGATTTTACAAACCCTTACTCCATAGGGATACTTCCTGCAAAATTATTCATAATAATGGAAATGTGAATAATTTAAATATACAAAAATAGACGAATATGATAAACCATCACAAAGCTATTAAAAGTAAAGTTATAAAAAGTTTTGAGGAGCTTGGGAAAATGACAAATTTAAAATGTAATTTGAAAAATAAGATAAACTTTTTATATAAGTAAAAAAATGAATTACAACCAAATGGAAAGAAAATAATAAAATGTTAATAATTGCCTGGGGTGGTAGGAGGTAGAGTGACTGTATTTAGATAAAACTCTCTGTTGTGACTATTACTCAAATAGTGTTCATTGTACCCATTAGGTAGGTTTTTGCACATCCCCTCTTCCCTCCTCCCCCTGCTTTATTTCCACTGAGTTTTACTTCCCTCTGTGCACATGTGAGCTCATTGGTTAGTTCCAATTAAACAGAGATTACAGGTAGTGTTTGCTTTTCCATTCTTTGGGTATTTCATGTAGGATAATAGTCTAAAGTTTCATCTAAATTGTTGCAAAAAGCATTAATTCATCCTTTTTATGGCTGAGTAGTACTCCATGGTACATACATACCACATTTTGTTAACCCACTCATGAATATATGGGCACTTGGGTTGATTGCACATCTTTGCAATTGTGAATTGTGCTGCAATAAACGTTTGAGTCCAGGTGGTTTTTTGTTTGTTTGTTTGTTTGTTTGTTTGTTTTATAAAATGACTTATTTTGCTTTGGGTAGATATCCAGTAGCGGAATTTCTAGATCAAATGGTAGGTATACTTTTAGTTCTTTGAGGAATCTCCATACTATTTTCCATAGAGGTTGTATTAATTTGCAGTCCCACCAACAGTGTATAAGCATTCCTTTATCTCTGCATCCACATCAGCATCTACTGTTTTGGGACTTTTTAATAAAAGCCATTCTAACAGGAATAAGGTGATATCTCATTGCAGTTTTGATTTTCATTTCCGTGATGTTGAGCACTTTTTTCATATGTTTGTTAGCCATTTATCTATGTTCTTTTGAAAAGCTTCTGTTAATGTCTTTTGCCCACTTTTTAATGGAATTGTTTGATTTTTTTCTTGCTGATTGCTTGAGTTCTTTATAGATTCTGGTTATTATTCCTTTATCAGATATATAGCTTGCAAATATTGTTTCCCATTCTGCAGGTTATCTATTTGCTCTGTTGATTATTTCCTTAGCTGTGCAGAAGCTTTTTAATTTAATCAAGTCCCATTTATTTATTTTTGTTGTTGTTATAATTGCAAAGACCTGAACAGAAACATTTCAAAATGAGATAGACTAATGGCCAACAACTTATGAAAAAATGCTCAACATCTCTAATCATCAGGAAAATGTAAATAAAAACCACAATGAAATATCACTTAACTCCAATGGGAATGGCTTTTATCAAAAAGTCCCAAAACATCAAATTTTGCCATGGATGTGGAGAGATAGGAACACTCATACACTGCTGGTGTGACTGCAAACTAGTACAACCTGCATGGAAAGCAGTGCGGAGATAATTCAAAAAACTAAAAGTAGAGCTACCATTTGATCCACCAATCCCACTACTAGGTATTTACTGAAAGGAAAAAAACGACATTCAGTGAGTGTTGTAGGGGGGAAAAGGGCCCGTCTCAAATCATGGTTGGGATGTGACAAAGTCATAACATGTAACCAAAATGTTTGTACCCCCATAATTTTCTGAAATGAAAATAAAAAAGAATAATCCTCTGGCTCAGTTTTCTTCTCTCTAGGGCCAACTGTGTGGCCTTGCCTTCCAAGTTCATCATGGCAACAGCCCTACCTGCTGAGTCTGTGCTCTCTGGGCCAGCACTGCCAACCTCTGAACTACAGTCAGGATTATTTTTCTTTTTTCTTGAAGAATAATATATGTTCATAGTTAGATATCTCCACCAACCCATCCTGCAGAATCCCAGAATTCCAACAGCCTTACTTCATTTCATACCATCTCTATTCTCTTCATTCTAAGCTGATAGCATTTCTCCTGGCATAGAATTCTAAAAAACCTTGGTGGCCCCCTATGGAATTCACTAGAGTCCATGCTATCAGACAAGAGGGTCCTCCACAGGTCTTTCTTGATAATTGTGTCTCTATTCTTGGCTTCTGCTGAGATAGTTAATGAAATCCATGATTCATATCCATAATCGTTTTAGCAAGTAGTTGTTTAACTACTGCCTTTGTGTTCTCTCCAGATTATGCATTCTCATTTTTTCTTTTTTTTTTGCAATATGAGATAAGCTATAAATTTTCTAAAACTTCGCATTCTGGTTTCTTTGTGCTTAGAAATTCCTACTAAATAATGGAATATTTTTCAGCCCTAAAACTGAACCAGATCTTGATATTTGCCATAACCTAGATGAGACTGGAAGCCATAATGCTAAATGAAATAATCCAGACACAGAAAGAAAAATATTGTATTGTCTTACCTACACATAAAATCTAAAAGGAAAAATTCAAATATACAGAGAGAGAGAATAAAAAGGTGGTTTTTAGGGGAAAGGGGGGAGGAAATGGGGAAATGTAGATCAGAGGATACAAAGTAGTAGATATGTAGGATGAACAAGTCCCGAGGTCTAATGCACAACATGAGGACTATAGGTGATAAAATTGTGATGTATTTGAGATTATTGCTAAATGAGTAGATTTTAGGTGGTCTTCCCTCTGTACATGGATGTGTGTGCCCTAATTGCCTCTTATAAAGATACCAGTCATATTGGATTAGAGCCCACTGCAATGATCTCCTTTTAACTTATTTACCACCTTAAAGATCCTATCTCCAAATATAGTCACATTCTGAGGTACTAAAAGTTAGGAATTCAACACGTGAATTTGGGAGAACACAATTCAGCTCATAACTATTCCCCTTGCTAGATTATTTTTAACCATTTACTTCCTATTTCATAAGAAGTCAATGGTAATCAACAAAGTAGAGGTAACATGATTTACTGGATTTGACTAATTTGTTTTTTCTATCTCACTTCTGCCACTTAGTACCTGTGTGACCTTGGTCAAGATAAACACTCAGAGCTTTAGTTTCCTGACCTGCAAAATGAGGATGATAACATCTGTTTCACAGAATTCACATGCATATTAAAAGAAATACTATATATAAAGAACTGGTCACAGTGTCTGATCAAAGTAAATATTAAACAAATATCACTTCCTTTTTCTTTTTTTCTATTAGGGAGTACTGCTCCAATATCCTCATCTCAACTATGGATCTTATCCACATTCATCCTTTCTCCATGCCTCTTTTCTCTAAGACAAAATCCTCTACCTTTATTCTCAGGCCCTCTACGTCCAGCCTCTTTTGGTAGTTGGTATCATTAAGATAAACTTCAATTCATATACCAGGTCTGTCACTCACTTAGCTATGTGACCTTAGGACTTTGAGCTAATCTTTCTGAGATCAGTTTCTAATTTGTAGAATGAGTATAATAATACCTATCTCATAGGGTTGTTGTGCCCATCACTGGTGCCCAGCAGCAGTAGACATTTGTTGAAAGAATGCTGATAATGACAACGATTAGCATTTACTGAACATTTACTATGTACCAGGCAGTTCGTTAAATATTTTACATAAATTATTTAATTGAATTTTCACAAGAACTAAACCAGGTGAATCAGTAAATTCTCCTTCTTTTGACTAAGCTAACACAACATGGCCTTTTTCATCTTATAACCAAAGTCCCCTTACTAATATAATGGTTGAGTGTTTTTTTTTTAACATTCTGACAGGAATATAATTTCCAATAAAATTTCAACCAAGAAAAGTGTAATTTTCATCATATATATTTCATTCCCAATTTGAATCCAAAGCCATAAACATATTTTTATAAGAATTAAGTTATTTATGTATAGTCCAAAATGCACAGTGTCTAACCCTACATACAATGCCATCACTTTTAACAAGAGAACAAGAAGCAGCCTGAAGCGACAGGAGATCTACATCAAAAGACTGAAAGTTAGGAAAGGTACTGAAGAAGTAAATCATTCTTTATTTATCCCAAAATGAATTGTATTCATCTTCAGACACACACGCACACACACACCCCAAAAAGATATTCTTCATTCTTGCTAAAAATCTATTTTTTTCTATTTTTACAGCTTTCATTTTTTCAATTAAAATATTTTAATTTGTCTTCCTGTAGTGGCCCATTCCCAATAATGAAATGTTGTATAAAGATAGTAGACCATATTGAATGAAAAAAAAGATCTTTCATCCTAAATAAGAAGAGGTATAATCCACATTATAGTGTGATTGTTCTCAAGACATTTGCATCTTCCATGGGGCCCTGTTAGCTTAAACACCAAAGCTGCCACCTTAGATATTACATACCACCCAAATGACATTTTGTTGGCAGATCCTACTCCTTATCATCTTTCCTTGAACAATGTAAATATCTGAAGAATAAGGCTGACCACAGGAATAGTCCAAGGAAGCCAATTTGCCTTCTCTGTTCTTCCTCTATCCTTTCTTCAAGCCCATCTTAATACCCTCAATAGCACACTTTCTCTACAATGACTATTTTTCCTTTACCTCACAAACATCTTTTTATATATTCTCTCTTATTCATTCCCAACATCACCCATGCTCCAACCACAATTTTATTTCTAAAATTCAAACCAGAATTGGCTATGTGCCTACCCCATCTAAAACTCATTAAACACACCTCACCATTGTCTTCAGGATAAAGTTTAAATCCCTCAGTTGGCAAGCAAGGCCTTCCAAGTTCTGACTCTTACATTTCTCTGCTGCCTTTCCTTTTTCTCACCACACTCTTATAAGAACTCTTAGCTTCAAGCTTTAAAACCTCCTGGAATGCTTTCTTGAAGATGTAGAAATGACTTGTCCCTCATGTACTTCTAATCTTTGCTCAAATATCACTTGCCAGGACCCAGGACCCTGACTAGGGTGAGGTAAGTGAGGTGCTCATGGCACAAAATTTAAGGAGACATTCACTCTCAGGCTTGTGCAAGTACAAGGTTGGCAACTGAGAGTGACTGCCTCCTTAAGTTTTGTGTTCTAGATACCTCCCTTGACTCATCCTAGCCTCAGCCTTCCCACCCTTTACCATTTAATGTTGTAACCACACCCTATCCCTCTCCCCTGTTTTATTTCTCCATGGCATTTGTCATCTTCTGACATATATATTTATTTATATACTTGTCACTTTTTTCTTTCTCCTCAATAGAGTGCAAGCTCTATGAGGACAGGGATTTCCTTAAGTTTTGTTCACTGTTGTATATCTAGAGCCTAGAATAGCACCTGGAACATAGTAGGTACTCAATAAATTTGATGAATGAAGAATGTACAAATCTACTTGCAACTTACATAACCACTACACTCTCTCCCTGACTTTGCATATGCTATTCACTCTACGAGGAACCCCTTTTTTACCTTAGTATGCCAGATTAACTCCTACTTGTTTTTATGAATTGACTCGAGTCACTTTTTTATAAGCCTTACTTAATTTCCATTGGCTTAATTAATTGGCTATCTTCTACAGCCTTCATATTAGTACACTATGTTATGGTTGTGTTCCTTGTCTACAATCTCAACTAGATTATGAGCTCCTTGAAGGCAATCAATCCCTGATCATGTTGGCTTGGTATTATATAAAGTGATTTGAAGACACTGAGACATGAGCTAGAATCCTGGCTTAGCCACTTGCTCATTAGACAAATTATTTAATCTCAGTAAGCATCAGTTTCCTCATCTGAAAAAAAATGAAGGCAATAATACATATTTTCTATGATGGCTATTAAGATGAAATGAGGATATGTACATAAAAGACCTAGCATTTTGCCTAACACATAGCATGCACTCAAAAAATAGATTTTATTTTCTCTGGTTCCCCTCCACAAGCACTTAATAGAACTCCAATAATACAGTAGATACTAAGCAAATGTTTGAATAAATGAATAAATTTTTCACCCTGTCTGTCCATGTCCTCAAAATTTTTCATGTTCTGGGCCTCCCTCTTCATGGTGTTCTAGAGTTGACTCCCATCAGCTTACAAGAACTGATGTGCACATCTCTTTTCAATTCCATGTTCAATACTGTCTCAATGGTATTGGCCATGGTGGGAGTATTTATACTATAGAAATCAAATGCTATAAAACAGGGCTTTCCCATTCT
Source organism: Eulemur rufifrons (assembly GCF_041146395.1). Classification (NCBI taxonomy): domain Eukaryota; kingdom Metazoa; phylum Chordata; class Mammalia; order Primates; family Lemuridae; genus Eulemur; species Eulemur rufifrons. Next base: position 73,753,592 of record NC_091012.1, read on the forward strand.
TCTCCCAAATTGTTTTATCAGTGCACCACTATCTCATGCCTGACTTATATACCAAAATATGACAATGAATAGGGAAGAGAGCAGGGATGATAATGATAGTTATTTATATAATCCATGGCAGATAAGGTAGACTTTGGATGTCCATTAAATCATAAGACCCCCTAGGTATGAAAAATGTTAGCTTTCTAGTATCATAATAGATTTTCAACAAAAATGTGTTTATAAAAGGATATATAGTTATTTGTACTAGACATATTAACTAAATGGGGTCAGAAAAGAGGCAAATTTGTTTAAAGATAAAGCAGCATGGTATTATGGGCATAATTTCTTCCTAGAAGGCTAGCTGTATGATCTAGATATAGATATAGAGAAATAATATGTCATATGGGTCTCAGATATACCATCTATTAAATGGAAATACTATCTTTCTTGACTAAAGTCAGTAGTCCAGATATGCTGCTATTGAAGGCTTTTCTGGTATCATATTATAATGGAAAGTACCCTGGTCTATAAGTAAGAAGATATCACTCCTTAGTCTTAAATCTGTGACTTGCTAGTCAGCTGTCAAGGGAGATCACAAATAAAATGGGATACCAATCTATATTTTGTGTCTTTAAGAGGACTATTGTGAGTATCAAATGCAATGGTATATTGGAATGTTTTTGATAAACCTTAGCATGCTACTGCAGGAGTTAGCATGCTATTTAAATTATTAATATGATTATGAGGGTTGTGACTGCTTGGATGATCTTTGATTCATTTTACTATAAGATTAATTGTCTACCAAATGAATTTCCCTCCTCGCTAGGGGGAAGTTTGGTAAAAATTAGTATTGACCATTGAATTTTTTCAATAATTATTGGCATCATAAAAGTAATGAAGAAGACCCCAAGAGCAATCACAGCAACAACAAAAATAAATAAATGGGACCTGATTAAATTAGAAATCTTCTGCATAGCCAACGAAACTGTCATGAGAGCAAACAGACAACCTACAGAATGGGAGAAAATTTTCACATGCTACACATCCCATAAAGGGCTGATAACTAGAATCTATTTAGAACTCAGGAAAATCAGCAAGAAAAAAATCAAACAACCCTAATCAAAAAGTGGGCAAAGGACATGAACAGAAACTTTTCAAAAGAAGACAGAATAATAGCCAAGAAACATACAAAAAAATGCGCAACATCTCTAATTGTCAGGGAAATGCAAATCAAAACCACAATCAGATAGTACTTAACTCCAGTGAGAATGGCCTTTATCAATAAGTCCCAAAACAATAAATGTTGACATGGATGCGGAGAGATAGGAACACTCATACACTGCTGGTAGGACTGCAAACCAGTGCAACCTCTGTGGAAAGCAATATGGAGACACCTTAAAGAGATACAAGTAGATCTACCATTTGATCCAGGAATCCCATTACTGGACATCTACCCAAAAGAACAAAAGTCATTCTATAAAAAAGACATCTGCACTCAAATGTTTATAGCAGCACAATTCACAATTGCAAAGATGTGGAAACAACCCAAATGCCCATCAATACATGAGTGGATTCATAAAAGGTGGTATATATATATATATATATATATACCATGGAGTACTACTCAGCTATAAGAAACAATGGTGATATAGCACCTCTTGTATTTTTCTGGATAGAGCTGGAACCCATTCTACTAAGTGAAGTATCCCAAGAATGGAAAAACAAGCACCACATGTATTCACCATCAAATTGGTTTCACTGATCAACACCTAAGTGCACATATAGGAATAACATTTGTTGGGCGTTGGGCAGATGGGAGGGGGGAGAAGGGGATGGGTATATACATACATAATGAGTGCAATGCACACCATCTGGGGGATGGACACGCTTGAAGCTCTGACTGGGCAGCCGGTGGGGGAGCGGGGAGGTGGGGAGAAAGGGCTACATATGTAACCTAAACATTTATACCCATGTAATATGCAGAAATAAAAAATAAGTAAACTATACTCAATCCATGCCAATTTTTTTTAATTATAATGACCAACAGCAACCTCAGGATCTCACTCTTTTCTTCTGCTGGTTGAGAGAAATCATTCTTCTACTATGATATCTCTGATAATCCCTCAGAATGGTAGTTCTGAAAAGGTAAGTGCAAAGGCCATTACTTGTTGGAAGAAAACATCAGTCTTCCCTAATATTGTGATTTTCTGACCACATTTATTGTAAATTTTGTCAGATTATAAAAGAACAATTGACATATTGGAGAGCTGACTATCAATTCATTTGCCTTTATTGTATAAATGTAGTCTCATAGTTTCTCATCTAAAATAAGCATCAGTAATTTATATAGCCATATAAACACTGAACCAGATCATAAAGGTACGGAGTGTAGCTGAAGTGTTAGTATAAAGAGAAACAGGATAAGCAACAGATCCAGGAACAACAAAAGGAATTTCTTTCTCATCGAGGTTTTACATTGCCCAGGAGCCTGACTTCTGGTTCAATTCCCAGTTCTGTTACTTGCACAACACACTGCCTTGGGCAAATCACTTAACCTCCTTGTGTGCCTGACTCTCTGTGAAGAGAAGGAAGCAAAGACACAGCTTAATGTTTATGTAATACTTAGGGTTCCTGAAAGCATAATGCCGATTTGTATTGGTGGTAGCTATAAGGAAACATACTCCTAAAATTTTAGCTGCAAGTTTATAGAGTCACATTGTTCACAAGAGAACATGATATTTAAAGTTTGATACATGTCTTGCCCTCTAATGGCAAACATTCAAATTGATATAATGCTGTACAGGCTAAATAAGTCACCTGCATCCTTTAAAGGATGCTGACATTTGCCTTCAGTCAGTATTTCTTTCAATAGCATGAAAAAGCCTCATCCAATCAGGCACAGAAAAGTCTGAAATTCCTTCCAGGGTCCTGATATAGCATAAATGAGCCTACCCACTACCAGGCTGAACTAACTTGACTGATGCTGGCCATTACAGAATATAATAAATATTGGGCATTTAGGAACATATATCAATAGTCAATAAAAATAATATCATTTATTGAGTGATGGAAGTATGGCAGCTCATTATATAGATTCTTATGTAATTCTCACAACTACTCTACAAAGTCAGTATTATCTTCATTTACAGATGAAAACCCTAAGGATCAGAGAAGTAAAGAAACTTGATTGAGGCCAAATAACTACTAAATAACAGACTAAAATCCATATTCAACCTCAATCCAAAACCCACGCTCCTAACCAGTATATCACATACTACTTCCTTTTCTGGGTTCTGCTCAACTGAGGATGTACTCCATCTCTAGATATGTCTAAGTACTCTTAAATTACTTATACAGAGGAGGTTATAATCACAACTTAGAATATCCTGTCAAACCCCTTAATAGACATATTTATGAAGTCCTGCTAGAAGTAACACCAGAATTTTATACTACACTTCTTTGATATGTTAGGACTTTATATAGTAAGACCCATGACCAAGTCTTGGCAAAATAGAGATTTGGAGGGAATTATTTCCTCCTTACTTTGGATAAATTTTCTTTAACTCAAATTTTGTAATGATATGGAGAATAATATAGTCCCTAGATCTCCCTTCATGGAAAGGACTGTATTTTTTTAGAAGAAATTCATTGACAAATCTACTTGAGGTATAAGTTGAAACAAAGCTGTATATTATGTACGTTGTTCACCTGGGTTACAGAGCAATGGAAACTGGAATCTAGTCCACACTTGGCTTGTCATACTTTGCGTTCTGGTGCAAGGTTACTGCAGCCTGAAAAAAAGAGTGACTTTGGCTTTGCACAAAGGCACTGGCCAGTTGCCAAGCCTGCACTCTCAAGGTTATATCCACCCAGAGATGATATACTTTTGTAATTTATGAAGGGATACTCTATAAGTTAGAGAAAAGCAGTGACTCCTTCAATCTGGGTACCTTTTTATTCTTTGTGCTCTATTTTTTTTTTTTTTTTGCTAATATCTATTTCATACATTTGGTTAAATGCTTTGTAAACATTGTCACATTTGATCTTTATAACCACCTAAGATTATCTCCATTTTACAGTAATGTGCTCCAACCAACACAGTTCTTAGTGGGAGAGTCGGTATTTGAACACAGCTTTGTCTGATTCCAAAGATCATGCTCTTAACTTGAAGGCTATACTGCCACCATAACATCATAACATTGGCTATTGTCCATAGAGTAAGTATCTCTATGTATTGATAAAAATAAAAGGTGAAAATATTAAAAAATCTATCACCTGGATATTTTATATACTTTGAGGTATATAGATAATTTTATGGCTTCCATATTTGCTCATTTTTACTGAATCAATTTTGTTTTGACCCTTCTCTGAGCCAAGTCACTAAATAAAATTTTTCTACTTGTTAGTATGAGATGATTACTGTCCTAATTTTCCCAAGTATCCTTTATTACTAAACATACAAAATTGTTATAAACCAAAGTGGTTCTGGGATACAGTGTACATCTAGCGAATATTATATAATGAGTTAAATTTTTAGCAAAATGCCTTAAACAAGGATTTAAAGGCAACAGAATTTTGCCTAATGTCCTCTCGATTTTGTCAAAATTAAGATGCTTTCAAATTTTCTGAGATAGTAATTATCTTTGATAATATTTCTTATCCAAAGTCCCCAATGGTTTTTACCAAATTTTTTTAAAACTCAAGGACAGAGAAATTGATTAAAATTCAGAAAGCCTTCCAAGTGACATAAAGATAACTCCTACTTTGTAAATGGGAAAGTGATTAAGATCTGAGTATTAACAAAAGATGCAAAAGTAATGAGATTTTTTTTGTCAAAATTCTCATGCATATTTTCTAAAAAAGATTTAGAAAAAATGTTAGATAGAAGTCCATGGGTAATATTAGTAAATGTAATATTATTTGAAATCATTGTTAAAATTTTCAGATTACTAAGGTACTTTTCAGTTAATTAGTCACTATGACAGTGTTGTCTAGTATCCTGAAACTGAACACATATCAGAGCATTTAGTTTGTGTGGGAAGAACCACCATAAGTTTCCCACTGTATTTTAGTGTTTTCAGGAAAAAAAACCTCACATAATCTATGTCATGAGCTAACAACTATGGTTTTAATTCTTATATATCATGGCTTATAAACCATGTGTAGTGGATAGGAATCTAGTTTCACTGCTGCTTATGAGTTGGACTCAATTGGTGCATATATCTTGCTTTATTGGTGAAACTTCATCCTAATTTTCCCTTAAGCTTTAATATTTAACCCATTCTAAAAGACTGATTCAAAAATTTAAAAAAGAATCAGTAAGTGAAAATGAGATATAACACATTTAATACGGTATAAAAGAAAGCCACAGGATCAACCCCTGAGGCTACAATTACTATATTTTGTTTCCTGCCCATCTGTAAAATGTTTCAGTGCTAGGCCTGTTAACAACTTGAAGTGTATTATCAAATAAAGTCTGAATTCTGAATCTATTAAATAAAAAGATATCTGAAAAACACACTGACACACATGAGAAATTATCTTTTACTTCATTTTGAAGTGAAAAGCCATCTAGGGTCATTTGGAAAAGTGCTTAGATAGTTTCATGTTTCTCACCTATAGTGGTTTTGTCATTTTACTTAAACTCCCTGTGTTGCATTGTATCATATGAGGAACATCTGTTGAATTTGCCTGCTCAACCTCCCTTCTTTATTCTCTTAGTAATAGCACCCAATTTTCCCTTGAAGAAGCACCCTCCTATCAACCATCAGAATTCAATCAGATTGGATAGGCTGACAGCATTAATGTCAGAGTTTTGAGCCTCATTTAAAACCAAACTTGTGGGCCTAAGATATGGTCAAGTCTTGTACAATTTGGTAGCGCATCCCCTTGTCCACAGTGAATGGTTCAGTGATAGGCACATGAACTAAGCTAGGTCAGTGCAAGTCTTCACTAGGATTTTGCTGGAATTATTGGGAAAGAGGAATTTTCTTACATTTGAATTTCTAGTAGTGGAGATGACATAAACCTAGATTTGCATGTTACTATCTTTGCTTACATCACAGAGAGAGCCTGGCTAAGGATAAAGCTGATATTTGAAGAAAATAAAAAAGGACAGATTCTTTCTGACATTGAATAAAATCCTGAATCTTGTCATGCCTAACATCAGTAAACCCCTTGAACTTCCCAGTTATGAGCCCATGCATTCCCTTGTCTGTTTTTTTCTGCTTTGAGCTATCACATACCACCAAATACACCTTGACAAATACACAGCATTCTCTTTCTTTAGGAGTCTTATTTCTCTATTTTAGTAAGTGACTTTTAGTAAATTTTTTGTCTTTCTATTTTATGAGGAATGAATCATATGATATAGTTATCACGCTCATAATCACAAAATCACATTAATTTAGAAAGGTTCCTAAAAGAGATAATATAGTCCTTTAAGCTGCCACAAGGAAGCAACACACTCTTACAATCCCAGAAAGACAATGCTTAATCCTTATCATCAGGGCCCCCAGAGAAGAATAAATTACAACTTCTCTTTAAGCTCTCTTCAACTGGTCATGCTTACAGGCTGTGGTCTTTGGAGCTGAATGTAGGCAGACTAAGCATGGTAGTTTGAAATTTCTAGCCTCATTCAAAGCCAAACTAATAGGCCTAAAACCTGACAATGCAAAAACATCTGTCTCCAGTGACAAGATGAATTTACTTCATGAATTCCCATATAACATCCCTATACATAAAATAGCAAAATCCTGTCTTGGGTAATCTGGTTAATTTAGTGGAAGCAAAACTATAAACCACATATGAGAAAAGCCTAATTTAGAGGATTATCCTAACAGTGTAAAGCAAAGAAAAATCACAATTGGTTTTCCCAGATGCATTAGAAGTAACAGTTCTTCGAATGCTTCAAAGTTTCTTTTATATCCACAGAACAAAGAATAACACAAAGTAAATGACAGATGCATGTCAAGATTTAGATTTTACCAATATGACTGATGCTTATTTCCTTTAGTCTAGGCCAAGTATACTCAAAAAATTCTCCCTTGGGAATAAATGCTAGATTGCCATAAGTGATAACTTGGGAGTACTTCCATGTACAAAATGTGTTCATTCCTCTCTCTATCATTTTACTCATTTGAAACAATTTTGAATCAGTCTGGACTTTTATTATATTTAGAACTTGAAGTAATTGCCATGTTTATAATTTTCTCCTTTTTCATTTCATGTAGACATCTTTTTCCTTTACCCAATCTGCTGCTACTCTTATCCCATATTCTTTTTCTAAACCCTTAATCGTCCACTTTACCATCATTAGGTAGGGAATTGACCTAAAATCTAATAACTGTCCCAACTATTATAATTATATTGTTTATGTCAATCTCATCCACTTGTGATGTATTATAAAGTGCCTTTTAATCATATACCTTAATTTCCTAGCGGGAATCAAAGACTTCCTCTCATCTCTACATACATGCAAATTACAAATTCTCTCTCTCTCTTTTATTTCCTCCTTTCTCACCTATCTCCTTCTCTTTCCCCAGGAAGAAACAATCCTCTTCTAGGTTGTATTAGTAAGAATTACTTTCAACAGATACTAATAAAAAACTGACAATTTATTAAATATGTAAAAAAGTATTTTTCTTACATAAAAAGAAATCCATGAGTAAGCAATTCAAGGCTACTAATATGGCCCCACCATGCCAAGTTCCTTCTCTTTTTTCTACTTTGTCAACTATAGGCAGGAGGAAATGGGAAGGGCAAAGGGAAAAATAGTCATTGCAGCCCAGTCTCTATTTTTATTAGAAAAACAATAGCTCTCCTGGAAGCCTCATAGTAAAATTCTACTTTACATCTCATTGGCCAGAACAAAGTGATATAGCATACCCAGTGACAAGGAAGTCTGGTCAATGTAGTTTCCACTACTCCAGACACCTTGTCACTTGCCCCTACCTCAAAATTAGGACTGAATTAGTAAGGAAGAAAAGGTAAACAAGTATTGGGTAGGCAATTAGCAGCATTGCCCACAAAGATCAAATTAGAAAGAAAAAAAATACTTGGACCTCCAAAACACACAAGAGGTTCATCAAAGAAAAGAATATCACTTTTACTGGGAAAAAAAATGTGTATTGTCAACAGATTGGACAAGTGAAGTTTTCCTTTCCTGATTCTCTATTCTCTTTTTAATCATTTTCTTTCTCTCCCTTCTTCGTCCTCATATGGCTTATGAAGTCAGATACTGCTTAGGAGACAAGATAGCCTTGTTCTTGATTAAATTAGGAGGTCAAATTTAAATCCAGTGAAAGGAAGTATGAAATGAGCAGTTTATCCTAGCTATTAGGGGAAAAAGGTATTTCTTACTTGATTTTTAAGTTCTACCTCTGGAAGTCAAATAAGATTCAAGGAGGGAGTCTTGGAGCTGGGAGGTGGGTCTCAAATTAGCTTGAGTGGTAAATGGACAGGCAAGAGAGGCTGTAAGGTTTATATATGCTCTAGCTCATTAATACAGAGAATAAAAGGTTAATATTTTGAGCTCTAATGTTGGCCTATGTTACTCTGGTATACAATACTCTGAACAACTTAGTGGATTAAATAGTGACCGTGCATGTAACCATTAAGAAGTTGAAGATTTGGATCTCTCACCTAAGCCACTTTTAACATAACAGTGGGAATTAAAGAGAAGATGGACCACCCACTTCTTAATATAATTGTCTATTATGTTGCTTATTTCAAGTTATAGCCAATTTGTAAATAATACAAACATTTTCTTTAGCATTCTCTAATTTGTTCATAACTGTCCATTAGCAACATAGAAGAGGGGAACCTTGAACTGGACTTCGAAGATAAGTAGGACCATGGTATGAAGAAAACAGGGCATTTGTAGGAAACAATTTTAGAAAGGGTCCACACTTACAGAAGGGCTTGGATTTTTTGGTTTCATATATTTTCATATCTGACTTCATCCATGAAATGTGAGAAATATTATAATATTTAATTAGCCAGACGTTTTCTTACATCAACATGCATGGAACTCTAAGCATTCTTCCTGAAATGATGCTATGACTTTAATCAAAAGTGATGTGATAAGAAAGAAAGAAAATAGAAATGTCACACATCACTCCAGAATACAAGGCGTCATTAGTTGTCTGAAGTAGAATAATATCTATAATAGCTTCAATGCTACCTCAGGTAGTCCACAAATCTGCAGGTACTACATGAAATCAAAAGAGGTTACATCCCTGCCGATTTTTTGTCCTCATTAAAGTGACTGAGGATGAATTTTTTCTTGATAACTAGTGCTCTCTGTTTATGACGATTTATGGCCTGGCATTAATTGACTGTTTTTATAGTTGACCTTTCAAATATTTTGCATTTAGAATGACTGGCCATTTCACCTGATCCCCATAGGTTATTTAGAGTAGGCATTCAGGAAGAATTGGAATGGATGAACTATATCAGAACATTGAAAAGGTCAATGTTTTAGTTGTTGATATTTTCTACAGGATATAATTCTCACATATTTTTAGTGGGTGATAGAACATTTAGAATGATTAATGCTAAAGACCTAATAATAATGATTATGACCACTGTGTTAAAATATGAACAATTCATTTCTCTGACAAAAGCATACCGAGAGCACAAAGGCAAAACAATGACAGGGGTGTTTCAAAGGTGTTTTAATGGCCTATAATGGTCTCCAGTATTTCATACCTGTGGGAGAAAAGTAAGGTTGTGTGGTAGATTTATAGAATACTAAGTTTTGGGGAAACATTTTTTATTGGTATTAATTCATTCCAAATTCTCCAAAGTGAAATGGCAATATGGCAGATTTAAGTGTTTCGACAAATTTCATTGTAGAATAATCAATGGGATTGATAAATTCATTCATTTATTAAACAAACATTTGAGTGCTATTATGTGTAAGACATTGTGCTTGCTAATTTGGGGTAGTAATTGTGACATAATGATGATAAACTTGGGTAGTGAAGATGGGGATAGTGATGAGATGGCAGATGACTGTATGCAGAGGGTTGTTAACAGTATTACACAGAATGTGCCGTGGCACAACTCAGACCCCAGTCAGCATAAGTCACCTCACTCCTTCCGCCCAAGTTTGTTTAAGCTACTCCTTCCTATCACCACAGTACCAAAATACTGATGAAATACAGACTGCACACACAATGCAAAGTGATTACATAGAGCCACAGCAGAACTGCCATTGCAAGGCGAATGAATAAAATGAAAGCTTGTGTTGAGCATAACATGTTTGATGGAAAGCACAACCTCTGGTCAAAGTAAATTAATAAAGATTTTATTTAAAGAAAGCTTTATGCAAATTAATAAGTAGAAACTGAGATTAAAGACCTCAATGCAAGGACATAACAATCCCAATATAATAAGAATGGCATGAAAGCCAATAAAAATCAGTGGTTTCTTCAAAAAGAAAAACCCAGACACAACCAGGCTAAAAGCTATTGCATTACTCATACACCTAAGATATTTTAAAATGTACTTAGTGTGGAGAACTATATAATATGCACAGGGACAGCCAAACTCAAGTAAATAATTCTTTTGTCTGCAAACATACATATATATATTATTGGTATAGTATTCATAGTGACAGTCAAACTCAACTAAACCATTATTTTCTCTTCAAAAATATCATATGTTTTTGTTGTACACAGAATCATAGGCTAAGTTGACATCCCTATTACAGACAAGATTCCTGTTCCCAAATTAGGCTAAACAGGGTAGCAAGTACCTCTTACAGACTCTGTCAATATTTGTCTGAGTGTGTTAGATGTTAGTAAAGGTTCTATGCAGAAATTCTTAGGAAACTTTTTTGTGCCCACCATTTGATCCAGCAGTATACTACTAGGAATCTGTCCTACAGAAAAGCCAGCATGCGTGCACAATTATGTATACATACATATTTGCATGTTTTTTCTAATATTGTTTGTAATGGGGATAGATTAGAAACAATTTGAATGTACATCAATAAAATAATGGTTAAAAATAAAATTAGTATGTCAAAGAATTATCTGTACTCTCATGTTCATTGCAGCATTATTCACAATAGCCAAAATATGAAATAAACCTTAGTGCCTACTCACAGATGAGTGGATAAAGAAAATGTGATTATATACACAATGGAATACTAATCAGCTCTAAAAAAAAAAAGGAAATCCTCTCATTTGCTATGACATGGATGAACCTAAAGGACATTATGTTAAGCAAAATAAGCCAGGCACAGAAAGACAAATACCACATCTCACATATATGCACAATTTAAAAAAGTTGAACTTATAGAAATAGGGTAGAATGGTGATTACCAGGGGCTGGTGGGGGCAGGATTTGAGGAGATGTCGATTAAATGATACAAACATTTCCCAGGACCATTTATTGAATAGGGATTCTTTTCTCCTGTGTATATTGTTGTCTGCTTTGTCAAAGATCAATTGGCTGTATGTGGATGATATTATATCTGAGTTTTATGTTCTGTTTCATTTGTCTAGGTCTCTATTTTTGTTCCAATACCATGCTGATTTGGTTACTATAGCCTTGTAGTATAGTTTGAAGTCAGGTAATGTGATGCCTCCCCATTTGTTCCTTTTCCTTAAGATTGCTTTGGCTATTTGCACTCTTTTCTGGTTACACACAAAGCTTAGCATTATTTTTTCTAGATCTGTGAAATATGATGTTGGTATTTTGGTGGAAATTGCATTGAGTCTGTAAATAACTTTGGGTAGTATGGATATGTTAACAATGTTGTTTCTACCGATTCATGAGCACGATATGTTTTTCCATATGTTTGGATTATCTGCAGTTTCTTTCCTCAGTGTTTCATAGTTCTCTTTGTAGAGATCTTTTGCCTCCTTGGTTAAGCATATTCCTAGGTACTTTATTTTCTTTGTAGCAATTGTGATAGCCACATGCATAAGAATGAAACAGGATCCATATCTCTCACCACTTACAAAAAATTATTTAAGATGGATAAAAGACTTAAATACACAGCATGAAACCATAAAATTCTAGAAGAAAATGTGGGAAAAACTCTTTCAGATATCGTCCTAGAGAAAGAATTTATGAAGAAGCACACAAAGGCAATCACAGCAAAAACAAAAATAAATAAATGGGACCTGATTAAATAAAAAAGTTTCTGCACAGCTAAGGAAATAATTAACAGAGGATATAGACAACCTACAGAATGGGAAAAAATATTCATGGGCTATACATCTGATAAAGGACTAATAACAAGAATCTACAAAGAACTCAAGCAAATCAGCAAGAATAAAACAATCCCGTTAAAAAGTGGGCAGAAAACATGAATAGAAGCTTTTCAAAGGAAGATAGACTAATGGCCAATAAACATATGAAAAAAATGCTCAATGTCATTAATCATCGGGGAAATGCAAATTAAAACCACAACGAGATATCACCTTACTCCAGTCAGAATGGCCTTTATTAAAAAGTCCAGAAACAATAGATGCTGGTGTGGATGCAGAGAGAAAGGAACACTTATACACTGCTGATGTGACAGCAAATTAGCACAACCTGTGTGGAATATAGTATGGAGATTTCTCAATGAACTAAAAGTAGATCTACCATTGAATCCAGCAATCACACTACTGGGTATTTACCTAAAGGAAAAGCAGTCATTTTGTCAAAAAGACAACTGCACCTGAATGTTTATTGCAGCCTAATTCATAATTGCAAAGATGTGCAATCAACCCAAGTGCCCATACATTCATGAGTGGATTATCAAAATGTGGCATATGTGTACCGTGGAGTACCACTTAGCCATAAAAAAAAGATGAATTAATGCCTTTTGCAGCAATTTGGATGGAAATGGAGACTATTATCCTAAGTCAAGTATCTAAAGAATGGAAAAGCACACACCACCCTTACTCACTACTAAATGGGAACTAACTGATGAGCTCACATGTGCATGGAGGGAAGTAAAACTCAAACAGAAATCAAACAGGGGAAAGGGGGGAGGAAGGGGCAGGCAAAAACCTACCTAACAGGTACAATGAACAATATCTGGGTGACAGGCACTCTTATAACCATGAGTCAAGCATTATAAAAGCAATTCATGTAACCAAAATTATTTGTACCCCATAATACTTTGAAATAAGAGTACAAAATGTCACTTAAATAGAAGAAATAAGTTCTGGAGATCTATTGTACAACATGCTGACTACAGTAAATAACGTAATATATACTTGGAAATTGCAAGAGAGCAGATTTTAAATGTTCTCTTCACAAAATATAAGTATGTGTGATGATGGATAAATTAATTGCCTTGAATAATTATTCCACAATGTATACATATATGAAAACATCATGTTGTACATCATAACTATATACAATTTGTATTCATAATTAAAATATTAAAAATGAAATGGTATATTTATACTTTGGGATATTATGCAGGCTTTAAAAATAATTTAGTAGATCTATTATATATGTACCAAAATAATTAGGTGTGTATGGTAAATTACTAACTAAAAAAACAAAATACCAAGTAGCAGAATATATATTCTCCCCTCGTTTCTCTTTCTATATGTATCTATTTCACAAACATACACACACATCCATAATCTAATATTTGAGAGAAAGAGTGAGCAAGAGAGAGATCTGGAGGCATATACACCTCACCATAAACAGCAATTACTTCTGGAAAGGAACTTAGGATAGGGGGTATGATGACAGATGACTTTGCACATTTTTTATTTCATTAATGCGTCATTTGAATTATTTTAAAAGACTCATGCACTATTTTTGGAATTAAATTTTTTTAACCAACAAAAGTTATTTATAAATATCCCTGTAAATGATTTCTTTTTCTGTGGTTTTTCACGAGTCTCTAAGAGAGTGTATGTCCATATGGGTATATGTGGGCATACGTGTTATATATGTGTGTGTACATATGTATATTTGCATGTTTTACACAAAGCCTAAGCTCAATGAACCTATGGAAAGTATGAATAGACACATAAGAAAACCACTCAGACTAAGAAAAGAATCTTCAGAATTGTTATCCTCATATAATGAGTTAAAACAGAGAAGCCATTCTATTATTTTTTTCAAATAGCATATTAACCTGCAATACACCAATATTCTATCAGAAAATAAAGAACAAAATCAAATGGCAGGTCTACTTTTAGTTCCTTGAGGTATCTCCATACTCCCACTACTAGGTATTTACCCAAAAGAAAAAAAGACATTTTATAAAAAAGACACTGGAATGTTTATAGCAGCACAATTCACAAACTCAAAGATGTGGAATCAAACCAAGTGCCCATCAATACATGAGTGGATTGATAAAATGTAGTAGTGCCATGGGGCACTACTCAGCCATAAAAAAATAATGGTGATCTAGTATCTTTTATAACAACCTGAATGGAACTGAAGGCCATTCTTCTTAGTGAAGGATCACAAGAATGGAAAAACAAACACCACATATTCTCAGTACTGTAATAAATTGGAACTAATCAAGCAACACTTTAGTGTACATATGGAAGTAAAATTCAAGGAAAATCAAGTAGGTGGGAGGATGGAGAAGCGGATGGTAAATTCACACCTAATGGGTACAATACACACTAACTGACTGAAGGACACTTATAACTTTGACTCAAAATGTACAAAAGCAAATTATGTAACCAAAACCTATGTATCCCTGTAAAATTTTGAAATAAAAAAAGAACAAAATCAAAAACCTGTCTTTTCCCAGGAAGTGTTTCCTTGAATTTTCAATTGAGCACTTAGAGTTATTGATGAAGATATGCTTATATATCTATTTTGCTTGTGAACCTTAGAGAGTATCTATTTATTCCTTTAAGCAAAACAGCACATAAAAATTATTTTTTTATAATATATGTTTTACTCTTTCCAGGGGAAAAATCTTCTTACTATTCTGACTGTTTCACATAGTTATAAATTCTTGAACAAATGACTTTTGGTTTCTTAGTTCCCTTTTCCTAGGTTCTGGATATAGTAAATTGTATAATAATATTAATATCCCTAACCAAGATTAAAATGAATCATTTGCCTAGCACATTTCATCATTAGGCCAGTAACATTCTTTGCTATTATCCATTCTCTGTAGTTCTAGCATCAGGCACTAATTAAAACAAAATGTTTAGGGGTAGATAGGATATAATTTTTTCTCCTGGTTTTTGCCTCAGAAACTTATCTAACCATATTCCTAAAATTCATGTTTTTTAAACACCATTATTTCAATTTACTCATATTCAAAGGCTTCTAATCATCTGTTCTGATATTTATGAGTTTCCTTCTCCTACTACAAAATTGCTGCCTTTCTGGGCTCTCTCAGCTATTCAGCATTTCTTCCTTTATGTATCTCACTTCTGCTTATCTGTAGAAACGACTATACATAAAAATGAAGACATATTTAAACCCAATCAGTGAACAATATAAATGAAGCAAATGTTGCTTTGAGGGAATAAAATTATTTAATATATCTCACAGTCTAGAAACGGTATTTGTCATTTAAATATAGAGAGCATCACTATTTTTTGTATTTCTTTTCTTCAAGGTTAAAATAAGAGTTAGGAATAAAATATGACAGTCCAATTCTGAGCAAAATTTTGGCATACCAATTTGTTTATCTGCATGTGAATATTTTATCATAACCTTTTCTTAGTACAATCATGATGCAAACATCAGAAGAGTTTACTGCTCTGAATTGCTACAATATATCCTAAGATATTATGTGAAAGATCCATATAACAAATACAATAGGAGGAACAGTGTGTCTTGTCTGAAAGCTATTTGCCTGCATACTATTTCATTTTATTCAGAAGCTCTATAGCAGGGATAATGGTGTAGAAGATCATGAATTTTTCTAGTTACATTTACATATTTATTGGAGACAGTGAAGATTTTTCAATCCATATAAGATTTCTATAGTATGTTTATTTCTGAGAAGGATGTTTATAGGAAAATCTTTCACTGAATGAATTTACTTCTTGAAACAAATCTTTCAGAAGAGGCAAATTGTTGAGCCTAAGAAATATTGATTTATAGAAATACCCCATATATTTTTAGAAGACAGAAATGATTTCAGGAGTCTTGCAAGGCTTTGCCCTAAAGGAAAATGTAAACGTGTTAGCTCACATATCAAAAGCTGCCTCGCCTCAGGAGGGCGTCTCAATGGTCAGTAGCAGCTGCATTCTAAGGCAACCACTGCAATCTGTGCCTATAGCTCTCACCTGTTTTGAAAGACAAAGCAGGAGCTGATCACCAAAGACAGGCCACCAGAGATGAGGGCTGATCAGAGATGAAAGCTGATCAATTAAGATATGCTGCCCCAGCCGGGCCCAGACAGAAATCATTTGGTTAAAGTAAATAGCATAAGAGACAGCTCATGCTTGACTTCTGAAATCTCTACTCTAATACACAATAACCAGAGCCACGATGTCTCTGTTTTTGCTAAAGTAATAGCCTTATAAAACTTAGATGTTTTCCCTAAGAAGGTTTTATAACTCATTGTTCACCTAGATAGAGTTAGTTAAAGGATCTGTAGTAGCCTTTTAGAAGACTTTGACCATAAACCAAACTACCTATCATTATGTAAATCCCGTTACCCTTGGCAAACGAAAACCTGTACCTACCTATAAGTATCTGTGTTAAACTTCAGTCTGGGTTGCATTTCCGCAAGAAGAGATGTAACCTTCCGGGCACCCTGCTATGTCTATCTTCATAAATCTTTACTTTATAAACTATATCTTTGGCTTTGTATATTATTTTTATTTCTGTTTCCTACAATTTTTTCATCTTTTGCAACGACCCCTGTCTGAGGGATTCGAACTTTTGCTGGGAGTGTAGCTAACTCCCTGCAGCAAATAACTAGAAAGCCAAAAGTGTGGCTTTAAATATAAATCATAGTGTCCAAAAGAGCTGATCTGGGGGAGAAGGAGTGGCAAAAATAGGGAAGGTAGGGAAGGGGGAGTTTGTTCTTCAAATTCCAAATACAACCAAGGAATGATGAGGCCATCAGAAATAACTCTTACTGCTGGTTCTACAAATTTTCACTTCTTTCAAGCATATTCAGCATGCCTATATGCACAAAGCAGATTTTCTTATATTTTATTCACAGTAAAACACAAGCAATAAGGATATAGAAAGAGAAGGAAATTGGCACAAAGACCAATCTGTGGGAAAAAAAAAAGGAATCATACTCTTCACTTAAAGCTAAGTAGAAAAGGACCACTGATTTCCTTTGCTTTACTCTCATAATACCTCCCTCAGAAACAAAAGATGGATTTTGTTAAAAGTATGGGCTTTCAGTTTTTATACCTATGTTCAGAAATGATTTAAATATGTTTTAGAATGGTTAACTATTGAAAAAAATTTAATACATTCTGACTTGATCTATCTTTATTTGCCTGAACTTTTTCTTGATTTAAAATGAATGCTAGTACCATCAACAACATTTTGAAAATGTAGAAACTCTTTGCACACATTCACCTTTGCCTCTGATAGTTTGTTGTTTGTTTGTTTGTTTTAAGTAATTTAAAAATGTAAGTGATTGAAAAGTGGCCAAGTCTTGGACTGGATGACCCCTAAAATTCCATTCAGTTCTATTCAAGCTTCATTTTCCCTTTATCATTAGAAGGCAGTTTATGGATTTCTCAGAAAGCCAACAGATGGCAGCAAAGACTTGCAGAATGACATAGAAATTTTATTTTCACAAGTAATTATTCCCAAGCAGCAATTAAATGTCTAAAGGCAGAGCTGTCATTTTTAAGCATAGCAATCCTAGAAAATCTTTAAAGTCTTTTTTTCAGGCAAAAATTAATAATAAAAAAGTCTCTTTGCTGTATAAGCATCAAGCCCAGCTTTGGTTTTATAGTTATAATTTCCTACTTGTGTATTTATGTAAGGTTTACCAAAATTTATGATCATGTTCATAGACTTTTTTTCTGTTTTCCAATTGAAAAAACGACAAAAATATGCAAGATTTCAGTAATTCTTACATTTCCATTTAAGTTAAAATTTCAAAGAGTGCTGTGGTAATGGGAGTTAGTTTTCAGTTAGTTTTCCTAAAGCTAAGTAGTACTACATTTGCTAGGAGGTTCACATTAGACTGTAATGCTAGAAAAGCTGACTTCAGGCACAAAACTATTACTGATATTTTGAATATACTCAAAGATGAACTCCATGGAATAAAAATTAGGAAAAAAATAATTTCCACTATACATTTTAAATTTTCATCTCAGTTTATTGTATTCAATGAGACTCAGCTGAAATCCATTTGTAAGGGGAAAAAATCACCTCCCAAAGACCCTGATACATTTCAAGTCAGCTCTGATTGGTGAAACTTGTCATTAGTCTCAAGTACTACTCCATGTCAGAAAATATAGGAGGCTCTCAATTATACAGATATGTATTATCTAAGACCTTTTGTTTGGCATTCTTTACCATCATACTGCCTACCAAATGAATATTATACTTTTATTACCTACTAGAATATCAGGTGGTATTTGAGTCTCACCTCCCCACTTCCTGATGAGTGTTCACTACTAGCTATGAGTTACCTCTATGCCTTGTACTTCTATTATGCCCCTTAGCAAGTTCATTGGATTTCTTTACATATCTGTCTCTCCCAAACTGTGAGTTCCATGAACTGTGTCTTATCTCCATATTGCCAGTGCCATGCATGTGGTTGAAACTCAGAAATGATGGAGTGAAACTCAGATCAAGTGATTTGACTACTTTTTGCCATCATTATTAGACATTCATTATATTTAGAGCACACTACTAGGACTACTAGGAGTTTTAGATGCAAAAGAAGTGGAAAACTGTCTCTGCTGTAGAGATAACTGTGGTCTTTAAAATACAGGTTCACTTAAGGAATGGTTCAAAAATTAACACAGGTACAAATTAACATGATGCAAATAAATATGCCCTGCTGAAGTGCTGCGAAATATTGAGAGTAAGCCAGCTATCTGGGACAAGAGTCAATGATCATGGCCAAAGTTTAGATTTTGGTTGACAGGTGGTTGTTTAAAGCTTTTTGAGAGATGAAATCTCTGAAGTGTTAAAAGATCAAAGATTAAACCCTGAAGGATGTCCAGAATTAAAGGACACTAGAAAGAAAAGAGGCTGGCAGACATCAAGAATGCACCAGACTGAGAAATAGAAGAACAAGAAAATGGTATCCTAGAAGTAAATAATGGCAAGATTTTTTACATAATCAATGTATCACTTTTATTTATTAATATGTTTGTTTGTTACCTGTCTTATTCTCAAGAGAGCTTGAGATGATCCCTCCCACAATTGATGGATAGGCACACACAAAATAAACAACTCATATACAGAAATAACCTTTTTCATAAAAATATGCACACACACAGACTCACTGACACAACAAATACACTGTGCACACAACCTGACTGGACATGACAGGTAACATCTATTTGAGTGCTCACCTGTGTCAGACATTGTCATATCTTCATCGACACATACTTTAGATAGACTGCTCTGTTTTATTACTGGAGTGTGTCTTTAATTGACAAATAATATTTGTGTATATTTATGGGGTACAATATGATGTTTTGATCTATGCATACATTATGGAAAGATTCACTCAAGATAATTAACATATGTATCATCTCCCCAACTTTTGTTGTGAAAACATTAAAAATCTATTCTTTAATGATGGCAAGAATTTTTAAAGAAGCTGTGGTAACAAAGAGATCAAGAAAGATTGAAGCTAACTGAGAAGAAAGAAGGAAAAAAGCACAGTTGGCCAGGATAAGATCCTTTGTGGATTTGGAGCAGCTTTGGGAGACTTGTGAAGAGCAGATAGCCACTTAGCAGGGAGCCGATATAATGATTGTTTTAAACTGGTTTATGTTTCTGTTACTGAGGGTATTTTGTTTGCTGGTTTTCCTATTTTGGTTCATTTTAGAAGAATTTTATTTAGACAACTAAAAGAAATTAGTTGTTATGAAGCAGTATACATTGAAAGAGAAATCAAACCAGTTACTTTATCATGTATGGCTTTCTTTACAAGGAAAGCAAAGAATGGGCTTTATGATACAAGGAAAAAGTCAGAAAAATGGGCCATTATGCTTTCTTCTCCTTAATGTCATAAACAGCTAGGAGAATTCTAACTGACATAAGAGAAATTGTATGATATCTTGCACATATTCATTCAAAAATACAGTAGGTCATTGTACTAAAAGACCAAAACTCCATCTAGCTTCTTGGGTACTCTTAAGTTTTCATTTACAGACAGTGAGGTTGTTCTATTGCATACACTTATGTCTGTAGATTTGCGTGAGTGTGTGTGTGTGTGTGTATTATTTATACGTTTTGCTTTTGTATAAATTTAAGATTGTGGTTAAAAAATGTGTGTTGGTGTTTTCTGTTAACGTTCTTTATCCATAATCTAAATCTGGTCTATACAAAACTAATTTAAGTATGTACATGGCTTTTAATATACCTTTTGTAAGATACAGAAAGGTATAAGCAAAACTACTTCTTTTCAGTTTTTTGCAAGATCCAATAAGAATAACAATTTCTATTCTGGCCTGATTTTCATCTTTTGTTAAGGCTCTAAGTTTTTCATGTTCTTCTCAGCTAAATCTTGACGTTTTTAGAAAGTGTCTCATATGCATTTATGTAATATCCTCTTATATACCAATTGTTGCTACCCATTTACTTTCTCTCCTTGTGTGGCTGCCAATTTCCAATGCTACCACCACAATCAATGCAGTGCAATGGTCTGTCCTACATCTTCTCTGGTCCAACTCCCTACTCAGTTAATGGAGCTACCCTGTGCATCCAAGTGCACAGTCACCCCAAGAGAGAATTCTATCCTTAACTCCCACATATATGCACTTCACTCAAAGTTATATACTGTAGCTTGTGTGCTCACTTCCTACAAAATTTCAGTAAAGCAAATCCTTTAGAATTTACTCCCTTTTTCATAGCAGGCCCTCTCCATGAGAATTGGGCATGAATTTATGGGAGTCGGGCTGAAGGACAATCTGAAAGCAGATACCATGATTCATTCAAGATCCTCTTGTTTATTGCTTTTCACAATGGACAATTCTTCTTGAATACATGGTGAATGACTCAAGGCTTTGTTTTATGAAGGGATGACTTCTTTATTAGGAAGTCCATGTTCCCATACTTCATGCAAATGAGTCCCTATTGATCATATTGTTGGCTCTGAAGGACCTAGATATGTCTTTACCCTCGACTTAACACTACTAAGTCTGTCAATCTGGGATAACAAATATAGTATTAACTACACTTAGCAGGTTTCACTTTCATTCCTCTAATCTCCCTTTCATTGGTTTTGAGTGGAACTTTCATGTGTAAAATAAATCCAAATCATGGCATGGAGATTCATAGTGCAGACAAAAGAGAATTTTGCCAATGCAACACTATGGGTCCCCTAGAAAATTATACATAAGTAAATTTTTCATTATATATTAGTGAAATTGCCAAAGTGGGAATCTTGAATAGGGAAATCAAGACTCACTTGCTGGAATAAAGTCAAATTGATTCAAAATGTTACTGTATATCTTGTACAAGAGGAAATAAAAAGTAGAATGATGGTTACCAGAGGCTGAGAAGGGGGGGGGCAGAGCATAAAGAAGAGATGGTTAATAGGTACAAAAATACCATTAGATAGAAGGAATAAGATCTAGTATTTGGTAGCATAATGGAGCAACTATAGTTAACATTAATTTATCACATATTTAACGATAACTAGAAAAGTGCAATTGGAATGTTCCTAACATAAAGAAATAACAAATGTTTAAAGAGATGGAGATATTCCAATTACCCTGATTTGATCATTACACACTGTACACTTATATTAAAATATCACATGTAGCACATAAATATGTACAACTATCATATATCCACAAAAATTAAAATTTTAAAAATAAAATAAAACAAATATAAAAAATAGAAAAGAAATAGAAAAGAAAACTCTAAAAGATATTTTTAAAGGAAAATGTTTTATTAGACCTTGGAATATTATATGAGCTACAGCTTGCCCATCCAATGAAGGGGCTTACTAAGTTTATAAAGAATGAGAACACGAAATGTGTTAAACAGAGCTTTGAAATTATATCTCCTCCAGCTACTCAATCAACACGAATACATCTATGGATTATTAATTAATTAATTAATGGAATTATATTAGCAAATCTGTAGTTGAAATGTTGATCTTGAAATGTGTAATAGATACATTTTTGTTGTTGTTACTCCCTTCTGCAAAAGAACTTCTCTTTGTGCAAGGGGAACTGCTCTTCCCCCATTCTATGTGGTTCTGCTGGGTGTGCAAATAATTAATCCACTCTACTTTTTTCAAAGCTTGAGTGTGTGAGAACAGGATGGTAAAGGTGGGGCACATATGTAAACCTGGAGCTGAGGAGAAAAAGCTAGGCAGAAGACATTTATCACTGCACAAATGTTAGTTGAAGCCAGGGGCGTGGATGTGATTACCCAGGCATAATGAATAGGAGAACAGAAAAGGACTAAGAGTGTAGAACTTCAATATTAGGAAGGTATGAATACAAATCTTGCTGAGCTTGTTGCTAAAACTTGCCTGCATACTTTCAAGTAGCCATGAATTTTGGGAATAAAAACAAGTTCTTGGTAATTTAATAGGGATTGCATTGAATCTGTAGATAACTTTGGGCAGTATAGACATTTTAACAATGTTGATTCTACCGATCCATGAGCATGGTATGGTTTTCCACCTATTTACATGTTCTGCGATTTCCTTCCTCAGAGTTTCATAGTTCTCCCTATAGAGGTCCTTTACTTCCTTAGTTAGATATATTCCTAGATATTTTATTTTCTTTGTTGCTATTTTGAAAGGTATTGAGTCCTTAATTTGGTTCTCCGTTTGACTGTTATTGGCGTATATGAATGCCTCTGATTTGTGTGTATTGATTTTGTATCCTGAGACTTTGCTGAATTCATTAATCAATTCCAGGAGTCTCTTGGTTGAAATCTTGGGGTTTTCTAGATATAACATCATATCATCAGCAAAGAGTGAGAGTTTGATCTCTTCTGTCCCTATTTGGACTCCCTTGATTCTGCTCTCTTGCCTGATAGCTCTTGCAAGGACTTCCAATACTATGTTGAAAAGTAATGGGGACAGTGGGCAGCCTTGTCTGGTTCCAGTTCGAAGTGGGAATGCTTTCAGTTTTTCCCCATTCAGTATGATGTTGGCTGTGGGTTTGTCATATATGGCTTGTATCATTTTTAGATAGGCCCCGTCTATGCCTATTTTTTTGAGTGTTCTTATCATAAAAGGGTGTTGAATTTTGTCGAATGCTTTTTCTGCATCTATTGAGAGTATCATATGATCTTTATTTTTGCTTCTATCTATGTGATGAATTACATTTATAGATTTGCGTATGTTAAACCATCCCTGCATCTCTGGGATGAAGCCCACTTGGTCGTGATGGATTATTTTTTTGATAAGCACTTGGATTCGATTTGCTAGAATTTTATTGAGGATTTTTGCATCTATATTCATAAGAGAAATTGGTCTATAGTTCTCTGTTTTAGTTGCATCCTTTCCTGGTTTTGGTATTAGGGTTATGTTGGCTTGGTAAAAAGTGTTGGGGAGAATCCCATCCTTCTCTATATTGGAGAATAGTTTATGTAGGATGGGCACCAGTTCTTCTTTGTAGGTATGGTAGAATTCAGGTGTGAACCCATCTGGTCCAGGGCTTTTCTTTTTGGGAAGGTTTTTTATTGCTGTTTCGATTTCAGATCTAGATATCGGTCTATTTAGGAATTCTACTTCTTCCTGGTTGAGCCTGGGAAGGCTGTGTGTTTCTAGGAATTTGTCCATTTCCTCCAGGTTTTCTAATTTGTGTGCATAAAGATTTTTGTAGAATTCATATATGGTATCCTGTATCTCTGTGGCATCAGTCGTGATTACTCCTTTTGTGTTCCTGATGGAGGTTATAAGAGATTTTTCTTTTCTGTTCTTGGTTAGTCTAGCCAGAGGTGTGTCAATTTTGTTTATTTTTTCAAAGAACCAACTTTTGGTTTTATTAATCTCCCTTATGGTTTGATTGTTGTCCTTTTCATTTAGTTCTGATTTAATCTTAATAATTTCTCTCCTTCTGCTGGGTTTGGGATCGGTCTGTTCTTCCTTCTCCAGCACTTTGAGTCTATTCATTAGATTGTCTAATTGTAAGTTTTCTGTCTTTTTGGTATAAGCATTTATGGAAATAAATTTTCCTCTCAGGACTGCTTTAGCTGTGTCCCACAGATTTTGATGGGTTGTATCTCCTTTGTCATTTAATTCAAAAAATCTTTTGATTTCCGACTTGATTTCTTCATTTATAAAATGATTGTTCAGGAGAAGGTTATTTAGCTTCCATGACTTTGAGTAGAAGTGAGGATTTCTGTTAGGGTTCATTGTTACTTTTATTCCACTGTGATCTGAGAAGATGCATGGTATAATTTCTATATT
This sequence comes from Eulemur rufifrons, assembly GCF_041146395.1. NCBI lineage: Eukaryota > Metazoa > Chordata > Mammalia > Primates > Lemuridae > Eulemur > Eulemur rufifrons. The sequence goes on from NC_091012.1 coordinate 73,778,070, forward strand.
TTTAAATTTTTTAAGGTATAATTTTACGCTTTGTATGGAATCAGAGAAGACCCCGTTTAGCAAAAGCAATATTAAACAACAAAAACAAAATGGGAGGTATTAATTTGCCAGACTTCAAACTTTACTACAAGGCTGTGGTTCTAAAAACAGCCTGGTACTGGCACAAGTGCCGAGACACAGACCAGTGGAACAGAACAGAAAATCCAAATATAAAACCATCCTCATATAGCCATCTAATCTTTGACAAAGCAGAAAAAAACATACTCTGGGGAAAAGATTCCTTATTTAATAAATGGTGCTGGGAAAACTGGATATCCACATGTAGAAGACTAAAACAGGACACACAGCTCTCACCCCTCACAAAAATCAAATCACGGTGGTTAACAGACTTAAACCTTAGGTCAGAAACTATTAGAATTCTAGAAGAAAACGTAGGTAAGACTCTTACAGACATTGGCCTAGGCAAAGAATTTATGAGGAAGACCCCTAAGGCAATCACAGCAGCAACAAAAATAAATAAATGGGACCTGATCAAATTAAAAAGCTTCTGCACAGCCAAAGAAACAGTCACAAGAGTAAATAGACAACCTACAGAATGGGAAAAAATTTTCGCATACTACACATCAGATAAAGGACTGATAACAAGAATCTACTTAGAACTCAGGAAAATCAGTAAGAAAAAATCAAACAACCCTATCAAAAAGTGGGCAAAGGACATGAATAGAAATTTTTCAAAAGAAGATATAAAAATGGCTAACAAACATATGAAAAAGTGTTCAACATCTCTAATCATCAGGGAAATGCAAATCAAAACCACCATGAGATATCACTTAACTCCAGTGAGAACGGCCTTTATCAAAAAGTCCCAAAACTATACATGTTGGCGTGGGTGTGGAGAGACAGGTACTCTCATACACTGCTGGTGGGACTGTAAACTAGTGCAGCCCCTGTGGAAAGCAATGTGGAGATACCTTAAACAGATTCAAGTAGACCTACCATTCGATCCAGCAATCCCATTACTGGGCATCTACCCAGAAGAACAAAAGTCATTCTATAAAAAAGACACCTGCACCCGAATGTTTATAGCAGCACAATTCACAATCGCAAAGATATGGAAACAACCCAAATGCCCATCGATTCATGAATGGATTAGCAAAATGTGGTATATGTATACCATGGAATATTACTCAGCTATTAGAAATGATGGCGATATGGCATCTCTTTGGTTCTCCTGGAGTGAGCTGGAACCCATTCTATTAAGTGAAGTATCCCAAGAATGGAAAAACAAGCACCACATGTACTCACCAGCAAACTGGTTTCCCTGAGAGCACATTTGGGATTCACACCAATTGGGTATTGGACAGAGGTCGGGGCTGGGTGGAAGGGATGGGTGTATACCTACTTGATGAGTGCGATGCGCACTGCCTGGGGAATGGACACGTTTGAAGTTCTCTCTGGGGGGGATGGGGTGGGGGGAGGGGAGGAGTGCACACCTACATGATGAGAGTGATGTGCACTGTCTAGGAAATGGACACAACTAAAGCTCAGACTCGGGGGGATGGGGAGGCATGGGCAATGTATATAGCCTGATCTTTTGTACCCCCTTGATGAGCTGAAAAACAAACAAAAAATAAAAAAAAAAATAAAATAAAATAAACAAAACAAAATTTAAAAAAAAAAAAACAAGTTCTTCAAGTATTTTTTATAAAATATAAAAATACAAGTTATTTATTGGATGGGGTACTCTTCAACACAAAGACATTATAACATAGTGATTAAGAACATAGACTGTAAAGCCAGATTGCCTGCGTCCACACCTCAGCTCTACAGCTTACCAGCTGTGTAACCTTGAGCAAATTACTTAATCATTCCATGAATCATTCTCCTCATCTGTAAAATTGGGATGATAGCATTACCTATCTCATTAAGGTGGTCATGAAAGTTAAATAATGAATATTTGTAGAGTACTCAGAACAGTGCCTGCCACATGTACTAAATATGTTAGTAGTAATAAGCACCAAATACATATTAAAAATTAACACATTACTAAATAAAAGGTAAATGAAAATAAATCTTTCTGAACCACATTTCCAACTTGATTATTTTATTTTTTCTCTGGAATATAAAATTTTATTACATTAAACTTTTTTTTCAGAAAGATCTAAGTCATAAGCACTCTGTGTATAATCCAAAACATAATTAATTAACTTTAAATACATGATTTTAGTTAGATGTCAAATGATAGCAACATATATTACTTAAACAATTTCTGCCATGGTAGAATATATTCTCCAATACCGAATTTTTCAACATAGTTGCATTTTGTTAATGTTTCCAAGTAAGAATCTGTACACCTTTTTATAAAATTCTTCCTATAAATACAATTAATTGTTTCTACTCATGGCTCATCATTTTTTTTTTTTTTTCATGCAGTGAATGTTGCAATTGAAAAGCATGGGCTATAGTAAGTTGCTGCAAAGTAAAACAAGCACAAATGTAATTTGGAGAAGGAAATAGCTAAATCCATATATTAAAAGACACCCGCTTTGAAATGTAATAATGTTCTTTTCTGAAAGTGCATAATATTTCTCTTCAACTCTCCCATCTATTTTTTCCTTTTATAAGCAAGAGGCTTTACCTGACATTTCATTTATGTGAAAGCCCGGAACTTTAGAATTCATTTATTAGTTGGACTCATGTTATCAAGAACAAATATTATGAAGGAAGACACTTTGAATTTTTTTTTTTTTTTGAGTAGCTTGAGAAACATTATGGGTGAACATATGACGCATGACAAGAAAGTTATTAAAACAGCTTTTCAAATAAAACAGTTTTAGGAAGAAACCATCAAATATCTGAGAAGGAAAAAGGAGGATACTGAAATTCTGTCCCTAGGGTTTTGATGGGGGCAAAACATGCAAAATAAATTTATTTGGCTGAAAAATTGTCATCTTAAAAATCCTATGTTGACTTTCTCATGTCATTAAAATTCTTATTTGAAACATTCTCCATGTAAATTTTAGAACATTTCTTTTTCATGAAAAGCATAGCCTATAGAGTATCAACAGTATTTTTTTTTTTTTGGCTATGGTAAATTTTATGTAATAAGTATCATTTAGTGAAAGACACATGAACATGTAAAATATAGGGAACTAATGAACTTCAAATTCAATCCCATTTAATCATTTTAATATAAAGGAGCATTATGTGAAAATATTGAAAAAAATCTGTGCTTTCAAAAAATTATCAGCAATAAAAGAAAATTAAAAGTTACCAAAATGTAAAACAACTTATCATATAGGAATCCATAGTTTCTATGTTTTCTTAATAAAGATTTTATAAATTATATCAATGACTTTTAGAAAATAATTTTTAAAATTAAAAGTTATTCTTGCCCCCTATTATTAATACAAAAGAAAAGATAATAGTGTATGTGCTCCTGCCATTATACCTATAGCTCACGTAATTTCTTTTTTCTCTCTATACCTCTTATGCTTTCTCAGTTCACTGAAAACCTTATCTTCTTCCCTGTCCCAGTGGACAAATCCCCCTGCCTTACGAAGACAATCTCCTCCACCTTACTCCTCATCTCATCCTTTCCTACACACTACAAAATTTATTTTCTCTTTTTTTTCATCTTTTCTGTCTTTTTCTCTCTCCATCCAAACATGTTCAAGTATTCTTTAAGAAAAACAAAACAATCAACAATAATAACAACAAAGTCTTTCCTCTACTCCACTTCTCTGTCATAGTTCTCCTTACCATAACACTAAACTTTTTGAAAGAGAAGACTACCTACCTCTCACTCACTCTTCAACCTACACTAATCTGACTGCCACCTTCACAATTCTGCTGAAACCATTGATCTGATGTTCCAATTAAGTGGTCTCTTTTTAGTTCTCTCTCTACATGATCCCTCTCATAGGCATTTGATCCTGTTGACTTTGCTTTCTTAGAACAACTTTCTTTCCTTGGCTTCCATGGAAAACCACTCAGTTGTGGCTTTCCTCATATATTTGTAATAGATTCATTGTTCTCCTTCATTTCTTCTTCTTTTTCTTCCTGGCCCTTAAGTGCTGTAGCTCCCCAAGTTTCCATCCTCAAACCACCTCTCTCCTAATTCTACACAATCTCTCTGGATACACTTACCCATGTGTATTAACTGATATCATCCATATACCAATGGCTTCTAAATCTCTAGCCTCTACATCTCTATGCTAAACTCAAAATTTGACCTATATCCACTAATAACAACTAGACAGACAACTGTGCCTGCCTTATAGGCACCTCAGAGTAACAAAGTCTGAAACCAAGCATAGTGTCTTCTGTTAACAAATATCCTCTTTACTCCATATCTTAATGTCATCTCTATCTACCCAATAACTCAATTTAGAAACCTCAAAGTTAGCCTTGTTTTCATTCCTTGCTTCACAACACATTATTGTTATATGGCTATTTGTTTATGTAAGTTCCCTAAAGAAAAAAGACCGTGCTTTATTTATGTACTTTTTTCCTCCAGGTTAGTCCATAGATCATGGACTAATGTTTAGTAAGCACTTACTAAACATTTTTTGGACTGAATTATTGAAATGTTAATTAACACTCAAAAGACTCTGCTCAAAATAATGAGAATAGATTACCTAAGGCTTGGGTAAGATTTGAAAATTCACCCATACCTCAGTGACATATAGTACAGAACAAACCAGAAATTTTTGCCTTAAAATTTAGAGATTATTTTAATGAGTAACAGAATTAAGATGGTGCCTCAAACCCAGATATAGAACAACTCTCAGGCTGACTCAAGGGAGATCAAGTATTGACCTTCTAATAAGAAATGAACCTACCTTTTAAACTGAGCATGGTGGTATGTGCATGTAGTCCCAGTTACTCTGGAGGCTGAGTCCTGAGGCAGAGGTTGTAGGATCTCTTGAGCTTGGGAGTTCAAGTCAAGCCTGGGAAATATAGTGAGACCTTGTCTCTAAAAACAAATAAACAAATTACAAAAAACCTTGCCTTTTAAATTTGTTTTCTTGGGCACCTGCAAAAATGTGTGTATATGTGTGTGTGTTTGTGTATTCTAGGAGAAAGAAGATAGGAGTGTGAAGGAGGAGAGATAAGGTATACAGTGAAAGGGATAGGGAATGGTAAGTTCTACCAGGAAAATTAAATTACAACTCACTTTAGTCCATGTTTTACCCTTGCTCCTCATAACCACTGGTGTTTTCAAATAATAAAATCAACTTTTCTGAGTTTTACCTTCTTCTTTTCTTTGACTTGGTCACTCTTAATATCCTTATTTCTTGTATATACTCTACTGTTCCCAGATATATAAATGCAAGGTTTAATAAATAAATGTCACTCTCTACTTTTTGATCTCTGTTCATTCTGTTTTTGTTTGAAACAACATGCCTTGTTTCATTTGTCTCAGTACCCCACTCTTCTTCCTTGGAATTATTTCCAAAAATAAACTATCTGTACAAAAGTCCATGACTCATGCTTTGCTTTGGGGGATAGAGTAGGCTAAGGCAGGTCTCAAATCATAGCAACAGACTTTTGAACAGACTGAAATATTAATCTGAAACTAAACTTTCAATATCTATGATCCTGCTTTCCTAGTCTCAAATTCATAGTCCTCAAGCTTCTAAAGAAAGGAATTTGAGATTTCTAGATGTAGATCTATATATCTCTACCTGCACTCTGCCATTTAATAACAATCTCTTTTTCTACATACCTTTTCCCTAGAAATACACACAGCCTCCAGAGCCTCACTAGAATCTTTATGCTTGAGATACACTTTTCAGAAACATAAAAAATTCGTTCAACATATTTATTAGGTGCTTATCTTATGTCAGGCATTATGCCAATGTTGGCAAAACAGCGTTGAGCAAGAATTACAGGATATCCCTTCTTGAGGATCTTATAAGAAGGAAGCCAGAATACTGAACCTAAATCCTGATAACCTTTGTCCTTATTATTCAGCAAGTGGTGATGATAATCTCCAAGGTAAATGAAAGTTGCTGTGGGTGGCAGTACACCATTAAGCAGCTGTTCACATGATAGGATCAATTCTGTTCAGGAGTAAAAGCACATTAACTCAGGGAAAACACAGGATGGGTATTAATAAGCACCAAAACTATTAAAAAGCAGATAATGGGATCAAAAAAAGAGGAACGTGATACAAAAGTAATTACTAATGGCAGGTTAAGATGGCAAGATGTCAATGTCTGATATGTCCTCTGTGATTTTCCCATTAAAATATTTATGTAAAATCAGAAAAAAACTAAGTAAAATTACTGTAATATCATCAGACACACAGAGGGATTTCTACTTACAGCTGTGCCTATAGACCTGGATTAAGAAGCCACATTGATTGCCTACACATGCACTACCTTTTGTCCCAGAACAAAATGGCTACTCTGGAAATGACAGGGGGAGGTTTTAGCCTGCCCCCACAGGAAGCAAATCTGGGAAAGCAAACAAAGAAAGTCAACCCTAGAAAACCACATCAATTGGAAAATTTGACTGTCATTTCCTTATTAAAGAGGAGCTATTTCAAAAGTGGCTGGGGCTTGTCTCTCTTTTTTATTCCACGTAGTGCCTGTCTCTTCAAGTCCAGTCAGCAACTCCGTCACCTATACTCCATCATTGACCTACAGATGGCATGTCCCTATAAAAATGATATTTCTACAGGCCACAATTCCCCTGCTCTCCTCTCATAGAAAGAAGCTTATCAGAAACAATACAGTTTTCAAAAAATTGTCCATAGAAGGAAACAAGAAGTTACTGGAGAAAGATGCCAGAGGCAAAATGCCCAGAAGGAACAAGAAATACCATTATATAGGAAGGGCCAGATGACACCTGTCAGAAAGATACCTGCCAATGCATGCCAACAATGGCAGAATGGAGATGGGCTTCATTTGCACTCGGTTTTGAAGTGCCAACCCTTAGCCAAAATGATAGGAAGAATCCAGGAAATTGACAGCAGGCATAAAATGTTACTTGTTTCAAAAAAATATACGTGTTTCTGTATTTTTCTGGCTAAACAACCAATCCTCCTATATAACACATTTTAATTTCATACAAGTTCTATTTCATGGGGAAAACAATGTGATTTCTATATGTTTGAAAAGTGGGCTATAGTAATCATGTCACTTGGGAAATCATTTTTATGGTCAAGAACAGAAAAAAATAAAAAAATAAAAATTAAAAAAAAACAGACAATGTGTAGCATAAGGAAACTGCCCAGAGGCACTTTGTGTGTGGCACAAGTTCATAGTAGACCAGTTTAAGCTCAAAGGTGTCAAGGTAATGGAAAATAAGACTCATATGGTGCAGTCACCCTGAAAAGAGGGCAAACAGCCAGTGGCACCTAATCCTTATTCTTTCTTTGACTGTTCAAATTCGTTTTTGCCACACATCAAATTCAGACGCTGCTTTTCACACACATTAATTCCACAGGAAAAGCTGCATGTGTTTTTTTCCATATCTTTTGTCTCTGGTATTTAGACTCACAGAAGAGAAAGGCCAGAAAAGCCAATTTATTGTTCTAACAGCCTCTTTCTCAGGGGAATCTGGAAGCTAGAATTAAGCTTTGTAAATAGTGGCAAACAAAATTCTCAAATATCAGTATTTTAGTACCTGAAATAGTTTAATTCCAAATGTCTTTATAGTTTGCTTTATTGCATTGACATGCAAAATTCTGTTTTTTTTTGTTTTTTTTTTTTTCATGTTGCCTGTTTTCTTCAAGATTGTGCACTTTATTAACAATAATTCTAACACTGTTTTACATTCTCAAGGTGTTTTCCCAAACACCTCATTTGCTCTTAGGTAGGGCAAGTACAATTGTTATCTTTTTTGTATGTGAAGAAACAATCTCAGAGATGCTATGTGACTTGCAAAAATTGCATGACTAATAAGTAACAGATCTAGGGCCAGAACCCAGGGTTTTTCTTTTCTTTTTTTTTTTTTTTGACTCATAGTTCAATACTATTTTTAAAAAACGAGTGTATGTTTCTTTTTTAACAGTTTTAGCATCTGCATAGATAGAGGATGATGTATCCTACTAAAGTGACATCACCACTAAGATCATGTGAAAGCTGATAACTGAAATATAAATTTAGGAAGTTATTTCCCAAAAAAGAGTTTCTGAATGCACCTCCACTGAAATTAATTGCAGTCTCCTCTTAAATTGCTGAAATCTACGACCTCATTTTTGTTTGATGATTTTAGTTTATCGACTGCAAGGACTAGCCTTAGAAGGACCTCATAATGGTATTAAGGAAACTAATAAGAGCTACTTTTTAAGGCACCAAGGAACTACTAACATGGATGAAGCATGTACTGTGTGTCAGGCATGCTACTAAAAGTTTTGATTCATCATTTCAGTTATCAATAAAACAAATCAAAATTTAGGTACTATTTATCTCTTCATTTTACAGATAAAGAAACTTAGGCTGAGAGGTTAGGAAATTTCCCTGAGGTCATACATCTAAATAGCAGACACAGGAAATGAATGCAAGGGTCTTCAAAAAGTCAAACACTAAAATAGGTGTTCTATGTTCCAGGTGTTTGATAAGCATTTATTCTTTCATCTTATCCTCACAATAACCTTGCAAGTTAGGTATTTGCATTCCTGTTTCATAGAGGAGAAAGCTGAAGCTCAGAGATACTCATGAATGTCATTTTCTTCAAGGCCATATAATCAGTAGCAACATAGGAATTTGACCTCATCATAATTCTACTCACACTTGAGCAAATCTGGACCCAATATAGAGAAAGTTTACTAGAACCAGTTTATCCTTTTCTTTTCTTTTTTTTTTCAGATATTACAAGGGTACAAATGTTTTGGTTACATGGATTACTTTTGTACTGCGTGAGTCAATGTAATAAGTGTGCCCATCACCCAGATAGTGTACAGTGTACTCGTTAGTTATGATTTCACCCGTCCCCTGCTCCCCCCTCCCAGCAGCTAGATTTCTGTTGAGTTTTACTTCCATCCATGAACATTAGTGTTGATTGGTTAGTTCCAGTTTAATAGGGAGTACATGTTGTGTTTGTGTTTCCATTCTTTTTTTTTATTTCAGCTTATTATGGGGGTACAAAAGTTTAGGTTACATATGTTGCCCTTTCCCCCCTGCCCCAGTCAGAGTTTCAAGTGTGCCCATCCCCCAGATGGTGCTCATTGCACTCATTATGTATGTTTATACCCATCCCCTCCTCCTCCCACCCATCTGCCCGATGCCCGATAAATGTTATTCCTATATGTGCACTTAGGTGTTGTTCAGTGAAACCAATTTGATGGTGAGTGTATGTGGTGCTTATTTTTCCATTCTTGAGATACTTCACTTAAGAGAATGGTCTCCAATTCCATCCAGACTATTGTAAAAGGGATTAGTTCATTTTTTATGACTATTACTCCATGGTATACATATACCACATTTTATTAATCCACTCATGAATTGATGAGCACTTGGGTTGATTCCACATTTTGGCAATTGTGAATTGTGCAGCAGTAAACATTTGAATACAGGTATAGCTGATAAAATGACTTTTCTTCCTTTAGGTAAATACCAAGTAGTGAGATTGCTGGATCAAATGGTGGGAGTACTCTTAGTTCTTTGAGGAATCTCCATATTATTTTCCATAGAGGTTGCACTAGTTTGCAGTCCCACCAAAATCTGTGGGATTCAGCGAAATCAGTCTTAAGGGGAAAACTCATAGCCTTAACTGCTTACATCAAAAAGATAGAAAGACCACAAATCAACAATCTAATGAATCATCTCAAGGAACTAGAAAACGAAGAGCAAACCAAATGGAAACCCAGCAGAAGAAAAGAAATAGCTAAATTCAGAGCAGAACTAAATGAAATCAAAAACAAAAAAAATTACAGAAAATTATGGAAACAAAAAGTTGGTTCTTTGAAAAGATAAACAAAATTGATAGACCTCTCATTAGATTAAACAGAAATAGAAAAGAAAGGATACAAATAAGCTCAATCAGAAATGAAAAAGGAGATATTCATATTACAACTGATACCACAGAAATACAAAACATCACCTGTGAATACTATAAAAATCTCTATGCATATAAACTCAAAAACATTGAAGAAATGGAAAAATTCCTAGAAACACACAACCTCCCAAGGCTCAAACAGGAAGAAATAGAAATCCTGAACAGACCAATTACAAGCAATGAAATTGAAAAAGCAATAAAAAAATCATTTACCAAACAAAATTCTTGGACCAGATGGTTTCACAGCTGAATTTTAAGAGACATACAAAGAATTGGTACCCACACTGCAGAAATTACTTCATAATATCCAGAAGGAAAGAATCCTCCACAATTGATTTCATGAAGGTAGTATCACCTTGATACCAAAGCCAAGAAAGTACACAACAAAAAAGAAAACTATAGACCAGTACCCCTTATGAATATAGATGCAAAAATCCTCAGTAAAATTCTAGCAAACCGAATTCAGCAGCATATCAAAAAAATACTCCACCATGACCAAGTAGGCTTCCTCCCAGGAATGTAAGGATGGTTCAACATAAGTAAATATGTAAATGTGGTTTGCCACATAAACAGAAGTAAAAATAGAGGTCATATGATCATCTCAATAGATGCAGGAAAAGCATTAAACAAAATTCAGTACCCTTTTATGATAAAAACTCTTAACAAAATAGGCATAGATGGAATATACCTCAAAATCATAAACACCATATAAGAAAAACCCACATCCATCATCATACTGAATGAGGAAAAGTTGAAAGCATTCCCACTCAGAACTGGTACAAGACAAGGATGCCCACTGTCACCGCTTCTATTCAACATAGTGCTGGAAGTCCAAGCCAGAGCAATCAGGCAAGAGAAGGAAATTAAGCGTATGCAAGTGGGGAAAGAGGAGGTCAAATTATTACTCTTTGCTGACAATATGATCTTATATCTAGAAAACCCCAAAGATTCTTCCAAGAGACTCCTGGAATTAGTAAATAAATTCAGCAAAGTCTCAAGTTACAAAATCAATGTACAAATCAGTAGCATTCCCATACACCAACAACAGTCAAGATGAGAATCAAATCAAAGAGTTGGAACCCATTCTACTAAGTGAAGTATCACAAGAATAGAAAAACAAGCACCACATGTACTCACCATCAAATTGGTACTAATTGATCAACATTAACGTGCACATCTTGAAGTAACATTCACAGGGCATTGGGCAGGTGGAAGGAGGGAAGAATGGATGGGTAAATTAACATCTAACGGATGTGGAGTGTGCTGTCTGGGGTCTGGGCATGCTTGTAGCTCTGACTCAGGCAGTGCCAAGGCAATATATGTAATCAAAGCATTTGTACCCCTGTAATATTCTGAAAAAAAATTTTCCCTTAAAAAAAGGAATATAAAAAATAAATAAATTGGAGCTTATTGATCAACACTTATGTGCAGATATGGAAGTATAATTCAAGGGAAATCTAGCATGTGGGAAGGAGGAGGAGGGGATGGGTAAATTCACACCCAGCAGGTACAATGCACACTAACTCACTGAAGGACACACTTATAACTTGTACTCAAACTCTGCAAAAGCAAATAATATAACCAAAATGTATGTACCTTTGTAAAATTCTGAAATAAAAAATAAAAATAAATAAATAAATATTAAAAAAAAGAGGTAGTCAAGTCAAAGGCCCTGAGCAAAAACATTAGAGGAACCACCAATATTGCTGGAGCCAAGTGAGCCAGTGAGAGAATATCTAGTCCAGGCGTCATCAAATATTTTCTTTAAAGGGTTAGATAGCAAAGTTTTAAGCTGGTGGCCATATAATCTGTATCACTACTCAACTTTGCTGTTGTAGTATGAAAACAGCCATAGACAATATGAAAATGAATAAGTAGCTGTGTTCCAATAAAACTTTATTTATGGACACCGAAATTTTAATTTTGTATAATTTCATGTCATTAAATATTATTTTGTGTTTGAATTTTTGTAACCAATTAAAAATATATTAATAAAAACCATTTTTAGCTAGTGGGTTGTACTAAAGCAGGCTATGGACTGGACTTGGCCTGAAAGCAGTGCTTTACTGACCGCAGATGCAGGGAATGAGTGCAGAGATATAATGGCATAAAAGGCAGGGGAGGTGGGAGGTATGGAGGGTGTCAGATTTCGTAGGGCCTTGAAAATCCATTTTTAGAACTATGACCTTTACTCTGAGTGAAATTAGAAGACACTGGATTATTGTGAGCATAGGAATAACATCATCTAACTAAGTTCTCTTGAAGCAACCTGGTCTCTATCACCTCCATCCCCAGGCTCCATGCTCAACACCAACAAAAAGACAGTGAAACTGAACAACACTTATGTGCATATCTGGAAATAAAACTCATCAGAAATGAAGCAGGTGGGAGAGAGAAGAGGGGGTGAGTAAATTCACACCTAACAGGTACAATGTACAGTATCTGGATGATGGGCACTCTTATAACTTTGATTACTCAAACTGCACAAAAGCAATTTATGTTTCCACGTGTCCATCAATACTTGAGTGGATTAATAAAATGTGGTATATGTATACCATGGAGTACTACTCAGCTATAAGAAACAATGGTGATATAGCACCTCTTGTATTTTCCTGGAAAGAGTTAGAACCCATTCTACTAAGTGAAGTATCCCAAGAATGGAAAAATAAGCACCACATGTACTCACCATCAAATTGGTTTCACTGATCATCACCTAAGAGCACATTTAGGAATAACACTGATCAGGTGTTGGGCAGATGTGTGGGGGGGATGGGTGTATATATACATAATGAGTGTGACTCGCATTGTCTAGGGGATGGACATGTCTGAAGCTCTGACTCGGGGGCTGGGGGGACAAGGGCAATATACGTAACCTAAACTTTTGTACCCGCACAATATGCTGAAATAAGAAAAAGAACAAAAGCAATTTATGTAACCAAAACATTTGTATCCCTGTAATATTCTGAAATAAAAAAAGAACTTGTGATTTTCAGACAATGAAACTGTATTAAAACCTTAACTTTGCCCTTTTATTAAGGTGTGAACTTGGAAAAGTCATGTTGCCTCTTTGATGTGTCATTTCTTCATTTGGGATTGATAATATCTAATCCACAATATTTCTTGGAGATTCAAAGAGATAATGCACATAAAGCTCTTAGCACTGAGCCTGAACATAGTAAATAACACTTAGTAAATATTAGCTATCATTTTCATTTTTAATATTATTTCTCCTTAGTTTCTTTTCTCCTTGCTTAACCTCATCTCTCATCCTTCTTTTTCTTTCATTTCTTCCCTTTCAGCTTGAATTTTCTCCCTCTCTTTCTGTCCTTACCAATCCCAACTAAAACATAAAATACAAACCAATGGAAGTGTCAGTAAGTCTGTCACATTAATCAAAAGTTGGAATATGAATTGGTTATACTTTTTTTTGTTTGTTTTTCAGCTCATTAAGGGGGTACAAAAGATCAGGGGGTGGGGGGAGGGGAGGGGTGCACACCTACATGATGAGTGTGGTTATACTTCTTGATTTATTATTCTCCCATGTTTGTACACACATTTAGTCCATTTTGTTTGGTACAGGTAAAAATTATTACTAATTATATTATCAAATGTATGTAACCTATTCCTTAAATATGAACTCCTGCCAATATCTTTCTCAGTGAATTTAACTTATGAATCTTTTTAATTTTTCTATACTTAGGTATCTATCTTGGTAAACCAGTAGCTCTATATTTTCCTATTATATGAATTGCCATTAAGTTTACTGTCAATCTTTTCTGATTTTTTCTGTAGCCTCCTGTAAATATCCACACGCTATCTTTTCAATCTCCACTATACTTAATAACTACTTTGCTATTTTCTTTAGGAGTTAGCACTTTGTGATAGTCAGTCCACAAGATGGCCTCTAGTGATTCTCATTTCCCTGCATTTACCCCTCTGTGTAATCTCTTTCCCCAATGAATAGAGCTGACTTGTAGGTGGCAGCCATGATTAATATATCTTGCAGATATTCTACTGTAGAGAGCATACTTGGCCAAGGACCATAGCTGCTGCACTCTGAAATTCAGATTTTGCTGAAACCACAGCTCTCACAGGATGCTCCCAACCACATGATTGAGCATCATGGGGATCCTATGACAGATCCATTCCTGGGAGGTATTGAGCCCCTCTAATGGGCTACTTTGGATCAAGGACACCTGAATGGCCTTGTGAAACTTTTCTTAGAACTGAACTCCAGTCTAAGATGTTTCCACGTAACTTCCTTCCATTCCTTTTTTCTTCACTTAGAGGTCAGATGTCCATCATGGTTTGACAGCTTTCCAAGCCTCCTCTAGCTCCTTCTGTATTTCCCTCACAGGCATTTATCCTAATAAAATTTTTTGCACATATGACCTTTTGGGGGGCATTTTCTTCTCAAAGAACCCAAATTAGCACAAATGGTACTAATAGTGGTCCAAAAAAGCAGCTGATAAGATAGGGATTTGGAACTGGCTTTTCCACCACCTTGGGAGCATGAGAACACCAGATTTGTAAGCAGGTCATGTATAGTCACTGGCACAAGTTGGTGACTCAATTGCTAAATGTTTTACCAAGGCTGACTTTAGAAAATGTCCCAGTAGAAAAGAATGCTATGACAGGTACCATGGCACAGGCATTTGAAAAGTATGGAGCAAACAATGTCTACAAAGACAGCAGAGCCAACTGGCTAATGTTAATTTGTATTGACACTCTGCAAAAAGCATAATAAGAGATTAAGGGCCATCAATAAGTAGTTCATGGCTAAGTGTTAGAGCCATAGATCCTCTGTGGTCTGCTTTCAAAGAAGCTCTAATCCCTTGCAGAAGGGAAGGAATAGCTGAATGGCAGACTGAAAATCTAATTGTTATGATCACAGAGCTGCAGAAATGTTTGAATGTTCAAGGCAGGCCAGTTATATAAAGGTTAAGACTCTGTTGGGGAAACTCTGAAACCTCTGAAGTTTTAATGGAGATATCTGGATGGATGCCTCTGAGGGTGCTGACTCTGCAGTCACTCTCTAACAGATCTTGTGGAACTATAGACACGGCTTACCCTTCTTCAGTAAGACCTAGCACTTCCTCTGTGCTAGAAGATGCTGATGAGAATTATTTCCCACAAAGCAAGAAGTGTCCCTTCTCAGAAATTGCACACACATCCCCTCCTGGCTGCCAGGCTAATAGCAGGAATTGAATCCTAGCATAATCAGCTGAGAACATGTTGGGCCTTCAAAGAATGAGAATAGACTACAAAATAGAGTTGTAAAAATTAACTGTCATATACTGGCAAGAGCCAGTGAGCACTCCTGATATTGAATTTTAAAAGTGTTTTATCCAAAGAAGCCAGTGAGATTGGAAAAACAGGAATTAATTAACTTGTGGGCACTTCCTTGGGACATGGGTTATAACATTGTAGCAAATATCCCAGGGAATGGGGAAAAGTCTCTCCAGGGGGTGGTTCTGAGAGAAAGCAATAGCCCATGCTGAATGAGGTGCTAATGCCTGAGCTACTCTGTCATACAATAGAGGAAGAAATACAAAGTCTCAGGGAGGTGGTCAGACTGGAATGGCTAAGGTTATGGAAGGCCAAAAGACCTATTCAAAGATATTGTTCCCATGGGAGGGTCCAAAAGACACACCATTCATCAAGGCCATCAAGAATGTGCCCCTTAGAGGGGCAACAGTATCACTAGGAAGTGGTGGTGGCTCCGTTCTGCTGACCAGGGATGATGGTGGGAGAGGTGGTCTCAGAGCTGGGTTAATTAATTTCCATGAGGTTGACAGATACTTGAAGTAACAGAGGAAAAGGAGCAGGGCTTAACTTCCAGAAGCCAGGAGACCACAATTACCATAACAACCAGCAATGTTAGATGAGCATCCAAGGAGGGTTTACTCACAGGGAGTTGTGAATTTGATTAATAGAGGCATATGGATGAACATACAGGTGAGGACACAAAGAATGAGGATTTATGAATCACACATTAATGCTTACCAGAGAGGCACTGAAAAATGAAGTACTCAAAAGGACTTGACCAGTTAATATCATTAGCCAGCCCAGAACTGGCACAATGGGCACATGCACACAGAGGCCCCAGTGGTAGAGACTGTATGTGCACCCAACAGCATAGATTCCCACTTATCAAAGCTAACCTAACTACTGCTGCCTCTGAATCTCCAATGTGTCAGCAACAGGAAGCAACAATGAGCTCCCTAAATGGCATTTTCCTCAAAGAAGCCAAGCTGAATACATAAGGCCCCTTTTATCTTGGAAGGACCAGTAGTTTGTCTTCAAAGGAATAGAAAGCTATTCTAGGTATGGGTATCACTTTTCAGCTCATAGAGCCTCAGCCTGCACCACTATTCAGGGGGTTACAGAATACCTACTCCACAGGCAAGAAATCCCATATACTATTGTGTCTGAACAGAGGGCCCACTCCACAATGAAAGAGGTGCAGTAGTGTGATCAACATGCCATACCATCCAGAACTAGCTAACTTCACAGAATTCTGCACTGGGTCTCTAAAAGTGCAAATGAAGCATGAAATCAGAGGCAGCATTCTGAAAGGATGTGGTACCATCTTTGAAGATGCAGTATATTCATTAAATCAAACACCCCTATGTGGTGTTATGTCCCCAATAGGAAGAATACATGAGTTCTAGAACTAAAAGATAGAATCTGGAGTGACCTCACTTACCATCACTCTCAAAGACCCACTTGGTGACTTTGTGATTCTTGTCCCCACTGAGCTATCTCTGAGCTCTACAGTGTTGGAGACTCTGGTGCCCAAAGGGGGCACCCTCTTGCCAGAGAACACAGCAAATATTCCCATTGAGCTATATATTTTAGTTGCCAACAGGGCACATTTACTTGTGCCCAGGGACCAGCAGGCAAGACAAGGAGTCACTGTACTGGCAGGCATGATTGAGCCAAGCAGCAGGGCTTCCTTTACACAATGGGGACAAGGAGAGATATGTGAGGAACCCAGATGACCTGCTCAGGTCCTTGACCCATTGTAACTGTGAACAGAAAAGTGCAGAGACTGCAGACTGAGAAGAGCATGATTACCAAGGACTCAGACTCCCCAACAATGAAGGTTTGAATTCCATAACCAAAACCTGCCGAAGTGATTGCTGAAGGTGAGGGGGATTTAGAATGAAAAGTGGAGGAGGGAGGGGAGGGAATAAATTCCAGCTGTGCCCCCAAGATCAAATGCAGAGTTGGGTACCGTGGTTTGTCCCACTAACCTTCCTGTTCTAAGTTTCTCCTCAGAAAGAGAGGCCCACAGGAACCATAGACAAGCTACTTTCCAAAATCGTGTGGAGAAGTAAAGTTGTGTGGAGCAAAAGGTTGACTGTGGTAACTATGAGAATACACATTGTAGATCACCCACTACAAGCTACATTATTGATTGAGAGACCCATCTACTGTGCTCTGATATCTACCACCATATTTATACCAAAGTTACACTTCCCGCGGGCTTCTCTCAACCTGACGTAGTACAGCTGAGATAATAAAACAGGCCTGTTACTGGGATATGTGCTTTGTCAAACCTTCCTAAGAACTACACTGTAAACCAAGATGCTTCCACTCCTATCCTTCTCTCTTTCCTTCACTCAGATTCAGACTTGCATAGTCTGTCAGTGTTCTCGGGGACTGTCAGTTCTCCTAGAGTCTACTAGCTCCTTCCCCATTTTTGCTAAAAGGAGTTTTGCCCTATGAAGTTCATGCACATTTAATTACATCTTAATGTCTATTTCTCAGAGGTCCTGGAGTATCATACTATAACCAATAGGATATTGCAGAAATAATGGAGTATGACGTCTGAGGCTAGATCATAAAAAGCAGTGTGGCTTCCTCCTTGATATTTCTTGGATCATTCATTCTAAAGAAGCTGGTTGCCATACCATGAGGATACCCTAGTAGTCCTAAAAAAGATCTATTAATAGGTTGGGAGGAACTAAAGCCTCCTGCCAACAGCTGACATAGGATTTGCCAGTCATGTGAGTGAGTCTTGTAAAAGGATTCTCTAGTCCTAGTCAAGCCTTCCAGTGAATATGGATTATGTCAACATCTTGACCGTGACTTCATGAGAGATCTTGAGCCGAAACCACTCAGCTAAACCACTCCTGAATTCCTGACCTGTAGAAACCGTGTGTGACATTAACTATTTTCATTATATTATGCTGCTAAATTTAGGGGCCATTTGCCATGCATCTAATAGATAATTAATACATACCTTCAGGTGAGATATTCTTTCAAAAATTGATATAAATCAATGGTTATATCCCAAAAAATGGCTATGAATGTATTTTACCTTTTTGTGAACAAGAAGAGAAGGCAAGCTCAAGGTTACAGTGTGGTATGAGTTAAAGTCCACAAGGAAATTCCAAATTCAGTATCCCATTAATGAGTGAGTTCTATGAGTGCTGTTAAAATAGTCTCAGGTAAAAAATCAAATATTAGAATCATAGATATTTTTAAAAATATTAATGATGAATAATGTCATAAGCATTCCTATATGTGATTTTCCATCAAGCCTCAGGCCTTCTTACCTCACAATTATTCAAAGAGTGAACTCTGGATTTCCAGTAATGATCATACATTATTTATTTCTTAGGAACCAATGCCCTATCAGTAAAACATGTCATTAAGAAATGATGGCTTAAAGAAGAAGGCATATTATATAGTCTTAGGATGGAAAAGTGAGAGAAAAAGTGAAACTAATTATTTCTTTGTATTCCTTGGAAGGCCAGAGGTAAACTTGGAAATGGATTTCAGCCAAATGTACTACTAATCTTTGGTTGGGATGCTTTAGTGCCATTCCCATTTGATGGTCACACAAAACCATTTACATGTCCAAGTAAATGTCACACTTCACACTCAGAATTGATTGTTGTTATCCAGAAAGAACAGTGAAACCATAAGCAATACTGAAAAACTTCTAAATTTCAAAATCACAATTTTAGGATAATTTAAATATAAATGACTGACATCTTAATGACTGTTTTAAAATAGTTCTGAATGTTTAACAGCCATTACCAATTTATGGAAGCTCTGCTCATTTTATTCTTAAGTTATTCATTTCACCTTAAGTGGTGGTTTTCAGGGGGGAGGGGGAATTTTGCTCCCCAGAGACATTTGTCAATGTCTGGATATATTTTTCGGTTATCCTAGCTTGAGGGAAGGGGGAGACACGGGTAAAGGGGCATGCTACTGACATCTAGTGGGTAGACGCCAGGGATGCTAATCAACATCATACAATGCATGAGACAGTCCCCCACAACAAAAAATTACCTAGCCCAAAATATCAGTAGTGCCCAGGTGGAGAAACTCTGATTTAGAGATTCCAAATAATTTCTTTAAGCTGTTTTTGCAAACAAGGTATAAGTACAAAAGCAAAGCTTCTTCTCAATTAAGCTTTCGTAATTTTGCTCACAAAATTCTACATATTAAAAGGGCAAACTAAAGTCACCACTACTAAAACCAATGCTAGATAAAAATATTCAGCTCCATGCCAAAAGTTGGAAGACATGTTTGAACCAATGAAGCACTAAAATAAAAAGGAAATGTAAGCGGTTTTTGTTGTTTTCACAACATCTCTGTATTTGTTTACCACAAGTTTAGTGCCTTAAAACAACAAAAACTTATTTCATACAGTTCCATAGATCAGAAGTCTGACATGGGTCTTGATGTGCTAAACTCAAGGTGCTGACAGGACTATATTTCTTTCTGGAGGCTCTAGAGGAAAATCCATCTTTGCCTTTTCAAGATTCTAGAGACCTCCCACATTCCTTGACTCCAGGCTTCCTTCCTCCATCTTCAAAGATAGGGATGTCACGTTGCATTCTTCTCACATAGCATCTCTTTGACCACTTCTGTTGCCTTCCTCTTCCACTTATAATTACATTGGTCCCACACAATGACCCAAGATAACCTCCCTATTTTAAGGTCAGCTGATTAGCAAACTGAATTTCACCTGCAACCTTAATTCTGTTTGCTGTGGAAGGTCATATATTCATAGGTTCAGGGGATTAGAACGTGGATATCTTTAGAGGGGAAATTACTCTGCCTACCACAATATCACATACAAGTAAAATATTAGAAGGTTCAACATTCACCAATGAGTACAAAGAGAAAGGCGGTCTGCATTCAACAGCTTGAACTTAATTCGCTGTTTTGATATTATATTCAAACATTAATATATCATCTTTGATCTGATTAAGTCCTTGGTTACAAATGCAATCAACCCTTTCTTACAGGGAGACACACACTGTAACATATTCACTAAGTCCCAATGGACAAATGGATAGTGTAGATACAGTCTTTATATCACATTGTAATTAGAGATTAACCTCAACTTCTGAACTTGGTCCTCTATTTTGCTCTAAAATTTTCTACTGCTGTTAAAAAATTTTTTTCTATCTCTCTCATATCAGCTTGTCTAAGATCGTCACATTAGGCAGGTTGATACCACTTAAGAACTTAAGAATTCCTCTGGGCTGCCTTATATTTCTAGAAATAACCCATGTAACATCTCTTTCTATTATATTAGTCTCTGTGGACCTGAAAATATTACAAAGGTCTTTTTACTGGGGGGGAAGTCATCTGTCACTGGCTGACTTCTGTAATCATGTTAAAAATATCAGAAAGGCACAGAAATGTCTACAGTTATAATGGCTATAACTTCTACCAGGTTCCAAGTCTATATGCAATTTCCTTCTTCTTACACATCAGATAATTCAACACCAGGTGCCACAGGATAGTCATTATTGGTAAGTTATTGAGTTATCTCAATAGAAGAATTCCCAGACCAAAAGCAAATTGTCTAGGTCCAGGAGAGAGAAAGATTCTCAGGTGTTAACAGCCCTGTTACTCAGAATTACTGTAAAATGGATTAAGTGACAGTTCTTACCATTTAACCATTTGTCTGTCTGAAAGGATGATTCAGACTTTTCAGCATGACTTCTTGACTTTAAATACCATAAGAAAGAATCATTAAGAAGAGTTTTCACGTGTTCTTCTGTAAACAAATTTGAGTTTTATGGAATAAAAATTATTTGTTTAAGAAAGGAACAGATAGAGTTCAAGACCAGCCTGAGCAAGAGCGAGACCTCGTCTCCACTAAAAGTAGAAAGAAATTAGCTGGACAACTAAAAATATACAGAAAATATTAGCCAGGCATGGTGGTGCATGCCTGTAATCCCAACTACTCGGGAGGCTGAGCCAGGAGGATTGCTTGAGCCCAGGAGTTTGAGGTTGTTGTGAGCTAGGCTGACGCCACGGCACTCACTCTAGCCTGGGCAACAAAGCAAGACTCTGTCTCAAAAAAAAAAAAAAAGAAAAAAGAAAGAAAGAAAGAAAGAAAGAAAGAAAGAAAGAAAGGAAGGAAGGAACAGATACTGTCATAAATTCAATCCAAAATATTCTTACCTTATCATCAGCAGAGAAATAAATAAATAAAACATAGCTATGATATTAGTGTTATAAGTTTATTTGGCATGCATCATCACAAATCTGTTAATTCACTCATATTATCAAAGAGACATATTTTTCCTAAAGGTTTCTGACATGATTTATATTCATATACAGGGTACTTAGTGTTTAGACATTTTTTAATAACAAAGAATACTTGAAAGCATATAAATGCTACTACTGATAGATACTTTTATAACATCTACCTTTGTGTACATACACTGAATCCAGTGATTAGAAACATGTTGGAAGAAAACATGCACACTTCATTATCTAATATAATTGGTGTGTAGAATAAAACCTAAGCTAGTTTTTGTCATACTGTCAGAGTCAATGAATATCTAAGGTAGTTTCAAACTGAAGTAAATGCACCTCAGCAATAACTGCTTCAGGAGACTGTGACCTTATGTAATTCGATATTTCTATCTTGGAACAATTATGTTAATAGTAAGTTTTTCTTACCTTGGCTAGACAGCATGACATTGGTGTCATCTATTCTGTTAGAGTGACCTTCTAGAGATATTAGTAGGTTTTTCAAGGCCATTTGAGTGATCAACTTTTGACCTCTCTGGAAGAAGTCTTCACTGAACCAAATCATTTCTGTAATCATCAGTGTTAGCTCAGAGAAAGGTTTAAGATTAAGGGCCAAAAATTTATGAGGTAGTCATCATAGGAAATAAATCTGTAACTCCTAAATGGCACTGCTTGCCAACTTACTTCAACAGCAATTGGCTAATTACCAGTTACCCTCTCATTAGAACCTTTGAAAAAAAAAAAAGAGCAGAGGATTGATACCATTTTCTGAATAAGTCTGATTTTGACATAGTTAGTATATGATACATCCATTAGAAAAACAAGTTGAAGCTCATTATTCTCTCCTTATTTGATATTTGCTGCTTTATCACGATAAACTGTACTGGGAAAAATATATTCATTTTTTTAATTTAAGGGTTTCCATTTAGTCATCTGTGGTTTCTCCACTAAGTAATTGAGTTAGTTTACTTTTCTCCTTTGTAACAACAGATATGGGATAAGGTTATATTAGAAAATTGAATTAGTATTAAGTATTCATGCATTCTTAAAAAGAGACTTTGAAAGATTAAATCAGAATGGATGATTGAAATTTTGCTTTTACTAACTGTGCTATTTTTACATGTATGCCAGTATCAACTTTTGTCTCATGTTGGCATATTTATCTCAAGTTTCCTCATTTTGTTGCCCATTTTCTCATTAAAATGTAAAACGTAAAGTTCCCACTATGGTGCCTCACACATGGTAGGTAATCAACTATTTTACCTATTTTTGTTTTTATACACTTATATACAGATATGTTAGTCACATGTCTTAATAGATATTTTATATAGAGAATAAATGACTTGTAACATTACCATATTGTTTACCCTCAAACACTCCATCCATATCATTTCCCGACATATATCTAGAAAGGGTATTTTTGAATTGAAGCTGGAAAAAAATAAAATACTACCATTTATTTAGTGCTTACTATGACAATCATCATAATAAGCCCTCCATATATTACTATGGACTGAATGTTTATGAACTCCCCAAATTCATATGTTGAAATCCTAATTCTTAATGTGATGGTATTCAGAGTTGTATATACTTTGGGAGGTAATTAGGTCATGAGAGTGGGCTCTCATGAACACATTAATGCCCTTTCAAGAAGAGACAGGAGAGAGCTTGATTCCTCTCTCTCTCTCTATCTCTCTCTGTTCTCCCATATAAGGATACAACAAGAGAACAGCCAGCTGTAAACCGTAAACTAGGAAGAGTGGCCTCACCAAACATGGAATGTGCTGGTGCTGTAATCTTGGACTTCCCAGTCTCCAGAACTGTGAGAAATAAATGTCTGTTGTTTATGCCATTCTGTCTATAGTATTCTGTTACAGTAGACCAAACTGTCTAAGAAACATACATTATATCATTTATTAATAATATGCATAAAAAAACTCAATAAGTTTTGTTATTATTAAAGCCATTTAACAGATAAAGAAACGGAAGTACAAAGAGCTTTAATAGCATACACAGGATCACATATTTTGATCATCAGGCTGAACACGTAACATGAGCTCCTGCCCATATGACCTCTGAATCAAGCCAACCCAAGACGAAAGTCTAACATCCATAGACACATTTTTCAAATCATGTCTGGTAAGTTCTGTTACAACCTAAAGTGACAACCACTCTTAACTCTCCCACTAAGTTAGTAGGATAACATTAAAGTTTAAATAAAAAGACAAGTCAGATAATGTCTTCCATTTTTTATATACCCTAGTTGTCCCCAGTGGGGTTGTTATTATACACACACAGAGGTTTCAATAAGTTTGTGTATCTGATATCTTTGAGGGCAGAAGTTGGTCTTATCAGGCAGAAAAAAACAATGTATTGACTACTCACTCTATTCAGAGCACTATAATTAATCCTATGGGAAGGGACAAGGAAAGTAATAGACACCATTTGTATCTCTTTGTATAAATTCAACCAATTTGATTGCATGAAAACTGTTGGAAACATTTTCCAGATATCTGTTTACTTTTAAATGCATTAAAGATGTGATGTGCAATAACATAGCCACTAGGAATACGTGGCTATTAAGAACTTTAAATGTGACTAGTGTCACAGGTGAAAAGATAATATTTTGAATATATTGATTTAAATAAAGTGCATTATTAAAATTAATTTCACAAATTTGTTTTTATATTTTTGGATTGGCTACCAGAAAATGTAAAATTACATATGTGACCCATGTTATATTTCTCCTGTACAGTGCTATGACCAAAGCATGATATATAGAGTGTGGAATTTTATTTTTGGTAGTGGTGGGGTGACAATTTTATGATCAGAGGTTTCATATGTTTTCTTGCTCACTCTAAGCCTGTGTGGGTATGAATTGGATGGTAGATATGGAATATTCATTGATATCTTTTGTGCACTTTGTAATAATTTTATACTTTTCATCAAGTACTATTTCCTGTAAAATTAGATTTTTCTTCTATTTGTGAAACATACAATTACCACTAATTAGGAAAAGCAAGGCAGGAAGTCAAGTATCTTAACTAATTCAATTGGGTAATTTAGTTCCTACTAGGGTATGATGAAATCTTACATTCACTTCACTATAGAATAGTCCTGATCTTTAACCCATCCTTGGTTTTGCTAGTTTATGACAGATAATTAATTGTTCGTTCAGTTATACCATGATCAGGTAATGATGTTTGCCTAATTATAAATA
Source organism: Eulemur rufifrons (assembly GCF_041146395.1). Lineage (NCBI taxonomy): Eukaryota > Metazoa > Chordata > Mammalia > Primates > Lemuridae > Eulemur > Eulemur rufifrons. The sequence continues at coordinate 73,802,821 of NC_091012.1, forward strand.
GAATGCAGTGATTATGAAAGGGAGGGAACAACTGTTTTTGATCGAATACTACTCTCTTGCTTTCTCATTGAAGATACAACATATATGATTACTGGATAGTTTAATCTTCTTCATGTTATTTTTAATTCTATTATCCTTGGTAAAATAATCAACTATATTTATTATATTGAAGGATATTATATTGAAAGACATGAGTTTACTAGAAATCTCACAATAAGGGGGCACCATATCATCAGAATGTACTAAGGCCAAACAACAGAAAGGGATATACCAGGATGATCAAAGTTTGGAGTGTATGTGTAACTTTGGTAAAGACAGAAATCTTGTGGAAAATGCAGTCAACTCCGTAAAATATTCTAGGGTAGTGGTTAATAACAGATTTCAGAGTCAAAATATTTGAGTTTTAATGCAGGCTCAACATCCTAGTTATTTGACCTTTGGCAAGTTATTTATCTGTAAAATGTGCTTGAAGTTCTTTATCTGAAAAATGACGTAAATAGTACTACCTACCTCCAAAGTTTATTGAATGATTAAATGAGTGAATGTAGGTAATGGGGTTAGCACATCACCTGGAAAAAATGTATTGCTTAATCAGTGTAAGCAATTATTATTATTACATGAAGGGGAATTTGGATATAGTACATTGTAAACTATATATAATGTGATCATATCAAAAATGTAACTGATTAGCAGGATGTAACTTCACTTTGACATAAATATATCTAAAACAATTCTCTGAATTCCTGTATCTTAGAGATCCTGAGCCATACAACCCAAGACCAGATTATTCACTGACTTGTATTGTTCTCAATTTGTTTAGTTTATATATATCTTTTCAGGTTGACAAGAAGCATCTTAAAAAAACACCTTGTGGCCAGGTGTGGTGGCTCATGCCTGTAATCCTAGCACTTTGGGAGTCTAAGGCGGTAGGACTGCTTGAGCCCAGAAGTTTGAGATGAGCCTGAGCAAAATAGTAAGATTCCATGTCTACAAAAATTAGAAAAATTAGCTGAGCATGGTGGCACACACCTGTAGTCCTCGCTACTCAGGAGACTGAGGCAGGAAGAGTTTGAGGTTGCAGTAAACTATGATGATGCCAATGCACTCTAGCCTGGGCAACAGAATGAGATCCTGTCTCAAACCAAAAACCAAAAAGAAACAACAACAACAACAACAAACAAACAAAAACAGGACTTCTACATTCTTCCCGTTCTTCATAGAACCTCAGTCCATGCTGGGCACATAATAGAGGGATTATAACCAGTTGTTAGTTTACTGTGATAACTTCCTGAATTCAGTTGGAAAAAATAAAATTTTTCAGCTTAATGTTTAACCTCCTAAGTATATCTTCCCCACTTAGGATCTCCTTCCATATGCATCTATGCCCATCTTATTGTAAAGATCTCCAATGTGAGGGATCTAAAAACCTTGTTTACAAGCTTACAAGCTTGTTCAGTGTTTGAGCTCTCTGACAGACAAGATGGCCTTTCAGTTTTGTTAAATTCTATACTTGAAGATAGAAATGTGTCATTTAATTTTCTATCTTCCCATCAAAATATCTTAAATGTTTTCCCTACACTTTTCTCCCTGTCACTGCTTTTGTTTAATTTTTTTATTAGTTTTAATTGACACATAATAATTGTACATATTTATGTGGTATAGTGTGATATTTTGATACGTTTACAATGTTTAGTGATCAAATCAGGGTAATTAGCATATTCATCACTTCAAACATATCTTTTTTTGTGTTAGGAACATTCAAAATCTACTCTTCTAGCTATTTGTGAATATACAATAAATTATTTTTAATTATAGTCATTCTACAGTACTATAAAAAACTAGAACTTATTTATTGTATCTAGCTGTAATTTCGTGTCCAGTAACCAACCTCTGGCAATCCCCCTCCATGCTACCCTTTCCAGCCTCTGGTAACCACTATTCTACTCTCTACTTCTATGAGATCAACTTTTTTTAGCTTCCACATATGAGTGAGAACATTCTATACCTGTCTTTCTGTGCCTGGATTATTTCACTTAATAAGCTTCTGACTACCTTCATTATGCTTTGCTTTTTGATATTCTATTACCTCAAACAACTTCTGATTAAATTGCATTCATTTTTTATTTGTCTTTCACAGAATGAACATATTTTTGAGGATTATCTGATATTCAGATTTTGGGCTAACTGGCAAATCTGATAGCAGCTACACACTTAATCCTTTCTTCTTTTATTAATTTCTTCTTTATTTTGCACAAGAAACAAATGTGCAAAAACTTACAACACTAAAGCAAGGTCTCATGTTTTAGTGTGCATGTAAGCTACCTGGAAGTCTTGTTAAAATGTAGATTCATGATCCCAATCCACAAGTATTTTGACGTCAAGATTAGGCCGGGTCCCAGAAATTTGCATTGTGTAGGTACTCTCATCTAATTTTTATGCAATTAATACAAATAAGACGCTTTGAAACACCATACAATTAAAAAAGTAATTGATATAATAATGAGGTTTAAACTATATCTTTTATTGTGACTGGGAAAATGTGAAATGTTTTTATTAAATTCAGACTAAATCAGAAATGTTAATCTATGGGCTTTAAAATCAGATAAATAAATGACTATATTAAAATATGCAGTGAAAATTTTATTTCCATCAGTTTTACATATTTTGATGAAATAAATAAAAATAAAATAAGTAATGTTAATTTAAAATAAAGACTGTATCTCTATTCCCTCACATGTAATTTGCCTTGAAATTATAAGCCATAATTTTAGTCAAATGGAATAGTAATTCTCCAAACTGCTGAATTTATCTCAGCAGCCTCATCAGGTTGAATCTTCCTTATCAGTTAATCATCGATGGCAATTTTCCACTGAGAAAATGGTCCAGTTCTAGTATTTGCATTATCTAAAAAAAATGATGAATAATCTGTTCCATAATTACCAAGGAAACATATCCTTTCTTTACTCACCATTCCCTTCTTTAATACATTTTAATGTTACCAAGTTGAGTAGTCAGAGTATATCAGAGTGTGTTATGACTTTTACACGTGATCATTTTAACCATAAATATTTCTCAATTTAATAAAAATGTTTATAGGTTATTGACAGCATTTGATGTTTTAAAAAATTAGAAGATGTTGTAATTTATTGTGTGTGTTTAGTGATTATTCATTATAGAAAGCAAATAAATATAAAAATTATAGTGAAATCCATCTGTATTTCATCAGTTGTATTAAAACAAGTCATTCATTGCCAAGTTTATTAAAGAAGAAGAAAAAAATTATTTTTTGATCTTCATTGATTATTACCAGTAAGTAATACAGAGTAGGACAACATTGTCAAGTGCAATACATTATGACACTACCAACACACTGTCAGTGCCTGGGCTTAAAAGTTTAAGTATCACCAAATCTCATCCCCATAATATTTTTGTTTTTCCTATTTTTTCTCATAATAAAAGAACAGTTATTGTCCTACTATGCTATAACATTAGGAGAATGTGCTTTTGTAAATATGTTGCAAAAGAGTAACTGAATTCTAAGCCTAAAATTTTCTATTTTAAGCAGAGATATCTGCAGCATTACTTAAACAAGCAGCAAACTATAGTGTTGGTTGCTTTGTGACATTTGCCAGGATAAAAAAAATCGAGATGAAGGCATACTAAACTAAAATGAAAGTATCAATATCACAACATTTTTAGTGGTTACTGTAAACATCTGGGAACATCAAGTGTCAAAATCAAGGGCTCTAGAGCCAGCCTTATCTTAAGGAGTGTTTAATACTCAGTGGAGCTCTGATGGGAAAGAACTGCTCTTTCAGAGAATCTGGTGGTTATTATTAGTTACTGTAATTAAGCTTATTTTAATTTGTGAAATCTAATTAAGCCAATATTTTCCTGCAGAGAAAAAAGTAGTCAAATATATTCATTAGAATAACTTTATTATTCAGTTTTGACACTACAGGCTGGTGGTATGAAAAGCCTTTTTGGGGAGACCAACCTGGATATATGATCAGATAAAACATTTAAAGAGCAAATTTTAAACTCAAATCACTTCTGCAAAGGAGTGGAGAAAATAATTTTCTGTTATTTAATGAGCTCTTCATTGCAATTTTTTGTAGTAATGCTACTCTTCTCACATGTTCACCAAACCTGTCATATAAAGTCAGAATTCTTTGTTAAGTACACCCCTTTGTGAATTGTTTCCTTTTAAGAATCTGTTTACACATCCCCCTGCTTGGGTATCTTTAAAATTACATGTACAAAGGTATTTAGATATATAAGAGACGTTAAAGCAAACTTTGGGGTGAATATAACAGAGAATTACAAGAGGTATCCCAATATTCTCCTTCCCTCTTTGACTTTCATTATACTCTCCTAAAATTCACTGGAATCTGCTTCAGTTTATGAAGGCATGCATGCTTCATGAAAGGAAAAATAAGGAAAAGAAAATACAAAACAGAGGTGCTTGAGGTGTTTGTTTGTTTCTTTGTTATTTATTAGCTTTGGTTTTGGTTAAGGCTTTGGGAATTTTTGGATAACATTTAATGATTGTTTCTTACTTAGAAGGAACCATGGTAGGTCCTTGACTACATAAGTTATTACATATAAGCTTCACAACTATCCCAGGAGGTATGTCCTATTATAAGTCCCATTTTATATATGAGAACTGTGTTTAAACTTTCCTTATCCCCTCTGTACATTCCAAAGGCCTCAGATTTAAAATTATCCAGAAATGTGTCTTTTACCTCAAACATCATGATTGCCAGTATTCCTCAAACATAACTCCATGGAAAGTACATTTCCAGTACATTTTAGAATTTCATTATAGCATGTGCTCTTCTTTTCTTCCAGCCCTCTGTGCTTTTAAGATTCACTGGACAAATATAATTACAATTGTAGCCTTGAAATTAGCAAGCAAGCAAAACAATGTGAAAACATTACTATGCATATGACTCAGAGGAGTGGTATGAGTTAAGGTGAACCTTTTTTGTTTGGTTTTCATCTTTATGATTATTAAAGGCAAAGCAAATTTTTCAATTTAACTTTAGCCATCTTTACTATCCAGGACTGAAATAGACCTTCCTAATATGTATCAAATGCTAAAAGTGGTAATTACCAAGATCCTCTCCCTTCATGCTTAGCTCAGGTCAGCCTTCAGATAGTGATGTTGTATCAAACTTGAGGCACTTTGTGTTCACCAGAAATAAGTCATTGGTATTGCTATCACTTCTGCCACCTGGTGCCATCCCCAGTCACCTTCACCCTCCTGGATGGGAACCCACGAAGCATGTCGCACACCTTTCTAGTGTCCATACCTATAGACTGTATGACCTTGGGAAAATTACTTAACTCTTCTGTGCCTCATTCTCCTTATCTGTTAAGTAACGTTAATAAAAGTTCCTACTTCATAGACTTGTGAGAAATTAGATAAATCTGAAAGCACCCAGCATGCTGCCTAGAAAGCAATTATAGTCAAGTCTGGAAATAGTAGAGAAAAATCTTTTCTAAAATTTGTGCAACAATCAAAATAGAAACTCTAAAAGAATAATCTGCCAAGGCTAAACCCTAACACAACATTATATTCATAACATTAGTCTTCCTCTCTATCTCTTCACCCTTAATCAACATGTTCATTTAACTAGCAAGAGTATACCCATAAAATTTTCTCTTATGCTCAGGAGAACAAGAACATTAGGTAACTCCTCTCCTATAATTGCTGTGGTCAGTCAAAAACTACTGCTTGGTTCACATTTCCCAGAGAAGATGGAGCCTAGTCATAAGCATCAGTTAGTTCTAGGGCAATATTTTCCTAAGTATCGACATTAGACTACCTTTTTCATAGTCACCTGAGGTGGTTGTATTAATAAAAACATGCAGATTCCTGGCCCTCACCCCAGATTTACTGAACCACCTTTTGGAGTGGGGTCCAGAAATACATATGTTTTACAAACCCTCAAATGATTCTTATATATGACATCATTTGGAACCATTGCTCTAGAAAATACTATTTATCGAAGGATAAAACCAGGATCATTGAGGGCAGGTTCTGATTCAGGAGGGGAAAATTCAAACCTAGATAGCTCTCCATGAAAAGCAACTAATGAACTTATGGTGTCAAATCACATCATAAGAAATTACTTCCCATGGGTCCATTTGTACTCTGGTCTTTGTAAATCAGAGGCATCATGATTTCAATTATGTCACACTTTAGAGAAATCTAAAACTTGTGATTTAAAAAATAATAAAAAAAGTATATAAAGCAGTGTCTAGAATGCATTATTGATTTTATTGTTCATCTCAATTAGAGGTTGGATGGAAATGTGTTAGGGACATCTTCAGACATTTCCATTTTAATAATTCAACAAAACTGATTCCCATCATTTAAACTTGTAATGATATACTCACCTCTGGGAAATGCAGCAAGTGTTATTTAACAGTATACTCCTACACCTTGCATCAAGGCATCCTTAAGAGAATGAACCACTTTTAGTCCAGTTGTTGAGGGCAATACAGCTCAATGATAAGAGCTTAAATCGCATCTCTAGGCACAAATATTTTTAAAGGCAACAGAGATAATGGAGTCACACTATCAGAAACAAAGATATCTGCAGTCTATGCTCTGAGCTACTGTGAAATTGTACTTGTAGCAGAAATATGATATAGAATTGTGAGTACTTTCAACCATTTTAAGCAAGCTACCAAAATCCATAAATTCCTCTCCGGAAATTGTTCTACAAAATCAATACAAATTGCTAATTTTAGCAACCTTTGGTTGTATTGGCTCTCCAGCACTGATTCATTCTCATTCCAGCAAATATAGCCCAGTTTTACTCTGTGTAACAATCCTCTTGTTCTAAGTATCCACACTTGCACTCAAAATGACTCCTTCCTTGGCTTTTTGGACTTGCATGTGATTTGGTTCTAGTAAGATTTTCCCATATTCCTGGCCAGAGTTATTGGTTCCAATTCTGTCAAAGTCAATGAGACTTTTGTCAGGAATTTTAAGGCAAATGTAGGCTCTTTGCCCACTAGATTTAAAGCTAGGCTAATATATAATGGGTCCTGGAACATTTGGCAGCGCCTTGACACCACAGGAAACCTGAAACTGATGCCAACAAAGCCAAAACTGTATTAAAAAATAATTAAATGTCAATTACAATATTTAAACCCTAAACTCATCCTTTCCTTCCTAAGCCAACAAACCCCCGAAATTCTAGCTACATTAGTCAATATTTACCTTTTTACCTAGAGCACTCATGGATTCTATGAAGTGTCACGTTATTATTAATCTTTCTAAATAGTAAAACTAGCTGTGAGTACAAGATGAAGGCTGAATGGTTTTAAAAAAGCAATTCACTCAGTAAACATCTATTGAATGCTTGCTCTGTACTTACGGACTCATTATACCATATTTGAGTACACCAATGACTTTCAAACTAGATACTACAGCACAGGTACTGTAAATATTTTATTCTAACACTCCTTTTAAAAATAATATTTTTGGAGAAGGCTAAGATGGAGGACTAGAAGCAGCCCACACACACTGCTGTCAAGGAGAAGATCAAAATTTGCAAGTAGATGTCAACCTACAGATCGGTCATCTTGAGGAGAGCATTGAGAAACATCAGAGAAGTGATGGGAGACAATCAAAGTGAGGGAGAAAGCGATGGAGTGGCCCACTCAGCAAGATAGAAAGGTACCCAGGGAATGCGTCCACACATGGAGAAGAGTTGGAGGAGAGAACCCCAGGCCTCCATGCTCCCCTTGGGGACCCTGTGACCTGAGTTGCCAGGATTCCCCCACCACCACTACTACAGCCCTCCAAACTGATCAGGGAGCGGCCTGGAGACTGCACAGTGACATTGCACTAGAGAACGTACTCAGCAGAGACACGCTGGCTTCTGTTCCCAGGTCTCTGCAACTGATGACATTCTGAGCTCTCTGGTTCAGAGTGCTTGGTCTACACAGGGATCGGATTCACTGCAACTGCCTCCACATTGCCCCTGCTAGGCCAGGGAGAGAGCTGGGAGAGCAGATGCTTTCACACATCACACCCCACATTGGGAAATTTAAGCAAAGCAGGCACCAATGCCACCTGAGAAGTCCCACCACAGTAGTCTCAGCAGGACCTATGCAGAGAGAACGATCCCCAGCCACCTAGTGATCACACCCCCATGATCCTATGTGCCACCCAGTGGTGCTGACCTCCTTGTCCCAGCACCACATAACAGACCTACACCCACAGTCCAGTGTCCACGGACCTGCTAGACATGAGCCACCTTTCACCACACGTACCGTCATTGCCCTAGGACCTGGGCATACCCATAAAATTCTCTGTTATGCTCAGGAGAGAAAGAACATTAGGTAACTCCTCTCCTATAATTGCTGTGGTCAGTCAAAAACTACTGCTTGGTTCACACTTCCCAGAGAAAATGGAGCCAAGTAATAAGCATCAGATAGTTCTAGGGCAGTATTTCCCTAAGTATCATCATTAGGTGATGGAGCATATGCTGGCAGCATTAAAATCTTAGATGAAATAGATGTGCTGAAAGACATCACTTTGACACATTCTCAGGCCTCATGAATTGCCAGGAAGACAGCAGGCCAATAGTCTGAGTTAACTAATGCTGTATCTTGCCATTAAAATTCAGTTTGGTGGTTTCATTCTATGTTTCCCACATTTCCTTCCAACTCTTTTATTTCATTTTGAAGAAATATTTTCTCTCATTTAAATTCCATAGAGTTAAAAATTTATTAAACATTTAGTTCACCACAGACAGACATTAATAACTGTCCTAGTATGTCTATAAACAAACACTTAGAGATTTTCAAGCAATAGCCTAAGTGATGAAATGTTTGCACATATATATAGTATATTCACCATTTAGTATTTATTTCTGTAAATACCAGAGATTGAATCAATGTTTTGGCTTTCCACTTTGTTTTAAAAAAATTTTCCCTCAATTGAGGAAATACAGTATGCTATGGATACAAAAGTTAATTATTTATCTCTCTTCTATATGCTTGGAAATTTCAATAAAATAATGCACATGGTTTAAACATATCTGCTTTAATTTTAGTAACATGTCCACTGTAAACAACTTTGCAATTGTGCTGCCATAAACATTCGAGTGGAGATGTCATTTTTATAGAATGTCTTTTGTTCTTTTGGGTAGATGCCTAGTAATGGGATTGCTGGATCAAATGGTAGTTCTACGTGTAGCTCTTTCAGGTATCTCCATATTGCTTTCCATGGAGGTTGTACTGGTTTGCAGTCCCACCAGCAGTGTGTGAGTGTTCCTATCTCTCTGCATCCATGTCAACATTTATTGTTTTGGAACTTTTTGGTTCCAAACGAAGTGTAGAATTATTTTTTCTAGATCTGAGAAAAATGACATTGGTATTTTGATGGGGATTGCATTAAATCTGTAAATCATTTTAGTAGTACAGACATTTTAACCATGTTGAGTCTACCGATCTATGAGCAATCTATATTTATCATTTGTTTACATCATCTGCAATTTCCTTCCTCAGTGATTCCTACACTTTTTATCTCTCAATCTCCTTTTCTGGTTCCAAACATTAGTCTCTTTTTATTTTACCACATTGTCTTTCTGGTAGACTGCTTTTCCAAGATCTTATGTACTGATGCTAAGAAGGGAAAAGTAGAACCTTGAACTAAATGTAGGTGCATGAGAAAATTTTAGATGAAAAAGATGTAAGAACATTGGTAATTTAGGGAGAGGGAAGCAGTGGGTACAACTGAATACACAGAAATAAGGAGAGTATTTACAGACAATGCATGAAGCTTTGGGATATATAGAGCACACAAACTGACAGTGATATAGTTCCAATAAAAAGGATATGTAACTATTCCTCTTAGGCCAGAGAGAAAAGGACAGATATGTATGTGACTGTATTATAATTGTATTTGGAGGTGTGATGGAGGGAAATTGTGGTTCCCAACTGTGCACCTTTATTTTCTTTGCAATAGAGGGGATTTGCTCTTTATTTCAAATAAGAGACATAGAGAATTGTAAAGCTTTGAACCAGCTGCCTTGGGAAGTGTGAACAGGAGCTCTCTAGCAATAAGCAAAGGAATAGTTAACTAGCAGGGAAAGACTAGCTAAGTTTAGAGACCACTTATTTATAGCGGTTCCAATTTTCAGTACTGTGGAATACTACAGAACTGACTCCAACCCTCCACTCCTATCTGTGTCCACTCACCTTGCAAGGTAACACTGCAACACCTTCCATCAAAAGATGGAGTCTGTTTCTCCACTTTTTGAATCTTGACTGGCTTTGTGATTTCTTTTGGCTAATAGGATGTGGAATAAATGACATTGGGTCAGTTCTGAGTTCAGGCTTCAAAAGACCTTGCAAACTTCAGTTAGTATCTCAGATTCTTCCAGGAGGTGGGGAAGATAACAAAGACACAACATAATTAAAGGAGTTCTAGAGAATGTAAAATGATCAAACATGGGGTTCAGACAGGAAAGAAATGGAAATGAAGCCAGGGATAGGCTAAGAGAATAGGCTAAAATTGGGGGAGAGAGGAGTAATTGAGGGACAAGAGTCTTAAACATATGTCTCCACTTTTTGGACTTGCCTTTAATATAAACACAGGAAAAAAGAAGTCTTTCTTCTAAATCCAAACTTCCCATTGTGTATTAATCTTCATTTTAATTGCAATCAAGTGGTTAATTTAATGTATATGTCTGAACACTGTAACAAGCATTCCTAACAGACATGGATTTTTTTAAAGGATGCATTACACTTGAGGTATTAGTGATATGCTAAATGTATTCGAGTTAGGATATTATAATAAAAATGTCATTCATTTGAATGCAATTTTCAGGGAACATGTTAATTAGTCTTAGCTTGCCTTTAAAAGATCACATTATTTTTGCTTTAAGAAAATAGGAAAAAAAACAGATACTGCTATTTTATGAAATCCTTTGGTTTGCACATGAGAAAGAAGTCAAAGGATATGTAATTTCTTGCCCACAAACTTCTGAAAATCCTACAACTTCTGAAATACATTGTATTCAACAGCCCTTACGCAACCACAGTTGGCTGTCAATAAACACATTTGTATGTTTATTTGCTGCAAAAGAAACACACTTTCTCCAGAAATCACTGAAAATCATGTACTATACTTTCAAAAATGAAAGGAAATGTAACCTCCATTAAATGCTCTACACGATTCTAACTACCAGTAGTGTCATTGTTCTGACATATTGTCTGATATACAAACCTCCATCCTGTACGTACAACAGAAAATTAATTTGGCAGTCACAAAATTCACCTTCTAGGAACTTGCTAATTTTCATATTATGAATGAGCCAGATTAATTTCCTTATTGAGAAAGTCCTCCTTATATCCACAAGTATCAGTGTAATTATATTTCTTGTAGAAATAAACTAGGGACACTGTTTATGTCTTTCTCTAACACAGTATCCCAAACTCTCTACCTAATTCTCTTTATCTCCAGCTTGAACTCTGTCTCAGTCTCTGTGATCCAGTTGCTCTGTGCGCGCGCACACACACACACACACACACACACAGATAGAGAGAGAGGGAAAGAGAGAAAGAGAAAGAGAGAGAGAGGTGGTTGGAGTACAAAAGGTAATTATCAAATGGGGCTCACAAATCTGTCAGTTTAAACAAGAAATTCCCTTTAGAACATATGTTAACCTGAAAAGTTTTATAAAACATATAGATTCCTCGGTCCCACCCCCAGAGATATCAATTTAATACATCTGGAAATATAAAAGGTGCCAGGATTCTTACCTTTTAAGTTTTCCACATGATTTTCATGGTCAATTAGGATTGGAATTCACTTCTTGTTGGCAGAAAGAGGCCACTCATGTCCTCTGCTACACTTTTAATATATCAGCTCCCTCAGATATTTCTCTCATTGGCTGTATGCCTACTAAGAGAAGACATCAACAAGTAAAGACTCTATATTTTCCTACACTTTGGAAGAAACTGACTTTTGAGAAAAAAAAACCTTTCACAGATATACCCTTTAAAATGGAACAGAAAGTCAGCTTCCCCTGCACATCAGCAAACACTTCCCTACTCCCTCCTTTCAACACAAAATAGAAAAAGAAAACCAAAAAGAAAAAGGAGCCAACATTGACTGAGCACCCAAAAATTTGCCAAAGAGGGGAAAAACAGGTGAGAAGCATTTATATAACTCATTTGATTTTTTACAACAAGCCTACAAATTAGATGTGAGCAACCCCAATCAATGTATGGATGAAGAAACTGATACTCAAAGAGCATGAGCAATCCACTCAATGATAACACAACTAACATGGAGAAGAACAAGTATTGAAAGAATTTTGTCAGAATAATGCCCTGATATTCATAGCCTCTGAAGTATGTGCACATGCATACACACACATATAGGTGGCTAAATATACATTTCATTATTTTCTCAACATTGAATATTGTCATGCAAAGAACACTGAAATAAGAGCACTGAACTCAGTTTTCCAGCTCCAGCTCTTTCCCTAATTAGCTTTTGTTACCTTTGTCAACATTCATAAATTTTGTGAATCATTTATTTTTCATCTGTTAAAAAGGGTAGGGTATGATGTGATTTCTAAGGTCTTTTGTCATCCTAAAATATATTCACTTACTCTATTCCCCCGAATCATTGCAAGTCCAATATTGACTATATCATATACACTACCTAACACTTTTAGAGCATGTGCTTCCTAAACACAGAATAATGCTGAGACAGTGAATGTTCATCTCCACTTATATTTGAATTTTTTTTGTCTTACATCCTGTTGCCCTTTATACATGATTTAGTACTGGTCAACAACCGTCAAACTCCCCAACCCTAAAATATCCCAGCCCACTCATCTGTTTCAAAATGAATTCCAATTCCAATGTCTATTGCTTACTCTGTGTTTGTAATGAATTTGAGAGGCACGTTAAGGTCGAGTTTCTGCTTACAAAGCTGCTCCTTGGAGAAGGATTTTTGTTTTTTCCAAGAGTGCCCATACTTCAGAGAAGTGCATTGGGAGCAGGCCTCCTCCCAATAGATATATTGTAAGCAGAAGTTTGAGCATTTGGAAAAGTAATACCACACTGAACATACAAGTGAAACACACAGAAATGTTAGATCAGAAAGAGCACTGGAATAAGAGACAAGGGACTTGAATTTGAGTTCAAATCCAGCTACTAACTATCTGTTTAATCTTCAATAAGGCATTTGACTTTCCAGACTCCTTTCACCTCTGTAAAATGATCCTCCAAAGACCATGAAATCTTTGAGCACAAGATAGGTGCACTTGACCAGTCATGAAATCTTCTAGATTTCCTAAGACTATTCCCACTTTCTTCTTCCCTCAAAGCTCCAAAACCTCCTTTTTGCTTCCTATTTTACTAAAAAAAAAATCAGAGGAAATATCCACAAGCTTCCCACACAACATTTTCCAATCTGCCTGCATCTGTACTTGTATACTCTGACTTCTTGTCTGTTACAGTGAAAGAATCTTTTGCCCAAAATAAGAACAATTGTTTCACATGTGCACTGGATTTGAGCCGCTGGTCTTGCACCTTTCCTTCTCTCTCTTGTGTAACGTATTTCTCACTCCTGCTGCACCATTCCCATTAGCATACAAACTTATTCTCTTGTTTTAGGATCTTCTTTTTAATCAATTTTATTGTCTATACTTAAGGACGTCATAGGATGCATGTATATAGTAAAATGGCTACTATAGTAAATCAAATTAACATATCCATCAACTCACAAATTTACCCATTTTTTTTTTTTTTGCATGTGGCTTTGTGGCAAGAGCAGGTAAAATATATTCATTCAGTAGGAATCCCAAATACAGTACAATTGTTTTAGCTATAGTCCTAATGTTGTACATTAGATCTCAGGACTTGTTTACCCTACATATATGCTACTTTGCTACTTTGTAAGTTCTGACCCACATCTTCTCATTTCCTCCTACCCCATCCCACTCTTGGTTACCACTGTTTTATTCTGTCTGTATATTTTACTTTTTTAACATTTCACATACAAATGAAATCATGCAATATTTTCTTCTTTCTGTGTCTGGCTTATTTCACTTAGCATAGTGTCCTCCAGGTACATTCCTGTTGTGGCAAATGGCAGGATAACCTTTTTAAAAGCTGAATAATATTTCATTGTATATATATACCACAGTTACTTTATCCATTTGTCTATTGATGAACACTTAGGTTTGTTTTCATATCTTGACCATAGTGAATAATGTTGTGAAGAACATGGGAGTTCAGATATTAATATCTTTATGAGGTGGTGATTTCATTTTTTATGGGTATATGCACAGGAGAAGGATTGCTGGGTCATATGGTAGTTCTATTTTTAATTTCTTTAGGAACTTACACATTGTTTTCCATAATGGCTGTACAATTATACTTTCATACCAACAGTGTACAAGGGTTTCCTTTTCTTCACATTTTCTCCAACATTTATTATTTCTTGACTTTTTGACAGTAGCCATCCTTAACGAGTATGAGGTGGTATCTCATATTGGTTTTTATTTGCATTTACCTGATGAATAATGATGTTGAGCACCTTTTTGTATACCTGTTGACCATTTTTGTCTTCTGTGGAGAAATGTGTATTCAGATCCTTTTCCCATTTTTAGGTAAGGTTATTTGTTTTTCTATTGAGTTGTAAGAGTTCTTCATAAATTTTGGATATTAACTCTTTATGAGATATATGGATTGCAAATATTGCAAGCATTGTCTAATAAATTCTTCTTATGGAAGATGAGGATTCAGCTTTCCTTCATCAACCCTACACCACATCCTTACATATATTTTTTCTTATCCCCAAAATTAGTTACATGCATCACTATTGTATCGTAAATCAGTTCTATATTTAGGATATTCTGACTGTGTTAAAAGCTAGTCTCAATACAACCTTATAGTCTATTCTTTAGTTATGTTTCTTTCCCTGACTAGAATGCTATTCTGTTTATATTTTTGTTTTTGTTTTTGTTTTTTGGTTTGTTTTGGAATTAATGATCGTATTGATTTTTATGTATTATACTTTTTTTCAACTCAACCAATACCCTCCCTTCACTATATAAATATCCTCTCAATACATTCCAACACATTTTGTATCTTATTATCATCACTGCTTCCAAGACTTATCTCCCAGAGTCTTATGACCTTCTGTATACTTGTTGCCTAAGGAATTCCTACCACAAGTCCCCATCATCCTGGAGATTTTCTTATACCCCTTGTAGTGTGTGGGATCTTCTATTTACATTTGCTTTTAAACAGTCCCATTTCTAATGCAGACTACTGCAGCTGATAACGTGTCCATTAATATCATAAGTTCTAAAGCTAAATGAAATGAAGATGAATTATGTCAAGATTTAAGAAGACATAAAAGTAAAATTAAAGCAGGCAAAACATAGAAACAAAATGACAGATTATTATTCCCTGAGCCCCTATGACTGGACATCTTCAATGTCCAGGGCACATAAGCCTGAATAACAGGAGCAGGAATTTTCCAGGTGCTCAAATACTAGAGGAGTCATTTCTAATAAACTGAAATGCCCACTTGAATTATATACTCAGTTTATGTTCAGAGCATTAATACCATTATTTAATAATAAATGTTTCTAATTTTGCCTCATTATCTTGAATCTGCAACAAATATAATTGACCAGAAACAGGCACTTGTATGTAACTGTTTCTCTTTGGAAATTGAGATATTGGCCATGGCTATGCAGCAAAAGTAATTGGAACAGGAAATGTTTGCTACTTTAGTAACTGAACTACCTTGTCCCAGTTGATTCTGAAACTCATTTTAAAAGAGGTTCATGTAGAAGCATATCCCAAGTCAAAGCAAAAATAAAACGAAACAAGCAATATGGGTAGGGGAAAACAGGGAAAAATGCCAAGGAGAAAGGTATAATATAAAGTTCAATTCACCCAAAAACGGCATTATGTCATGAAAGACAAAGAAAAATATAAATTAATTGCTTCTGATTAATTACAACAAAAGTTTTATTAGTTTGGCTCTTAATACAGAAAGAGAAGGAGAGAAGCATGAGATGTGTTGAACAGGAGAGAGGAATTATATTCATTTGGCTCTCTTTATCCATGGGTTCCACATCTGCAGATTCAACCAACCCAAATAAAAAATATTTGGGAAAAGAATTAAAAATAACAGTAAAACAATAAAAAATAATACAAATAAAAATACAGTATAGCAACTACTTACATAGCATTTACATTACAATATAATATAGTGTATTAGGTATTATAAGTAATTTACAAATGACTTAATGTATAAGGGAGGATGTGCCTAGCTTATATGCAAATATTACACCATTTTATATTAGAGACTTGAGAATCTTTGGATTTTAGTATCCATGGTGATCCTGGAACCAATCCTCATGGACACCAGGGGATGACTGTACTTTAAACCAATGACCTGAGTTTCTGATTTAATCATGCTGAAATAAAAAGGAAGCTTAAATGACAATGTCAACCAGAAAGTTCTATTAAAATTTAAAAGTCTTTTTTCCATTAATTTTTAAATTTTATTTTTAATTGACAAATAATAATTATACGTATTCATAGCTTACATAGTGATGTTTTCATACATACAATGTATGGTGATCAGATAAGGATAAGTAACATATCTATCATCTCAAACATATATCATTTCTTCTTGTTGGGAACATTCAATATACACCTTCTAGTCATTTGAGACTATATAATATTAATATAGTATTGTTAACTATAGTCATCTTACAGCGGTATACAACACTAGACCTTATTCCTCCAATATAGCTGTAATTTTGTATCCTTTAACAAATCTCTCCCTACCCCTCTCTTCTTCCTATCCTTCCCATCCTCTATTATTCTCTGTTCTACTTTTTACTTACTTGAGATCACCTTTTTTTTAGCTTCCACATACGAGTGAGAACATGCTGTGTTTAAAAGTTAGTCTTTTAAAACTAAATATTCTCCAAAAATGGTTTAGATTAGCTGTACCACATTCCGTTGTTATTAAAAAAGCTACCACGAGAGGGCAATATCTCCAGGCCTCACTGAGACTTTCCATCTATTCAAAGCCTCAAACATTCAAGGTTTTTTCAGGCAACCGGGGGGGAGGTAGGTCTGATTTTTCCGCAGAGCAAGTGAGTCTGCGCGGCCTTACAGCCCACAGTTAGGCAGTAGCCACTGACGTCCAAAAATTACATAACGCTTTATGCGCATTATTGCAGTGGTTCTCAACCCTGACTGTGCATTAGCATTATCTGGGGTGCTCTTAAATATATATATATATATATTTCTAGATCTATATCTAGATATATATGTATATGTATATGTGTGTGTGTATATCTATCTATCTATAGATAGGTAGATATCAACAGCTGCAGAATGTCTCTGGGTGGGGCTAGTTTCCGTATACTTAAAAGCCTTCCTTAGGGAGGCTGCCACGGATGAGAACACTGCAATCCAGTCTCATATTAAAAAACGGTAGTGAGGATTTCACATTTCTGTGTCATTTCCTTGTTTTATCGTCTATAATACAGTCGTTTTAGGGATCTTATAATGAGGGAGATGTTTCAATCATCTTTCTGTGACTAATATTTAATGTTAAGATGCCTATATCAATCTAACTTTTATTTAATATTACATTTATTCTCATCTGGGAACTTGAATTTCTTTAAAAGGAAACGATGCCATTTTATTATTGTCTCTAAGGAATTGTTGCTAGGCAACCTTTAGCAGAGTACACGTTGCAAACTGTCATTTCAACTCACTGTCACAGACATTGCTTTACTGCAAGAAGCAGAGATGCAGATCCTCCATATGAACAATGATTGAGTTAACAAGCGGATTCTTGTTCTGATTAACTCAGATCTCATCATTTCAATTTTCCTTCATGGATGCCACAAAAATAAAATGCTTTGCAATTCAGAGAGAGTCAAAGTCTTTGTGAAAATTAAAGGTTTGTCTTCAAAGCCATTAAAAACAAAATCTGAATACCAGATTTCTACAGCTAGGAAAATGAGAGAGAAACCAAAGTGCTATTCTTAACAGTTTTGGCAAAGATGACAGTGGTTTACCTAGATTATCGATTGTAATACTAGTACCTACTATATGGTAGAAAGAGGCTTTATATTAATAGTTAGACAAATGTGGTTTTAAATCTGATTTTATAGCTCACCTACTGTGCAGTGGAGACAAAATACTTAACCTCTTTGAGCCTCTGTTTTCTCATGTCTAATAATGGGAATAATCACTATATCACAGAGTTGTATGAATAAAATGGAGAAATGAATGTAGAGACAATGCCATGTTGATAGGTTGTTCAATAAGAGGCATCTAGTATTAGGGACTCTTCTGGTAACTAACATTTCAAAGTCTGGGATGTTCTAAAGCTGTTACACCTGCCACTGCCGCTGTCCATGGGTCCCTCCCCAGGCAAGTCCAGGGTGATTAATGCCTGATTACAAGCCTTATCCTCACTATCTGGTATTTCTCACTTAGCTGCTATTCACAGTCCCCCCACAAACCACCCTCCACAGGGTTTAATCACTATGCATTAGGGAGACTACAATTCAAGAACTCAAAAAAACCTGTGAAACAAAATCATGTTGAAATGTTAATGGGGTCATGTTCAGCATTTGCACATCTCTTGGAATACTTTAGCAAATGGATTTTCAATTAACATTTCACTGTCACATTGGAATGGGTCTGTTGAATAGTACCCTTGTCCCCTTCTCATTCAGAAGCAAGGAGAATGGTAGTACTAAGTAGGAAGTATATATTATATTATATTATATTAAAATTATATGTTTATCTTAACATTTACTAACTTGCACCCAAGTTATCTGGGTAAGCTCCTCAAGAGCAGAGACCATGTCCAATTCGTCTTTGCACTCTTATCAAGTTCAAGAACTGGTACCAAAGAAATGCAAATTAAAACAAGATTATCCATCCATCAAGTTGTCAAAGTATGAAAATACTCACAGCTGGTTAAAACCCAAACCTTTCTGGGCTACAGCTTAACAATACGTTCAAGAAGCCTTAAAAATATCCATGACCTTTGATGCAGCAATTCCATTCCTTAGGAATTTGTCTTATGGGGAGATTTAAGGAACACTGAAAGTTATGGTAATATTTTCAACAATGTTCACACAGTGCTGTTTATAATACATAAAAATAAAATGGAAATAGCTATTGGACTAGCAATAGGGGATTAGTTAAATAAGGCATAGTACAACCATGTGATGAAAAACTATATATCTATTTAAAATGATGTTAAGGCACTATTTTCTGGTTTCAGAAAGATACTTTCACAATATATTAAGTGACAAAAGCAAACCATAAATAGTATGGTATCATTTTTGTCAAAAATAAAACACAACAACTGTTAAGGTTTCTTACTATTTTTCTTCTCTTTAAAGGTTTTTTTTAACAAATGATTATTTTTGTTTTAGTAAGATTTATCTAAATTTTAGCAATTCCTTTAGTTATACTTTCATTTCTTTTGCTTCAGTTAAATTCAAATAAAATTTAATATTTATTTTTTAGATTGCATGTAAATATGCAGAGGCAGATGTCTAGAATTCATGTCTTGAGCATGTTTATATTGATTATTTGTGGAGGGTGGGGTTTGGGGAGATTTTTTTGCCTTCTTCTATGAACCCTGTATATTGTTTAAATGTTTATAAAAGTAAGCAACGTTTTTGTAAAAAATAACCAAGTTTTAATTTCAAAAGAATAAAGTAGGTCTCTTTCTGGTTCTAAAAAAATAAAATAAAATAAAAAATAAACAAAATAATATATACCTGACACTATTCTGGAAGACTGGGAGCATATAATCTAAAATATTAACAACTATATCTTTGAGTGATTAAATTATAAGAGTTTTATTGTTTATCCATTTCTGCATTAATTTTTATAGTTTATATTACTTTTTAGTCAATGAAAATTTAAGTATTGAAAGTTTCAAATATATATAAAACTACAAAAAGTAATGAAACAGACACCTTAGTAAACTCTATAAAGAGTAGATAATGACATTTTCCATGTCTGTTTCATCTCTCTCTTTCCCTTAAAGAAAAAAAAAAAAAAGACACTGCTAAAATCCCACTACCCATTCTCTTTTGCTTTCTGCTTCCCCAGAGGTAAATACTATTCTCAAAGTCAATGTGTATCATTCCTGTGGAGGAAATAATTTTCTGCATATATAAAGATCAATTAAAATTGTTATTATTTTGTTATTTTAAGTTTCCACACAGATGACATCATTATCATCATCATAATCACCATGATCACTTTAGCAAGTATTTATCACGCACCTTCACCTGTATTAAGTCATTCCATTATATGGTACTATACAACTACAATGCTATTTTGCAACTTGCTTTTTTCACTCTACCTGCATACACAGTAAAATAAACTATTTCTATTTTTGGTAATGAAATATTATCATTCTAGGCCTCCTTAAAAGGCTTAGAATGATAGAAAAATTACCTTTGTTTCTTTTCTTCTTTTGGATTATTCCCAGACTGACTTCCCCAGAGGGTAATGGCCAGCTCAAAAGTAGGACTAATTTTATAGCATGCTGCGAGTTTCAGGATGCTCACCAATTGACAGTGTTCCCAGCAAAGTATCAATGAGATAAGGTCTTTACAGCTTGGTTGGTCAAAATGGAATTCTATAAATTTTATATTCCTTGGTGACTTAATACATATGTAAAGCTACCTTAAAGTGATTCTAATTTGCACTTACTTAATCTCTATTGAGGCAAAGAATTTATCTTTTCGTTAGTTTATCATTTTTGCTTCGTATTTGTAAATTATCTGTTCACTTTTTTGGTTATACATTCAGTGGTATTTTATATATGATTTTAGACATGTCTTCAACCCCAGAATGTGTTAAAGTCTAGAATTGAAAAAATCCTGATATATATGTATATATTCTTATGTCAACACAATATTTAGATATTTAATACTCTTTTCTTAGAATATGTGGCATTATGTAGCTATAGGTATAATTTCCTTACATTTCAGGTTCTATGGGTTAGCAGTTTTCCTCTGGAGAAAAATTATTATAGATATTCAAGAGTAAAATATTCATGTAGAAGAATGCTTTTGCACTGCAGTGAAATTTTTGTATATATTATATATCCCCAAATCAACCTTAAGTCAAGACATATCTCATAGTTTTAATGTGAGAATCTAGGTGTGATTCATAATGCCTTTCCAACTCTAAATGGTAGGAATCTATGTAACAACCTAAGAACAAAAGGCAAATGAGAAATGCTCTTAAACCTCTACTTTCAATTCAACCCCAATGTCATCCCCATTCTTAGTAAAGTTTCAAAGCTCAATGTGACATTCAAGTTTTGTTGAGCTTCTTATTTTTGTTTTTTCTCACATATGGAATCCCCTCTTCAACCCTACCTATTTCTACTTGGCCTCTCACATGTAGACACCATGTGCCACTTAAACATTTAAAGGAGGAGGATGGATATTGTTAAGTTGAGAGGGAAATGAAAGAGAATGGATAAAAGATTGATGAAACTAATCATTTCCACAGAGGGAGCCTTAGGATTGTTGGGTTGATATGAAATAATATTCCAAAAAAGACATAAAGATGTGAAGATATTTAAACAAGAGTGTAGTAATTCCTTACACATCATATTTAAAGAAACCATGCTTTAGACTCACAAAAATAAGGAAAAAATAATGTGTTTACCCTACAGCTCAGATACTCTGGGGTTTAAGAGCCTTCTCTTTCTTTTTATAGTTTTTAAAGAGGGTATAGACATATGGTATTTGTTTTTGCTTCTCTTTATGTGGTGAATCACAATTATAGATTTACTTATGTTGACCCATCCTTGCATCTCTGGGATAAAGTCCACTTGGTCATGATCCAATATTTTTTGTTGTGCTCTTAAATTATGTTTGATAGTATTTTATTGAGGATTTTTGTATCTCTATTCATAAGGGATGTTGGTCTGTAGGTTTCTTTTCTTGTTATATCCTTTCCTGGCTTTGGTATCTAGGAGATACTGACCTCATAGAATGAGTTGGGGAGGATTCTCTCCTTCTCAATATTATTGAATAATCTCTGCAGTATGGGTACCAGCTCTTCTTTGTAGGCCTGGTAAAATTCAGCTGTGAATCTATTTGGTTGGGGGCTTTTTTTGTTGGAAGAATTTTTATTACTGCTCCAATCTTGTTGCTCATTATTGGTCTGTTCAGAAGCTCTATTTCTTCCTGATTGGGCCTGGGGAGGTTGTATGTTACCAGGAATTTGTCCATTTCCTCTAAGTTTTTGAGTTTATGTGCATAGGGATTTTTTTTTTTTCAGCTCATTATGGAGGTACAAAAGTTCAGGTTATATATATTGCCCATGCCTCCCCATCCCCCCGAGTCTGAGCTTCAAGTGTGTCCATTCCCTAGACAGTGCACATCGCACTCATCGTGTAGGTATGCACCCATCCCCTCCCCCCACCCCCATCCCCCCCAGTCAGATAGTACTCACAGAAGATATTTTGTATTTCTGTGGTATCAGTGGCAATAACTCCTTTTTCATTTCTGATTGAGCTTATCTGCATCCTTTCTCTTCTATTCCTGGATAATATAACAAGAGGTCTATCAATTTTGCTTATCTTTTGGAAAAAACAACTTTTTTGTTGTATTGATCCTTTGTATTGCTTTTTTTCTTTTCCATTTTGTTTTCCATTAATTTTCTTCTGCTGGCTTTGGGTTTGGTTTGCTCTTCCTTTACTAGTTCCTTGAGACATGTTGTTAGAGTGTTAATTTGTGATCATTTTGTCTTTTGAGGTAGGCATTTAAGGCTATGAATTTTCCCCTTAGGACTGCTTTTTCTGAATGCCATAGATTTTGGTAGCTTGTGTCCCCTTTGTCATTCAATTTGAGGAATCTTTTGAATTTGATCTTTATTTAATTATTAATCCAATAATCATACAGCAATAGGTTGTTAATTTCTATTTACTTCATATAGAATTGAGTGTTCTCATAGAGTCGATTTCTAGTTTTATTCCACTGGGGTATGAGAAGACACATGGTATGATTTCTATATTTTTTTAATTTGTTGAGACATGTTATGTGGCATACATCAGATATGATAAATCTTGGAGAATGTTCCACGTGCTGATGAGAAGAATTCATATTCAGTAGTTTTGGGTTAAAATGTTCTGTAAATGTCTGTTAGGCCCAATTGTTCTAGAGTCCAGTTTAAGTCCAATATTTCTTATGATCATCTCAATGGATACAGAAAAAGCATTTGACAAAATTCAGCACACTTTCATGATAAAAACCCTCAACAACCTACGCATAGAAGGAACATATCTCAAGTTATAAAAGTTATATGTGACAACCCCACCACCAACATCATTCTGAATGGGGAAAAGTTGAAAGCATTCTCACTAAGAACTTTAACAAGACAAGGGTGCCCATTATCACCATTTCTATTCAACACAGTGTTGCAAGTTCTAGACAAAGCAATACAGCAACAGAAAGAAATAAAGTGTATATAAATTGGGAAAGAGGAAGTCAAATTATTGCTTTTTGCTAACAATATGGTCTAATATATAGAAAATGCCACATACTTCACCAAGAGACTGTAGAATTGATAAATAAATTCAGCAAAGTCTCAGGTTACAAAACCAATGTACACAGATAAGTAGCATTCCTATACACCAATAACAGTCAAGCTGAGAGTCAAATCAAAGACAATACCATTCACAATAGCTACAAACAAAATAAAATAACTAGGGATATACTTAACAAAGCAGGTGAAAGATGTCTACAAAGAAAACTATGAAACACTGAGGAAAGAAATCTCAAATAACACAAACAAATGGAAAAAACATATCACATTCATGGATTGGTAGAATAAACATTGTAAAAATGTCTATACTACCCAAAGTTATTTATAGGTTCAATGCAATATGCATCAAAATACAAATGTCATTTTTCAAAGATATAGAAAAAATAAATCTACCCTTAATTTGGAACCAGAAAAGAGCCTGACTAGCCAAACCAATGTTAAGCAAAAAGATCAAACCTGGAGACATCACATTACCAGACTTCAACTTTTACTACAAGGCTATAGTAACCAAAACAGCATGGCATTGTCACAAAAATGGAGATGTATACCACTGGAACAGAACAGAGAACCCAGATAGAAAACCATCCATATACAGTCAACTGTCTTTGACAAAGCAGACAACAATATACACTGGGGAAAAGAAGCCCTATTCAATAAATGGCCCTGGGAAAATTGGATGGCCACATGCAAGAGAATGAAACAGGATCCATATTTCCAACTACTCACAAGAATTAGTGCAAGATGGATAAAGGACTTAAATGTAAGGCATAAACCCACAAGAATGCTATAATAAATGTTGGAAAAACTGTTCTAGATGTCATCCTAGGCAAAGAATTTATGCAGATGACACCAAGGGCAATCACAGCAACAATAAGAATAAATAAATAAATGGGACTTGATTAAATTAAAAGTTTCTCCACAGCTAAGGAAATAATCAACAGAGCAAATAGACAACCTATGGAATAGGAGAAAACATTCATGGGCTATACATCAAATAAAGGGCTAATAACCAGAATTTAAAAAGAACTCAAACAAATCAGCAATAAAAACAAACAAACAAACCCATTAAAAAGTGAGCAAAAGACATGAACAGACGCTTTTGAAAAGAAGATAGTCTAATGGCTAATAAACATATGAAAAAATGCTCAATGTGACTAATTATCAGGGAAATGAAAATTAAAATCAAAATTAGATATCACATTACCCCAGATTGGCTTTTATTAAAAAGTACAAAAACTGATAGATGCTGCAGTGGATGCAGAGAGAAAGGAGTGCTTATACACTGCTGGTGGGACTGCAAATTAGTACAATCTCTATGGAAAATACTATGGAGTTTCCTGTAAGAATTAAAATAGACCTACCATTTGATACAGCAATCCCACTACTGTGTATTTATCCAAAGGAAAATAATTCATTTTATCAAAAAGACACCTACACTTGAATGTTTATTATAGCACAATTAACAATTGCAGAGATGTGGTATAAATGCAAGTACCCATCAATTCATGAGTGGATTAATAAAATGTTGTATATTTATACTATAGAATAATAATCAGCCATGAAGAAGGATGAATTAAGGCCTTTTGCAACAACCTGGATGAACTGGACACCATTCTCATGAATGAATTCTCTAAAGAATGGAAAAACAAACACCACATGTACTCACTATTAAATTGAAACTAACCAATGAGCACACCTGTGCGCAGAAAGAAGTATAACTTAGCAGAAAACAAGCAGGGAGGAGGGGAGGAAGGTTGGGTGAGAACATACCTAACAGGTACAATGTACACTATCTGGGTAATGGGCACACTTATAACACTGACTCAAGCATAACAAAATCTATTTATGTAGCCAAAAACATTTGTATTCTGGTGATAATTTGAAAGAAAGAAAGAAAAGGAAAGAAAGAGAGAAAAGAAAGAAAGAGAGAGAGAGAGAGAAAGAAAGAAAAAAAGGAAGGAAGGAAGGGAGGCAGGGAAAAAGAATCTAACATGGGAATTTGCATTTACATTTTAAAATCTATGATTTTATCTTCTATTTTTTTCTTTTTTTATAGTTCTCTCGCTGTTTCTTTTTTTTAATTTAAGAATATTACAGGAGGCCGGGCGCGGTGGCTCACGCCTGTAATCCTAGCTCTCTGGGAGGCCGAGGTGGGCGGATCGTTTGAGCTCAGGAGTTCGAGACCAGCCTGAGCAAGAGCGAGACCCCATCTCTACTAAAAATAGAAAGAAATTATATGGACAGCTAAAAATATATATAGAAAAAATTAGCCGGGCATGGTGGTGCATGCCTGTAGTCCCAGCTACTCGGGAGGCTGAGACAGGAGGATCGCTTGAGCTCAGGAGTTTGAGGTTGCTGTGAGCTAGGCTGACGCCACGGCACTCACTCTAGCCTGGGCAACAGAGTGAGACTCTGTCTCAAAAAAAAAAATAAATAAATAAATAAAATAAAAGAATATTACAGGGATACAAATGCTTTGGTTATATATATTGCCTTTGCACCAACCAAGTCAGAGCTACAAGCAAGCCCAACCCCCAGACATTGTGCGCCACACCCATACCCTTCTGCCCCTCCCACCTGCCTGATGCCATATGAATGTTAACCCAATATGTTCATGTAAGTGTTGGCCAGTTATTACCAATTTAAGGGTGAGTACATATGGTGCTTGTTTTTCCATTCTTGGGATACTTCACTTAGAAGAATGGGCTCCAGCTCCATCTAGGACAGTAAAAGGGGTATTAGTTCATCATTTTTGGGGGGGCCTGAGTAGTACTCCATGGTATACATATACCACATTTTATTAAACCACTCATGTATTGAGGGGCCCTTGGGTGGTTTCCAAATCTTTGCAATTGTAATTGTGCTGCTGTAAACATTTGAGTGCAGATGTCTTCTTTATAGAATGTCTTTTGTTCTTTTGGGTAGATGCCCAGTAATGGGATTGCTGGATCAAATGGTAGATCTACTTGTATCTCTTTGAGGTATCTCCACGTTACTTTCTACAGAGTATGTACTAGTTTCCAGGCCCATCAGCAGTGTATGAGTGTTCCTATTTCTCTGCATCCATGCTAACATTTGTTGCTTTGGGACTTTTTGATAAAAACCATTCTCACTGGAGTTAAGTGATATCTCATTGTGGTTTTTTTTTGTTGTTGTTGTTTGTTTGTTTTTCAGGTCATTAAGGGGGTACAAAAGATCAGGCTATATACATTGCCCATGCCTCCCCATCCCCCCGAGTCTGAGCTTTAGTTGTGTCCATTTCCTAGACAGTGCACATCACTCTCATCATGTAGGTGTGCACTCCTCCCCTCCCCCCACCCCATCTCCCCCAGTCAGAACTTCAATCGTGTCCATTCCCCAGGCAGTGCGCATCGCACTCATCAAGGAGGTATACACCCATCCCTTCCACCCAGCCCCGACCTCTGTCCGATACCCAATTGGTGTTAATCCCAAATGTGCACTCAGGGAAACCAGTTTGCTGGTGAGTACATGTGGTGCTTGTTTTTCCGTTCTTGGGATACTTCACTTAATAGAATGGGTTCCAGCTCTCTCCAGGAGAACCAAAGAGATGCCATATCGCCATTATTTCTAATAGCTGAGTAATATTCCATGGTATACATATACCACATATTGCTAATCCATTCATGAATTGATGGGCATTTGGGTTGTTTCCACATCTTTGCGATTGTGAATTGTGCTGCTATAAACATTCGGGTGCAGGTGTCTTTTTTATAGAATGACTTTTGTTCCTCTGGGTAGATACCCCATAATGGGATTGCTGGATCGAATGGTAGGTCTACTTGAATCTGTTTAAGGTATCTCCACATTGCTTTCCACAGGGGCTGCACTAGTTTACAGTCTCACCAGCAGTGTATGAGTGTACCTATCTCTCCACACCCATGCCAACATGTATAGTTTTGGGACTTTTTGATAAAGGCCGTTCTCACTGGAGTTAAGTGATATCTCATTGTGGTTTTGATTTGCATTTCCCTGATGATTAGAGATGTTGTTTTGATTTGCATTTCCCTTATGATTAGAGATGTTGAGCATTTTTTCACATGTTTGTAGGCTATTAGTCTGTCTTCTTTTGAAAAGTTTCTGTTCATGTCCTTTGCCCACTTATTGATAGGGTTGTTTGATTTTTTTCTTGCTGATTTTCCTGAGTTCTATGTAGATTCTAGTTATCAGCCCTTTATCAGATGTGTAGCATGTGAATATTTTCTCCCATTCTGTAGGTTGTCTGTTTGCTCTCATGATAGTTTCCTTGGCTGTGCAGAAGCTTTTTAATTTGATCAGTGCCCATTTATTTCTTTTTATTATTGCTATGATTGTCTTTGGGTCTTCTTCATAAATTCTTTCCATAGGCTGATGTCTATAAGATGTTTTCTAACATTTTCTTCTAGAATTCTTATGGTTTAATGCCTTAGGTTTAAGTTTGTTATCCATCATGAGTTGATTTTTGTGAGTCATAGGAGGTGAAGATCCTGTTTCAGTCTTCTACATGTGGCTATCCAATTTCCCCAGCACCATTTACTGAATAAGGATTCTTTTCCCCAGTGTATGTTTCTGTCTGCTTTGAGAAAGATTAGATAGATATATGAGGATGGTTTTATATCTGGTTTTTCAGTTCTTTTCCATTGGTCTATGTCTCTGTTCTTGCACCAGTACCATGTTGTTTCGGTTACTATAGTCTTGTAATATACCTTAAAATATGGTAAATTGATGCCTCCCAATTTGTTCTTTTTGCTTAAGGTTGCTTTTGCTATACAGGGTCTTCTCTGGTTCCATATGAAACATAGAATTATTTTTTCTAGGTCTGAAAAAAAATGAGACTGGTATTTTAATAGGAATTGTATTGAATCTTTAGATCTCTTTGGATAGTATAGACATTTTAATGATGCTGATTCTGCCAATCCCTGAGTATGGTATGGTTTTCCATCTGTTTATGTCCTCTGCTATAATATTTCCTTTGTCAGCATTTTGTGGGTTTTCTTGTAGGGGTCTTTCACCTCCTTAGTTAAATATATTCCTAGGTATTTTATTTTTTAGTTGCTATTGTGAAAGGTATTGATTCTTTGATTTGGTTCTTGCTTTGACTGTTGTTGGTGTATATGAATGATTTTATGTTCTAGTCAATTAGGGTAACCTTGTAAAGAAAAAAAAAAAGTTTGGTTGTCTGCTGCCAGCCTAGAGTACCAAAACATTTAATCCTATTTTGTCAAAAACTATCATGTTAGATAACTAGTAATGATGAGTTTATCTGTCACTCACTGTTATACAGCAAGTTTAACGTCTATAGTTGTGTGGCCTAAAAATCTTGAATGCTAAAGTAATTCATTTGTGGAAAGGGATGGTTAAAGTCTTTTATACCACAGACTTTTCATTGTTCCAAGGAGCATTATAAGCTATATTCTCAAAATGTGTATTTCATGTCTTTGATTTAGAGATATACGGGTTTATAACTCTTAGTCAAATTCTGAACTTTTGAAATATAATAAAACTTGAAATGTGGAAATATGCCAACCAAACACATTAATATATACCAATTTCTTGTTCCCTTTATTCCTATACTCTTCAGTATCTTTTTGTTTTTGATTTAATTCTATTTTTAGTTGACAATTAATAATTGCATATATTTATGAATAGAGTACAATATGGTGTTTTGATATTTATATACATTGTGGCATAACTAACTCAAATTAATTTATATATTCATCACCTCACATACTCATTATGGTTTTATAGTTCATTGAATCTGAAATTATGAAAACTATATGCTTTTCCAGTTGACTGAATAGTCATCATCTTATGTAGTTTAGGTTGCTTGAAACTGAATCCTAGGTCTGCCTCTTAGCTGTGTGACCTTGGAGAAGTTATTTAACTTCTCCTTGCCTCAATATACCCAACTCTAAAGTGGACCTAATAGTAGTACCTACTTCTAGGGTCATTAAATGAGGATTAAATTAGTTAATAACCATAAAGATTTTTTAGCAGAATGTGGCACAGAATAAATGCTACCTAATTGTTAGCACTAGGTGAACTCTCCACATTACCATCTTGATTTCTGAAATTTCTTTAATCCTTAACTCTCAAGTCTGGGAGTATCTAGAACAGAATCATTTTAGATGTTGCTTTTCTATAGTTTCAATAGACTTTATTTGTGTTTTTGTGTTTCCTTTTTTTGTAATTTGATTTCCTTGTATGTCAGAATGATCAACAAATGCTGGAAGTTTGTTCTTTAATCCATTTTTATTTGGAGAGTAAATTTTGCATAAATTTTCTGCTGTGAGAACAGTGTTACTAGTTCAATTTGTTAACAAGAATGCTAGCCACTAAATTGCCATTTGCATTGCTTATTTTCTCACCCAAGATTTTGGATTGTTTCCATTGCTATGCCTATTTTCTTAGCCATGAATTTGTCATTTTTCCAACACCCACAACTTTGTCCTGACATTTAGCTCCTCTGGGATTCACTCATTAACAGCTGTCAGAATTTAATCTCCCTGTCAAAAATACAAAGAAACCTTAATCTGCATGGCAGAAGGTTCAGAAATACAAGATATTTAGAAATAGCAGTGAAGTTTCTAACAATATCTAAGATTCATGCTCTTTTACTTGGATTGTGAATTCTCTTTTAAGATGGGGGTAGGGCCAAAACAAGATGCCTGAAATATTAGAGAAAGACATGCAGAGTTTGATCCTTCATTTTCTTCCTTTTCATTGAAGGTCATTTTCCTACTGCATATTAAATCTGTATATACTGAGAAAAAACTTTGAAAAATGAGAAAGTTCTCTTTTACTTGCTCCCTTTTAATCCCTGACTGTCTCCTGTTTTTGAGATTGAACTAAAACCACATTAGTATTATTTGCTATTTTATTACGTACATACAGCAAGACAAGCACTGTGCTAGAAACATGCATTCATTTTGTATTTAAAGAATTCCCATTTTACAGAGGTCAAAACTGAGACTTTATAGGTTAAATAATTTGCCCCAAATCATGCACCTTCATGAAGAGCAGCACCATAATTAAATGACTAGCTGTGCTCTTTCCATTCCATTGAGTAATGCTGATATAGAGAAATTTAGAAAATAGGACTAAGGTCTCAGAGCAGATTACATACCCATTGACATTTAGGTCAGTTTTTCTTACACACACACACACACACACACATACACACACACACACACACATGAAACAATACCACTTGCTTCAAATAAGTTGACTACTACTATTTTCCTACAAATATGGCTTTAATTTTAAGCTTCAATACATTATTTGTTTTTCCAAAATATAGTGATAGCTCCAATAAGAGAGAGTATATAGAGACTGCGTGTGTGTGTGTATGTGAGATAGACTCTGTGAGTGTGTGTGTGTGTGTGTGTGTGTGTGTGTGTACGTGTATTCCATCTACCCACTCCCACCCCAGAAGACACAGAACATTAAACATTCACTTAAACTTTATCTTTTCCCTAGAAGGGAAGTGTGATTTTTTTGCTTTGTTTTGAGTTGAGAAAATTGAAACAAAACAAAGATATATAATTTTCAAAGGCTGGTATATGGTCAAACTAAATCTAAGAATCACAATCATACTGATAAATCCGGTAGCAAAGCTTTGAATTATCTACTTTTCCTACTATGAACATAAGATGTACTTTTTTCTTTCTTTTTTTTTTTAATTCTTATTTCAGCATCTTGTGGGGGTACAAAAGTTTAGGTTACCTATGTTGCCCTTGCCCCCCCTTCCCGAGTCACAGCTTCAAACGTGTGCATCCCCTAGACAGTGCGCATCGCACTCATTATGTATGTATACACCCATCCCCTCCCCCACCCACATATGCCTGAAATCCAATCAATGTTATTCCTGAATGTACTCTTAGGTGATGATCAGTGAAACCAATGTGATGGTGAGTACATGTGGTGCTTCTTTTTCCATTCTTGGGATACTTCACATAGTAGAATGGGTTCCAACTCTTTCCAGGAAAATATAAGAAGTGCTATATCACCATTGTTTCTTATAGCTGAGTAGTACTCCATGGTATACATATGCCACATTTTATTAATTCACTCATGTATTGATGGGCACTTGGGTTGTTGTGGAAACAATCCTTTTTTCTTAAAAGAGAATTATATCTATAATATAGCTAGAATATAATAAAAATGGTAATATCTTTAGGAAAGCATATATACAATTGAGTTAATATTAAATAAAGAAATGGTTTTAAGTGGCTACATAAAATAATTTCTTTAACATATTATTAACAGATTAATTTAATAGAAGAAAAAAGTAATATCAAGATGTGAATGATATACAAAGGAAAAATATAAATTTAAACAGAAAAAATTAAATCTCTAAAACTAAAATGAGATCTCCATAATAACTAGTCAAGTGTGGCAATGAAATTATTGTATCTAACAACACAAGTAATTTGTACTCCTGACATTAATTTAAATTAACATGTAATCCAGGTAGAGAGAGAAGGGGAGAGGGAGAGATTGTGTTTGTTCTCCCTGTTGCAAGGGCAGGGGAATGGGAGAGAAGAGGTCAGGAATTGGAGATCTTTCTAGAAGCCTAAAAGTAGACAGTGAGCCATTTCAGGCTACCCACATTCACATCTGGTAAAATAAACAGACCTGGCAACAGTACCCAGCAGATCTCATTAGTGATTTTGAAGGTGATTAAACATTAATCATCACCCTATCAGCTTCCTGCAAAACAGTCTGCATGAGACAATCTTTATGACTCATAAGTACATCTGAGTCTTAGGTAAAACATGAAAGGAGATATATATTTCTTTATGGAAGTTAAAGTCTTACCCATATAAAAGGGCTTTCAGTTTATGGCTCTTATTAACATTAGCACTACAGGGAAGTATCACTAACATCTCCATCTGTTGATTGTGGAATGACATAACAATATATCATGTATTTTGATTTAAGAAAACTAGGACACATAAAGTTATTACATATGAGATTTAATCCTAAACAGTAAATCTTGTAAATGGATAGATTTAGCAAAATTTCCTGAGAAATTAACCTTTCCAATGACAGGCTACAAGTGTTTTGTAACTATGGTGCAGTTTGCAAACTTTGGAACATATTCCATTTACTGTAAGAAATCTGGAGCTATAGATAAAGTAATCCCAACTCCTCAGTGATCTGGCAAGGCTGCACAAACTTTTACCATTAGGGTTTATTTTCTGCATGGGAAAGACAGAACCAAGGCTGTCAGAAAAACAGCAGGAGAGGTACCATCATGGAAACATGTTTAAAATCATAAATACCCCATACTCACTATGCATTTAACAATAAACTATCCCCTGCAGGGAACAAGATTATTTGAAGTGCATTCTTCCAAAAAAAGAATGGGTAGAGCTTATTCCAGGTTGTACTGCTAGTGTTCTAAAATTGATTGCCACTGCCTAATTATTGGATAGAGATTGAATTTGGCAGTTTCAATAAAGGTTGCCAAACAAACATCATATAGAATATTAAATAGGAAAATGTAAGTAATGAATTTTAAAATGAGAGAAAACAAGGAAGGGAAGAAGGAAGGAAACAAGAAAGGAAAGAAATCAGCCAGGGCCATATGAGCTGCCTTGTTTCGTGTGTGTGGTTTAGACAAGCTATTATAATAGTGCAAAAAGAAGGGGAACTTAGAAAACAAAACATAAAAATGATAAATATACAACCAAACACCTCAAACTATCAGCCAAATTAATTGTGTATTACTAGAGTTATGACTACAATCTTTATCTGCAGTAAAGTTTCAATGATATAAGAGGAATTGTGGGATGAAAAAGCATTGTGGGGACCATTTTTGGAGCTGCTTTTGCATAGTAAGTACTTTCTTTTACTTACATTGTATGTTCATTGCTGACTTCTGCCTCCATCTTGTATAATGTAGGTAAATAAAAATGACAAAGGTTTCTAAAGATACTTTTATTATTCACACTTAACATATGTTTGAATGGCTACAGTCATTTTTAATACAACCTTAAAAAATAGCTTGGAAGAGTAAATGTTAGCCAAACTCTCTTCTACCATGATCTAACTTTGATAAAAGAACTAGGATAAGATAAAAATAGTTAATTGTCAATTTTTCTTTTTTTATATTTTTTTTATTTTATTTTTTTATTTCAGCATATTAAGGGGGTACAAAAGTTTAGATTACGTATATTGCCCTTGCCCCCCCCACCGAATTAGAGCTTCAAGCGTGTCCATCCCCTAGACGGTGCACATTGCACTCATTGTGTACATATATACACCCATCCCCCCCCCCACATCTGCCTGACACCCAATTAATGTTATTCCTAAATGTGGTCTTAGGTGATGATCAGTGAAACCAATTTGATGGTGAGTACATGTGGTGCTTACTTTTTCATTCTTGGGATACTTCACTTAGTAGAATGGGTTCCAGCTCTATCCAGGAAAATACAAGAGATGCTGTATCACCATTACTTCTTATAGCTGAGTAGTACTCCATGGTATATATATGCCACATTTTATTAATCCACTCATGTATTGATGGACACTTGGCTTGTTTCCACATCTTTGCAATTGTGAATTGTGCTGCTATAAACATTCTGGTGCAGATGTCTTTTTTATAGAATGTCTTTTGTTCTTTTGGGTAGATACCCAATAATGGGATTGCTGGATCAAATGGTAGGTCTACTTGTATCTGTTTAAGGTATCTCCATATTGCTTTCCACAGAGGTTGCACTAGTTTGCAGTCCCACCAGCAGTATATGAGTGTTCCTGTCTCTCCGCATCCACGCCAACATTTCTTGTTTTGGGACTTTTTGAAAAAGGCCATTCTCACTGGAGATAAGCGATATCTCGTTGTGGTTTTGATTTGCATTTCCCTGATGATTAGAGATGTTGAGCATTTTTTTCATATGTTTGTTGGCCATTGTTCCTTCTTCTTTTGAAAAATTTCTATTCATGTCCTTTGCCCACTTTTTGATAGGGTTGTTTGATTTTTTTTCTTGCTGATTTTTCTGAGTTCTAAATAGATTCTAGTTATCAGTCCTTTATCGGATGTGTAGCATGCGAAAATTTTTTCCCATTCTGTAGGTTGTCTGTTTGCTCTCTTGACAGTTTCTCTGGCTGTGCAGAAGCTTTTTAATGTAATCAAGTCCCATTTATTTATTTTTATTGTTGCTGTGATTGCCTTTGGGGTCTTCTTCATAAATTATTTGCCTAGGCCAATGTCTATAAGAGTTTTTCCCACATTTTCTTCTAGAATTCTAACAGTTTCATGCCATAGGTTTAAGTCTGTTATCCACCATGAGTTGATTTTTGTGAGAGGTGAAAGGTGCAGATCCTGTTTCATTCTTCTACATGTGACTATCCGGTTTTCCCAGCACCATTTATTCAATAAAGAATCTTTTCCCCAGTGTATGTTTTTGTCTGCTTTGTCAAAGATTAGATGACTATATGAGGATGGTTTTATATCTGGATTCTCAGTTCTGTTCCACTGGTCTGTGTCTCTGCTCTTGTGCCAATACCAAGCTGATTTAATAACCACAGCCTTGTAGTATAGTTTGAAGTCTGGTAAATTAATGCCTCCCATTTTGTTCTTATTGCCTTATATTGCATTTGCTAAACAGGGTCTTCTCTGGTTCTATACAAAGCGGACTTTGCTGTCCTTTAAATCCAGGTTTTTCTTACTGATTTAATAACATAGGTATTCCAAAAACTAATATAAGTATTACATACACGTATGTACATATAGTCTGTCATTTCTGCTATAATGCTGTAACATGGCATATATATGTTCCTAAAAATCACTTCACTATACAGGTTGTGCAATAAAAAACTACAGGGCTCATGGGAAAAATGGGGTTAAGATTAAATGTTTAAGTGTTTTGTGCCTAACCTCATTTGTCCCAAGAGCCCTGTGGTTTTTACTGCATGATTTTTATAGCACTGTGATTTTTAGGAATGCATATGTATCAGAAGAAATTTACATTTTGAAAACAAGTGTTATAAAAAAAACCCCTCCTGGATATGTATATAATATATCCAACCCAGGAAAGGGTCCTCCTTTCCTCACCCCAGGATTCCAAGTCTAACATGGTCATTCATCCATTAATCTTTTACTGAAATAATAATCATCACAGACTTAAGTGGGCACCCAGGTCAATTTTTTTCTTATAACCAGAATACCCAGGTGGCTAGTGAATAGATAGTATTTGTAAAGTAGAATGACCAAAATATTTCTCTTCTTATTTATTACCAAGTAATTGATATTATTTTGACACAAAATATTATATACCTTAATCCAAATTGTCTCATAGGGACTCTCAAAAACAAGAAAATAGAAAAGTCTAGGAAAACTGTGGATTTTGAATGATCAGTTCTTATTTTATATACATCTTTTTTTCCTTAATATATACTGTTATTTCATCAGCTTGACTTAAAATAGTACATGAATCTTGCATCATGATTAGCATATTTAGAATGCAATAGGCTTAAAATCTACTACCCTCTCATGAGGGGAGGGGAAGAATGAAAGAACTGAGAGGAGTGTTAATGCACAAGATATGAGCAAATTATTAGCTGATTAGCTTTAAAAGCTTAAATTACATAGGGAAAGATAAAAATTACATTTATTATCTTTCATAGTTTAAATGGCATGAGTAATAGAATTGGTTTAGTTTTCCCTAAAAGGAAGGACAGTTCCTTAGAACAAGCTTTGTGATGAAAGTTAAGAAGCTAACCAATGCTAAGATGTAAAGCAACAGGAACCCTCATAGACTGCTGGTGGGAGTGTAAAATGGTACATAGGAATGCTGTAGGGCAGCTTGTAATAAAACAAACACATATCTATTCCATTACCCAGCAATTATACTTCTATGTTTACATCCATGATAAAGAAAACTATATGACTTCCAAAAAAAACCCAAAAAGATTGGAGGGAGGGGAAGTTTGTACAAGAATGTTCATTCACACAAAAACCTGGACATGGATGCTTAGAGCAGCTTCATTAATGATTGCCAAAACTTAAGAGCAATCAAGATGCCCTTCATTAGGTGAATGGATAAATAAACTGTGGTACAGCCAGATAATGGAATATTATTCAGCACTAAAAAATGAGCTATCAAGCCATGAAAAGACATGGAGGAACCTTAGAAGCATACTACTAAGTGAAAGAAGCCAATCTGAAACAGCTACATACTGTGTGATTTCAACTATATGACTGGAAAAGGCAAAACTGTGAATACAGCAAAAAATCAGTAGTTGCGAATGGCTGGGGATGGGGTGAGGGATGTATACGTGAAGCAAAGAGGATTTTTAGAAGAGTAAAAATACTTTATATTGTACTATGATGAATGCAAGTCATTATATGTTTTTCTAAACCCATAGAATGTACAAGAGTGAACCCTAAGGTAAACTATAGACTGTGGACGATTATTATGTGTCAATAATGGTCATGTAGCAACCAGTTTGAGAAAAACAAAGGCATATCCACATAAAAACAATAATGGACAGTTGGTTGAGATCTTTATCATCAATTGATCAATTGTAGGCCGGGCGCGGTGGCTCACGCCTGTAATCCTAGCTCTCTGGGAGGCCGAGGTGGGCGGATCGTTTGAGCTCAGGAGTTCGAGACCAGCCTGAGCAAGAGCGAGACCCCATCTCTACTAAAAATAGAAAGAAATTATATGGACAGCTAAAAATATATATAGAAAAAATTAGCCGGGCATGGTGGTGCATGCCTGTAGTCCCAGCTACTCGGGAGGCTGAGACAGGAGGATCACTTGAGCCCAGGAGTTTGAGGTTGCTGTGAGCTAGGCTGACGCCACGGCACTCACTCTATCCAGGCAACAGAGTGAGACTCTGTCTCAAAAAAAAAAAAAAAAAAAAAAAAATTGTTCAATTGTAAATTTTTCATCAATTATAACAAATGTAGCACTCTGATGCAAGATATTGATAATGGCAGAGGCTATGCACATGAGAGGGAAGGGGGGAATATGGGAAATTTTTTTATCTTCTGCTTAATTTTGTTGTAAACCTAAAATTGTTCTAAAAAATAAAGTTTTAAAGAAAAAGAATGTTCATAGCAGCTCTATTTGTAATAGCCAAAAACTAAGAATAATTCAAATATAGATACATAGGAGAATAGGTAAAAATGATTGTAATAGGCCAGGCACAGTGGCTCATGCCTCTAATCCCAGCATTTTGGGAGGCCAAGGCAGGATTATTTGAGGCCAGGCATTTGAGACAACCCTGGGCAACATAGCGAGACCTTGTCTCTACAAAAAAGAAATTAGCTGGGCCTGGTAGTATACACCTGTAGTCCCAGCTACTTGGGAGGCTGAGGCTAAAGGATCACTTGAGCCCAGGGGTTTGAGGTTGCAGTGAGAAATGATGGTGCCACTGCACTCCAGCCTAGGTGACCAAGCGAGACGGTGTCTCTTTATAAAACCAAATAAACAAACAAAAAATACCAGTGGTATATTCATATGATGGAATACTAATCAGCAATAAAAATAAATGAACCACACAAAGTAATATGGATAAACTTTATAGATATTATGTTGTACAAAATAAGCCAGAAACAAGAAAGTAGACACCATATTAATACATTTATATGAAGTTGAAAAACAGGTAAAACTAATCTATAGTGGTAGAAATTAGAATAGTGGTTGCCTTTCAAGGGAGAGATTAGCTGAGAAGGGATATAGGGAAAATGTCTGTGGTGATAAAAATGTTCTTTATCTCAATATGAATATTGGTTGCATGGGTGTTTACATTTATCTATATTCATTGATCTGTGAATTTCAGAACTATGCATTTTGCTCTATGTAAATTACACCTCAATAAAGTGCTTTAAAAGATAAAGATCTCAACCAACTGTCCATTATTGTCTTTATGTGGATATGCCTTTTCTTTCTCCAATTGGTTGCTACATGACAATAAATTACTATGACCCACTGACCTGTTAGACTAAATAACTCATGTAATATGAGGCATAGAAAGGAGTCTACAGATTTTTGACATGTTGAAGGCCTCAAAATTAGTCAGATGTGATCTTTCTAACAAAAAATTAAGCCATGTGGTGTGGTAGGGATGGCATCTGGAGGAGAAAAGAAAGATGGCAACTTTGAGAAAAACAGTTAAGGCATTCTTTCTCTTCAGAAAAAAAAATCTCTGTGTATTTTATATTTGATCTCTGGGTGGCAGAGTAAGTAAAGGAAGCCACTAACTGACTCATCTCAGAAGGGTAAGAAGTAGATAATCCATGAGGCTAGAGAGTCAAATGGCTAAAGGTCAGGAGGCCACACTCCACAGGTAATGTTGTGGCAGTGGGAAGACACCTCTTATTTTTATTCATTGTAAGTGAGATGGAGAGCATTCAAAAAACCAGCAATCTGGCAGACTAGAGAAGTCTTACCAACTTCATATACTAGTTATAGACGTGATATCATAATATATTATTTTAATTAAATTTCTAAATATAAGATTTCATGCCAGAATCATCACAACATAGGGTGAATGGAAAAAGACTAATTGGGTCATCAAAATAGATATTTTCAGAGACACTATAAATAAATAAATTTCTTCTATAATAAAATGACAAGTCAAAGAACCAACTGGGAAAATATTTGCAACATATGTTATAGACAATGTATCAATGCCCCTTCTCTACAAAGAGCTGTTAAAATTCAATAAGAAAAATTTGAATTCTCAGATAGAGCACTGAGTTAAGGACATTGACAAGCAATTAACATAAAAACATAGAAAAAGCCAATAACTTCAGAAAAACATTCACCCAGTGACATAAGCAAGATAGCAGAGTAGGATGTCCCCGCTCTCATTTCCCAGAGAAACGTAGATTTAACAATGATATACATAACAAAATATCTTTACAAGAGGTTCAGATTGCAGTTAATAAGTTGCATGTCAAGCATGATGGCAGGTACTTATAGTCATAGCTACTCAGGAGTCTGAGGTGGGAAGATTGCTTGAGCCCAGGAGTTTGAGGTTGCAGTGAGCTATGATCACACCACTGCACTCCAGCCTGGGTGACAGAGTGAGACCCTGTCTTAAAAAAAAGTTGCTGTATCCCCAGACTAACTTCAAAATCCCAATGGCATTGTTTTACAGAAATAGGAAAAATTCTTTTAACTCATTTTTTAAAATGGTTATGGAAGATATTTTGTCTACATGAATAAATAAAAGTGGTGCCTGAGTTAAAAAAATAGGAAAAACAAATCAAAAATGTATATAAATCCACAAAAGACCCCAAATAACCAAAGCAATCTTGAGAAAACAACAAATCTGGAGGCATCACACCTACTGGTTTCAAAATATATTACGGAGCTATAGTAATTAAGATAATACGATACTAGCTTAAAACCAGATATATAGATCAATGGAACAGAATAGAGAATACAAAATTAAACTCAACTGATCTGCAATGAGGGTACCAAGAATACACAATGTGGAAAGGATACTTTCCTCAACAAATGTTGAAAAAACTGAATACCCACATGTAAAAGAACGAAATTGAACCTTTATTTTACATTATATCCAAAATCAACTCAAAGTAAATTAAGCATTTAATCATAAGACTTGGAACTACAAAACTCCTCGAAGAAAACATAAGTGAAAAATTCATAATATTGAGCTTGGCAAAGATTTCTTGGATATGACATCAGAAGCACAAGCAACAAAAGCAAAACTAGACAATTGAGATTATATCAAACTAAAAAGTGTTTGCACAGCAAAGGAACCAATCAACAGGTTTAACAGGCAACCTACAGAATGGGAGAAAATATCTGTAACCTATATATCTTATAAAGGGTTAATATCCAAAATACAGATAAAAGACATTGACACTCTAATGTTTATAGCAGCTCAATTCACAATTGCAAAGATGTGGAAACAACGCAAGTGCCCATCAATTCATGAGTGGATTAATAAAATGTGGTATATGTATACCATGGAGTACTGCTCAGCTATAAGAATCAATGGTGACATAGCACCTCTTGTATTTTCCTGGATAGAACTGGAACCCATTCTGCTAAGTGAAGTATCCCAAGAATGGAAAAAGAAGCACCACATGTACTCACCGTCAAATTGGTTTCACTGAGCAACACCTAAGCGCACATGTAGGAATAACATTAATGGGGTGTCAAGCAGATGGGGCAGGGAGGGGATGGGTGTATACATACATAATGAGTTTGACGCGCACAGTCTAGGGGATGGACATGCTTGAAGCTCTGACTGGGGGGGGGGGCAAGGACAATATATGTAACCTAAACTTTTGTACCCCCATAATATGCTGAAATAAAAAAAAGAAAGAACCCCTATAACTCAATAGCAAAAAAAAAAAATATTTAAAAAGGGTAATGTACTTGAACAGATAAATCTCCAAAGAAGGCATACAAATGGCTGACAGATATATGAAAATATGCTCAATGTCACTAACCATCAGGAAACTAAAAATCAAAACTAAAATGAGTTACACCTCATGCCTATTTTTTCAGAAAACAAAAGATAACAACTATTAGCAAGAATTTGGAGAAATGGGAACACTTGTAAAATGTTGGTGGGAATATAAAATTGTGCAGCCACTATGAAAAAACTGTGGCAGTTCCCCAAAAGTTAAAATTAAAAATATAATTACCATATGATCCAGCAATCTCACTTGTAGATATATATTCAAAAGAATTGAAATCAAGATCTCAAAGAGATAAATCAATTCCTATATTCATTGTAGCATTATTCACAATAGCCAAAATATGGAAACAACCTAAGTATCTATTGACAAATGAATGGAAAAAGAAAATGTGGAATATACATACAATAGAGTATCATTCATTCTTTAAAAAAAGGAAATCTTGCCGTGTGTGACTACATGGATGAACCTGGAGAACATTATGCTGAGTGAAATAAGCCAGACACAGAAAGACAAATATTGCATAATCTCATGTATATGAGGTATCTAAAATAGTCAAACTCATAGAAACAGAGAATAGAATGGTAGTTACCAGGAGCTCACAGAAACCACCAAACTTTATATCCATATATTAATAGTTTATGGATGTAAAATTTCATTTATGCAAGAAGAATAAGTTCTATAAATCTACTTCACAACATTGTACTTATAGTTAACACTGTATTGTGCACTTAAACATTTATTAAGAGAATAGATCTTACCACAATATAAAGTGTTCCCAAGACAATGAAAAAAAATGTAAAAGAAAGAAAAAGAAAGTATTCAATCTAATGATTAAATAAACAATAAATGAAAATGAAAAGATCAATGATATTCTATTTTTTATTTCCTGAAATGAAATTTATACAATTAAATGCCTAATTCAATTCAATATAATCCTATATAAATATTAAGTATTCTTTGTTTATGAAAAATATTTAATGTCATGAGGAAACATTTGTGATACAATGGAAGCTAGAGAGGAGATTTACAAGACATTATGTACAATTTGGTCTCAAATTTACATTATATTTTATTTTAATTTATTTTTTAATTTAATTTTACTTTTTTTATTTCAGCATATTACGGGGGTACAAATGTTTAGGTTAAGTATATTGCCTTTGCCCCACCCGAGTCAGAGCTTCAAGCGTGTCCATCCCCCAGACGGTGCACATCTCACTCATTATGTATGTATATACCCATCCCCTCCTCCTCACTCCCATCTGTCCGACACCCAATGAATGTTATTACTATATGTGCACTTAGGTGTTGATCAGTGAAAACCAATTTGATGGTGAGTACATGTGGTGCTTATTTTTCCATTCTTGGGATACTTCACTTAGTAGAATGGATTCCAGTTCTATCCAGGATAATACAAGAGGTGCTGTATCACCATTGTTTCTTGTAGCTGAGTAGTACTCCATGGTATACATATACCACATTTTATGAATCCACTCATGTATTGATGGGCATTTGGGTTGTTTCCACATCTTTGCAATTGCGAATTGTGCTGCTATAAACATTCTAGTGCAGATGTCTTTTTCATAGAATGTCTTTTGTTCTTTTGGGTAGATGCCCAGTAATAGGATTGCCGGATCAAATGGTAGATCTACTTATATCTCTTTAAGGTATCTCCATATTGCTTCCCACAGAGGTTGTACTAGCTCAACATCTTTAATCATCAGGGAAATGCAAATCAAAACAACAATGAGATACCACTTACCCCGGTGAGAATAGCCTTTATCAAAAAGTTCCAAAACAATAAATGTTGGCATGGATGTGGAGAGATAGGAACACTCACATTTACATTTTAAAAAGTGGATATAAACATGGAAAAGAATGGAAAGGATGCAGGCAAAATAATGAAACAATGTTTCTGCATAGGAGATATATCATTTATATTTTGTGGAACATTTCAATGATCTCTTTTGCATTATTAAAAAATAACTATTTCAAAGAATATATAAGATTAGTATCTGGAATCTTTGAGGTGCCAAATAGGCAGCATAGATTTTACATGTGAAATCATATAATCAGCTCTACTACATCATCAGAATGTTTCAAGAAAAAATAAAATACTATATGCTAGCCTTATATCTTTTCGTAGTTTTGTGGGCTGAAGTGTGCTACCCAAAAATTCATATGTTGAAGCCCTACCCCACAGTATGTTATAATATGACTATATTTGGAGATGAGGTCTCTAAAGGGACAATGAGGTTAAAATAATTCCAGTTCGATGGAGCCTTAACACAATATAACTACTGTTCTTGTAAGAAAAAGAAGAGACATCGAGGGTGCCCATGCAAAGAAGGAAAGCCATTTGTAGAGGCAGCAGGCGTGGCCATCTCAAATCTAAGGAGACAAATCTCAAAGGAAACTGACCCTGCCAGTAACTTTATCTTGGACTTCTAGCCTCCAGAAGTGTGAGAAAATAAATTTCTAGTGTTTAAGCCACCCAGTCAGTGGATTTTGTTATGGCAGCCCTAACAAACTAATATAGGTAGTAAATACATGTAAGATGTCTATAATTATTGAGTGTAGATCACTTTTTGACACTGGAAATTAAAAGCAAGAATCTTCAGTCTGTTTAGTTGAAAGAAAAAATCTGAGGCCTTCTGAGAAAGAAAATTGTTTCTTCCAAAAGCAGTTTAAATAGCATTTAGAAAATTGTATAATTCCAAGTACAGAGAGCTCATTTCTTTCACAGTATTTCTTACTCACACACTACCCTTTACAAATTGACAAACAGCAAGCTTTTGAGCAAATGAAAACATTCCTATAAATAATTATATTTGAAACAAGTAACAATTCCAACCAAAGTCTTAATTACCTTAACTAAATTACAAATAAGAAAATTTGGTTTGGAATTAATAGCTAACTAGTGTTTTTTAATTTATTTTGTATTGTATTTTATTTATTTATTTTTTAAATTTCAGGCTATTATGGGGGTAAAAACATTTTGATTACACGTAATGCCTTTGCCTCATCCATGCCAGGGCTACAAGTGTGCCCTTCCCCCATAGAATGAGCTCCACATCCATTAGTTGTGAGTTTTACCTCCCCACACGCCCCACAACCTGACCGGCACCCAGTGAATATTACCACCATGTGAGCACCTTAGTGTTGATCAGTTAGTACCAATTTGATGGTGAGTACATGTAGTGCATGTTTTTCCATTCTTGTGATATGTCACTTCAAAGGATGGGCTCAAGCTGTATCCAGGATAATAAAAGAGGTGCTAGTTCACCATTGTTTTCAAAAGAAGACAGAATAATGGCCAGAAAACATATAAAAATGTGCTCAACATCTCTAATCATTAGGGAAATGCAAATCAAAACCACAATTAGATATCACCTAACTCCAGTGAGAATGATCTTTATCAAAAAGTCCCAAAACAACAAATGCTGGCGTGGATATGGAGAGATA
Source organism: Eulemur rufifrons (assembly GCF_041146395.1). Lineage (NCBI taxonomy): Eukaryota > Metazoa > Chordata > Mammalia > Primates > Lemuridae > Eulemur > Eulemur rufifrons. The sequence continues at coordinate 73,847,339 of NC_091012.1, forward strand.
GGAACACTCTTACACTGCTGATGGGACTGCAAATTAGTACAACTCCTGTGGAAAGTAATTTGGAGATACCTCAAAGAGCTAAAAATAGAAATACCATTTGCTTCAGCAATCCCACTACTATACATCTCCCCAAAGGAAAAAAAGACATTCTCTAATAAAGACATCTGCACTCGAATGTTTATGGCAGCATAATTCACAATTGAAAAGACATAGAAACCACCCAAATGCCCATCAATACATGGGTGGATTAGTAAAATGTGGTATATGTATACCACGGAGTACTACTCAGCTAACTAGCTTTCTAATTCAATCCAAAGTTGTGCTTAACTCTTAAAGACTCCTTTTAATTAGTTCAAAATTATTAAAGAGTACATGTGGTGTTTGTTTTTCCATTCTTTAGACATTTCACTTAGGATAATGGTCTCTAGTTCCATAAAAATTGCTGCAAAAGACATTTTGAAGGGCACACATGGGCACAAAAAGAAGTAAAAACTGTTGGAAATCAAGAAGTGGAGCTGGGGGGAAGAGGTTAGGGGTAAAAACCTATCTAACAGGTACAATGGAAAATATTTAGGTGATAGACACACTTACAGGCCTAAAGCATTATAAACCTATCCATGTAACAAAAAATATGTGTACTCCCCTAATATTTTGAAATAAAAGAATTTTAAAAAGATCCTTTTAAAATAGAAATTACTAGATTGGAATGAGAGAGAAAGTCAAATTAGAGTAAGGAATCGTGTGTAACTTTCCCTGAAGGCCGGTGTGTCTAGCAAACCAGGAGACTGACTGGGTATTGGAAGTTCCTGCTCGAGATCTGAATTGTGTGCTTATTAAAATTCAGACATATTCTGGGTCTCTAGATGGAGGGTCAACCTATCATGGTTCTTTCTTTGTAGGAGGAAATACATATGAACTTCATAAGAAGGAGAATACCTGAACATGATGAAGCAGAAAGTCTGTCTCTCATAACTGTGATTCTTAAGCTCTTGGGGAATAAAAACTCTTTATTGCCCACCATCTTGTGTCAGTCAAAGGACGTCTGATAGGGAAAGGAAATTGCGATGAGAAAGAGAGTATTAGGATACACTGGCTTCATCCAAAAACAATGGTTTTTGGACAGTTGGGAAGTGTAACTTGGAGCATATCAGAGCTTGAATTCTCCAGCTCATACAGGGGCTTGTTGTCAGAGACTAGGAGATGTGGAGAGGGGTTTTAGAACAACAACAACAAAAATAATTCATCATTTGTGGCCTAATAATAGAAGAAAAAATTTAAAAGAGTGCATTTACTGAACACCTACTATGAACCAGGCATTCTGCCAGGTGCTCTATATACCAAGATAAACTAGAGACAGGTATTGAATTTATCCCATGAAGCAGATCTAACATTACTTTCCCTAAAAGAAATTGAATAAAGATAGTCATGAAATACTGAGTCCCTAAATCTTTCCATCTATTGCTCTAACCCCTAGGCACTTCAAGTAAAATTCTATTTCATTAACAAACAATAAAGGAAGTAAGGAGTCAATAAAGTTTTTAAATCTTTAAAAAATATACCCAGACTACACTAATTAGAGATTCTTTACTATGTACCCTCTTAGTCCAAAACACATTTAATATTCATTCATTCGTTCATTCATTCAATAAACATCTATGGAGCTTCAACTGTGTGGTCGGGCATTGTGCTGGGTACTGAAGATCCAATGGAGAACCTAATGGAACTTATAGTCAAGGAAAGAGAAAGAGAAGCCGATGGCAATGTACCAAACTCAAGGAATCATCTATATGCATATAAAAATGGGGATCATTGACCATAAAACTTTAAATTTCAACTTTAAAACCTTATTATTTTATCTGAAGAGATGTTGTTTGAGTTGTCTTTTATGGAAAAAAATGATTACTTTAAAAATAAACACTCTGTAGCTGAAATTAAAACCATTAATTGAACCAGCTGTTAGACAATCACATTGTCCACAACTATTTATTTTTTCCCATGAAACAGATGCCTATATCAAAAAGACAGAAAACCTGCAAATAGACGACCTAATGAATAGACTCAAAGAACTGGAGAAAGAAGTACAGAATGACCCCAAACCTAGCAGAAGGCGAGAAATTACTAAGATCAAATCAGAATTAAATGAAAAGGACAACAAAGAAACTATAAGGGAAATTAATAAAACAAAAAGTTGGTTCTTTGAAAAGAAAAACAAAATAGACACACCACTGGCTAGACTAACCAAGAGCACAAAAGTAAAATCTCTAATAACCTCCATTAGGAACATGAAAGGAGAAATCACAACTGATGCTACAGAGATACAAGATATCATCTATGAATTCTACAAAAATCTTTATGCACACAAACTGGAGAATGCAGAGGAAATGGACAAATTTTTAGAAACACATAGTCTTCCCAGGCTCAACCAGGAAGAAATAGAGTACTTGAACAGACCAATATCAAGAACTGAAATGGAAACAGCAATAAAAAGCCTTCCCAAAAAGAAAAGCCCTGGTCCAGATGGGTTCACACCTGAATTTTACCATACATACAAAGAAGAACTGGTGCCCATCCTACACAAACTATTCTCCAATATTGAGAAGGATGGAATTCTCCCCAACACGTTCTACCAAGCCAATAAAACATTGATACCAAAACCAGGAAAAGACGCAACAAAAATAGAGAACTACAGACCAATTTCTCTCATGAATATAGATGCAAAAATTTTCAGTAAAATACTAGAAAATCGAATCCAAGTACTTATCAAAAAAATAATCCACCACGACCAAGTGGGCTTCATCCCAGAGATGCAGGGGTGGTTCGACATACGTAAATCTATAAATGTAATTCACCACATAAATAGAAGCAAAAACAAAAACCATATGATACTCTCATTAGATGCAGAAAAAGCATTTGACAAAATTCAACACCCTTTTATGATAAAAATGCTTAACAAAATAGGCGTAGATGGAACCTACCTAAAAATGATACGAGCCATATATGACAAACACACAGCCAACATCATTCTGAACGGGGAAAAATTGAAAGCACTCCCACTTAGAACTGGAACCAGACAGGGCTGCCCACTGTCCCCATTACTTTTCAATATAGTACTGGAAGTCCTTGCGAGAGCTATCAGGCAAGAGAGCAAAATCAAGGGAGTCCAAATAGGGAAGGAAGAGATCAAACTCTCACTTTTTGCTGATGATATGATGTTATATCTGGAAAACCCCCAGCATTCAACCATGAGACTCCTGGAATTGGTTAATGAATATAGCAAAGTCTCAGGCTACAAAATCAATATACACAAATCAGAGGCATTTATATATGCCAATAACAGTCAATCAGAAAACCAAATTAAAGACTCAATACCCTTCAAAATAGCAACAAAGAAAATAAAATATCTAGGTATATACCTAACTAAAGAGGTAAAGGACCTCTATAAGGAAAACTATGAAACACTGAGAAAAGAAATAGCAGAACTTGCAAATAGATGGAAAAATATACCATGCTCGTGGATCGGAAGAATCAACATTGTTCAAATGTCTATACTACCCAAAGTGATCTACAGATTCAATGCAATCCCTATTAAATTACCAACATCATTCTTCACAGACGTAGAGAAAATAATTATACACTTTGTATGGAATCAGAGAAGACCCCGTATAGCAAAAGCAATTTGAAGCAACAAAAACAAAATGGGAGGTATTAATTTGCCAGACCTCAAACTATACTACAAGGCCGTGGTTCTTAAAACAGCCTGGTACTGGCACAAGTACAGGGACACAGACCAGTGGAACACAACAGAAAATCCAAATATAGAACCATCCTCATATAGTCACCTAATTTTTGACAAAGCGGGAAAGAATATACTCTGGGGACAAGAATCCCTATTCAATAAATGGTGCTGGGAGAATTGGTTAGCCACTTGTAGAAGACTGAAACAGGACCCACAGCTTTCACCTCTCACAAAAATCAAATCACGGTGGATAACAGACTTAAACCTTAGGCGTGATACAATCAGAATTCTAGAAGAAAATGTAGGAAAGACTCTTACAGACATTGGCCTAGGCAAAGAATTTATGAAGAAGACCCCCAAGGCAATCACAGCAGCAACAAAAATAAATGAATGGGACATGATTAAATTAAAAAGCTTCTGCACAGCCAAAGAAACAGTCACGAGAATAAACAGACCACCTACAGAATGGGAAAAAGTTTTTGCATACTACACATCAGATAAAGGACTGATAACAAGAATCTATTTAGAACTCAGGAAAATCAGCAAGAAAAAATCAAACAACCCTATCAAAAAGTAGGCAAATGACATGAATAGAAATTTCTCAAAAGAAGATAGAAGAATGGCTAACAAACATATGAAAAAATACTCAACATCCCTAATCATCAGAGAAATGCAAATCAAAACCACAATGAGATATCACTTAACCCCAGTGAGAATGGCCTTTATCAAAAAATCCCAAAACAACACATGTTGGCATGGATGTAGAGAGACAGGAACACTCATACACTGCTGGTGGGACTGCAAACTAGCGCGACCCCTGTGGAAAGCATTATGGAGGTATCTTAAACAGATTCAAGTAGACCTGCCATTTGACCCAGCAATCCCATTACTGGGCATATACCCAAAGGAAAAAAGGTCATTCTGTAACAAAGACACATGTACCCGAATGTTTATAGCAGCACAATTCACAATAGCAAAGATGTGGAAACAACCCAAATGCCCATCAATACATCATTGGATTAGTAAGCTGTGGTATATGTATATCATGGAATATTACTCAGCTATAAGGAATGATGAAGATACGACATCTCTATGGTTCTCCTGGAGAGAGTTGGAACCCATTATATTAAGTGAAGTATCTCAAGAATGGAAAAACAAGCATCACATGTACTCACCAGAAAATTGGTTTCCCTGATCATCACCTAAATACACATCTGGGAACGACACCAATCGGATATCAGACTGAGGTGGGGGGTGGGGGGAGGGGAATGGGTGTATGCCTACATAATGAGTGCTTCGCGCACCGTTTGGGGAATGGTCACGCTTGAAGGTGCTGACTCGGGAAGGGGGGGTGGGGAAGGGAGGGATATATACCTACATGATGGGTGCAACGCACACTATCTGTGGAACAGGCATGCCTGGAGCTTTGACTTGGGAGGAAAGGCGGTACATGGGCAACGTATGTAACCTGCAATTTTGTATCCCCCATAACAATAAGATGAAATAAAAAAAAAAAAAAACAGAGTTATGCGTCCCCACACTCACCATGTAACTTGCAATGCCTCCTTTTAGGTGAAGTACACTTCCCCATTCAATTTTCAGTATTAGCCATAAGACTTGCTTTGGTCAATGGAATGTGTGCAGACATAATTTATGCCATGTCCTAGAAGAGGCTTTAAATGTAGTGGTACATTTGGCTCTGTCTCTTAATACTGCCCTTGTCATGAAAATAGTGTGTATTAGGTAGGGTCTGCTCTTTTAACAGGGGTCTGAGAATTAGAAACATATGTAACAGAGCAAAGTAGAGCAGTAGATTGAAGCCAGAGCCACAGCTGACCCATGGCCACAATATAACATATGCAAGAAATAAATGTTTACTATTGAAGGCACTGCAATTCGAGGGCTGTTTATTACCATGGTAAAGCTGACTAATACCTGACTTTTACTGAAATTTCACTTGACATAAACCATAATATTTTCAGAAGTCAGCACACTAAGATAGAGGTATAGAGGGGGAGAAAGCTCATTCTTCTTCCAAAATAGCCAGTAGACCAGAAAATTGAAAATTAAAATGGCTATGTGAACCATGCTAATCAAGGTTTGTGCATGAGATTATTAATGGGAATAAACAGTTTCTTAATGACTTTTTAGTTTTCCAAATTATACCAACTTGTCTGTTTTCTTTAAATGTTAAAGTGTATCAACACATCATGCCTTTTTGTCTTTCTGCCATGTGAGGCCACCAAAAGAACATTCCCTCAGCATACACCGAGTGGGCTGGTGCTGTGGTCTTGGACTTCCCAGAATCCAGAACTGTGAGAAATAAATTTCTCCTGTTCATGAATTACCCTATCTAAGGTATTTTGTTACAACAGCAGCATAAATAGACTATGACACCAGGTAAGGGACAATCTTATAAGCAGGACATTCTAAGGGCAGCAGTCTTAGGCTACTGCGCTGTTTTCTGTACAGCAGGTAACCAACAATATCTGCTACAATATATTATTTAAAAACTTTTTTTTTCTTACTACTGCATATCTATCCACCCAATGCTACAATACAGTAATGCATTAGAATAGAAAAGCCACATGATCATGAAAATGATGCTGAGAAAACATGTAATAAAAATACAGCATTTATTTCAAATTTGAGCCCTTAGCAGATTAGAAATTCATTGCTTCCCTAGCATGAAAAAGAAAATATTACCTATCATTTAAAAAATACTACATACAGTATATTATTATCTGAGATATAGGAAAGAACAAAGTTTTCTATAAACCAAAGTTTTTCCTACTTTCATATACTTATTATAATACAACACTCTGACACCAGATGTAAAGAACTGTACAGTTCTGGAAATGCTGCCCAATGCTATTTGATTAAAAAAAAATCATGCTGTACACCTTAAATATTTGCAATGAAAATAAAAGTTTGGTATGTAAATATTTTGCTATAGATGCTATAGGTCTAGTTTTAAATGTTTAATTTTGCTAATTTAAGATTTAATATAGTTCTTTTTAAAAAATAATTTTATATTCATTAGAGACAGCCCATAAATGCATGTATGGCCTAGAGACCACTTACATTGGAATCACTTGAGATGCTTATTAGAAATTCGACTTTATACCCACCCCTTCCCTCAAACTTGCTGAAGCAGAATCTGGCAGTGAGTCAGCAAAGAAACAGGTTATAAAACTGTCTAGTATTTCTGATGCAAACTATAGTTTGAAAATCACTGTTTTAATTTCCCTGTTCAGAACAGTATTAGTGAGTCCAACTATTCCATGACTTCAACCTAAGTGCAGTTGCAGTTGTTTTGACTGGAAAACATCTTGAAAATTGAAGCAGCATACATAACATTGTAAAGTACAAAGTTCGGCCTACAGATAGAAATTGTGGGGCATGGAATTGTTACTAATAACCACTTGAGGGATGAAAAAGGAACAGTTCTGGGAATCTCATGACAGGGGGAGAGGCCTACAATTCTTTGAATGGTTTGTGGAAAAGTGGAACCATTAAATTACTTAGATGTGCACACAAGGTCTTATTCATTTTAATGGCTTAGCAAAAGTGCACTATGAGCCCTGCCAAATAGAGTCCTCATTCCCTGAGAGTGCCTTCTGGTTGATTTGTGAGATATTTTGTTATTTCTTTAATGATCAAATATAATTCATCCTTCAAATGCACCGCCCTCCTAAATTATAGCCAAGGACCTAGACTGAAGAAATTTGAACTAAAAAAGGACCTTAGAGATCATCTGGCTCAGTGATCTCATCTAATAGATGAACAAACTGAGACTCCAAGAGACTAAGTGATAGCCTAACTGCTGACTAGCTACCAAATTATTCACCACAGTCAGAATAGTAGTAATAATATTTTATGGCAAGGCACTAGAAGTGAGAGTCCAGGATCTCTAGACCACAGCATTGTAAAAAGTTTTATTTCTCAGAGAAAAAAAAAAAAAAACAGGAATCCTAATTCATTCGACAAACAAATATTGAGCTTCTACTCTATGCCAGGCACTTTGTTAAAACCTTAGCATATGAAGATAACTAAAAGATAATCCCTGCCTTCGAAGGACTTACAGTTGGTTGAAAAATAATATTTAATGCTCAGTGAATGCTTTCTATGGGCCAGACACTATTCTAAAACCTTTATGTGTATAAACAATTGTAGGCAACAGGGACTATTATCATTCCCTTTTTACAAATGTAGAAACTGAAGCACAGAGAGGTTATTCAAACTGCCTAAAGTTGCACAGCTAATAAAGGATTATATTAGTTTTCTAGATGTGCTATTAAAAAGTGCCACAAATTGGATGGCTTAGAGGAACAGAAATTTATTGTCTCACAGTTCTGGAGGCTAGAAGTCCAGGAGCAAGGTGTTGGCAGGGCTGGTTTCCTCTGAGGGCTGTGAAAAGAAAACTGATCCATTGCATCTCTCCTAGCCTCTGGTGGTTTTCTGGCAGTCTTTGGCATTCCTTAGCTTATAAAAGCATCACCCCAACCTCTGCATTCATCTTTATGTGGTACTATCCAAATCTTAAGTAATTATATTTGCAATAAACCCATTTTCAAATAAGGTCACATCCTGATGTACTAGGGGTTGGGATTTCAAGATATGAATGTTAGGGTGACACAATTCAACTCACAACAGGATTAAAGACAGATTTTATTTCAAACAATCTGGCTCCAGAGTTTATACATTAAACCACTCTGCTAGGTGTGTGCTATACTAAAAGTCATTAAAAAAACTATATGAACCCAGAAAAAGAGGCAATTAATACTGTCTAGTGCACAGTGATTGGGAAATGAAGAAGGCTTTGCAAAGAGGTAATGGTTGAGTTGAGTTTTGAATTATGAATTAAAGTTCACCAGACAGAAAGAACTGCATGAGCAAAGGCAGAGAAGCAAGGAGGTACCTGATATACCATCACCTTTCGCCCACACTATTGCAGCAGCCTACTAATTGGGCTCCTTGCTTCCATCCTTGCTCCCCTATGGTCAATTATCCATCAGCAGCCACAGTGATCTTTTTCACAAAAGCAAGCAAGATAATAAAACCCTCCAATAACTTCTCTTCATATTTAGAACAATCCAAAGTACTTACCAGACCCACAAGCCCTACTTGATCTGGCCTCTCACTACCTGTCCAACATAATTTCCTGGCTCTCTTGCACAAGCTTTTTATGCCATAGTCACACTGCCCTTTCTCCTCGATGTTCCCCCTTTCAGAATATTTTTTTCCCAGACTTCACATGGCTAGTTCCTTCTCATCATTCAGGGTTCAACTCAAATGCTATCTTTCCAAAGATGCCTTCTCTGATTATTCAATCTATTAATAAATAACCCTCTCCCAGTGATTCTCTATCATATCATATATTATTCTTTCCCTTGGGGCACTCTGTAATGCCACACAAATGCATTTATTTGTCTATTGTCAGTCTCCCTCTTCCAGAATGTAAACTCAATATGCAGAGGGATTTCATCTTATTCATAGCTCTATCCCCAGTATCTCAATAGTGCCTGAAACAGTAAACAATTTTGAAATAAATGTCTAAATGCCTTAATTCAAGAGAAGTTTTGATGGAGTGATGTATACAGAAACTATGACACAATAAGACAAGGAGCAAATGAGGCTAAAGAAGTAGAGTCGTGAGCATAGAGCTCTTTTTAAGGAATTTAGTATTGAAAAAAAATGGCCAACAGGTAGTAAAAGACGCTAGGATTAAGGGAGCTTTTATTTATAGGTTGTGATTATGATTCTAACTGTCATTGTGGATGAGCACATACACAGATTGATTCAGAAAAAAATGAATAGTGAGAGGGTATGAGAGAGAGATCAAATATAGGGGAGAGAGGATAATTGATAAAATAAAGTCTTGGTGGAAATGGGAGGGTATGAGCTCAAGACCACCATGGAGGGGTTATCATCAGAAGGAAGCAGGGACACATCTTCCTCTGAGACATAATTAAATGAGGTAAGAATAAGTGAAAATACAGACTTACTTGAAGGCTGAGGGAAGGGATGTTTGAAGACTATTATTGAGGCAAGAGGCTAAACACTGCTGAGAGGAAGACCTGAAAGGAAAGAGATCTTAATGAGACTGGGAAGGTTTAGAACAGCTACTGTGGGCTACAGGAAAGGGAAACAATTAGGGATCAGTTAAAGAACTGTTGAGATGTACTGACAGCTGAGGTTGAAGATCATAGATTTGTAATGGATCCAATCTAAAAAGAATATGGGCTTTTCTCTCCAGTAGAACTTTACAGCCCTGAAGCAGAAGTGGAGGAAAAACTGAATGTTGCAGGGCTAGCAACTGGGAGGGCAAGTTCATCAGAAGATTAGGAGGATTAAAAATAACAGCTGAAGGGTTTGACCATTTTAACTAGTTAGTGAAAAGAGTAGAGCTAGGAGGAAGCTAAAAATCAAGAGACCTGTGAGATGATGTGCTAGAAGTGAGGGATTAGAAAGGTGGTATGTTGTGGTCTGAGAGTGGGAGTTGAGAGTTTAAAAAAGTAAACAAATGTAAGCTGAATGAGGGATGGACTACAAAGAAGTTTAATAGGAGGAATTTGAGGGGGAGGAGTATTGAAAATGATCTCTATCTTCATTTTGATGGTGATTTCACGGCTATGTAAAATTATAAAAACATTAAATTATACATTTTAAATGGACATAATTTACTGTACATAAATTATTTCTCATAATAGTTGATAACCATTTATTTTTAAGCTGAAAGTATTTTAGGAAATGTTAATGTTCAGGTTTTAGCCATATTGTAAGTGTTGTGTTGATGAAGGTTACCAGAAAAGAAATCTAGGAATCTTTTTTTTTTTTTGAAAGAAATCCTGACTTCTATTTAATGAATTAGAATTATTATTTTTTTTTTATTTCAGGATATTATGGGTGTACAAACATTTAGGTCACATATATTGCCTTTGCCCCGTCCGAGTCAGAGCTATAAGTGTGCTGATCCCCAAGACAGCCTTAGCTGCACCCATTAAGTGTGAATATAACCAACCCCTCCACCCCACTCTGACCCACCTGACACCCGATGAATGCTACTTGCATATGAGCACAGAAGTGTTGATCGATTAGTACCAATTCGGTAGTGAGTACATGTGGTGCTTTTTTTTCCACTCTTGTGATACTTCACTTAGTAGAATGGGTTCCAGCTCTATCCAGGAAAATACAAGAGGTGCTATATCTACCATTGTTTCTTATAGCTGAGTAGTACTCCATGGTATACATATACCACATTTTATTAATCCACTCATGTATTGATGGGCACTTGGGTTGTTTCCACATCTTTGCAATTTTGAATTAAACATTTTGCTATAAACATTCCAGTGCAGATGTCTTTTTTATAGAATGTTTTTTTGTTCTTTTGGGTAGATATCCAGTGATAGGATTGCTAGATCAAATGATAGTTCTACTTATAGTTCTTTGAGGTATCTCCATATTACTTTCCATAGAGGTTGTACTAGTTTTCAGTCCAACCACCAGTGTAAAAGTGTTACCACCTCTCCACATCCATGCCAGTATTTGTTGTTTTGAGCCTTTTTGATAAAGGCCATTCTCACTGGAGTTAAGTAATATCTCATTGTGGTATTGATTTGCATTTCCCTGATTGGAGATGTTGAGAATTTTTTCATATGTTTCTTGGCCATTATGAAAACTCTTTATATTCATAAGTGGATTAACAAAATGTGGTATATGTATACCATGGAATACTATTCAGTCATAAAAAAGGATGAATTAATACCTTTTGCAACAATTTTGATGGAACTGTAGACCATTATCCTAAGTGAAGTATCTAAAGAGTAGGAAAAAAAATACTACATGTACTTGCTATTAAATTGGAACTAACCAATGAGCACATGTGTGCACAGAGGGAGGAAAAACTCAACTCAGTGGAAATCAAGCAGCGGGGAGGGGGGAAGAGGGGACGGGCAAAAATTTACCTAATGGGTACAATGAACACTGTCTGGGTGATGGGCACACTCATAACACTGACTCAAGCATTACAGAACCAATCCATGTAACCAAAAACATTTGCACCCTTGTAATATTTTGAGATATAAAATAAAAAATAAAGCTTGGATAGCAACTTCTTCCAAGTTGCAGCTGCAACATAATAGCCAATCACAATACAACACTATGTGGAAATTTCAAGCAGTTTTGAAAATAATTCTAAGGCTCATCAACCTGTTTCCCAAAATGCCTCTCTGTCTTCCCAGAAAAATTTGTATTTCATCTGCCAATGTCCTACCTTCCTATGTGCTCATATTTCTTTCTAGCAGTCCTCAAGGTCCTAAGTATAGTGAGAACAAGTTATAGTTAAAACCACATAGTTAAAACTACACACTATGACAAAAACAAGGTTTCTGTTCCAAGCCATGAAATGAAACCTGACAAAGACCTTTCACTCTAAGCAGAGGCTATAATTCCGTTCATTGTATGAACACTTCTTGTTGGGAAAGGCCACCCACCATGAGCCCTTCAGTATCTTGCATGTTCTTGTTGACTGTGCCAGACCACAAGGCTTGCTCGTCTCAGGACAGAGAAGATCAAGGCAGCCAGTGTAACCACCATGTAACGGCTGTTCCCTTGGGGAGAGGCATTGGCTTATTTCTTGCTACAATGTTTGCTGCTTGCTCAAAAGGATGCTGGGACTTTGGCCCTGGGTTCCTCACCTGTTATGTAACCCATTTTGTTTAGTGCCCACCTGGACCCTTCATGCCCCACAAGGGATTCAGGGGTGGCATAACTGGTCCTTTTTTGCTAATGTTCCTGCTGTTTGTTCTTCTGTGAGTAATAAACTGTGTTACTCTGGAAACAAAAACTCTGCATATATTAAAATTATTAAGATATTTACTATCAGTCTGTCCTTTAGAAATTTGTCTGGCAATTCTTTTAACACTTTTTATCCCCATTTCCCTTTTAATTCTGTTCATATTGTAAAATAAAATTCTTATAAAAGCCTTTATTTTCATTACATTAAATCTATTAGTGTTTTTCTTTATGTTTTTTTTTTCTGTTTAGAAGGGACTCCTTTAATCTTCAGTAGATAAATAAGCTCCTTATTTCAATCTATTTTCATTTTATAATTTATAGCACCTAATTAGTTAAGCCATCTGGAATTTGTTTTGGTATATGGTTTGAAGTAGGGATCTATTTATTATTCCAAAATCATGCAATCATCCAATCACTACTTATGAAATAATTCCTACTCTCCCGTAAGCTTGAAATAACATCCTTATCATGTACAAATTCTTAAAGCTCTGTTATTTTACTGGTTTTCCTTTTCTAGCAATTTTTTTTCCAGCACAAGGACTATACCATTTAATTATTTTAATGCCATAGTACTTTTTAGCATGTTGAATAGCAGCCTCCCCTATTACCTTTGGGTTTTTAGATTTTTTTCCTCATTGTTTACACATCTTTATTCTTTCAGGTGAACTTAGAATAAATTATCTTGCTTTTTTATATGAACTAGTTTCTGGTTAAAAAGATTTGGAAGGCTGCCATCTTTTCTATTATATTAATAGTTTAACATAAATAAAATGTTGACTAAAATATGCAAGTCACAAAAGAATGCATACAGTTTGAGTCCATTTACACAGTCAAAACAAATGCTACATTGTTCAGTAATAGATATATGTATGACAAATCTATAAGAAAATTGAGAAAATTACTGGCCCAAACCTAAGGATAATGATTTCCTCTGGGACAGGAAGTGAGATGCAATCCAGAATGAACAAAGTAGGAATGCCAAAGGTATTGATAATGTTCTGCTCCCAGAGCTGTAGGAGTAAAATATGCCTGTCTTCACTATTATCATGAATAATTTCCTTATTACTAATTTCTATTATTAGTAGTGCTAATATCATTAATGCTGTATACATGGGATCACAGTTCTCTTTATTATTATTATCATAAATACTATTATATTTAATAATTGTTATATTTCTGGAACCTCAGATATTTTGAAAGAAAAAAAATCAATTTATGAAACTAAACAATTTCTTAAAAATAGATACCTTTCCTCTATACCACCATTCATGAGAAAAATATAAATTAATTTATAATAATAATAACTAAATTATGAAATTTCTGGCAATAAATTTAATATATGTAGAAACTATGTAAGCTATATGAAGAAATCTATATAGGTTTCTTCTAGAAATGCTCTACTGAGTGAAGTTTTCAGAAATACTGCATAAATGAAGATACATAAGTTGTTCATCAAACTACAAATTTAATGCAATCCCAATTACAATCCCAACACAATTTTTGAAATAAACAAATTGCTTTTAAATTTTATCTTGAAGAATGATTATTAAATTTTCCTACCATTAAAATCTTGAAAAATTTAGTGATGAATAAGAATTTGCCACACCAGATGTACTCTTGAAAAGCTATGATTATTACAACAATGCAATGTAAATGTCAGAAGAGACTGAGGATCTATAATGCATTAATAACATTTTACCTTTTGTATGCATTTGCTACCATCCAGATACTGTACTAACTCTTTTACATTTATTATCTCTTAATTCTCACAAGTACTTCAGATAGATACTACTATTATTTAAATAATAGATACTGCTATTATTTCAATTTTTACAAAGGAGAAACCTAGTTTGACCAACCATCCATTGCTCATAACTGTCCCAGTTTTAGCACCTAACGTCCAGAATCCCTTGATACTCTCTGAATCCTGGCAAACTGGGATGGTTGGTCACCAGAGAACTGAAGCTTGGTTCTCTTATATAATTCACTCAAAGTGTCACAACAAGTAAGTGATGGATATGAGATTTCTATACAGCTTAGACTCCAAAGCCCATATTTTAGCACTGCATATAGTGCATATGCTTATGTGGTAATTCAAATGTTTCGGGGAAAACATTCTGAACTGGCTAAACATGAAGGAAAAAAAGTGACATCAATGCCTCACATTTTACACTAGAATATATTATTGATTAATAAACAATTTAAATGTAAACACTGCATGAAAGCATAAGTGAGTATGTATGTAATCTTGGAGTAAAAATGGACATTCTAAACAAGACACAAAAGCTAGAAACTGTAAATAAAAAGATGAATAAATATGATTGCATTAAAAATAACTTATTTGTAATTACAAACATCACAACACAAATTGGGAGATGGACACTCTAGAAGCTCTGACTTGAGTGGGGCAAAGGCAATATATGTAACCTAAACATTTGTACTCCTGTAATATGTTGAAATAAAAAAATAGGAAATTTCTAAATTCCATAATAGTAAAATGCACAAAGGGCATTAATAATAAGCCCTTCAAAAAATAAGTACAAAGTGAAGTAAACCAGGCACAGAAAGACAAATATCACATGTTCTCAGTCATATGTGAGAGCTAAAAAAGTTGATCTCATCGAGGTAGTAAATAGAATGGTGGTTACCAGAAGCTGGGAAAGGGTTGCAGGGAGGAGAGATAAAGAGAGGTTGATAAATAGGTAGAAAAATATAGTTAGATAGAAGGGATAAGTTCTAATGTTTGATAGCATAGTAGGGTGACTATAGTTAACAAAAACTTAGTGCATATTTCAAAATAGCTAGAAGAGATGATTTTGAATGTTCCCAACACAAAGAAATGATGTGTTTGAGGTGATGGATATCCTAATTACCCTAATTTGATCATTACACATTGTATTCATGTATCAAAATAACTCATGTGCTCTATAAATATGTACAATTATTATATATCAATCAAAAATAAAAAAAGTTTATTGAATAAGAATAAAAGATCATTTGTTTGAATTGCATTATCATTTTATTTGTATCTATTTTATACTAAATACTAAAACTTATTTATCCAATCATCTGTTGATGGACAATTGAGTTGTTTCCAGGTTTAGACTTATTATAAACAAAGCTATGAACATTTGTGTACCCAAAAAAATACAAATGGCTGAAAACATATGAATAAAATATTGTATCTCTAATAGTGACAAAATTATGGAAAGTAAAACAAAATGCTATTTTTCATGAAGCAGACTGACAGAGATTTAAAAAATAATACCTAGTGTTGATATCTTTTGGGGAAATGGGACCTCTCGTACATATATGGTTGATGGAAGCACTGAACAGTATACCACGTGAATACATTTTGACAATATGAATCAAAAGCCTTAAATGAACACCTTTTGACCAAAAATTATCTCCAGTCAATAATCTATTATAGGGAAATAATCAGACAAATATGCAAAAATACATATACAAGACTGTTCATGTTCATTCCAGCACTGTTTATAAGAGCATATAACATAAAATGACCTAAAATCTATCCATCATAGTTGGTTAAACAAATTATGGCATATCCTTGCAATGCAATACTGTATAGCTATTGAAAGTAATTAATTCATTTATCAAATGTTTATTGAATGAAAGGAATTTTGCTAGTAGCTGGGGATATAATAGTGTATAAGATAAACTATACATTTGTCCTCATAAAGCTACTTTCTACATAGAAAGGAAATTAAACAAAAACAGATAAATACAATAAATATAACTTACAATAAGAACTTGATGGAAATAAGAGGCTGACTTAGTCTATTTATGTTGCTATAAAGGAACTAGACCTGCAGCTGGATAATTTATAAGGAAAAGAGGTATATTTGGCTCACAGTTATGCAGGCTGTACAAGAAGCGTGGTGTCAGCATCCACTTCTGATGATGGCTTTGGTAAGAGAGATGCTGGAGAGAAAGCAAGAGAAGAAGGGGAAGGATTTGCCAAAGTCTTTTTAATAATCACCTCTTGCAGGAACCAAGAGAGTGAGAACTCACTCACCACTGCAAGAATGGCACCAAACCATTCATGAGAGATCTACCCCATGACCCAAACACCTACCACTATGCCTTACCTCCAACATGGGGGGAAAATTTCAACATGAGATTTGGATGGGATAAATATCTAAACTATATGAGAGGCTGAGAGAGGTTAACAAGAAGACCTAGATCCATATTTATTTATATGTAGGGCTTAACTTACTCAAAGTAGGCATATGCCATGGATTTAACTAAACAGAATATTCAAGTTTATTTCAAGAAGTGGTTTGCACAGCCAAGGAAACTATCATGAGAGCAAACAGACAACCTACAGAATGGGAGAAAATACACGCATGTTACACATCCCATAAAGGGCTGTTAACTAGAATCTATATAGAACTCAGGAAAATCAGCAAGAAAAAATCAAACAACCCTATCAAAAAGTGGGCAAAGGTCATGACAGAAACTTTTCAAAAGAAGATAGACTAATGGCCAACAAACATATGAAAAATGCTCATCATCTCTAATCATCAGGGAAATGCAAATCAAAACCACAGTGAGATATCACTTAATTCCAGTGAGAATGGCCTTTATCAAAAAGTCCCAAAACAATAAATGAGGCATGGATTCGGAGAGACAGGAACACTCATACACTGCTGGTGGGACTGCAAACTATTGCAACCTCTGTGGAAAGCAATATGGAGATACCTTAAACAGATACAAGTAGACCTACCATTTGATCCAGCAATCCCATTATTGGGTATCTACCCAAAAGAACAAAAGACATTCTATAAAAAAGACATCTGCACTCAAATGTTTATAGCAGCACAATTCACAGTTGCAAAGATGTGGAAACAACCCAAGTGTTCATCAGTACATGAGTGGATTAATAAAATGTGGCATATATATACCATGGAGTACTACTCAGCTATAAGAAGTAATGGTGATACAGCATCTCTTGTATTTTCCTGGATAGAGCTGGAACCCATTCTACTAAGTGAAGTATCCCAAGAATGGAAAAATAAGCACCACATGTACTCACCATCAAATTGGTTTCACTGATCAACACATAAGTGCACATACAGGAATAACATTTGTTGGATGTCAGGCAGACAGGATGGGGGAGGAAGGGATGGGTATATACACACCTAATGGATGTGGTGCGCACCGTCAGGGGGATGGACATGCTTGAAACTCTCACTTGGGTGGGGCAAAGGCAATACACGTAACCTAAACATTTGTACCCCCATAATATGCTGAAATAAGAAAAATAAATAAAAATAAACAGAAAAAGAAAAAAAAAAGGAATTCATCCTCCCCCAGTTAGCCTTGAAAAAATAGAGTGAATATAACTACAGTTTAAACCTCTTCACTTGGACTTGCCACAGCTGCAAGCAACTTTACCTGTCCAGCTGCTAAAGTAGCTGCTAAATGGCAGGAGTCAGAAATTCAGGCTTGGGTCATTTTCAGTTAAGGTAAAGCAGATGTCCAGCAGTTGTCTAAACGTAATGCTCAGCAGCCAGATGAAGGTAAATCAATATGGCAAACAGAGGACAAAACTTGAATTTTTCTGCATAACAATCCAAGTTGTCAACCTCTAAGCTAGGTCAGCAAAACTCCTTTGAGCTCTGGCAAATTTGCCTTTGGAAAGACTCCCAAGTATCTGTTCCAGAGTCTTCAGGACACGCCTAGCCTGAGGTACCTGTAGATGACAAGGGCCCATCATTCAAGGGGAGCTAAAGGCCTACGCTGACCACTTTGTGCACCAGGATGTTAACTGCAATTATCATTTTAGAAACCTCTTTCTTAATATCTGAACAATTTCTTCATAAAGACAAAAATTATATTTGCCTGAGTTTAGATTCTGTCAAATGGATCTACTTTTCGTTTCTTACCTAATTCTCTAAATATCTCCCCATCCAGACAAGTCAGTATGGCCCAGTAGAAAAGTTCTCATGCCACAAGGATCAAATTCCCAACTCTGCACTTACATGGCATTGGCCAGGTTGGCTTGGTTTAGTAATCCTTAAAGTAAATATAATAACAACACCTATTTCATAGATTTCTTTTGACAGTTAAATGAGTGCATGTATATATACAGACAATCCCCAACTTAACAATAGCTCAAGTTCTGATTTTTTGACTTTATGATGGTGTGAAACCATTCTATTTATCACTTTTGGTATGGTATTTAATAAATTACATGAGATATTTAACACTTTATTATAAAATAGGCTTTGTATTAGATAATTTTGCCCAAATGTAGGTGAATGTAAGTGTTCTGCAAACATCTAAGGTAGGTTAGGTTAAGCTATGATGTTTGGCAGGTTAGGTGTATTAAATGCATATTCAACATATGATATTTTCCATTTACAATGGGTTTATTGATACATAACCCAATCGTATGTCAAGGAGCATCTGTACACACGCACACATACACACACACACACACACACACGCACGCACACCCCTTGACAAAATGCCTCGTCTATATAACTATGCTTAATAAATGTCTCTTTTATTATTTTTAATTAGTTTTTTATTTGATGCAATTCAATCCTCTCTTTTATCAACTAGCTCTGCAGCATTACTTGTTCTTTCTAACTCCTACTGAAGTTCATGTTGGTTCATAGTGGACAAGCCACTTCCTTATATCAAGTCTGATTACAATCAGCCAAGAACTCTATATGCATAATTGCTCAAAGGTTAGGATCTTCAACTATTTCTACCACTCTGACCATTTGTGTTCCTCATTAGCTAGTGCACAGATTCATGTATTGCCTGAACTTATGGTAACGTGGCTCCCCTCCAATCAGCACTCTGAGGAAAAAAAAAAAAAAGCCTGTAGCTGTCTAGCAAAACCTTTTCTCTCTCTCCACTCCAGGCCGAATAGAATGAGTTTTATAGTCTGCCCTGTCTTTGGCTGAATTCCACTCAAAAGCATTCATCCATTACTAAATTAAAAAGGATTTCATGGTGCTCACTTCAGCAGCATATATACTATAACTAGAGTGATTCAGAGAAGCTTAACATGGCCTCTGTGCAAACATGATACACCAACTGGTGAAGCATCTCATAATTTGAAATAGGCATTTTCATATATTCATATTAATTACAGTGAAAATTGTAAACAAAAAAAAAACCATGAAGGTGAATCTAGCAGTAGCTTCCAAAATTGCAAATGTGTTTACTCCTTGATCCAGCAATTCCAAGTTTAGAAATCTGTCTGTCAGTTATGCCTACACACATATGAAATGATGTATTTCCAAGGTTTTTCATTAGGCATTGTTTGTGACAGTAAAGAATTAGGAAAATATAAAAGTCTGTCAGGAAGGGATTGATTACATAAACTCTTTTATATCCATATAATGAAAGGGAATGTAGAAAAACTGAGGATGCCCATTCTATGTTTTGATATAGAAAGATATCCAAAATATACCATAGAATATATATTGTTTCAAGGTATAGAACAGTGGTATATCTTATGTTAACTTTTGTATAAGAAAGGGGGCATGAGAATGTATATTCACATATGTTTACATTTGATAAAGAAACAAAGTAAACTCTATGGATTGAATGTTTGTCTCCCTTCAATATTCGTATGTTGAAATCTAATCCTCAATGTAATGGTATTTGGAGATGGGGCTTTTGGGAGGGAGATAACTAGATTATGAGTGTGAATTAGTGCCTTTATAAGAAGAGGCCAGACAGCCAGCTTGTTCTGTTTCCCCTGCATGAGTGAGGACATAATACAAAAGGTCAGCTGCTTGCACCTTGGACAAGGGCCCTACCCAGAACCCGATCATGCTGGCACCCTGATCTTGAACTTCCAGCCTCCAGAACTGTGAGAAGTAAATGTTTGTTATTTAAGCCACCCAGTCCATTGTGATTTGTTATAGAAGCTTGAATTAAAACATAAACTAATAAAAACCAGTATGTATAGCAGAGATAGAAAACCATGGCCAGCAGGACTGCTGCCCATCTTTATAAAGTTTTATTGCAACACAGCCATACCCATTTTTATCTGTACTGTCCATGGATGCTTTTGCACTACAACAGCAAAGCTGAGTAATTTCAAAAGAGATTTCATGACATGCAAGCCCAAAATATTTATTACTTGCCCTTTACAGAAACTGTTTGCCAACCCCTGAGCTACAAGGTGGAGGGAATGGATAGGAACAGGATGAAAACAAGATTTCTTGATGTAGACACTCTTCTATATCATTTTGATTTTTGAACCTATGAATAAAAGTATTGCCTAGTTATAAAATTAAAATGAAAACAAAATCAATGAAATCTAGTCTGAACCTTCTGGGTAGGAAATAGTAATGAACCTAGCTCAGGGATTTGTGTGTGAATTTATTGTCACTCTATTTATTTCTTAACACATATTTGTGAAATTAAAAAAAACTAATAAAATTACTTTTCTTTGAGACATGGTTTGCTCTGCTGCCTGAGCTATGGTGCAGTGGTGTTATCATAGCTCACTGCAGCCTTAAACTCCTGGGCTTAAGTGATCCTCCCTCCTCAGCCTTCCGAGTAGCTGGCACCACAGGCACCCACCACCATGCCTGGCGAATTTTTCTATTTTTTTGTAGAGACGGAGTCCCACTAAGTTGCTCGAGCAACTTCAACTCCTGACCTAAGTTATCCTCCTGCCTAAGCCTCCCAGAGTGCTGAGGTTACAATCATGAGCTACTGCACCTGGCCTATAATTGCATTTTTAAACGAAAAAATTACATTATGGTTACTTCCTATGCTGTACTTTCAAAAATTATCCATTTATTATACAGTAGCTTGAAGTGTTATCCTTTGATTAATTCATGTACATACATGAAGCCTACTAAGTACCAGGTATTGTGCTAGGCAGGTAGTGGGAATTATAATTGTTGATATTATGATTACATACCTTTAATTGAATATATATTGAGTTTTTATCATGAAGCACATAATGCTTTTAGCTCCTTAAAAACCCTGTCTCATTTAATCCTCACAACATCCCAAATTTATATCTTTAGCCCAAACTTCTTTCCTGAACTCTAGACTCATATAGCCAAATGCATACTCTACTTCTCCCCTTGGATGCCTAATAGATATCTCAAACTCACGGCCCTAAAATTGAACTCTTTTTCTTTTCATACATACACTTGCTCCACTCACAGTCTTACCCATCTCTTTGGATAGCAATTTCCTCTTTCCAGTTCCTCAGGCCAAAACACTCAAGAATCTTCCTCCACCTATAAAATTATCTATAATCTGAACACTTCTTGCCATATCCACTGCTACCTCCCTGTTCTGATGTTCTGGGCCACCATCATCTCTCACCTGGATTACTTCAATAGCTTCCTCACTGATTTCCTTGTTTCTTTTCTTGCCTCCTTATAATCTATGCTTAATATAACAGTCAGAATTATCTTTTTAAATGTAAGGTTGATTCATATCACTCGTCTACTGAGTACCCCTCACTAGCTTCCTTTTTTCATTCAGAATGAAGAACAGAGTCCAAGTCTTTACTCACCCAGGGCACAACCTGACCATCCTAATTAAAAGAACAACACTGTCCTCCCAACTCCCACCCCACCACTACTTATCCCTTACGCTGTTCTATAATTTATTTTTCCATAGCATTTTTCACCTTTAACCCACTGTATCATTTCTTTATTTACATCTTTTTGTTCTTTCATTCATCTGGTACAAAGTAGACCCTCAAATTATTGTTGAACGAATGAACAATTTCTTGGAATGTAGGTATTATTTCTTCCCCCATTGTACATAAAAGGAAACAAAGGCTCAGATAGGTTAAATGATTTGCTGTAAGGTCAGAAAATTAATAAGGGACAGAACTGGGAATTAAACCCAGGTCTCTCAGACTCTAAAACTCATGGCCTTAACCACTAAATGACTTCGTGGCATCTGTAGTGTAGTACAATGTACATTCCTGTGTACATTGCTCAGGCACAAGGGTCGCTGTGAAACGGGATCAGTAGTTGTCATGGAACTTGACTATAGCTCTCCAGAGAATAAAGCAAGCAAGTTAGAAAAGCACATGGGTGATGACATGGTGCCATTGAGATTGACAGTTTCTCATATGGCCTTACCCGGATAATGGGATAAAGGCATAGTTGAAGGGTTTTACCATCAGCCTACATTTTCTTCTTCACTTACTCTACACAATCATGTTAATGATACTTAGGCCAAGCCAAATAAAACATTTCCAACTGCGTGAGGTACAGAGCAATTTCATGAGTAAATATCCCTGAGAATTTCATGCCAAACCGTGGTGGGAGTGCTTAGGCATAGCCCTTTGAACAAAAGAGCCTCAGGAAGTGGAAACCTTTGTTAAAATGTGAATTGAGACTAAGCCTTCATCACTGCCCCTTCAGCTGGTCTACAACTTCTAATGCACTGTAATGGACAGAAAGTATACTGAAAGAATTCATAAAGTTTCCACAGAATTACTGTGACCTAAGTAATTATGCTTTCTTACAAATGCTTGCTAAATGTTTTGACTTTGTTAGTGAAAGCATTTAGAGGATGGCAGCACTCAGAATATGCTTATAGTGCAGCACCTTCTGGTATGAGGGGCTGGTAGGCTCTAGGGGAATTTGTCCTTCATATTTCCACATAATTTGATATTGTCTGCTCAGTGTCTGGTTGGACTAAAGTAGAGCCTTTTAAACTAGTCCTAGGGCCTTAAAGAAGCTTGATAAGTTCTGAGTGATATTTTATAGATGGACTTAAGGCTACAGATGCTTTTATAAAAGTGCTGACTTTTTAAAAATAAGTTTTTGTGATTGCTGATTCTGTACCCAGTCTTTCCCTCATTTTAATATTATATATTTTTCTTTTTCCTGTAGTTTAGAAAACAGACTCTGGAGCTGGATTGCCAAGATTCCAATACTGACTCAGCCATTTACCAGCAGTTCTTGGGTTTGTTAGTTAACTTCATTAATCTGTCTACTCATTGGTAAAATGGGTTATTTTGAGAATTCAATACCATCATGTATGTAAAGTGTTTAGTACAATACTGGCATATAGTAATCTTATTTTTATATGCTCCAAAGTATGACACTCTGTGATGGAGGCAGCACAGCATAGCTAGAATAAAGTAGAGTTGGAATCAGCAGGCCTGGATCTAGAATCCAAGTTTTGCAATGAATGACTATGCAACTTTAGTTAAATGACTTAATCTATTACCCTCTATCAATTTATTTAATTAGACAATCAGAGGATTGAACAAAGTAATCTCTAAAGGTTTTCCAGCTCTAACATTGAAGAATGTTCTATAATATTTCATAATGAGGACCAATCCAGAAAAAAAGTTATTAATACTATGGCTTTCAATTCTATGCCCCGAATGTATTTTACCTAGTAAGGAAGACCGTGAAAAGAAAAGAGAGGTTTTTTTTTTTTTATAACATCCATAAGATTTATTTCTAATTTTACTCCTTAATATTTGCCTTATTTTTTTTTTAATTTTTAAAAAATTTTTAGAGATAGGGTCTTAACTCCGTCATCCAGGCTAGAGTGCAGTAGCACAATCATAGCTTACTACAGCTCAAACTCCTGGGCTCAAGTAATCTTCCCTCCTCAGCCTCTTGAGTAGCTGGGATTACAGATGCAAGCCACTGCACCCAGCAATATTTGCCTTCTTATTGCAGGTTATACTACCTCCTTGAAATGACTTATTGGTTACAAACTGGCATGGATTTTGTTTTATGACAACTTGCTCCATAAAAGGAGATGTATATCAGACTTTACCACTCAAAGTTCAATGCATTTTTCTCTTCAATATAAATTAGGTTATTTTACTTAAAATGTGTAAAAGTTCTTGAATTAGAAAACAAAGGAGTGATGTCTTGTATAGTATCATGGGGATAAAGAATTTACCATATATTGGGTGCTTGGGAAGAAACCAAAGTTGTGCTGAGGTACTGCTCATTTCACTTTGAAGGGGGTGATAAAACTAGGGACAGAAATGAAGAGAGAAGAATGTCCTTCTGCGTGAAGAAACCTGTGGGTCTGAATGCCCAGACTATTCAGAACTGATCAGCTTTAAGAATGTATCATACTACTTAGCTTTTCTGTGATAACAAGTGGCCCAAACATCTCAGTGGTTTACAATGACAACGTTTATTTCTCATTTGCATTTTGTGTTGGCTGCAGCTTGGCATCAAGTCTGCTGCTGATCCACATGATTTCTTCCTTCCTGGTTCCAGGCTGAGGAGCAACTTCCAACTGGGACCTATTACTCTCACGACCAAGGGGAAAGGCAAGAGAGCTGATGAAACCACATACTGGCTCTTAGAGTTTTTTTAAGACTGGCAAATTGTCTATTCTGCTCATATTTCCTTAGGCAAAGAAAATCACATGGCCAAAAGTAATATCAACAGGGTGAGGAAGGGTACTCCCTCCTGAGATAGATATTGCAAATTACGTGAAAGTTAGTGGGGATACAAACTCCTCTAAATGTTTATTTCCCTGTCTTCCACATGCAAAAATATACTCATAAATCTAGTTGATGTCTTCTCTTTGCTACCTTAGTAACTTCCATGAGGACAAGGCCATATCTGTCATACTATTATGTCCTCAGCACTGTGCTTGACACATAGTTAGCTGCTCAAAATATATTGTTTAATTAATGGATGAAGGAATAAACTGAAAGAAGGTGCATGAACAGTATATTTCCTTTTTGTTTGGAAGAATATAAGGAAAGGAGCCTTGAATTGGTGAAGGATTCCATAAGGCAAAAACAGGGCTCAGAAGTGGATTTAATGACCTGATCCTCTTGGAGGGCACTTGGTTTTCCTTTGAGCTGACAGGGCTGTGTTCCACAGAACTGTGGAGAAATGAGTTATATTAAAATGAAGTTTATGATTTGTAGTGGTATTTAGAGCTGCTGGAGATGACAGAGACAGAAGAGGAAAAAGCTTTCTAGGCCACCGTCTCCCTCATTATACCCACCCATTAAAAGAGAAAACTTTGAAATTCGCACTTGAGAGTTTTATATTTTGATGGCTTGATACCATTCTGGAAAAAAAATGGGATTTTATCCACTTGTTGTTTGAATAACATGAAAACAAACTGCCATTATTTCAAGAGAAACATTCTCTTTGTTATCCCTTGAAATTTAAGGCATTTTCCTCCCACATTTTTAGAACTTCTGAACATGCATTTTCAATATATCCAAGGAAGTAGAAATCATTTTCTCATTTGTAATGATGATAATGCCAAGATACAAAATGACTTGCTGAGGGCAGAGTGAGTCAGCAGCTGAGTCAGAAACAAAGTTCTGGCTTCCTGATTAGCAGGATGACGTCTTATTTCTCAGGCTTATGGGTTCATCTTGTGTCCCCTGGCACTGTCAGTGCAGCTTGGATGAGGTGATATTATTATTGTAGGATTATTCTGCAGCTCCAGTGAGTCCCTTCTCCCTCAAGATATTTACTGATTATAATCACATATTAGTAATCCTGAAAACTAGCCAAAGGGAGGGTGCAGATGAAGCCATGAAGATGCATAGTCATATAATCATTTGCCATGTTGTTATAGTCCCTTTGAATACACAGGCTCTGAATGCAGCACACTGACTGAGCACATATGCTGCTGCTTCCATGTAGCATGAACCCTGAATGTGCAAGGGGCAAGGAAAACAGAGTGCTACAAAATATTCATTTTCTTCCTCTCTGCCCCCTCCCTTTTTTTAAAATTTCTCTCTCTTTTTACAGGAGGACAGTTGGAACACAGAGAAAGTTGATGTTGGCATTTTTACCAAGCTAGAAATGTTCTTCTCCTACTTAGTATACTGTAATAATCAGTTCTTTCCCATTTCACCCCTTTGGCTGTTCAACTTTGAATAAAGAAAAGAAAATTTGTAGTGGAAAATAGAAGTCTCCTTTTGCATTCTTATTACAGAGGGAAGAAATGAGTGTCATATTTCCTGCATTACCAATTTTTCTCTCTCTACTGAAGCTTTCTCACCAATATTTAAACGTGACGCTGTTTCTCACAAAGAAAAAAAAAAAAACACTCTCCTTATCCTACTTCCTACTCCAACTATGCCTAATTTTTCTCTTTCATTTTACCAAATATTCTTCTCAACAATGTTGGGTTTACCAGCTATTCCCACTTTCTTTTCATTTTATCTTGAACCCACTTCAGGTAAATTTTCCCATGACCTGTTAATTAAACTGGATTTTTCAGGGTTATTAATAAGCCACATATTGCTAAATCCAACGATCAATACTCAGTGCTCATAATAATTGACCTTTCAGCAGCATTTGACAGTTGGCTGTCCATCCTCATCTAAATTTTCAGGATGCCATACACTTTCTATTTTCTTCTTGCCTCACTGGCCATCTTCAGTCTCCTTTGCTTATTGCTCCACATTTCCCAGATTTTAAAACATTAAAGTGCCCAATGTCTCAGTACTTGGTTCTCTTCTCTTCTATAATTAAGCTCATGTTTTGAAAAACTTTCCATATATTGGATAACTCCCAAATGAATATCTGTAGCCCAGACCTCCCCTCTGAACTTCGGGCTAATATAGTCAGCCATGTGTTCTATGCCTCTATCTGGAAGTTTAATATACAATCTCAAACACAGCATGTTAAAAACTAAGATCCTGATAAATCCCCCTGAACCTACTGTTTCAGAAGTATTCCCCATTTTTTCAGTTAATGGCAGTGCCATTCTTCCAGTTTCTTTGACCAGATCCTTAAAAGTAATCTTTTACTCCTCTGTTTTTTATGCACAACAAATCCAAATCCATCAGAAAGCAAATCTTCTCAGCTCTATCTTCAAAATGTAGTATATCCAGAATCTTATCAACTCTCATCACTTCCCCTGCCAGTACTCTGGTCTGTCTTTATTGCTATAGCATCATAACTGATCTTCCTGATTCAACCCTTGTTTCCTTTTAGTCTTTTCTCAGTACAGCAGTCAGAATGAACCCGTTCAAACTGAACTCACCTCATGTCATGCCCCTGCTTCAGAGTCTTCTAATTAAACAGAGTAAAATTTTAAAAATATCTTAGAAGGCTTCTACATAAGAGCCAAAGTAAATTGATATAGGATCTAGTTTCCTGCTAATTATCTGACATCATCTACCATTCTCCCTATTGATCATTCTGTACTAAATGTTCCCAAAAATGTGCACCAGGTACAGACCTGCCTAATGGCTTTCCATTTATCATTTTTCTACCTAAGATACTCTTCCTTTAAATATCTACATAATTCACTCCCATACTCCATCCAAGTTTTTATTCAACTGTCAACTTCTCTGTAAGGATTTCCCTGGTCACCTATTATAAAACTGCAATTTTTATTTTTTCCCTTTGCACTTAATACCATCTAGAATATTATATATTTTACTGTTTTATGTTATTTTCTGCCTCTACTAGTCTCAGAAAGATAGAGATATTGTTTTTATTTTTTTTTTTTTACTGCTCAATCCCACTGCATAGAAAATTTTCTGGCACATAAGAAGTGTTTTTTTTTTCACATTAGTCAAATGAGTAACTGGCTGAATGAATGAATTTTCAGAAAATAACAAACAAATATTCTATATAGGTGTAGCAATTAGCTTATGCTGAACAATAAGCCACCTGAAAACTTAGTGGTTTAAAACAAGTATTTATTTAGCTCATAATTTTGTGATCACTAATTTTTCCCAAATTCAAACTACACAGTTCTTCTGTTCTTGACTAGACTTACTCATGCATTTTCAATCAACTGCAGGTCAGCTAAGTGCCATTGCTTCTTAGATTTGGCTGGCTGTCAGCAAAAGAAACAGGGGCAACTGGATAATATGCCTGTCATCATCCAAAAGCTATTTTAAACTGTTTACCTGGTAACTGGGAAGAGTTCTGAGAGAGTGCAAAAGTGTGCAAGGCCTGTCGAGCAAGATCTAGGCTAGTAACTAACACAACATTATTTCAGTCACATTCTGTTAATCAAAGAAAGTCCAAGAATAAGCCATATTCAAGGGGTGGGGAAATAAACTCCTCCCCTTAATGGAAAGACTTACGAAGTCACATTGCAAAGGAGCATGGATACAGAGAAGAGAATGATTTCAGCCATTTTGCAAACCATCTACAACTGTAGGTTACCAAGGGAAAATCTGAAATACACAGTAAATATTTTTCCAGAATAGAAACAGATGACCATCCCTCCTGAGTGGTTTAGAGTAAGAAAAAAATTAATAATCTCTTATTATCTGTGACTCTTTCAATGATTCCATGCTTTCTATTTAATCTGATCTTCTACTTTATATATCATCTATAATGCAGGATCAATACTGTGAAACAATATGGAATAAGAACAGTGATTTTTAACACAGAGTATTCCATTTTAGATTCATCTTTTGCTTCATATATTTATATTGGGAGAAAATTCTCAATATAAGCAGAAAAATAATCATTAAAATTTAAGTCTCATTCATATTTAAAACTCTTAGCAAACAAGAAGTAGAAGGCAACTTTCTTAATCTGATTTTAAAAATCTAGAAAAATCCTACAGTGGATATCATATTCAACATTGAATTAGTGAAAATTACCCTCTGAACCTGGAGACAAGTATGCTCATAATCAACACATCTAGTCTGTTGAATCTCATATTTTTTTACATTCAACACCAGTAAAAGCAAGAGATAAAAATAAAACTTCTAATGAAAGAAATAATAGTGCCATTATTCTCAGATAACATGCTTCTATACATAGAAAATACAAAAAAATCTACAAATGAACTATTAGAATTAATAAGTTAATATAGAAAGTAATTAGATACAAGCTCAATATATGAAATATTTTTATTTCCACATACCAGAAACCAAGAAATAGAATATAAAATATAAGAATATATTTATACTAGCATCAAAAACCTAAATGCCTGAGAATAAGTCTGATAAAAGATGTGCAAGACCTTTACAATGAAAATACAAAACATTATTGAAAGAAATCTAAAAACCTAAACAGAGAGATATATAACGTTTATAAATTGGAACATTCAATATAGTTCAGATGTCATTATCTACAACATGATTTATTAATTCAGCATAATCCCAATTGAAACCCCCCAGAACTAATTTTGGTAACTGATTATCTAACTTCTAGAGAAATTTCTAAAATTTACATATAAAGACTACAAAGGTAGAAAACATACTACTGGATACCATGGTTTATTATAAAATTACAGTAAGTAAAACTGTGTGTTATAGGTACAAGGATAAACAAGCAGACCAATAGAACAGAATATAGTTTTCAGAAATAGAACCACACAAAATGGGCTCTTTATTTGTGACAAAGGTGACACTAAAGGGCAGAGAGTGAAGATCTGATAAATAAATGGAGAGGAATCAATTGGATATGCATATGGACAAAAATGAATCTTGAACCCATATCCAATATACTCAACAATCAACTTCAGATAAACTACAGCTCTAATGTGAAAAGAAAATGCAGAAACCTTTTAGAAAAAAAAAACCTTGGAGAATATTTATGTGACCTTGGAGTAGGTAGACTTCTGAAACTAGACATCACAAACACCAAATAAAAAGGGAAAATGATAAATCAAATTATGCAAAATTTAAATGTTTACATCTAAAGTAACTATTAATGCTAGTGAAAACTCTTTGTAGCTAGCAAAAATGCTAGCCCCAAAGAGGAAGAAGATATTTTCAATAGTATATAAGAAAAAGAACTCCTCCAGTATAACAACAACAAAATCTCCTAAAAATATATAAATAAAAAGCAGACACTCCAAAAAATGAACAAATTACATGGTTAGATACTTCACAAATTGATATCCAAGTGAAAAAATAGGAAAACTTGCCCTAAATCATAAGTCCTTCAGATAATGTAAATCAAAATCACAATGTAACATCACTATACACCCATGAGATTGGCCATGAAAAAGATAGACAAGACCAACTGTTGGAAAGGATTTGGAGCAACAAGAATTTTCAACCATTGTTATTAGAGTGTACATTGGTGCAATCACTTTGGAAAGTGTTTACTGAAACTGAGTATACACATACCCTATGCAGCAGTTCCACTCCTAGGAATATATTATACTATCAGAAATGCTTACACATGTTCACCAAAAGAGATATATGAGAATGTTCATAGAAGAACTATTTGTAATAATCCCAAACTGGAAGAAACACTTTGATTCTGATTTTCAGAACACCCAACCTTAGCTAGAGAATCTAAATGGTTTATTCTAGTCCTGACATTATCTCCTGTTTACAACCTCTGTTTAAAGTGGATTTTAATTAAAATGTCTCTGAACCCAGCCTAAGACCTTTCCCCAACCCAAATGAATAAGTTATTCAACAGATAGCCAGGTGAACCCCTTGTCGCAAATCAGAGGAATGAGCTTGAGGTGCTTCCTATAAACCCTATGCTTATGTCTCCCCCAAATTCATACATTGAAATCCTAACCCCCAATGTAATAGTATTAGAAGATAGGGACTTTGGGAAGTAAAGGAACAGTCTTGCTAACAAAATACCTAACAGAGAAAAATAAACTAACAAAAAAAGAGAGAAAAATCACAGCATAGAGCTGCCCCTTTGTTTAATTAACCACTTGTGGCTTAGCTTGTTATCTTCAAGAGTTTGTTTTAACAGCACTTGAAGAGTTCCCAAGCAGACAGCACTTATGTGAGCTTCCTCCCCCAGTTCCCACCCACATTCCAGGGAAATTGTAAGTCAGTCTCACAGAGATAGGAAAAAAAGCACAACACTTCATAGCTATCTGTTATCAGCTTATTGCAACATTTTCCCCAACTTTATCTCAATAAAAACCCTGAACCCCTTACCCTCAGGGCCACCACCTCTCCTTTCTTTCTTTTACATTGTGCCCTTCTCTCCCTTGGGAAGTAAAATAAACTTTCTTTCTTTAAAAGTATTCTAATCTTTATGTCAAGAATTTTTTCTCAGCTCATGCTACAAGTTCCCAACCTTTTTTAAAAATATATATATTAGATTTGGTTTTTATTGTAGAACACACATATCAGGGCAAAGTGCTGCACACACAACTAAAAATCATTTTTGGGAAAAAAGCTGTAAAAAAAATAAAACTGCAACTGCTTTAGTTATGCAGTCCCAACTTGAGGAATCCATGCTGGCAAAGGAGTTCTGGTCCCTGAGAGGGGCTTCTTGATGGTGGCTGCCCCAGATTTCTGTAGCCTCTGAGACCTCAGGCCTGGGCCTCTGGAAACAAAGCCCCACAATAGTGGTAGCCTGGCTGCCGGGAGGCCTTGCTCTTGGCAAGCCCAGGTCCTGGCCTGGCTGACGAGAAGACATTCCTAATAAATCTAGATCAGCAAAACCCTGCAGCTTTCCAGGATCTGAGTGGGTAGGAACTGCCAAAAACTTTAACTTTTTCTTTTATTATAATTTTTAAAAGTCGCTTCCCCAGCTCACATGCCTGAGGTGGAGATGGCAACAATCCGGCCTGCAGGCCTGAGCTCTGGCGTTGGATGTATGTTGCAGGCAGAGGGCGCAGGCGCCTTCCTAGAGGGATGGCAGGGGGAGGCTGCTCAAGCTGGCCAATGGAGGAAGAAGGAAAGGGAAAGGAAGAAGCCAAGAGACCAAAAGAAAAAGCTCAAAACAAAAGAAAACAAAAACCCTACCACACACCACAACAAATTTCCATACCCCAAATGCTAGGACACCAGTCCCTCTAGCTAGAAAAAAATTCCTAAAACTGACCCAACATGGCGAGTCTAACTGTTCCATACAATCACAAGCATATGCTTGAAAGGAGCAACCCAGCAAAGAGGTGTGCTCTTGGTAAGACAGGTCAGGACCGCTGCGCTAGCCCCTCAGCAGCCCAAAGAACTGTGGGCAGAGCAGGCCAGTACATGTGGAGGAAGCCCAGGGGGGCTCAGCAATAGCTTTAAGGTAGCAGGGGCTGGCACTGTTGAAGCCCCTGCCCAGCCAACCTGAACCCCCCTGCCACAGGAGGAAGGAAGGGTGTTTGCATGAGCTTCCAGGGCACAGAGAGCAGGTGAAAAGTGGAATATAGCAGGCCCAGCGCAGAACCAGCAAGGTCCCAGGAGGTCTCAACCAAGCACGTAAGTGGAGGGAAGGGGTGGGTAAGAGATTGAACTTTGTTTAGAACACAGCAAAGATTTACAATGAAAGCAAAAGAATTTTCTTAACTAAAACATTTTGTTGCTTCTAAATGAACCCTGCCTGACACAGCCCCACTTGAAGACAACTGCACCCACGCCTCTACTGGCCACTCCAGCGTGAGCCTTTGTCCCCTACAGATGCCAACAGCCTTTCCATCCAGGAGGAAAACCAAGAACATGAGAACCCAGGTCCTGGCCAGTTCTGTTCTTCAGCCTTAACGGGCAACAAATCAAGGAAAAAATATATAGGTTCAAAAAAAAAAAAAAAAACCAAAACCCAAAACAAACAAAACAAAAGAAAGGCAGCTACATGAGGATTAGCCGGAGTTCCCAGGAGGGTGGCGGGCAGGCCTCAGTGCCTCCGCATCTTCACCTTTCGGGCAGGGCTGCCTGCTATCTCCGAGCAGTCCTGCGAGGAGTCGTAGGACTTGCGCCAGTGGTTCTCAGAGCTGAAGCTACCCCTTCACCGGTGTGTGGGCAGTAGCACTGAGCGCTGGTTCTCTTCCTTATCCATCTCCAGGATCCGTGGCCTGTGAGCAGCATCAGGGTCTGCCTTGCGGTGGGTGATTAGGTCATGAGAGCAGAGCCCTCATGAATGGGATTAGTGCCCTTATAAATGAGACTCTGCTCTGAAGAGCTCCCTTGCCCCTTCCACCATCTGAGGACATAGTGAAAAGATGGCCTTCTATGAACCAGAAAGCAGACCCTCACCAGACACTGAATCTGCTAGCATCTTTTTCTTTGACTTTCCAACTTCTAGAACTGTGAGAAATAAATTTCTGTTGTTTATAAGCCACCCAGTCTATGATGTTCTGTTATAGTAGTCTGAATGGACTAAGATGTTATTGCTGTAAAAAATAGGATCAGGAGATTTCTTCAACCAAGTAAAGAAAACATACCATGGGTGATGTCAGAAGTGAGGACAAAACACATATAAATCTTGTCTACTTTGGAGACCCTTTGTATAAGGCTAGGAATGTAAGATGATTATTTGTTTTTACACTTTCTTTAGCCATTGTTTTAAAGAGAGCAATAATAAGAACTCTAACAGCACATAATGAAATACAGTGTCATGTGTTCTCTTCATATATACTTGGCTATAATTCTCCCAAATAACACATCATGAATTCCAAGGAATCATTTTAATTTGTAATGCAGTTGTAAATAGTAATTAGCACATTTATAGTCCTACTCTGTGGGACATGACATGGGGAAAGAATGGGAAGAGGAAAACATTCTCCAGTGTCTATTCTAGAAGATAGGTCTAGCAGATAGTCTAGTACTTAAGAAACATATGTTGAAAAAAAGAGGATTGGAAGAATTTTCTACCTGTTTGTAAAGAAACAAAAAAGGAAGCATGTGGTAAAGGAGTTTTTCATGGGCAGACTGCTGAGAGTAGCTGATGGCTAGTCTCTTCAAGTTGCATTTTTTTCATAGATGAATCAATTATCTGTAAAATAGCACCATGTTAATTCCCTCAAAAGGAGGATGAAAAACAAACTTCCTCCTTTCAAGCTGTAATTATATTTAATTTTCCAAAATTCTTCTGCAGCAACTGTAATTTATAATTCATATTGATATTTGAATATAAACCAACAAATGTTACTACTTAAAATAATAGCAAAAATGTTCATTAGAGCCATGAATGAATCTCTTCTTCCTTAGAAAATGTGTCACTAATAAAAAGTCAAATTTAATATTGACTAGTAAATAGTTAATTTTCATTTACTTTTAGGAACTATAACAAGGAATTCATCTGGAAATACAGGTTGAGAATATATTAATTGTATCTTGCTTAGTTACATAGATTAAGTTCGGGGCAGAGTTAATCATTGTCTTCTTACTAGTATTATCAGTTCAATTATACCTCTGGAAATTCAGTATTCTTATTTGTTCCTGTGTTTAACCATATTCTTTAGAAATATTCTTGCTGAAAGGAATTCTCTTCTAGAAGGCATATTTATATTGGACTCAGTGATATAGTATTTAGCTGATGATTTTATTTTATGTATTTGTTACTCTTTAACTGCAAGTCAGCTGTGCATTATATCCATTGTCAATGGGTAGAAGTTACTCGTCTGCCAAGGTTGTTGTAGGGACATCTAAAATGCAAAAAAGATTAAATCATAAATTCATCTGTTTCCCTAGAACACATTGAACCATAAAAATCTTGCAAAGTTTGCTGAAAGTCTGCCAGATATCAACATTTAGAATTAAGTTCGACATTGCTGTCCTTTACTCATTAAATTTCTGGCCGTACACTTTAGATGGTATATGATGAATCATTGTGAAGTATCAAACCAAATATAAAATCTGTAGTCGTTTTCTGAAGTGAAGAAAATTCAATTTCCCATGGAAAAGAATAAAATAGGATACCCCGAATTAGATAAAAGCATCCACGGTACAGATTGTAATTAATTTGGTGCTCTGTGAAGTTCAGTGAAAGAATTGATAGGAAAATATCAAAAGTACCAAAGTGAAGATAAGTTAAAAATACATTGTACTTTATTGTAAAAGATAGGTTGAATACCTTAATATAATTTAAAAATCAAAAAGGAGAAATTAGGATTGTCATTCTACCTTTCTATCATTAACTCTTTTCTTGTGGAATAAATAATAATTCAGAAGAATAAATATTCCATTGGAATTACATCTAATATTCACATTAAGAAAGAAATTATGCATATTCAAATTATATTATTTGTTTGATTCTTTCTATATTAATATGGGTTATTTCTCCTCAAAATCCCAGTTCACTTGGTTTTACTAGAATCATTAATGATCAAAAATGTAAATGCGCTTACTAAATTGAATATGTTAAAAAGTAACTTTTTTTCCAGATATCTATTGCTGATATCATTAAATGTCAGAAATTAAAACAAAGTTAAGCCACTCAAAAATTCTGTGAGGAAAATAAGCTTAACTTTGGACCAAAGTTTCCTCTGGCAAAGAAAATGTTCATTCACATGAGGTAAGAGTAAAAGAAATAAAGTTTATTTCTATTGCCTTTCCCTAGAATAATAGCAACTACCATAACTACCACCACCACTGCAGAAACAAGAAGTGTAAATAGAGGTCAGTCCTTCTATTGTGGCACAGGTGGGCTCTCTGTGCTTATTTAGAATTTGTTTCCTATATTTGGAAGTTTGTCATATGTGGGAAATGCTACTGGTATCAAGTGGGTAGAGGTCAGAGATGCAGGTAAACATCCTACAATGCAGAAAGCAGATCCCACAACAAAGAATATTAGCTGAGGAGCAAGTTATTTAAGACTAATTGGTCATTCTTTATCTAGATATTTGCAGATTATAAATCAAAGTGGATAAATGGAGAGCAAGCTGAACTGTAGAGTTTGTTCGGTAGCTCCAGTATTAAACTAATTAATTAGAAAGGCCCAGATTAATTGCTAAGTGTCCTCCAAGAGGGGATTTCTTTCTGCTTTGCCATATATGTGTGTGTGTATATATATATATATATATATATTATGAATTATAGGGGATATATGAACTTGAGGAAGGCTTAAAGACTGTTTATACGACATATAACCGTTACAAGATGAGCATGCTTGTAGCTCTGACTTGAGCGGGGCAAAGGCAATATATGTAACCTAAACATTTGTACCCCCATAATATTATGAAATTTTAATCATCTGGATATTTATCATTTTGTAAATACAAGTTTCATATCTCATTGGTATAATGACTGTCTATAAGATGAAAGACACTGGTTCAGAAATGTTGATCTGTTTTTTTGAGTTGTCTTATTCTTTTATTTGGATCATAGCTGCTCTTAGTGTACAATTTGAGATGATACACAAGAAATAAAAAGAATATATTAATTTTTAGTCATGTTTTGATGTTTCCAAATGCCCATATGTGTATCACCAAATAGGAAAAGCATCTATGTGTCAGACTGAATTTTTCCAGTTTTCATGTGGAAGTTTATCTAGTTGTGCCTGGGTTAGGATCAGTGGTGTGATGGAGCTAGTTGACATCATCCTGAGATGACTTTCAGAAATTTTGTGAGCTAGTTGATGCCAACTTGGTATCCTGAAACTGTTTATGTTGAGAATATTTACTTGGCAAAATCACCAAACACTAAAATCAGGACTTTGTCTCCCAACCCCCACAAGTAGGTAGTTGTTTGCCAACACACTACTGGTTAGGGTACAGAGCACTAATGATGTTGTAATATTGTCTATCATCTACTTAATTCTATAAAAAATTCTCTTATGTGGCTAATTTTAAATACTACTTATCATAACCATGTATTGCTAGAACAAATTATTCTAATCATGCTTTATATTTACATTAAAAATCAATATATTCCCTTTGAAAATGCCAACCCCAATTATAGAATAAATTCTAACAGAAGCTTTAATTGACCACATTTTCCAAAATAAGGCTAATGAAAGTATTCTGCACTTTAGTAGCCAAAGGTTAATTGTGTAAATGTGTACCATTAACTGATATGACAGAAATAATGAAAAAGTGAAGATATATTTTAGTTAAGAAAAAGAACTATGAGTTATTCTTTAAAAACTCAAAGTTGAAAGATTCAAGATATAATTGATGCTTTCTTTGATATAGCTAAATTAATTTTCTCTCTAAAGGAAGATTCAGCAGCATTAGAACATCAATTTTACTCAAGAAATTAAAGATCCAGCTATCTTGGTTGGAGAATAAATAGAGAATCATAGCTTTTCTGATTTGCCATATTAGCTCCTTTTGTTTCAGGCAGATGTTAATTTTCAAATCCCACAACACGTGTGAAATTTCAAGGCATCATTATTTAAACCAATTTTATTAGGCTTAAGATATCTTTTTGAGAACTTTGTCGCAGGGCAGTCACTTAATCTGATAGGTCATTTTGAACAGAAAATATTTTGCTTTGTCCAATATAACGTGGAACTTGAAGATGGAAAGAGCTGTTGCATAATAACCTTCATTACTTTAATAGAATGAGAAATAAAAAGGATTATCTTCAATAGCATAACTTTTCAATGCTCAAGATTAAAAGTGAATTGAAAAATTTTTCTTAAATGAATTTTAAAACGAGAGTTGAGAGAATTAAAAAGCTAAATAACTTCTACATTGAATAATTTTAAGGTAGTTGCTCTAACCTCACCACATTCCACGAACCATGGAACAAACCCCTGACCCACTGGTACACATCAGTCCTTAATACATGTAATTAACAAGTAAATAGGTACTTAATAACTTCTCTTTTTATCATCAAAAACTTTCATAGATTCTTTCTAAATTTTAAATATGGGTACCTAATTGTTGTATATCTTTATGGGTCCATGTGATGTTTTGATACAGGCATACAATGTGATGTGAACAAATCAGGGTAATTGGGGTATCCATTACCTCAGGAATTTATAATTTCTTCTTCGCATTCCAATTCCACTATTTTGTTATTTTAAAGTACACCCTAATTCTTGTTGATTATAGTCACCTTGTATGCTAATATTATTCATTCTATCTAACTATCTAACTATATTTTTGCACCGATTAACCATCCCCACTTTATCCCTCTCTCCTTGTTACCCTTCCCATCCTCTGGTAACCATTATTGTACCCTCTGTTTCCATGAGATCAATTGTTTTTAATATTTTGTTCCCACATATGGGTGAGAACATGCAAGATTTGTCTTTCTGTGTTTGGCTATTTCACTTAACATAATGTTCTCCAGTTTCATCCATGTTGTTGCAAATGGCAGGATTTTATTATTTTTGTGGCTTTATAATATTCTACTATGTATATGTATGACAATTTTTTTATCCATTCATACGCTGATGAAAACTTGATTCTAAATTTTGCCTACTGTGAATAGTGCTGCAACAAACACGGGAATGCAGACATCTTTTTGACATATGGATTTCCCCTCCTTTGGATATATATCCAGCAGTGGGATTCCTGGGCCATATGGTATTTCTATTTTTAGTTTTTGAGGAACCTCCATACTGTTCTCCATAATGGTTGCACTAATTTAGATTCCCAACAACAGTGTCCAAAGTTCCCCTTTGTCCACATCCTCACCAGCATTCATTATTGCCTGTCTTTTTGATAAAAGCCATTTTAACTGGAGTGAGATGATATCTCATTGTAGTTTTCACTTGCATTTCTCTGATGACTAATGACAATGAGAATTTTTTCCATATACCTCTTGGTCATTTATATGTCTTTTGAGAAATGCCTATTCAGATCCTTTGCCCATTTTTAATCAGATTTTTTTTCTATTGTGTTGTTGGAGCTCCTTGTATATATTCTAGTTATTAATCCCTTGTCAGATGGGTAGTTTGCAAATATTTTTTCCTATTCTGTGGTTTCTCTCTTCACTTTGTTGATTGTTTCCTTTGCTATTCAGAAGCCTTTTAACATGATGTGATCCCATTTATCCAATTTTGCTTTGGTAGCTTATGCTTTGGGTGTATCATTCAAGAAATCATTGCCCAGATCAATGTCCTGAAGTGTTTCTCCAATATTTTCTTTTAGTAGTTTCATGGTTTCAGATCTTAGATTTAATTCTTTAATCCATTTTTATTTTATTTTTATATATGGTGAAAGATAAGGATCTAGTTTTATTCTTTTGTATATGAGTATCCAGTTTTTCCAGCACCAATTATTGAAGACACTGTTCTTTCCCCACTGTATGTTCTTGGCACCTTTGTCAAATATAAGTTCAATATAGATGTATGGATTTATTCATGCATTCTCTAGTCTGTTCCATTGTTCTAAATGTCTGTTTTTATGCCAATACCATGCTTCTTTGGCTACTACAACTTTGTAGTATAATTTGAAGTCTGGTAATGTGATTCCTCCAGTTTTGTTCTTTTTGCTCAGGATATATTTGGCTATTCTGGATCTTTTGTGGTTCCATATAAATTTTGGTATTTTTTTCTATTTTGGTGAAGGATGTCATTGGTATTTTGATGGGTACTGCATTTAATCCCATAAATATACTCCCTAGTAGATTGCTTTTTTTAGTATAGACATCTTAACAATATTGATTCTTCCAATTCATGAACATGTAATATCTTTCCATTTTTTTGTGTTCTCTTCAATTTCTTTCACCAATGTTTTATAGTTTTCATTATACAGATCTTTCATTTCTTTGGTTAACTTTCTTGTTGGTATTTTATTTTTTATTTGTAGCTATTGTAAATGGGATTGATTTCTTGGTTTCTTCTTCAGTTTGTTTACTGTTGGTATGTAGAAATGCTAGTGAATTATTTTTCCTGATTGACATTGATTTTGTATCCTACAACTTTATTGAATTTGTTCATCAGTTCTAATAGTTCTTTGTGGAATCTTTAGATTTCTCTAGATATAAGATAATATCATTTGCAAACAAAGACAATTTGAATTCTTCTTTTACAATTTGGATACCCTTTATTTCTTTCTCTTGTCTCATTGCTATAGCTAGAACTTCCAGTACTATGTTGAATTATAGTGGTAAAAGTGGGCATACTTGTCTTGCTCCAGATTTTAGAGGAAAGGCCTTCAGTTTTTATGCATTAATATGCTACTCACTATGGGATGTGAGTCTGTGATATATTGCTTTTATCGTGTTGAAGTAAGTTCCTTCTATAACCAGTTTTGTGAGAGTTGATAACACGAAGGGATGTTGAATTTTATCAAATGCTTTCTCAGCATCAATTGAAATGATCATACAGTTTTTGTCCTTCATTCTCTTGATATTATGTATCTCATTGATTGATTTGCATGTGTTGAAACACCCTTGCCTCCCTGGGATGAATCCCACTTAATCATGATGAATGATCTATTTAGTGTTCTTGAATTTAGTTTGCTAGTATTTTTTTTTGAAGATTTTTGCATGTATGTTCATCAGAGATATTGGCCTATAGTTATCTTTTTTTGTCATTGTGTCTTTGTCTGATTTTGGTATCAGGAAGATACAGACATCATAATGTAAGTTAGGGTTCTCTTGTCTTCAAATTTTTTGGAATAATCTAAGTAAGAGTGGCATTAGTCCTTCTTTGAATGTTTGATGGAATTCAGCAGTAAAGCATTGGGTCCTGGGTTTTTCTTTGACAGAAGGCATTTTCTTACTGCTTCTATCTCATTACATGTTATTGGTTCATTCAGGTTTTAGATTTCTTCCTGGTTCAATTTTGGTAGATTGTATGTGTCTAGGAATGTATCCATTTCTTCTAGGTTCTCCAATTTATTGGCATATAGTTGCTCATAGAAGTTTCTAAGGAACCTTTCAATTTCTGCAATGTCAGGTGTAATGCCCCCCTTTTCATCTCCGGTTTTATTTATTTGGGTATTCTCTCTTTGTTTTCTTAGTCTGGCTAAAAGTGTGTCAGTCAGTATTGTTTACCTTTTCAAAAAACCAAATTTTCATTTCATTGATATTTTGTATTTTTGGCTTTAATTTCATTTATTTCTGCTCTGATCTTTATTATTTCTTTTCTTCTGCTAATTTTGGGTCTCGTTTGCTCTTGTTTTTCTACATCATTGAGATGCATCCTTAGGTTGTTTATTTGGAGCTTTTCGATGTTTTTGATATAGCCATTTATTTCTATAAACTTAACTCTTGTTACTGTCTTTGATGTATCCCCTAGATTATGATATGTTACATTTTCATTTTTTATTGGCTATCTCTGGTGTTTTATTCTTTTTTTCAATTTATTTCAGGATATTATGGGGGTACAAACATTTTGCATACATGTTATGACTGTAGGAGGGAAAGGCACACCATAAATCATGGTTTGGGTGTGACAAAGTCATAACATGTTTTCATTTTTATTAGTTTAAAGAAATTTTTAAATTTCCTTCCTAATCTCATCATTGATCCATGGCCATTAATAAACATACTGCTTAGAGATAGAGCAAAGAAATAAAAGACCAGAGTATGCAAGAAATGTGGGATTATTTGAAGAAGCCTAACGTGAGAGTTATGGGCATTCCTGAGGGTGAAGAAGATAATAAGCCAGGGTTGGATAAGCTATTTGAAGATATAATTGAGGAAAATTCCCCAGGCCTTGCTAAAATTCTAGTTATACATGTTCAAGAAGCTCAAAGGACCTCTTGGAGATTCATTGCAAATAGGAAGACACCACGCCACACAGTCATCACACTGACCAAAATATCCACTAAAGAGGCCATTCTTTGAGCTGTAAGGAGAAAGAAACAAGTAACATACAAAGAAAAGCCCATCTGAATAATACCAGATTTCTCAACTGAAACCTTACAAGCAAGAAGAGACTGGGGCCCTATTCTCACTCTTCTGAAACAGAATAATGCCCAGTCTAGAATCTTGTACCCAGATAAGCTAAGTTTTGTATATGAAGGAGAAATTAAGACATTCTCAGATAAACAAAGACTGAGGGAATTCACCAAGACAAGACCAGCTCTCCAAGAAGTACTCAAAACAGTTATTACACACGGAGCAGCAAAAGAAAGACCCACGAATGTAAAACTACTCAAGAGCTAAAGATTAAAACCCAGATACTACAATGGCTCAAGAGAGAAAACATAGCAATGAAGTTCTACCCAACAGGATGAACAGAAGTTTGCCACACTTATCAGTTCTCTCAGTAAATGTGAATGGCTTGAATTCCCCAATCAAGAGACATAGGCTGGCCCAATGGATAAAAAAATACAAGCCAAGTATCTGCTGTTTTCAGGAAACTCATCTAACCTGCAAAGATGTATTTAGAATG
The DNA here is from genome assembly GCF_041146395.1 of Eulemur rufifrons. Lineage (NCBI taxonomy): Eukaryota > Metazoa > Chordata > Mammalia > Primates > Lemuridae > Eulemur > Eulemur rufifrons. Next base: position 73,889,723 of record NC_091012.1, read on the forward strand.
AAAATAAAAGGGTGGAAATCAATATTTCAAGCAAACAGAAGCCAAAAGAAAGCTGGCGTGGTGGTTTTAATCTCTGATAACTTAGTTTTTAAATCAACAAAAGTAATGAAAGACAAAGATGGTTACTATATACTGGTGAAGGGTACAATTCAACAAGAAGACATAACTATACTTAATATACATGCACCCAACTTAGGTGCACCCAGATTCATAAAGCAAACCCTACTTGATCTAAAACCAAATGATAGATAACAATACTATAATAGCTGGAGTCTTTAACACCCCACTGGCAGCACAGGACAGATCCTCCAAACAGAAATAAACAAAGAAATAATAGACTTAAATAGAATGCTAGAACAAATGGGCCTGACTGATACTTACAAGATATTCGACTCCAAATCCACTGAATATACTTTCTTCTGATCACCTCATGGGACATTCTCTGAGATTGACCATATCCCAGTACAAAAAGTATGTATTAAAAATTAAAAAAAACAGAAATTATACCATGCATCTTCTCAGACCACAACAGGATGAAAGTAGAAATTAACCCTAACAGAAATTCTCATTCCTACTCAAAGTCATGGAAGCTAAACAATGTTCTCCTGAATGATTATTTTATAAATGAAAAAATCAATATGGAAATCAAAAGGTTCTTTGAATTAAATGACAAAGGAGACACAAGTTATCAAAATCTGTGGGACACAGCTAAAGCAGTCCTGAGAAGAAAATTTATTTCCATAAATGCCTATATCAAAAAGACTGAAAACTTACAAATAGACAACCTAATGAATAGACTCAAAGAGATGGAGAAAGAAGAACAGACCAACCCCAAACCCAGCAGATGGAGAGAAATTAATAAGATCAAATCAGAACTAAATGAAATGGGCAACAAAAAAAACCATACGGGAGATTAATAAAACAAAAAAATGGTTCTTTGAAAAGATAAACAAAATAGACACACCTCTGGCTAGACTAACTGAGAGCAGAAAAGAAAAATCTCTAATAATCTCCATCAGGAACGTGAAAAGAGAAATCACAACCAATGCCACAGAGATACAAGATATCATCTATGAATTCTACAAAAAACATTATGCACACAAAGTGGAAAATGTGGAGGAAATGGACAAATTTTTAGAAAGACACAGCCTCCCTAGGCTCAACCAGGAAGAAATAGAATTCCTAAATAGACCAATATCAAGAACTGAAATCAAAAGGGCAATAAAAAAACTTCCCAAAAAGAAAAGCCCTGGACCAGATGGGTTCACACCTGAATTTTACCACACATACAAAGAAGAACTGGTGCCAATCCTACATAAATTATTCTCTAACATTGAGAAGGATGGAATTCTCCCCAACACATTTTATCAAGCCAACATAACTTTGATACCAAAACCAGAAAAGGATGCAACAAAAAAAGAAAACTACAGACCAATATCGCTTATGAATATAGAAGCAAAAATTCTCAGAAAAACCCTAGCAAACCGAATTCAGGTGCTTATCAAAAAAATAATCCATCATGACCAAGTGGGCTTCATCCCAGAGATGCAGGGTTGGTTTAACATATGCAAATCTATAAATGTAATTCACCACATAAATAGAAGCAAAAATAAAGCCATATGGTCCTCTCAATAGATGCAGAAAAAGTATTTGACAAAATTCAACACCCTTTTATGATAAGAACACTTAATAATATAGGCATAGATGGGGCCTATCTAAAAATGATACAAGGCATATATGACAAACCCACAGCCAACATGATACTGAATGGGGAAAAATTGAAAGCCTTCCCACTTAGAACTGGAACCAGACAAGGCTGCCCACTGTCCCCATTACTTTTCAACATAGTACTGGAAGTCCTTGTGAGATCTATCAGGCAAGAAAGCATAATCAAGGGAGTCCAAATAGGGACAGAAGAGATCGAACTCTCACTCTTTGCTGATGATATGATATTATATCCAGAACACGCCAAGGATTCAACCAAGAGACTCCTAGAATTGATCAATGAATTCAGTAAAGTCTCAGGATACAAAATCAATACACACAAATCAAAGGCATTCATATATGCCAATAACAGTCAAACGGAGAACAAAATTAAGGACTCAGTAACCTTCGCAATAGCAACATAGAAAATAAAATACCTAGGAATATATTTAACTAAGGAGGTAAAGGACCTTTACAGGGAGAACTATGAAACACTGAGGAAGGAAATTGCAGAGCATGTAAACAGATGGAAAACCATACCATGCTCGTGGATCGGAAGAATCAACATTGCTAAACTGTCTATACTACTCAAAGTGATCTACAGATTCAATGCAATCCCTATTAAATTACCAACATCATTTTTCACAGATATAGAGAAAATAATTTTACACTTTGTATGGAACCAGAGAAGACCCCATGTAGCAAAAGCAATTTTAAACAATAAATACAAAATGGGAGGTATTAGTTTACCAGACTTCAAACTATACTACAAGACTGTGGTTATTAAAACTGCATGGTATTGGCACAAGTGCAGGGACATAGCCCAGTGGAACAGAACAGAAAATCCAGATATAAAACCATCCTCCTATAGCCATCTAATCTTTGACAAAGCAGACAAAAACATACTCTTAGGAAAAGAATCTTTATTCAATAAATGTTGCTGGGAAAATTTGATAGCCACATGTACAAGACTGAAACAGGACCCACACCTTTCACCTCTCACAAAAATCAAATCAGGGTAGATAACAGACTTAAACGTTAGGTGTGAAACTATTAGAATTATAGAAGACTCTTATAGACATTGGCCTAGGCAAAGAATTTATGAACAAGACCCCTAAGGCAATCACGGCAACAACAAAAATAAATAAATGGAACCTAATTAAATTAAAAAGCTTCTGCACAGTCAAAGAAACAGTCACAAGAGCAAACAGACAACCTACAGAATGGGAAAAAATTTTTGCATGCTGCACATCCAATAAAGGACTGATAACAACAATCTATTTAGAACTCAGGAAAGTAAGTAAGAAAAAATCAAAGAACCCTATCAAAAGGTGGGAAAAGAACATGAATAGAAATTTTTCAAAAGAAGATATAAGAATGGCTAACAAACATATGAAAAAATGCTCAACATCTCTAATCATCAGGGAAATGCAAATCAAAACCACAATGTGATATCACTTAACCCTAGTGAGAATGGCCTTTATCAAAAAGTCCGAAAACAATACATGTTGGCGTGGATGAGGAGAGACAGGAACACTCATACACTGCTAGTGGGACGGCAAACTACTGCAACCCCTGTGGAAAGCAATATGGAGATACTTTAAACAAGTAGACCTACCATTTGATCCAGCAATCCCATTATTGAGCATCTACCCAAAATAACAAAAGACACTCTATTACAAAGACATCTGCACTCGAATGTTTATAGCAGCACAATTCACAATTGCAAAGATGTGGAAACAACACAAATGCCCATCAATACATGAGTGGATTAGTAAAATGTGGTATATGTATACCATGATATTACTCTGCTATAAGATATAACGGTGATATAGAATCTCTTTTGTTCTCCTGGAAAGAGTTGGAACCCATTCTACTAAGTGAAGTATCCCAAGAATGGAAAAATAATCACCACATGTACTCACCAGCAAATTGGTTTCCCTGATCATCACCTAAGTGCACATTTGGGAATAACACCAATTGTGTGTCAGGCAGATGTGGGGGGTGGGGGGAGGGGATGGGTGTATACCTACATAATGAGTGTGATGCTCACTGTCTGGGGAATAGACACGCTTGAATCTCTGACTTGGAGGTGTGGGGGGACATGGGCAATATACATACCCTAAACTTTTGTATGCCCATAATAAGCTGAAATTAAAAAAAAAAGAATAGGAGGCCAGGCGCGGTGGCTCACGCCTGTAATCCTAGCACTCTGGGAGGCCGAGGTGGGCGGATCGTTTGAGCTCAGGAGTTCGAGACCAGCCTGAGCAAGAGCGAGACCCCATCTCTACTAAAAAAATAGAAAGAAATTATATGGACAGCTAAAAATATATATAGAAAAAATTAGCCGGGCATGGTGGTGCATGCCTGTAGTCCCAGCTACTCGGGAGGCTGAGACAGGAGGATCGCTTGAGCTCAGGAGTTTGAGGTTGCTGTGAGCTAGGCTGATGCCACGGCACTCACTCTAGCCTGGGCAACAGAGTGAGACTCTGTCTCAAAAAAAAAAAAAAAAAAAAAGGAATTATAAGTTCATATTCAGGATACTCTGTGAGGGAAATGAAGGAGATGAAGTTAGAGAAAATCAATACAAAGATTCAGAAGTAAAAAAAAAGAAAGAAAGAAACATATTGCTTAATTTCCATGTGTTTGTATCATTTGCAATGTTCCTGTTATTATTAATTTCTAGTTTTATTCCATTGTGGTCAGAGGAAATACTTGGTGTTTCAATTTTTTGAAATTTTTAATGTTTGTTTTGTGGCATAGCATACAATCTATCTTTGGGAATGATTCAGAAGCTGAGGAAAAGAATATACATTCTACAGCTGTTGGAGGAAACATTCTGTAAATATTTATTAGGTCCATTTGTTCATTACTTCAGATTAAGTCAAAGGTTTCTTTGTTGATTTCCTGTCTGGATTTTGTGTCCAATGTTGAAAATCTAGTGTTGAGGTCTCTAACAATTATTGCATTGCAGTCTTTCTTTCTCTTTAGCTCTGGTAATATTTGCTTTATATATCTGGGTGCTCCAGTGTTGGGTGAATATATACTTAGAATTGTGATATACTCTTGCTGAATTGACTCCTTTGTTGTTATATATTGATCTTCTGTTTCTGTTTGTACAGTCTTTGTCTTGAAATCTATTTTATCTACTAGAAGTATAGCTACTCCTTCTCTTTTCTGGTTTCTATTTACATCGAATATCTTTTTCCATCTCTTTAATTTCAGTCTATGTGTGTCTTTATAGGTGAACTGTGTTTCCTGCAGATAACATATAGTTAGGTATTTTTTTTTAATCTATTCAGCCACTCTGTGTCTTTTGACTGGAGAGGTCAGCCCATTCACATTCAATATTGTTATTGATAAGTAAAGACTTACTACTGCCATATTATTTGGATTACTTTTGGTTGTTTTGTGGTCCTCTCTTTCTTTCTTTCTTTCTTTCTTCCTTCCTGTCTTCCTTTGTTAAAAGTGATTTTCTCTGGTAGTGTGTTTTAATGTCTTGCTTTTTATTATTTGTATATCCCTTGTAGACTGTTTGATTTGATGTTATCATGAGGCTTGCAAACAATTTTATAACCAATTATGTAGACATATGACAACTCTGCTTACAAATAAATAAGAAAAGAGAAATGTAGACGAAATTCCACCCTTTTAACTCCATCTCACAGCTTTTAAACTTTTTGTTTTTCCATTCATAACTTTTTATACCATCCATCCTTCCAAAAGTTGTTGTAGTTATTTTTGATAGTTTTGTCATTTACTCTTCCTTCTCAAGATAAACATGGTTTCTACACCACAATTACAGCAATAGAGTATTCTGTATTTCTCTACCTACTGTTACCAGTGAGTTGTATGTATACTTTCAGAAGTATTCTTGTTGTTCATTAATGTCTTTTTACTTCAGATTGCAAAACTATTTTTCTGTCTTACAAGCATTTCTTAGAGGACAGGTCTGCTATTGATGAAATCCCTCAGTTTTTGTTTGTCTGATTTCACATTTATGATTGAAGGATATTTTTGCAGAATATAATATTCTAGGGTTAAGGTTTTATTCCTTCAGCATTTTGAATATGTCATGCCACTCTCTACTGGCCTGTAAGGTTTCCACTGAGAAGTCTGCTGTCAGACATACTAGAGACCCATTATAGGTTATTTTTTCTTTCTTCTTGCTTCCCTTAGGATTTTTTTCTGTATCCATGACTTTTGAGAGCTTGGTTATTAAATGCTTTGAGGTAGTCATGTTTGGGTTAGATCTCCTCGGTGTTCTATGACCTTCTTGTACCTGAATATTGATATCTTTATGCAGATTTGGAAATTTGTCTGTTATTATTCCCATGAATAAATTTCCTACCCCAATCTCTTCTCTACCACCTCTGTCCATTAACTCTTAGATTTGCCGTTTTGAGGCTATTTTCTAGGTCTTGTAGGTGTGCTTCATTTTTTTATAATTTTTTTCTCTTCTGAATGTGTATTTTTAAATAGTCTGTCTTCAAGCTCACTAATTCTTTCTTCTGGTTGGTCAATTCTGCTGTTGAGAGACTCTGATATATTTCTCAGTTTGCCAATTGAATTCTTAAGGCCCAGGCCGGGCGCGGTGGCTCACGCCTGTAATCCTAGCACTCTGGGAGGCCGAGGTGGGTGGATCGCTCAAGGTCAGGAGTTTAAGACCAGCCTGAGCAAGAGCGAGACCCCGTCTCTACTAAAAATCGAAAGAAACTGTCTGGCAAACTAAAATATATATATATAGAAAAAATTAGCTGGGCATGGTGGCACATGCCTGTAGTCCCAGCTACTCGGGAGGCTGAGGCAGTAGGATTGCTTAAGCCCAGAAGTTTCAGGTTGCTGTGAGCTAGGCTAATGCCACGGCACTCACTCTAGCCCGGGCAACAAAGTGAGACTTTGTCTAAAAAAAAAAAAAAAAAAAAAAACAAAGAATTCTTAAGGCCCAGAATTTCTGTTTGATAATTTTTATTATTTCAATTGCATTGTTAATTTTCTCTGGTAGGCTTCTGAAGTCCTGTCTTGAAGTTCATGAGCTTCCTCAGGACAGGTATTTTGAATTCTTTGTCTGAAAGGTCACATATCTCCATTGCTCCAGGATTAGTCGCTGATACTGTATTTAGTTCATTTGGTGAGGTCATGTTTTCCTGGATATTTTTTTTTAAGTGTGGGAATCTTTTTCTTATTTTATTTTATTTTATTTTTATTTATTTTTTTATTTTTTGTTTGTTTTTCAGCTCATTATGGGGGTACAAAAGATCAGGCTATATACATTGCCCATGCCTCCCCATCCCCCCGAGTCTGAGCTTTAGTTGTGTCCATTCCCTAGACAGTGCACATCACACTTATCATGTAGGTGTGCACCCGTACCCTCCCCCCACCCCATCCCCCCCAGTCAGAACTTCAAGGGTGTCCATTCCCCAGGCAGTGCGCATTGCACTCATCAAGTAGGTATACACCCATCCCTTCCACCCAGCCCCGACCTCTGTCCAATACCCAATTGGTGTTATTCCCAAATGTGCACTCAGGGAAACCAGTTTGCTGGTGAGTACAGGTGGTGCTTATTTTTCCATTCTTGGGATACTTCACTTAATAGAATGGGTTCCAGCTCTCTCCAGGAGAACCAAAGAGATGCCATATCGCCATTATTTCTAATAGCTGAGTAATATTCCATGGTATACATATACCACATTTTGCTAATCCATTCATGAATTGATGGGCATTTGGGTTGTTTCCACATCTTTGCGATTGTGATGTTTGTGAATGGTCATCGATGTTTGAACATTGAAGAATTAGGTATTTATTTAATCTTCACAGCCTAAGTTTATTTAAACCTATCCTTCCTGAGAAGGCTTTCCATGTATTCAAAGGAAATTGAGTGTTGTGATATAAGCCTTTGGTCACTGCAGCCATGTCAGCACTAGTGATGAACCATGTCCAGTAATGCTGTGACTCTTGTAGACTCCTAGTGGTACTACCTTGGTGGGCTTCGCTAAGATACAGAATAATTCCCTGTATTACCAGGCAAAGTATCTCACTGTCTTCCCTCACTTTCTGTGCTGGGCTGCTAGAGTTGGGGAAACAGTGACACAGGCACTCCCTCATGGCTCCCAGTGCCAGGTCATGCCTAAATCCAGCCCAGTCTCACCCAAAGCCCATGATGACTTTTGCCTGGTTATCTCTGATGTTTATTCAAAGACCAAGGGCTCTTTATTCAACAGTTGGTAAATCCTGCCAGGACTGGCTCCTTGCCTTCATGGCGTCATGTTTCCTTCTGGCCCAGGGTGGGTCCAGAAATGCCTGCCAGGAACTAAGGCCTGGACTCAGGGGCCTCAGGAGTCTTCTTGGTACTTTATTTTACTGTGGCTGAGCTGGTACCAAAGATACAAAACAAAGTCCTCTGAACTTTTCCCTTTCCTTTTCCCAAATGGATGAAGACTCCCTGATCCACACTGCCTCTAGTGGGTAGGGGATGATATAGTCATGGGCTTGGCTGCCATGGCTGGTGTCTCACCAGGTCAGGTGGACCCCAAGTTCAGTGACCCTCAACTAGCATAGACATGGGAATTGCCCAAGGACTGCAGCCTTTGTGGCCTGGCTGCCTTACAAATTTAGTCCACGCCCCAGGCTGCTCTTATTCTGATGTTGGTGGGGTTAGATGGAACTTGAGTTTTGGGGCAGAGGGTTTCCCTCTTGTTCTTCTGGTCTAAATGCTCCCTTCATGGGCCCTGGCAGAATTTTGCTCTGTGTTGTGTTTCCTGTGCCACGGCAGCCCTGAATTTTAATGCAAAGCTCCACAATTGCTTCACTTTCCATCCCTTGGGAACACAGATTCTCTCTCCACTAGGTGTGATGGTGTGGATCTGCTGGGAGATGGAGGAGGGCTGGCATAGACAATGAAAGTTTGTCTTTTCTGCCCTCTTCAGTGTGTCTCTTTCCTTGATATAATGTTAATGCCAGATAGTATGATTTCTTACCTGATTTTTGGTTCTTCTGAAGGTGCTTGCTTGTGTAGATAGTTGTTGAATTTGGTGTTTGTGTTGAGAGACAATCACTGGAGATTTCTACTTGGCCATCTTACTCTACTCCCTTCTCATTAACAACTCCTGATGGTCATAATGGCAATATGTTAAGCCCACATGATTTTGTGGAATTTGCTTCCATTAGCTCTGTCTCTGTACAGCTAAGAGATCTTTTGGGTAATAAATTAAACTCTGTGCACACACACCAAAAAAAAAAAAATCAAAGATTGATCTAATTAGGTCACTAGGAACATAGATCCCCAAAGTAATCCTGATGAGGCCGGCAGAGAGGTTGAGCACAGCAGTTAATTCTATTGTCTACCATAAAAGAAGTATAGCTGATTTCTAAATTAGAAATCAGGCATGACAACTGTTAGCAGCATAGCATAGTGCTTAGGTATTTGTGTGTGAATATCACTTTTGCATGAGTTTGAATATTATCTTTGCCTCGTATAATAAATCTAAGATGCCATTCCATTTTAAGATGCACCATTATTTTATATACTGCTAAGAAAAAAAATAATAAAATGGAAAAATATACTTGGTAGAGGCCAAAGATTTTAAAGATACTCTCCAGTTGCAGAGATATTATTATTTTTTAAATATGTCTTAGAATTAATGAAAAATGACCCTTGCTGTGTGACCTTATATGACACTGACTTTGGATTTAGTTTCATTATTTGTAAAATAGAGCAGGTAATACTTAACCTTATGGAGTTGTTATGAGGATTAAGTCACATAATATAAATATATGGAAAATTTCTGCCAAAATGTAGGAGCTTACTTTAGCATGGCAAATGATTTACTGCTTTGCAGGTTATTTTCATTATATTCCATTCAGTATTCTGAATGCAAATACAAAATTATGAATTACATTGAGATCCACTGAAAGCTAAGAAACTATTTGAGATATTAACATCAGTATATCACTGTAAGCCAACAGGTTTTCATTTAACAAATATTGAACATCTACCAGTGGTCTGAGTTTGAAGTTTGGTTTCCTTATTTAAGAGATGTGAATTTGGACAAGTTAATTAACTAACTTTGCTTCCTTTTTCCTCTAAAGTAGAAATAATACTAACAGCTGTGGAGATTAAATCAGTTAATGAATGCAAAAGGTTTAGAAAAGCACCTGACACCTAGTAAACAATAAATGATAAATTTTATTTTACTATGTACCAAGCACTATTTGGAGGAATGGAAATACAGAAGTGAAGAAAAGAGACATAATCCTTACCTAGTGGATTGCACAATATAGTGGACAAAAACTGTATATAAAGAAATTTAAAATAATCAGCAGTATTTGTGTTATGAAGAAAAATAAATCAAGATAGGGGACAGAGTGGTACAAGTGCCACAAGTAGTACAAGAAAAGATAATCAGAAAAGAAATCTTAGAAGAGGGGGATATTTGAGCAAAGACCTGAATTAAGTCATGTGTGACCTTGGGACAGAGTGTTCCAGAAGGAAGAGTAAGTGCAAAGGCCTTTAGGAAGGGAGAAACTTGGAATGTTGGAGAAAGAGCAAGGTCAGTGTAGCTAAAGTAGAGGGAACTGAGTGAAGAGGGATTTTCTGTATAGTTGAAAACTGAATATTTTTTTTACAATTTTTATTTGCAACTGGGTATGGACTTTTCCCCCAGAGGTAGTTTTCACATTATTCAGATAATGTTCACACATTCCATTATTGAAGGAGCGTTAAAGCAATGACACATTTAAATGCAAAGAGGCTTGAAATGACATTCCTTTCACTGAGCACCTGACTCAGAAGAAGTAACCTTTCTAATGGGTCACCATGGCTGAGCTAGCATATTTTTAATGAAAGCTGCAGAGCTATTCATGTTTATTGAAGGAAGAGAGAGGCATTGCATGGTGTCAACATTTTTTTAAGTGTTTAATGTAACACAGGTCCATATAGCTCCTTTTCTTATGGTTTAACAGTCTGATTAATTCAACTTTATGTCATTACCTTTGAATCTCTTATTTCTTCACTTCTCTTGCAACTCCTTCACTCCTCTAGGCTCCTTCCTTTCTTGGCTCTTATCAAAAGGTAAGAATCACTGACAATTCTGACAATGCTGAAAGCATTGTTTCAGAATTGTTTTTCTTTCTTTCCCAGGAAGCATTGTACAAGGGCTAATATAAAACGAAAGAAGGAGGAGGAGACAAACTAAAATTTTTAGTGGAAGAACTTATAAGCAATGAAATAGTCAAAAATGCAGAAACAGTAATAAACTAGAGAGAATTAGAACCACAAAAATTTTTCCTGGTAAAGCAAATATTTTGCTATAAATATATTGATTTACCAAGATTTGTCAAGTAAGTATAAAAATACTAGATTAACTTTTAGGCTTTTTTTTTCAATGTCTTAGCTCACAAACCTATTTATTACTGCTCCCTTCTTGGCTTTACCTCCTCCACCCTAATCTTACAATATTCAACATGATACTTTCAATGCTGAGGTGAGAGTCTTCACATCAGAAGAGGAACTCCAGCCAAAGGAGATCAATTGCATAGATCAATTAGTGTGGAAAGTTTCTGAAGCTACATGGGTCAATTATTTGCATTACTGAGGTCTTTCACTAATCTAGTCTCACAAATTTCATTTTATCTGCAGCTGGAAACCTACTTATTGTCCCATTTTCCTGATGGAACTGTGATACTTCTGTAAGCTGAATATATATTGAGAGTTTTAAGTCATCAAGCAGTCAGTCATTTTCTTAATTTTATTATAGTTAAAGCTGGTTTTAGCTTGTTTAAGATTTTTCCTATTCACTGTATTTTATATAAAGATATGAGGTCTTAGGCTAAGGAACCTAGTATTTATGTCTTTTAAGAAAATTGTTTTGATGTAAATATTTAAAAAATGTTAATTCCACATTAATTCAGGTTTATAAATATCCTCCAACTTTATCTTTCAATCTAGGCATGGGATGATCTAGTTAATTATTGAAAGAATTATTTTAAATAGTCTTAAATAATTGTTAAATATTTTTTTATTTCAGCATATTAAGGGGGTACAAAAGTTTAGGTTATGTATATTGCCCTTGTCCCCCCAACCCCCCCCGAGTCAGAGCGTCAAGTGTGTTCATCCCCCAGATGGTGCACATCACGCTAATTATGAATGTATACACCCATCCCCTCCCCCCTCCTATCTGCCCAACACCCAATTAATGTTATTCCTGTACGTGCTCTTAGGTGTTGATCAGTGAAAACCAATTTGATGGTGAGTACATGTGGTGCTTATTTTTCCATTCTTGGGATACTTCACTTAGTAGAATGGGTTCCAACTCTATCCAGGCAAATACAAGAGGAGCTATATCACCGTTATTTCTTATAGCCGAGTAGTACTCCATGGTATACATATACCACATTTTATTAATCCACTCATGTATTGATGGGCACTCGGGTTGTTTCCACATCTTTTCAATTGTGAATTGTGCTGCTATAAACATTCGAGTGCAGGTATCTTTTTACAGAATGTCTTTTGTTCTTTTGGGTAGATGCCCAATAATGGAATTGCTGGCTCAAATAGTAGGTCTACTTGTATCTGTTTAAGGTATCTCCATATTGCTTTCCACAGAGGTTGCACTAGTTTCTACATAGCCAACAAACTGTCACGAGAGCAAACAGACAACCTACAGAATGGGAAAAAATTTTCGCATGCTACATATCCGATAAAGGGCTGATAACTAGAATCTATTTAGAACTCAGGAAAATCAGCAAGAAAAAATCAAACAACCCTATCAAAAATTGGGCAAAGGACATGAACAGAACTTTTAAAAAGAAGACAGAAGAATGGCCAACAAACATATGAAAGAATGCTCAACATCTCTAATCATTAGGGAAATGCATATCAAAACTACAATGAGATATCACTTATCTCCAGTGAGAATGGCCTTTATCAAAAGTCCCAAAACAAGAAATGTTGACATGGATGTGGAGAGATAGAAACACTCATACACTGCTGGTGGGACTGCAAACTACTTCACCTTTGAACAAGAAGAGATTTCTCTATATTTGATGTTTGCCTGGGAAATGGCAACATTTATGGCCAGGGCACAGGATCCTGAAAAGAGTGTGCAGAGAAGTAGAAGTAGAACTAGGAGAGAGCAAAGTCATGAACATAGGTTGATGACAGAATTTCAAGGATCAGGGAGTAGTCACGCAGGTAGAAAGCTGCATTGGTTCAACCAAATTAAGGACTAAAGAGTGCTTGGTTTTGGTTTAGAATGTAGAATCACAGATAACTATAGCAAGGTTAGTATTCGTTGAGTGAGAAAGGCAGAAGCTGCATTGTGCTGAGGTTTGGAGAGAATAGATAAAGAAGTGGAGGCAGATTATTTCTAATGTTAACAACTCTATAGAGGCCTGATAGTAAATTTAAGGACATTTGGGAACTTTGGTAAACTTTCTCCCACTCCTACTCTTTGACATTTTATTTGCATGATAGTTTCATAATTGCTTCATGGCTTTCCTTTGTTCCTATCAATGAAGGTAAAATGCCTACATTAGGGATGGAAAAAATACTTGTTTAAAGTAAGTTATAACATCTACCATCTCACCAACACAACACACACACACACACACACACACATACACACAGAACACTATAATTGAGGAAAATGAAGAATAAGAATTTTCACCTATATGATATGTAGTGGTTATTGCTGTTACTGTTACAGTTGTTTGCTTTGGCCTGGGGCAATAAAAAGTATGGTTATAGCCCACTTGTGTTATCTAAGGATGAGGCAAGGCAAAGATAAAGTCAGAGACCTCTGAAGACTAAAGATAGATGTTGTTTGTAGCAAGAGTAATTTATTTTTTGTCTAAAATGTTTTTCTTCTGTGCCTTTCTTCTTGTGACAGGCCTAAGAGGTAGTGTTGAGGGGGTGAGATATGGAGAGAAAAATTTAGAAATTTATTAGAGAATATTTAATCAATCTATAAGAAAGCCTCTCTCTGAGTTATCTTTGGGCTAGGACATTACCTGACTCCCATGGCAAAGCCCTGTGCCATATGTCCAATAAAATAGAAAATTCCACCTGCCAAACAGTCTATTTTAACATACATTACTTCAGGCACCTAGGATCCATGTGTAGAATCGAGAATAGATCCTTATAGTAGTTGAAATATGGTGGAGATTAGTGGCCAAGTAATACTTCACCGGCCCTAGAGAATGGACCAGGCAGCCTTGCTGAATCTGTGGTGTCAGCAACTGGCCTTTAATGTGTATTGAGTCCCTGCAGATGGCACCTGCTGAATATGCTCCTTAAATCTGGTCAGTTTCAGGGTTGTTTCATTGAAGAGTGATATCAGTTGTTGAGGGAAGGGTCCTGTCAGGTTTCCTAGGATGGATAGGAAGAATCTGAGGAACTGTGACCCTGAACTCTCAATGCTCACAAAAGTCTTTAGTAAGTCAGAACCGCCTTTGAAGTTTGTTTTCATGTGTGTGCCTGTGCTTGTGTGAGTGTGTTTTTGTTGGAGGAAGGGTTGTGTTTAGGGCATCCCGTGCATTGTCTTTTAAGTTCAGTGTGGAGAGGAGTTCCACCCCAAATACACCAGGTGAACAGGGATAGGTTGTGAAACAATTACAGAAAGTGTTTTCTCTCCTGGAATAAGCGACTATGGCAGACAGTAATGCCTTGGAATAAAAGAAAACAGATTCCGCTTACAAGCGCATGAGACAGGGCTATGGAAGTTCTGAGAACTTCAGTTTAGCTAAAAGGGTGGTAAGCTGATCCAAGGGAAAACACACTAAGGTGAGTGTTGTTATTGTATCTGAATTTTTTTAAAACTGCTGGGATCACTTGAGAATAGAAATAATGCCCTGGGCCTGGGCCTTGTTAATCTGACTGGTGTCAAGTTTTGAACTGAGTCTATAAATATGTGTCAAACTTGTTTCCTTTAGAAGTTGTAGAACTATGGTCCCCAATCTCTGGGGCATGGACTGGTACTGGTTTGTGGCTTGTTAGAAACTGGGCTGCACAGCAGGAGGTATTTATGGCTGCTGTTGTATTTATGGCTGCTCTCCATTGCTCACATCACTGCATAATCTCTGCGTCCTGTCAGAGCTGCGGTGACATTAGATTCTCACAGGAATGTGAGCCCTGCTGTAAACTATGCCTGCAAGGGATCTAGACTGCACAATCCTTATGAGAAGCTAATGCCTGATGATCTGAGGTGGGGCTGAGGCAGTGATACTAGTCCTAGGGAGCGGTTGCAAAGACAGATTATTATTAACAGAGAGATTTGACTGCCCAGAGACCATAATAAATCAATTGCTTGCAGACTCATATCAAAACCCTATCAGTTAGGTCATGAGGGCAGAGCCAAAGAGAATAAGAAGGAAAAAAAAACCCTATCAATGAA
Source organism: Eulemur rufifrons (assembly GCF_041146395.1). Taxonomy (NCBI): domain Eukaryota; kingdom Metazoa; phylum Chordata; class Mammalia; order Primates; family Lemuridae; genus Eulemur; species Eulemur rufifrons. Next base: position 73,904,818 of record NC_091012.1, read on the forward strand.
TGATAATGGGCTCTCCAACTCCCTACAGTCCCCATTAGACTAACTGTATTTATTTTTATGACTTGCCTCAATCATGCATCTAATTAAGTTTCTAATGTATACAAGAATATTTGAATAAAGTAAACATTATCCAGGAGAATTCCCTAAAATAAAAATAAATCTCTTCAAGACATTTCCTCCCACAAGTATCCCATTGTTCTAACCCTTATCAAAGGGTAGATGCATTCTCATAATATAGATTTTAAAGCAATTATTCCCTAGAAAGTACAGATCAGCAAGAGCTTTAAAGCCATTTAGCCTTTTCACAAATTCCCTGGCAACAGCTTCAATTCCGTGTCCCTCCCATAAGCTTGTTAGTATGACACTTTCTCTGAGAACTAGTGAAAGCAAATAATTTTTTTTGCTTTTGGGTGGAAGAAAAATTGAGCCTATTTAAACATAAAATGAATTTTAAAAGTAACAATATTTCTTTAAAAATAGTTTAATGCAAATATACACAGGAATGAACATTTCCCGTTCAAAACATTTGCAACTTTTATTCACTTGTATAACATTAAAAAATGTAGTAATGGCCTTTCATCCTAATAAAGACGTATGTCACAATATTTAAATGGCACACATAACTTTGAAATATTAGGATATTGGCCACTGATAAAAGACTATTTCAGAATTATTTTAAAGTTTGAAGTATACATTCCTATGTTAATTGAAGGTTTGCAAATTAGAGTTGCTTTGTCCAACTTAAAGATGTACTTGTTTCAGGCAGGGATTAATTCTGCAAATAAGCCATTTTAAATGCCCAAGGACAGAAAATGTATTTACCTTTCAGCCAAATATAAATTTTGAGGTTTATTCCCCCCTTCCCTCCTATACCACCTGGAAAGATTTTTCAAGGTCCTCTATAACAGTGGTCTCCAACCTTTTTGGAACCAGGGACTGGTTTCATAAATGACAATTTTTCCACTGACCAGGGGGTGAGGGGATGGTTTCAAGCTGATACAAGCACATTACATTTATTATGCACTTTACTTTTATTATTATTATGTAACCAACATATTCAACATACAGTGAATATTTTGCAAATAAAGGTACATTTAGCTATAATTTCCCATTTCCCCTATGTATGGTGACTTTTGGGACACCCTGTATATAAGTAACTCAACTCAATAGCATAAAAACAAATAATTCAATTAAAAATAGGAAAAATATCTGAATACATACTTCATAGAAGAAGACATAGAAATGGCCAATAGGTATATGAAAAAATGCTTAACATCACTAGTCATTATGGAAATGCAAATAAAAACCACAATGAAGTATCATCTTGCCCTAGTTAAAACAGCTATCATAAAAAAGACAAAAAATAGCAGGTACTGGTGAGGATGCAAACGGGAATGCTTGTACAGGGCTAGTGAGAATGTAAATTAGTACTGCCACTATGGAAAATAGTATGGAGGTTTCTTTAAAAACTACAAACAGAGCTACCATATGATGCTGGGTATATATCCAAAAGAAAGGAAATCAGTATATATTAATAAAAGAGATATCTGCACTCCCATGTTTATTGAAGCAATATTCACAAGAACAGTGTTTAGATTTTAAGTGAAAATTAAAGCACCAATAAGATTTGGATTACATTTTGGAAACTGTGAGTTAAATCTTTCATTTATCAATACATACAAAAACTAGTGAAGATGATTATGTAGGACAAGGAGAAATTTAATATTTATCAGTCCTTTTATATTTTTAATATGACAATCTTAATTAGAAGAAGGAGAAATTTTTATTGAGGTTATTTTATTTAGTAGAATTTTTATTTGATGACATTAAAATCATTAAAGGTAGTAAGGTGTCAATCTGTGGCATATTTTTGTTTTATATTTTTTATTTCAAAATATTAGGAATTACAAGCGTTCTTGTTACATGGATAAATTGTATAATTCTGACGACAGGGCTTTTCATGTGTCTGTCACCAGAATATTGCATCTTGCTCCAGATGGGTAGATTTTTATCCCTCCGCCCCCTCCCACACTCCCTTTTCTTACTTACCAATATCCTTTACACACTTTATGACCATTTGTACCCATGATTTAGCTTCCACTTATTAGTGAGAACATGTGGTGTTTGTTTTTCCATTCCTGAGATATTTCACTTAGGATAATGTTCTCCAGTCCCATCCAAGTTGCTGTAAATGTCATTATTTCATTCCTTTTTATGGCTGAGTAGTACTCCATGGTATATATGAACCACACTTTCTTTCTTTTTTTAAAAAAAAGGTAAGACATTCATTATTTTATTTTTTTAATTTTTATTGATAATTGTACATATTCATGGAGTGCATGCTATATTTTGATACAAGCATATAACATATAATGATCAAATCAGGGTAATTGGGACATGATTCACCTCAAACATTTATCACTGCTTTATGTTGGGAACATTTGAAAATTAGCTATTTTGAAATATAATAAATTATTGTTAACTATAGTTGCCCTATTGCACTATTGAACACTAGAACTTCTTCTTTCTATTTAACAGTATTACCCATTAACCAACACCTCTTCATTAGCCCTTCCCATCACCCTTACCAACCTCTAGTAGCCACCATTCTATTCACTACCTCCATGAGATCAACTTTTTTTAGGTCCCATATGTGAGTGTGAAAATGCAATATTTGTCTTTCTGTGCCTGGTTTATTTCACTTAAAATAATGTCCTCCAGTTCCATCCATGTTTCTGCAAATGACAAAATTTCCTCCTTTTTCATGGATAAATAATATTCCATTGTGTATATATACAACATTTTCTTTATCCATTCATCCCTTGATAAACACTTAAGCTGATTCCATATTTTCGCTATTGTGAATAATGCTGCAATAAACACAGAAGTGCAAACATCTTTTGGTTACATTGTATGTCTTTGCCTCATCCATACGAGGTTTAGAGGCATGCCCTTCCCTTCTACAATGCACACCATGTCCATTAGTTGTGAGTTTACCCCCCCCAACCCCTTAATCCCTGGAGAATATTACTACTGTGTGAGCACCATAGTGTTGATCAGTTAGTGCCAATTTGACGGGGATACATGTGGAGGCTATTCCTCCGATCTTGTGATACCTCATTGCGGATAATGGGCTCAAGCTCAATCCAGGAAAATATAAGAGGTGCTAGGTCCCTGTCGTTTCTTATAATTGAGTAATATTCCATTGTATACATATACCAAATTTTAATAATCCACTCATGAATTGACGAGCACTTGGGTTGTTTCCACATCCTTGCAATAGTGAATTGTGCTGCCATAAACATTTGGGTGCAGATGTCTTTATTATAGAATGTCCTTTGCTCTTTTCGGTAGATGCCTAATAGTGCTATTGCTGGATCAAATGATATTTCTATTTTTAGCTCTTTGAGGTATCTCCGATTTTTTTTTTCCACAGAGGTTGCACCAATTTGCAGTCCCACCAGCAGTGTAAGAGTGTTCCTGTCTCTCCACATCCTCGACAGAATTTGTTGTTTTGGAATTTTTTGATAAAGGCCAATCTCACTGGGGTTAGGTGACATCTCATTGTGGTTTTGATTTGCATTTCTCTAATGATTAGCGATGTTGAGCTTTTTTTTATATATTTGCTGGACACTATTCTGTCTTCTTTTGAAAAGTTTCTGTTCATTTCCTTTGCCCATTTGATGGGGTTTAAACCACATTTTCTTAATCCACTCATGAATTGATGGGCACTTTAGGTGATTCCACATCTTTGCAATTGTGAATTGTGCTGCAAAAAATATTAAGAGTACAGGTGTCTTTTTGATCAAATGACTTATTTTCCTTTAGTTAGATACCCAGAAGTCAGATTATTGGATTGATTAGTAGGTATACTTTTAGTTTTTAGAGATATATCCATACTGTTTTCCATACAGGTTGTACTAATTTACAGCTCCACCAACAGTGTATAAGCATTCCTTTTTCACCACATCCATGCCAATATCTATTTAATGGCCATTCTAATAAGGGTAAGATGGTATCTCATTGTGGTTTTAAGTTGCATTTCACTGATGATTAGTGATGTTAGTATTTGTTCATATGTGTTTTAGCTATTTGTGTATCTTTTTTTGCATAAAAACACTGTTGATGTCATTTACCTATTTTTAAATAGGGTTATTTGTTTTTCTTCTTGTTGATTGCTTTGAGTTCTTATGGATTCTGGATATTAGCCCTTTGTTGGATGTATAGTTTACAAATGTTTTCTCTCATTCTGTAGGCTATTTATTCAGTTGATTATTTCCTTTCTTGTGTAGAAGTCTTTTAATTTAATTAAGTCCCATTTATTTATTTTTGTTGTTGCCATATTTACCTTTGGGGTCTTAGTCATAAATTCTATGCCTAGGCAATGTCTAGAAGAATATTTCCTATGGTTGTTTCCAAACTTTTTATGGTATTAGGTCTTACATTTTGGTCTTTAAACCATCTTGAGCTAATTTTTGTATGTGGTGAGAGATAGGGACCCTGTTTCATTCTTATGCATGTGGCTATCCAATTTTCCCAGCCCCATTTATTGAATAGAGCATCTTTCCCCAGTGTATCTTTTTGATTGCTTCATAAAGAAATCAGTTGTTTTTAGCTATATGGTTTTATTTCTCAGTTCTCTATTCTGTTCCATTGGTCTGTGTTACTACTTTTATACCAGTACTAACTATAGCTTTGTGGTATAATTTGAAGTCAAGTGAGGTGATGCCTCCAGATTTGTTCTTTTGCTTAGGATTGTTTTGTATATTCAGGCTCTTTTTTGGTTCTATATGAAATTTAGGATTATATTTTCTAGATCTGTGAAAAATGACATTGGTGTTTTGATGGGAATTGTGTTGAATATGTAAATCACTTTAGGCAGTATGGACAGTCTAACAATATTGATTCTTCCACTCCATGAGCATGGGATTTTTCTTTTTCATTTATTTGTGTCACATATGATTTCTTTCATCAGTATTTCACAGTTCTCCTTGTAGAATTTCTGCACCTCCTTGGTTAAGTATATTCCTGGGTATTTTATTTTCTTCACAGCTACTATAAATGTTATTGAATTCGTTATTTGGCTCTCAGCTTGACTGTTATTTGTATACAGAAATGCTACTGATTTGAGTACATTGATATTGTAACCTGAGACTTTGTTGAATTTATTTATCAATTTTAGGAGTTTGTTTGGTGGAGTCTTTAGGACTTTATAGATACAAGATTATATCAGCAAGCAGGCATAATTTGACCACCTCTTTCTCAATTTTGATGTCCTTTATCTCTTTCTCTTGCCTGATTACTCTGACTGGGACTTCCAGTTTTATGTCGAATAGTAGTGCAGACAGTGGGCACACTTGTGTTGTTCTAGTTCTTAGGGGGAATGCTTTCAACTTTTCCATATTCAATATGATGTTGGCTATGGGTTTGTCATATATAGCTTTTATGCTCTTGAGGTATGTTCCTTCTATGCCTAGTTCATTGAGGGATTTTATGATGTTGCAGTGCTGGACTTTATTAAATGATTTTGCTTTATCTATTTACATGATAATATGATTTTTGATTTTACTTCTGTTATGTGGTGAATCACATTTATTCATTGACTTATGTTGAACCATCCATGTATCTCTGGGATGAAACCCACTTAATCATGGTGAATTACCTTTTTGATGTTCTGTTCAATTTGGCTTGCTACTATTTTATTTTTGAGGATTTTTGCGTCCATATTTGATAATAGATATTGGTCTGAAGTTTTCTCTTTTTGTTGTGTCCTTTCCTGACTTTGTTATCAATGTGACACTGGCTTTGGAGAATGAGTTGGGGAGGGGTCTCTCCTTCTCAATGTATGGAACAGCTTGAGTACAATTCAGCTGTGAACCCATGTGGGCTGGGGCTTTCTTATGTTGAGAGATTTTTTTTTTTGTTACTATTTCAATCTTACTACACATTATTGGTCTGTTCAGTTTTTCTATTTCTTCCTGATTCAGGCTTGGGTGGTTGTGTGTTTCTAAGAATTATCTACTACCTATGTTTTACTAGTTTGTGTGCATAGAGGTTTTCATAACATTCACAGAGGTCATTTTGTTTCTGTGGTATCAGTTCTAATGTCTTCTTTTTCATTTCTGCTTGAGCTTGTTTGTGTCCTTTCTCTTCTATTTCTGGTTAATCTAGCTAGTGGTCTATTGATTTTGTTTGCCTTTTCAAGGAACAAACTTTGTTTTGTTGATCATTTGTATTTCTATTTTTTTTTATTTCCATTTCATTTATTTCTGCTCTGGGTTTTGTTATTTCTTTACTTCTGCTAGCTTTGGGTTTGTTTTGTTCTTCTTTTTTAGTTCCTTGAGATGTGACATTAGGTTGCAAATCTGTGATCTTTCTATATTTTTATGTAAGCATTTAAGGCTATGAACATTTTGCTTAGAATCACTTTTTCTGCATCATATAGAGTTTTGGAAGTTTGTGTTGCCTTTGTCATTCAATTCAAAATTTTTAGATTTCCATCTTGATTTTATCAATAACCCAAGGATCATTCAGCATAAGGATATTTAAAATCCATGAATTTGTGTAATGTTGAGACTTCCTCTTGGAATTGATTTCTAGTTTCATTCAACTATTGTCTGAGAAGAAAAGTCACATGATTTCAGTTTTTCTAAATTTCTGAGATTTGTTTTATGAGCTAACACATGATCTATCCTGAAAAATGTTTCATGTGCTAATGAGAAGAATGTATATTCTGCAGTTTTGGGATAGAGTGTTTTGTAAATGTTTGCTAGGTCTATTTGTTCTAGAGTCCAATTAAAGTCCAGTGTTTATTTGTTGATCTTCTGCCTCAATGATCTGTCTAGTTTTGTCAGTGGAGTGTTGAAATCCCCTGCTTTTATGATGTTGCTGTTTATTTCCTTCCTTAGATATAGTAGAATTTTCATTATAAAACTGGGAGCTCCTATGTTAGGTGTATATACATTTAGGATTGTTATAACTTCTTGTTGAATTGATCCCTTTCTCATTATATAATGACCATCTTTGTCTTTTTTAACAATTAGAATTTAAAGTCTATTTTATCTGACATAAGAATAGCTACTCCTGTTCACTTTTTGTTTCCAGATGCCTGAAATAATTTTTCCACCCCTTTACCCTGAATTTATGAGGATCTATGTAAGCTACATGTGTTTCTTAGAGACAGCATGTATTTAGGTTGTGTTTTTTAATCTACTTATTGTACATCTTTTAAGGGGACATAAAGACCATTCACATTCAATGTTAGTAATGATACCTGAGATACTGTTTTGGTCATTATTTTGATCGTTATTTTGATCATTACCTAGTTGCTTTGTTCTACACCTTGTGTTACTATTGTATAAGAGCTGTGAGGTTTAATTTTTGGGTGTTTGTTCACTGGTAGATATCAACTGTTCTGTTCTATGTATAGAAAACTTTTAAGCATTTCTTGTAGGGCAAGTATAATGATGGTAACTTTCCTTAGTGTTTGCTTGTCTAGGAAAGACTTTATTTCTCTTTCATTTATGAATCTTAGTTTTACAGGATACAAAGTTCTTCATTGGCAATTATTCTATTCAAGGAGACTAAAAAGGGGACCCTATTCCTTTCTGGCTTATAAGGTTTCTATTTAGAAGAATGATGTTAATCTCATGGATTTTCCTTTGTAAATTACTTGATACTTTTGCCTCATGGCTTGTAGGAGTTTCTCCTTCATGTTGACTTTGGCCAGTATGATGACTGTATGCCTTAGTGATGCCCTTTTTCCAATTTATTGAGATGATACATTAAAATGTTGATTTGTGATCTTTCTGTCTTTTGGTAGTAGACATTTAGGGCTATGTATTTTCCTCTCAGGATCATATTAGCTGCATCCCACAGATTTAGAAAATTTGTGCCCCCTTTATTATTTATTTTGAATAATCTTTTCATTTCTATGTTAATTTTCTCCTTGACCCAGCTATCATTCAGCAGTTGGTTGTTTAGTCTCCATGACTTGGTGTGTAGATGAGTGTTGCTATCAGAGATGATTTCTAATTTTATTCTACTGTGGTCTGAGAAGATACACAGTATAATGTCTATTTTTTATATTTGTTGAGACATGTTTTGTGGCCTAGGATTTGATCAATCTTAGCAAATATTCCATGAGCTGATGAGAAGAACCTATATTCACTGGGTTTTGTGTAGAATGTTTTATAGATGTCTGTTACACCCATTTGTCCTAGGGTTCTGTTTAAGTCCATTGTTTCTTTTTATTTTCTGTTTGGAGGATTTATCCCTTTCTGTCAATGGAGTGTTGAAGTCCCCTGGTATTATGGTGCTACTGTTTATCATTTTGTTTAGATCAAGTGGGATTTGCTTTATGAATCTGGGTGCTCCTGTGCTAGGTACCTAAATATTTAAAATTATTATGTCTTCTTGTTGAATGGTTCCCTTTACTATTATATAATGACCATCTTTGTCTTTCTTTACTCTTGTTGATTTAAAGTCTATGTTACCTGATATAAGAATTGCTACACCAGCATTCTTTTGGCTTCCATTTGCATGGAATATTGTTTTCTATCTCTTCACCTTGATTCTGAATGAGTTCTTGTGGGTTGGATGTGTTTCATGGAGACAGCGGATATTTGACTTTTATTATTTTATCCATTCATTCAGCCTGTGTCTCTTGAGTGGGGAGTTCAAGCCATTCACATTTATTGAAAGAATTGATAAGTGGGGCAGATTTCTGTTCATTCTGTTGAGTTGAACTTTATTGCTTTGTTTTACCTCTTGACCCATTGTGGTATCTGGGCTTTGATTTTTATCATTTGGATTATTTTACACTGGTCTATTGTGTTGATCTGTGTATAATGCAGTTTTGACTACTTCTTGCTGGGCTGGTCTGGTCTTAACAAATTCCCTTGGTGTTTGCTTGACTGAGAAAGTCTTTCTTTTTCCCTCATATAACAAACTTAATTTTGAAAGATACAGTGTACTAGACTGGCCACTATTCTTTTTGAGAAGACTGAGAATTGGGCCCCAATCCCTTCTGCCTTTTAAGGTCTCAGTTGAGAAGTCTCAAGTTATTCTGATAGGTTTTCCTTTGTAAGTTACCTGAATTTTTTGCCTTGCTGCTCATAGTAGTCCCTGTTTCATGTTTAGTTTGTCAAGTCTAATGACTATGTGTTGTGGTGATTGTCTCTTTGTGATGAATCTCCCAGGAGTCCATTGAGCTTGGTGTATGTGGATATCTATATTTCTAGCAAGGCCAGGGAAATTTTCCTTGATTCTTCCTTTAAATAGATTTTCCAACCCTGTGTATTTTCATCTTCACTAACAGGGATGCCTATAATTCTTATGCGTGGCCTCTTTACATAATCCCACATTTTCTATAGGCTCTGTTTGTTCCTCTTATTTCTTTGTTCTTTCTCTTCAACTGACTTGTTTAGCTCAAAAATTTTACCCTCAAGCTCTGAGATTCTTTCTTCTGCATGATCTAGCCTATTCTTAAGGCTTTCCACTGTGTTTTGTATTTCCTTGAATTAATTTTTCATTCCCAGACGTTCTATTTGATTTTTCTTTAATAATTCAATTTCTTTAGATAATTTTTCATTGATTTCCTGCATTGTTTTTGTGACTTCTTTGTGTTGGGTTTCTGTTTTTGCTTGTATTTCATTGTACTTCCTTATAATCCATATTAGAAACTCTTCATCTGTCATTTTAATCTTTTCATTTAGGTTGGTATCCATTGATAAGGAGTTATTATTTTCTTTTGGAGGTGTCCTTTTGCTTTGATTTTTTTTTTTTTTTTATATTTCCAGAGTTCTTTCGCTGGTTCCTTCTCATCAGACTTCTCAATTGTGAGCTGGGCATGCTAGGTCTGGCTTACTGACCTTTCTCTGTAAGCCCCCCAAAATCAGTCCCTGAACATGTCAGGAAAAGGAGTGCTGGTCTTGAATTGCCCTTGATGTGCTTTAGTAGGTTTGTTGAACCTCTCCGGTTATGCCAGTACAGTAGCTCCACTCTTAGTGGCAGGCCTAGCTGGGAACATGCCCCCACCGTGGAGAAACAGGCTTCTCAGCACTGCATACTCATATGGTTGCTCTGAGGGGGAGGGGTCATGGTCTCCCTGCATGGCTGTTTTGAACTGAGGACACTGGACCTGCCTACCTGTTCTAGCTGCCAGTGGGCAAAGCTGTGAAACACCACTACTGTGGCTCTGCTCTTAGTGGGAGGGTTGGCCAGGAACATAGCCTTGCTGCAGACAGCCTTCTCAGCACAGAGCACTCTCACAGTTGCCATGGGGGATGGGTATCATGGTCTCTCTGCACCACTCTTGTGACCTGGGGATACCAGGTGCTGCCCACCTGCCAAGTTGCCAGTAGGCAATCCCATAAAATGCCATTGTGGTGGCTCCACTCTCAGTGATAAATTCGCTAGGAATGAGGCCCTGCCACAGAGAAACAGGCTTCTTGGCATCAGGCACTCTCTTTGTGGCTATGGGGGAGTAGGAGTTGTGGTCTCCCTGCACTGTTCTGATGTTTGGGAGGACATTGTTTCCTGCCTGCCTGTCCAAGCCTCCAGTGAGCAATCCCACAATATGATGTTGTGGCAGCTACTCTCTCGGTGGCAGGCTTGGCTGGGAACATGCCCCTTCTCCAGCGAAACAGGATTCTCAGCACAGAGTACTTTTGCATTTTCTTTGGGAGGGGGAGGAACCATGCTACAAGCAAGCTTGAGACAAAATTACTTTCTGTGGTTCCAGGAATGAAGGAGTGCAGAGGAGGAGGAGTCCAGGTGAACGAATGCTGACCTTCTGGTCTCTCATGGCACTCTCCTGGTGGGTGTGAGTTCTGTGTCCTGCTGCTCACCAGAATAACCCACGTGTGGGAAGGGAGCCCCTGTTACCTTTTCACTGGGCTTCAGGCCTCTCTGGATTTGGTCCACGATTTTGTCTTCTCTTCTCTCTCTTCCTCTTTCTCAGCTTCACAGTACTTCTTGGTGGGGTCCCGGACACCTCTGCTGTCTCTCCCTGTGATCCACACTCAAGCCACAATAGTTCTCCACTCTCCTCCGTCTAGACTTTTACACTTTAGCTGGGACAGTCCAACAAGGTATGTCTCAAGTCAGCCATCTTGATCCCTTTCCTGCTTCCAGAACTTCCAAAAGTGTTATCTGCAAGCTCTGAAATTCTTTCTTTTGCTTTGTCTAGTCTATTTTTAAAAATTTTCACTATGTTGTGTGTTTCCATAAATGCAGTTTTGATTTCCAGAAATTCTAATTGTTTATTTTCTTTAACATATCTATCTCTTTAATAAATTTTTCATTCATTTCCTGAATTATTTTTCTGGTTTCTTTGAGTTGGTTTTCCATTTTCTCTTTGATCATTGAACTTCTTACAATCCATATTTGCAATTTGTCATCTGTTGTTTCAATATTTTCAATTGTGGTTCAGATCCATTGCTAGAGAGCAGGTGTGCCTCTTTGAGAGTGTCCTTTCACTCTGATTTTCCATACTTCCTTCTCATCTGGGGCAGCTCTTGCTTTTTATGTTTAGATTTTCTGTTGATTATATGGAGTTTTTCTTTCCCTCATTCTTAAGTGTGCATTTGTGTTTCTTTAGCATATGATAGGTAAGGCTCTTTAGCTTTGCTTATGGGTAATTTGAGGGGTGTCTAGATTCTGGATGAATACCTTGGTTATAGATATACTTAGTTTGGTGGTTTTCTAAGTTGCTAGTTATTTGTAGGCTGTAGTCGTAGTGTACAATGTACATGGACAGATTCTTTGTCTCTTCTCAACAAGGGGAGATGGAGGTCTTTGAAATTTTTTCTCTTTCCCCAGTCCTGTGGTCTTCTTAACAATATGAATTATATTTGGATGCCCAGTTTAATCTCTAAACCAGTGGGTAGCACTTGTAAATAAGAGTCAACCATGCTCTCTATGGTTGAATTAGTAAATGCTGTAATGGGCTATACAATTTGCCCTCCCTGCCAGTAGGGGGTGCTTGCAGGAAACAGCCAGATGCAATGATGTTTTTTTGGACCTATGATTGGCTCTAGTTGGTCAAGAGAAGCACTAGAATGTCCCAAGTGGTAGGTGAGGCCCTAGAGCTCCCAGGGCGTACTTATTCTCCACCACAGCTGAGGTGAGTGGAGGAATGAGACTGGGCAGGACTGGGTTGGAGGAGCCTGCTTTCAGGCTCCATAAAGGCAGGCATATGAGCTGTCTCAGCAGGGTTCAAAGTTCAACTCCCAGGCTACTGAGGAAAGCCACGAGGCAGGAAAGAAAGAGTCCCACCAGGTCAGAGAGTCTGGCCACAGGGGAGGGGCTATCTGGGATTCAAAGATTGGCTGCCTTCTCCCTCCTCTCCTGCCCTGTACATCTCCTTCTGGTGTCTGGCCATGATCAGCAGCCCAATCTAGCTGAGTTCACGAGCAATGGTACTTGGGGCCGGGAGCTTTCCTACCTAGGATCCCACCCTGAACTGAAAGCATGGCTTTCCTGTGAGGGGAGGGGTATTCCATGAGTGCACTGTGGCTCAGACCTACACTGCATTCTCCTTTCAGTTCTACCCATGTGGACCCTTCACCTCCCAAGATTTGTTCACAAATCTCCCTTCCATGCCCCCAAGCAACATGATCAAGTCTTGGGGGTACAGAATCTGTCCTGTGGGCCTGTCCACTGATCCCCCAAGTTCAATCCTTGACCATGCCAGGGAGAATCATGCTGATTCCAAGCTTCCCACAGAGTGTTCAATAGGCTTAACATTCCTCTACTCTGAGGTATTCCCTGCTCTGCTAGAGTAGCCAGTCAAGCAGTACTATGGATGGCTGGCAGGTAGGGAGCTCAGAATCTGAGCATCCCTTGGTTTGCTGCAGGTTTTAAGAGGAAAGGTGTGAACCCCACTCTCTGTGGAAGCCTCAGTGTATTGGATGTGCCAACAGAGGGGAAGCAGCCACTTCTGAGAGTGCTCCAGCTCAATCATCCGTTGGGGCACCTGTGTCACTGACAGAAATGGGCGGGGAAGGGGAGGAGGAGGAAATGAGTCTTAATGGAGGAGAGCTGGCACTCTGGTCGCCTTTGTCCCTCTCTCAGGAAGGTAGCCCACCCAAAATGTCCAAGCTATGGGATCACACAGTTACCTCAGGACCCACAGGCCCCCTGTAGCCACAGCAGTCTGGGTAGGAGTTGGGAAATATTTTCATGGGGACCAGTGACCCCAAAACTGAAGGGTTGTAGTTCCCTGGGGAGGACAAAAGCAATTATGGGTGGAGAAAAAGTATGGTGCCTGCCTCCTTGGCTCAGGTCTTTGGTGACACGAAAAGCAACACCAAGAGAGCTAGCAGGCTGGTGCTTTGTTTTCAGGAAGCTCCCTGTTCACTGGTGGCAGCAGCTTTTGGCACATGAAGGTAGAGAAGCTCCCCAGTAGTTCAGGAGCCTGTAGTCTGCCAGAGGTATGAATGGAGGAAAAACAAACACTCCAACCTAAATTCTCCATGTGGTTCCAAATTCACTGTGAGTTGATCTCTGCTGAAATTTTGCTCTTTCTTGTTATGCTTTCTAATTTCTTCCTGTGGAATCTCCAGTAGGTTCTGGTACTTTTTCTTTATAATTACACCTGGGCTATGTTATCTATTACCTGAAACTATTCCTTTTTTTCCTGAGATAATCTGGTGACTGATGTCTCCATTCAGTGTTCTTGTATCCCCTCTCCTGTGGCATATTTTTTAATCCATACAAAAGTTAAGATATTTGCACTGAAACTGAATGCCTATAACTTTGTGAATTTTCATTGTTACTTTCATTTGGGAAATACTTGGTTTGAACCAAAGATGACTGGAAATGAATTATAAATGTATGAAGACAGGGTGTCTATGTATAATTAAAAATTGGATTCCATGTAATTAACAAGATGCAGCACAAGAACTGCCTTGAAATGAGCAACTAGAATCAAAACAGAAAATAAGTAGGAGAAGGAAATGATTTCAAATCATGAGGTTCAGATCAAGGAGCTTAGGTACAGAATTTGGTCCAGAGGAAAAAGTCCCAGGATTTAATAAAAATACCTCAAAAACTGATAAGAATAAAAGTTTATGAGGGCTCTGTGATTCTGTGGGCCTAATCTATCTAATGACTTTGAATTTCCTACAATAAAGTAGGCTTTCTGTTTTTTCCAAATATTCAGTAATGTGCTAAGATTATGCACATGATGATGCATCTAGACTGAGTTCTACAAAATCTTGGCCAATAGTCATAAAGAAGTAATGTGAACCCATATATAAAACATCTACCTATAACCATCTGATCGTTGACAAAGCAACCGACAACATACGCTAGGGAAAAGAAGCCCTATTCAATAAATGGTGCTGGAAAACTGGATAGCCACATGCAGAAGAATGTAATAGGACCCCTATCTCTTGTCATATACAAAAAATAATTCAAGATGGATAAAAGACTTAAATGTAAGGCATAAAACCTTAAAAAATCTACAAGAAAATTTAGAAAAAACTCTTCTAGGCATTTGCCTAGGCATAGAAATTATGACTAAGACCTCAAAGGCAAATACAGCAGCAAGAAAAAATAATTAATGGGACTTGATTAAATTAAAAAGCTTCTGCATAGCAAAGGAAATAAACAACAGGGTAAATAGACAACCTACAGAATGGGAGAAAATATTCACAAACTATACATCTGAAAAAGGGCTGATATCCAAAATCTACAAAGACTTCAAACAAATCAGCAAGAAAGAAAAAACATTAAAAAGTGGGCAAGAAGCATGAACAGAATTTTTTCAAAAGAAGATAGACAAATGGCCAGCAAACATATGAAAAATGTTCAACATCAATAATCATCAGGGAAATGAAAATTAAAATCACAATGAGATATCACCTTACCCCTGTCAAAATGGCCATTATTAAAAAGGCCCAAAACAATAGATACTGGCATGGATGTAGAGAGAAAGGAATGCTTATACACTATTGGTAGTACAGTAAATTAGTACAACCTCTATGGGAAACAGTATGGAGATTCCTCAAAGAAATAAATGTAGACCTACCATTCAATGCAGTCGTCCTATTTCTGGGTATCTACTCAAAGGAAAATACATCATTTTATCAAAAAGACACCTACACTCAATTGTTTTTTGCAGCATAATTCACAATCACAAAGAAGTGGCAACAACCTAAGTGTCCATCAATTTATGAGTGGATTAAGAAAATATGGTTTATATATACCACGAAGTACTATTGACCGTAAAAAGGAATGAAATAATGCCATTTGCAGCAACTTGGATGGAACTGGAGACCATTATTCTAAGTGAAGTATCTTAGGAATGGAAAAACAAACACTACATATACTCTCTAATAATTGGGAGCTAATTGATGGGCACAGAGATATGTAAAGGTCATTGGAAATCAAGAAGGGGAAAGAGTTGGCATGAATGGTAAAACCTTACCTATCAGATACAGTGGGCACTATTTGGGTGATGGGCACACTAAAAGCCTTGACTTAAGCATTATAACACATATCCATGTAACAAAAACATTTGTATCCCTTTAATATTTTGAAATAAAAAAATAATAAAAATTGCAATAGATTCAAGCATAGAAAATAAAATAAAAAGAAGTAATGTTAGCTCATCACACTGTCCCTGAGTTCTGCCCTACCTATGAGCTACTGTCAATTATAAAGCACACTAGTACATCATTCCTCACTGAAGCATCAAGTAGGGTTGGGGAAACAACTAACACAGGAAAATACATGGATTTCACTGTAAAGTCCATCTGTTAATAAAGATGAGAGTAGAGAGAATACAATATGAGGAAACACAGGCAATATTAGATAAGGAGAGATTGAAGTAAAAATATTACCAATATCAAATGTTTGCTGGCACTTAAGGTAGAATGGCTTTAAATGACCAGATGTCTGTATGATGGATGCCATTTATTCCTTTTATTTCAGTAAAAAAGTTACCTCTTATTAAGTTCTGGAGAAAGGAGAAACATTGCTTAGCATCCATTAAAACCCCTATCTATGAATACATATCCCAACATATTAATACACACAAAGATAGAATATATAAATATTAAAAAAATGAGATTTGTTTCAAGGCACCAAAGAGTTTGGCTATGAACAATTTGAAAAATCCAAGAATGAGGCAAGACTGAGAAGATATTGGTTCTGCACCCTCCCAGGACAAAGGACACAGGTTACAGCAACAAGCTCATTTTTTTTGTCTATTCTAAATTTTCCTCTACTGCCTCTTTTTGCAGGTGGTTAAGGTACAGTATTGTGAGAAGGAGGAATTGGGAGGAAATTAAAGAAGTTATTGCATATTTAGAGCTTTGTATAATGTTTATTAAAGTATCTCTCTCTGCAGCTGACAAGAAACAGAACATTGCCAAATTACCATGTCTTTTGGTTTACCCAGTGCCAAAAAAATTTCCTCATGTTCTGCCGAGCAAACTGTCTCTGTCTTAAATTACCCTAGTAAATACTGAAAAGGGAAAGAGCTGGATGACTCAACTAAGTGACGCAATATAGTATACAGATAAAATAAAGACTATAATAGTAGTAACTATGTTGAGATTGGAACAGTCCCTGGCACTTAATAAGCACTATGTGTGTGTCTGATAAATAAAAAACATACATAATGGAGATCTTAAGTACAAATTATTATTTATGGAACTCTAACTAGGGAAGAAAGAAGAGAATCAGGCTTTTTGAGGGGTAGGGGAAAGGGGAAGTTACACAAATTATTTTTAATTATATTTTAAAATTTTGTTTCAAGATGGGAGATATAAACATGTTTATAAGTGGTGAGTGAATAAGTCAATAGAAACGGTAGAGATTCTGAGGTCCTGCTAGAGATACTAAATTTGAAGTTCTGAAGACAGGTGTAATATATATATGCCATAAATAATTATATACATATATACACACACACATATACATATCTATCTCCACACAAGATTCCAATGACTTAATAAGGCCTACCCTGACTATACTGCTCACCCCATCACACTCCCAACACCTTGTGTCCTCTTCGTCTTTTCATTTTTTCCATAGAACTTGTCACTTTCTAGCATACTATGTAGTTTATTCATTTATTATTTTTAGTTTATTTTCTGTTTTCTTCTAATACTACATAAGCATCAAGAAGATCCTTTTATGTTCACTATTATATTCTCAACTCCTAGAATAACACCTAGCTATAGTAGGTTCTCAATGAATATTTTTTGAATGGATAAATCATACAGGTATGAGAATTACTTTCCTAATGAATATAAAAAGATAGGAACCTAAAATGGTGCTATGGAGGCAGAAATGATAAATAGGACTCTAGTCATCTCAGAAATGGTCACTATGGCACAGTGGCTGCCTCCTGTTTTGGCCAGTGGAGAAACCCTGGATTCCTGATCTAACCTGACAATAAGAGAGAGACAATGTATTCTCTTATCTTTTTTCTGCTTTAATGGGTCATTGAGCTTTTAAAAGTGGAGAGGGCTTTTTGTTTTCTCAATTCAACCCCATTTACCATATACCCCCATATTTTTCCCTCTTATCATTATTTTATTAAATGTTTCTTGTTTTGATCTCTGCACACCCTCCTCAATATTTTTTTTTTTTTTGAGAGTGTGAGGGAGGCATATCGGTCACTGGTATTTTGTGATCATGATAATCTGGAAGTACAAGAGGCTAATTAAAATGAAAACACATTTATGAGTCCAATTATTTGCAAGCCCATTTAGAATTCTCAAATATATCTTCATTGATTTAAGTAGTTTAATCTACTTTACATTTTACCTTTTTTCAAAATTTCATCTCATTCAAATGTGTGAGATTTCAGAAAAAAGTAAAGAGCAGTAAACTGATAAAAATAAAAATATTATCTGGGTCTTGCTAGAAAAAGCAAATGGAAACAAAATATTAATCAAATCTCAGTGGCATAATCTGGGCAAAACAAGCAACATTAGGAAGATTACCCACTTACCCTTCTATTTGAAATAAGAAATAAACCCAGTTTGTAGCTTTTTCTATACTGCTGAAGATTTAGCCATAACATCTAAATATGGAATCTTACTGGATGCACAGAGATAGTGAAAATGGAAGTGTGGGTAAATTAGCACATGCATTTAGAGAAGAGATCCATGAACAGTGCAATTAATACTTTGAAATACAGCCTTATTGAATTATTCATATTATCTACTCATTGTGGAATATTACTGTAATAGGTAGGCATCTGTGATAGTTGTCAACTTGGCTAGGCTATGATGAACAGTTGTTTGGTCAAAGACTAGTCTAGATGTTGTTATAAAGGTATTTTGTAGATGTGATTAACATTTACAATCAGTTGACTTTCACCAGAACAGATTACTCTCCATAATGTTGATAGGCCCCATCCAACCAGTTGAAGGCCTTAAGAGCAAAGATTTCCTGAAGAAGAAGGAATTCTGCCTCCAGACTGCAACATAGCAATTCTCTCTGAGTTTCCAGCCACGGGACGTAAGACTGCCATATCAAGTCTTACATGAATGTCCAGCCTTCCAGCTTGCCCTATGGATTTCAAAGTTGCCGATTGCCAGCTCCCAAAATCATGTGAGCTACCCTTAAAATCTCTCTCTCTCAATAGATGATAGATAGATAAGAAATTTGTATCTTTCTATCTATGTACAGAGAGGGAGAGAGAGAGAAAACGAGTGAGAGAGAGAGAGAGAGAGAATGAATCCTAATACAGCATCTTACTATAATTTCATTTTTAGAAAATCTTCACAGAACATGACTACCCATCAGGTAGTGCGCTATATAATTGGGATGTAGTGATGATGAATAAAAATATACATTCCATGGAGGCAGTAGTGTTGGTCTGTTTTGTCTCCTGATGTATCCCCAGTACCTATAATGGTACTTGGGATACAATAGGTATTCAATAGAGATGTGCTAAAAATATAAATAAACACAGTTCCTGCCTTCAGGAGCTAGAAAATAACTGAAGAGATAGAAAAGTAAACAAAATATCATACTCTGTGATATGTGCAACATAAAATCACAGAGTAATCCTGCTTTTCCTTTAAAAACAAACTCCAAAGTATTTACAGATCATCTCTGGATAAAATCGTTACAGCACTTGCTCCCAGGGGAAGGACGTAGATGACTAGGCATTAGGGATGAGAAGGGAACTTTTCCATGAATATCCTTTTGTATCCTTGCACTGCAAGCATTACCTTTTCTAAAAATATTTTTAAAAATTATAAATGTAATTGTTTAAAATTAATGTTTTCTGTAGCATTATATTACAAAAAATACATAGAAATAATCTAACAATATATATCTGAAGTTACTCAATAGCTGAAAGTAAAGGGGATTTATTAATGTATTACTTAAAATAAAATTCATTTAATTAGGTGCGTGCCACACAATTTCAGAGGTCAGGTAGATCAAAATTCTCTTCCCAATAATTGTTCTATTCACTTGGAATGGAAAAGTAGAAAGACACTAACAGATGTACTCATTTATGCCTAGTTGGTCTTTAGCATTTGAAACATAAAATCTAATTCCCAGATTCAGCTTTTGACATGAGTTTTAACCAGTTGAAATGTACAAAATTAGCACAGCTGATTTTGAAGTATCACACTAAATTATTTACTAACCTAAATAACCTGGAAATAACCTGTAAAACTAAACCTAAATACATTGCATTTCTGAATGGAAATTAATTGGCAATATCAATCTTGCTTCAGTGTTGCCACATTCTAAAACCATCATGTGGAATACTGTACTATTTTCTTCCATTCAGGCAATCTGTTTTGTTCACTAAATACTTATGCAAATGTTCAGTAGAAGTTATCACATTAAATAAGCAGAGTTTTCTACTCCATATTAACATTTCACTTTTTCAATCTCATTGGAAAAAAAAAAGCTGGTAGTGAACTGGCTCTCATTAATTATTCTTCAGCAATGGTTAAGATCAAAATTATTTTCACAGAATGACTAACTTCACTTTTTATAATAATCCTTAAAAAAGAGATTAATAATTTGGGGAACTAAATAGTATTAAACACATCAGATAGACGAAAATGTATTGTCAATGTTATGTCACTAACAATGTTATCTAATTGTGTGTTCTTTGGGCTCCCAAGGAATTTTGAATTCTGAACTATTGTCTATGAATGTTTGGTTGTCCAATATAGCCTCATACTAGTTCTGTAGGATGTCAAAGGGTGAGAAGTAAATGAGCAAAGTGATCGGAGAAGTAGATAATGCAGTATTTGGGCTACTGTCCTAGGTTCACTGCCTGCCAAGAGTGCAAGCATTCTAATCTCCTAAATGAAAATTCTCTGGATATCCTTTATGAAGTGTCTATTTTTTAATGAATGAAAAATTGAAATCCTTTTCCATTTGGGCATGAGTTTTAACCATACCCAGGGTTTGACACTGTTTGGTTTCACTATCTCTTTGCTACTTCAGAAAAGAGTCCTAAATATTAGGTGGCTAGCTGCCTGGATTTTACTGGTTGTTACAGCTTTAGTGTCTCTGAAATGGTAACAGTTGGAAGAGATGCAGAAAGCCAAAATTTGACTCTTCGGTGATTTACTTCCCGGACAGTTATGTTCTTCTGGTTCAAAAATCATTTAAAGGCCAGGTGCTGTAGTGGCTCATGCCTGTAATCCTAGCACTCTGGGAGGCCAAGGCGGGAGGATTGCTCGAGGTCAGGAGTTCGAGACTAGCCTCAGCAAGAGCAAGACCCTGTCTCTACTAAAAATAGAAAAGAATTATCTGGACAACTAAAAATATATAGAAAAAATTAGCTGTGCATGGTGGTGCATACCTGTAGTCCCAGCTACTCAGGAGGCTGAGGCAGGAGGATCGCTTGAGCCCAAGAGTTTGAGGTTGCTGTGAGCTAGGCTGATGCCACAGCACTCTAGCCCAGGCAACAGAGTGAGACTCTGTCTCAAAAAAAAAAATCATTTAAAGGCATGAAAAAAAATCTCAACTTTACAATATAATCAAAGAAATGCCCATTAAACTAAAGATAAATATTATACCTGTGAAATCCATATACATTTTAAAGAAAAACTACCTAATGGTGACAAGAATGTGAGAAGAAAGTCACTCTCATTTATTGCTGGTAAGAGTGAAAGATTAGACAATCTTCTTGAAAAACAGTTTGTCAAAATATATTGTCTTAAAACTATTCATATTCTTTGACCCAATTTCTGGAAACCTTAAAGAAGTAATCAGAGGTTATCTAAAACATTTAGGACAAAAGATATTCATAATGATGTTATCAGTAGTAGGAAAGAAAAAATTTCCTTTTTCTGATTAATATCCAATAAGCAACAGACTCGTGAGTGAAGTTGTTTCAGACTCTTCAAGTCAGCACATCCACCTGCTAAATACCACTGAGTGACCTCTATTAACATGATGTCTTTTCCAAATATCATACAATAAGTAGATATTACATTGTGATTTTGCAAAAGTACGCACATAAGCATAAAATTATTTCAATTTCAACATATTGTAAGTTCTCTCTGGAAAAAAGTATTTTACTGCTGTTAATCAAAAGAGGGTGATATGATAATACTGAACAACTGAAGTAGGAAAAATACCAACATATCCTCATGGTATTCATCACCAAAGCTTCAGCCCTCTATAGCACATTCTCAATGAAAGAATATGTTGCACGGAAACAGAGCATACTTTCCAAGGAAAGTTCTTTCCTCACATTAAATTTTTTAAAAATTATATATTTGACTGAATACATAAGGGATTCATTTCTTCTGTTGGCAAATAATATGATGGTTTGGCCTTATGCCCACACTGGCAGTGTTACCCACAGGTCACTTCTATCATGTCCAATCCTTAGCCATATCAAGAAATGATTGTTTACCAACTACTGCATATTAAAGGTTCTCAGGAGTCTTGCAGTAAGAAAACCTGCTTGATGCTAGCGCATCATTTTCCAAAACTTTTAACACTGCACCATCCCCTTCTTCTCCCCCAAAATTCAGTAGTCATAAAAATGATTTTTATATGGAGCATATTTTGAGAAACATGGCACTTGGATAATCATTCACGTATGTACCTACAGTAAATGTACTTTGACTGCATCTGTATAATGTATCTTTTCAAATAATCTCTTCGTTTTGGTTTAAAATAGGTCACAGTTAAAAAATAATCAAAAAAGGAAGGGGAACTTCTTTCTATTAAAGGCATTTCCAGAAAGCATTTTGATGATTCACAAAGAATTAAGAATATTAATCCAAACATGAAGCAACAGATAACATGTTTATGATGGGAAGATGAGCATAACCTATTTAGAAAATTAAGTCTCCAGTTAAACCAAATGTTGGAAGATGGAAAAAATATATAATGGTTGCACAATTTCAAAGAATGAATGGCAAAGTCCATATTTATATAATGATGCTATAAAAGCCCACTTTGGCTTTAACTGTTTGGATACTTTTTGATGATTTGGCATATGATTCACAGTTCTTCACAAACACATATTGCCATGGAATTCAAACAAAAACAATAAATATAAATATTACAGTTTATTCTAGACCTACTCTCAATCTCACTAGGCCTGCCCTAATTTCTTTTTGGTTCTTGGCTCCTGGGCCTGTGATTATTTCTCTATCTTATAGAGTAGCTTCTCT
This sequence comes from Eulemur rufifrons, assembly GCF_041146395.1. Taxonomy (NCBI): domain Eukaryota; kingdom Metazoa; phylum Chordata; class Mammalia; order Primates; family Lemuridae; genus Eulemur; species Eulemur rufifrons. The sequence goes on from NC_091012.1 coordinate 73,927,458, forward strand.
TATTTACACTATTGGGAGCCATTAATAAATGCTGCTGAGATGAAAGTACTGCAAGATGAAAAATACACTGCCATATATATTCTAAGAATATATATGTATAATAATATATATTCTTGTCAGAGAGGCCACGTGTAGGTGTTCTGGTCAACAGTCATAACTGAACTGAACCTTCCAGCCACCCCCAATAAGCAACAGACATGTGAGTGAATGTTTCAGACCCTCAAAATCAGCTCATCCACCTGCGAATACCGGTGAGTGACCTCTATTAACATGACGTGCAATAGAAGAATCTCCCAGCCAAGCCCTGTCTAAATTTCTGACCTACAAAACTATGAAGTTTTTTTAAAAATGGTTATTGATTTTTTAAAAAGAATATGTTTTCCAAGAATATGTACAAGAATATGTTGCCATACATGTTCCTAAGCAAAAGTAGAAAATAATCTGATAAATCAGCCGGTAATAGAGCCCCTTCCTTTCCTTCCCTCCACCCCTCCCTCCCTCCCTCCCTCTCTTCCTTCCTTCCTTCCTTCCTTGAAAGGGTGCTAGCAATTTATCACATGATTTTTGTTGTTCTTTTTATTTTTAATGCATTTTCATTTCAAAATGTACCATGAAACTTAGACACGATGAATGCTTGTGCTTGTCTCTTTTGAGATTATTTTAGCACATGCACTCAAATTTCTCAAAATGTATCTTGTGACACATCAGTGCTGTGAGATGGTCCTGGGCAACGCTACCCTAACCTATTTGGAGATTCACAATGCACGTGAGCACTTGAAAAGCTCTAGAAAGTCCTGCGGGAAAAAACAAACAAACAAACAAACAAACAAATCACAAAACTAATCCAGCTTCTCCCAGATCAGTTTGATCATATACCTCTTAACCCCCTTATTTTTCTAAATCTAACTAAAGATATGTCACCTACTAATTGAAAAGAAACCACCATTCCACAAACCCACTATTTTTTCTGGAAATCTGGGAAATAAAAGATCTGCTTTCCAGTAAATCGTCACTAGAAAACTACACAATCTTAGGATATCTTCTGTAAATATTTAAAATAACTTCCAATTCAGATACAGTCATGTGCCACATAATGACACTTCAGTCAAAGACAGAACACATATACAACAGTGGTCCCATAACATTATAATGGAGCTAAAGCATTCCTATAACCTAGTGATGTCGTAGTCATCCTAACATCATAGCCTAACACATTACTCACATGTTTGTAGTGATGCTGGTGTAAACAAACCTACTGCACTGTCAGTCATAGAAAAGAATAGCACCTACAATTAGATCCAGTACATTATGCTTGATAAGGATAATAAATGACTGTGTCACTGGTTTATGTGATTACTACACTACAATTTTTATTGTTATTTTAGAGTGTACTCCTTCTACTGATAAAAAATAGTTAACTATAAACAGTCTTAGGCAGGTCCTTAGGAGGCATTTCAGGCTTATATGTGTGTTTGAGTCTCAGCTGTTGACAAAAAAGTTTAAAAAGTAAGCAAAAAATAAATTAAATGTTTTAAAGATGGAAAAAAAAACTTATAGAATAACAATATAAAGAAATATTTTTATAGCTGTAAAATGTGTTTTTGTTTTAAGCTAAGTGTTATTACAAGAGTCAAGATGTTAAAAAATTAAAAAGTTTATATAAAATTAAAAAGTTATAGTAAGCTAAGGTTAAATTATTATTGAGGAAAATATTTTTTATAAATTTCATATAGCCTAAGTGTACAATGTTTATAAAGCCTACAGTAATGTATGGTAATGTCCCGGGCCTTCACATTCCCTCATTACTCACTCACTGACTCACCCAGAGCAACTTCCAGTTATACAAGCATCATTCATGTCAAGTGCCTTATGTGGGTGTACCATTTTTTTATTTTTTATACTGTAATTTTAATGCACCTTTTCTAGGTTTAAGGTTTAGATATATTTAGATACACAAAGACTTACTATTGTTTTACAATTGCCTATGGTATTCACTACAGTAACATGCTGTAAAGGTTTGAGCCTAGAATAGGCCACACCATATAGCTTAGGTGTATAGTAGGCAATACCATCTAGAGTTGTGTAAACACGCTTTATAATGGTTGAACAAAAACAAAATTGCCTAACAATGCATTTCTCAGAATGTATCCCCCTTGTTAAATGACACATGACCGTATATTCATGTCTACTAAATTCCTCCAATATAAAACATAAATTCTGAGTTTTAAAATTAAAAAGATTATATCTAAGAACCAAATCCCTGCTAAACCAAACTTTTACTTAATTAGTTTTTCCAGAACTGTATCATTTGATAAAACAGCCACAAAACTGATCCAAAGAGCAGTGTTGCAATATTTTTAGGAGAAAAAAAGTTACATAAGTCTTACACATGCATATGATCATATAATAAACACAGCTATGACTGGAGCTGCTATAAAGTATGAGAGCTGAAAGGCGCTTGAGATTTGTAGACCTTGCCAAATTTCTGCCCATGACAATCCTTAGCCACTAAATATTTTCATATTACACTTAGACATTGGAAATGTCTCACTTTACAATTGGAACTGTTTGTGGGATATTTTTAATTCACTGGAAAGTAAATAATGAATAAATTTGACATTATTATCATCAAAGTCCCACAAATAGCTATGTTAGATACAACATATTTAAAAAATTTATTTGAAAAGTAATAAAAAGAGTTGAAATTGACCAATTAATAGATTTTTAATGAAAACCTCTATAAATTATGAAGGCCTTCTTACAGTTAGGAAACTGTGAGCATCAGGAGGTAATGTATCTGCAATAAAAAAATAACACTCTGATGCTTAAGTTCTGGCTCAAATTTTAATTAAAAAAAAACCTAAAACTTTGTAATCTTTGGATGTCTTTTATAAATAATTAAATAATTCCCAATTCAGGTATGCCCATACATACCGAATTTGCTAGACTCCTGTGTACTAAGTATAGGATTCATCATCCATCCTTGTAAAGAACAAATACTCAAACAAATATATGAAGCATCACTGTCCAATAGAAATCTTTGCATTGATAGAAGTGTTTTATATATGTGCTGTTCAATTAGGTAATCAGAAGATGTGTCTATTCAGCATTTGAAATGTGAATAATGTTACTAAGGAACTAAATGTTTAAATTGTATTTAAATTTAATTAATTTAAATTTAAATAGCCACATGTGACCAATGGCTACCATATTAGATAACCTAGCTTCAGAATCAAACAACTTAGTGTTTGTGCTATAAAAAACTAGCAATATAATTAAAATATTTTAACCAATTACAGGAACAAAGAGATCAGACATCCTTTAGGAAAGTAAATCAATGTTTACTATTTAAATGCTCCACAGATGGAGTTTATTGATGGCAAATACACAAAGATTAGAGTCTCCAACTTGGGCTGTTGAAACTTGTAGACCAGTGACATCTTCTATAAAGAAGAGAGAAGCTGTGTATTCAATTTCCATACACCAATGAAGAGAAATAAAGAGTAGGGTCTTCATTTCTATAGCTTCAGAAAAAAAATATAAGGTGGTCACTCTTAATGCTCTCACAGGCCACATTGTTACAATAACATAGAGAAGCAGTGTGAAGGAAAACCACCTTTCTTATAAGATGCAGTGTATATATCTCATAGGCTTACACTACACAACAGATGTTTAGAAATGGATATTTTTGAGTACAAGTGTTCTTTATTTTTGTACCTCTAAATTTTCCCATTGGATCTGTCTCAGACTTTATTTTCCTTGGCTTCATTATGGCATTTGGCAATGTTTAACAATCTCTTCCTCCTTAAAGTCCTTCATTTGGGTTCCATGGCACTGATTTTTCTTCATTTTTATTATTATTGTTTTCAATTAAAAGTTTATTTTTAGAGCAGTTTTAGGTTCATAGCAAAATTTAGAGGTAGGTACATAGATAGATAAGCCATATAAGCCTGCCCCCATACATCAATAGCCTCCCCAATTATCAACATCCCCCACCAGAGTGATATAATAATTACAGTTGATGAACCTACATTGACACATCATTATCAACCAAAGTTCATAGTTTACATTATGATTCACTCTTGGTATTGTACATTTGTCTTAGGAGTAATGGAGAAACCATAGTTGCTTGCTGCCTAGGCCTTGACAAGGCTGACCAAGATAGATAAGAAATTCCTCTGCAGAGCCCTTTTTACCTCCAGCTTCATGCCAAACTGTTTAACTGCCCTTTTCACCAGACTTATTTGCAGTATCCAATAAAAAGTAATCCATGAAATTAGTACACTCCACCTCAGATGACCCTTAAATAGGAGCAGTGCTGTGCTATGTGTGTGAGGTTACTGTTGCTACACAAGACCTGGGATGGAACACTGTTGTCTGCCCCAATTTGGTCACCCTGCCTAGCTTGAGGATCTGTAAGTAATAAAACAAAACTTTCAAAGTTTCAAACTGTAGTTGTGTCATTGAAGCTTTGCCCACAATCCAAGCCTCAACAGTGAGGCTGCCCTGAAGGGACCCATGAAAGTGGATCCCTTGCTGATGCTCTTCTCCATGGGCCTCTAGAGGTTGCTGGGGACAGTAGCTACCAGGTAAATTAATAGAGAAACTCAAGAGTTTCATTGAAAACAGCATTCTGTGGGTTTGGACAAATAATGGGATGTATCCACCGTTATAGTAGCACGTAGAGTATTTTCACTGCCCTAAAAATCCCATGCCCTGTTTATTCATCCCTCCCTTCACAAAACCCTTGGCACCCACTAATATTTTTACTATCTCCATAATTTTTAATTAATGAGAATGTTGTATAGTTGGAATCAGACAGTATGTAGCCTTTTCAGATTGACTTCTTTTATTTAGTAATATGCATTTAAGTTTCCTCTATGTCTTTTCATTGCTTGTTAGCTCATTTCCTTTTAGCACTGAATAACATCCTATTGTCTGCATGTACCATAGTTTATATGAGTGTAAACTAGTGCAACCCCTGTGGAAAACAATATGGAGATACCTTAAACAGATTCGAGTAGACCTACCATTCGATCCAGCAGTCCCATTATTGGGCATTTACCCAAAGGAACAAAAGTCATTCTATGACAAAGAAACCTGTACCCGAATGTTTATAGCAGCACAATTCATGATTGCAAAGATGTGGAAACAACCCAAATGCCCATCAATTCATGAATGGATTAGTAAATTGTGGTATATGTATACCATGGAGTATTACTCAGCTATAAGAAATAATGGTGATATAGAATCCCTTTTGTTCTCCTGGAGAGAGTTGGAACCCATTATATTAAGTGAAGTATCCCAAGAATGGAAAAACAAGCATCACATGTACTCACCAGAAAATTGGTTTCCCTGATCATCACCTAAATGCACATTTTGGAATGATACCAATTGGATATCAGACTGAGGTGGGGGGTGGGGGGAGGGGATGGGTGTATGCCTACACGATGAGTGCAGTGCGCACCATCTGGGGAATGGTCACACTTGAAGGTGCTGACTCAGGGAAGGAGGGTGTGGGAGGAGGGGATGGGTGTATACCTACATGATGAGTGCAGTGCGCACTGTCTGGGGAATGGACATGCTTGGAACTCTGACTCGGGGGAGACAGGCGGTACATGGGCAACGTATGTAATCTGAACTTTTGTACCCCCATAATAAGCTGAAAAAAAAAGATATGAAAAGACATAGATTTAACTTAAAGGCATATTGCCAAGTGAAAAAAGACATTCTGAAAGGGCTACATACTATATGATTCCAACTATATTATATTCTGGAAAATGCAAAACTATGAAGATCAGTGGTTGCCAGGAAGGGAGGGAGGGGTGAATAGACAAGGCACAGGGGATTTTTATGGCAGTGAAACTCTTGTGTATGACATAGTAATGGTGGGCACATGTCATTATTCATTTGTCAAAACACATAGAATGTAAAATACAAAGAGTGAATCTTAATGTAAACTTTGGACTGTAGTTAATAATAATGTATCAATATTGGTTCATGTATTGCAACAATTATTCCACACTAATGTAAGATGTAAATAATAAGGGAAACTATGGGAGGGAGGGTTATGTGGGAACTCTCTTGACATTACAATCAACTTTTCTGTAAACATATAACTGCTTTAAAAACATAGTCTATCAATTTTTTAAAGGCAGAATAGAAAGAGTATTATAATTAAAATCAAGAAGCCCTGTTCAAATCATATTAACAAGCTATATGATATTGGGCAAGTACTGATCTCCATGAGCTTGTGTTTCCCCATCTCCAAAATAAGAGACTATTCTAACTGATGTCTAAGTTCCCCTTATGCCATGAAATCATATCACTCTAAGAAGTATTAATATCCTTAAGAAGGTAAAATGGTGAACAATAATTTTCGGGCATAAAGGCCATAAAAGCCTAAGCCATAAAATCATCATAAAATAGAATTACAAATATTTTGAATGAAAGAAAGAGTAATAAGTAATAAATTATGTGAAATTGTATAAAAAAGTCTAGGATTAGAAATGAAATGGACGTTCACTCCAATTTGAGCTCTACCACTAATTAGCTATGGGGTCTTGGGAAAGTCACTTAGCTTCTCTGAACTTCAGATTTCTCATTTCTAATACAAAGATGATAATGTGTGCTCTATTTCATAATCAGATAATGGCAAAAGTGCTTTGTGAGTTTTAAAGTGCTATAAAAATAAACAGTATTAATGTTAAAATATAAGTCTCCTTTTAGAGTGACAATAGTATTAAAATGCCAGATTAGCCTTCCTTTGGAGTATCATTCAGCTTTTATATTTAGTTTATGTCATATCTACTAGTTCAACTAGTCAGAGCACTGGAAAGAGAAAGCTCAATCTAGCTCTCTATGTAGTCTCCTTAAATCAGTATTTATCAGTTCTTTAATACTTTTTCATATTTAGTACAGTTGTATCAGCCAGAAATTTATTGGGCTGTATGTGAATGTGATGTGCCCCAGATATTTTACTGAGAAGGTGTATGGGGGAAATTTCTATCAAATATTGAAAAGAAAAGATATTAAATTATTTCTGGAGTTTTTTATTCTACCTCAGATTGAGTGTAGAGCTTCTCTGAAGGCAGAGAGAGGGAACTAGTTTCTAGATGAAATAAAAATGTAAATGTTAAAAAGCATTAAGCCATAAAAATAACTAAAAGGAAATATAATTGGATATTTTAATCTGATCTCAAAATAGTAAAGTCTTTTATAAAGAAGGTTAAAAAGTCAAAGTTATGTGTGTGCATATATGACTACATTAAAATAAAAATGTATATATCAAAAAATTAACACATTAAAAGTTAAAACCCAAACAATACACTAGTATGAACTGCATGTAATAGACAAATAGGTAAATACCCTTAGTAAAGAAAAAGCTCTTATACATTATTAAAATTATGGCTACCCATTTTTTTTAAAAACTAGGAAAGGATATAACAAGCCCTTCATTTGGGAAGAAACAGGAATGAGCAATAAACATATGAAAATATTTAACCCTCAGTATGATTATAAAAATACTAACTATAATAGTCATGAAGCTATTTTAATATACTCTTTGTATTATAGAATTGTTATAATAGCAAATATATAGAAAATAAGAAAACATATTTTTAATTTATAACATCTAGGATTGGTGAGGGTGCAATGAGGTAAGCACATTCCTCTACTGCTGGTAGAGTATACAACTTACAAGAATTCATTTTTACACTGTTTGTCACAATTAAAAATGGAAAATTAGACCCATTAATTCCACTTCTGGCAATTTCTCCAAAACAAATTTTCAAAAGAATCAGAGATCTACATAGCTTAACACAGAGGGATATATACACAGATGTTTGTTTTGCTTAGCATATCAACAAAATTAGAAATATGTTTAAAAATCAGAAAAAGTCCACAATATATTTTATTATAAAAGGCAGGTTATAATCTACATAGTGCTAGCTCAATCTTGTATTTAAAATGGTTTAATATATAGGCAAAGGACTGTATAAACCTACAATAAAATATTAATATTGGTTATATGTGGATGGTGGGATTATAAATTACTTATAATTTCTTAATATTTGTATTTGCATTTCTTAACATTTTATAATGTACATGTAATGTTTCTATAAACTTAGGCTATTTTAAAGAAGAACAGTACATTTCTATAGGACTTTTATGGTCTTTTGGATGAACGCTCTTTTTCTCAACATGACCTGCTTTTACTCAACAGATATTAAATGACTGTCTTTTCTGTGCCTAGCACTATGTTAAACACTTAAAAAGCCATTTGATGTACAGACACAATTTTATTTCCCTTCTTCCCTCATTTCTTCCCTCCCTTTCTCACTTCCTTACTTTCTTCCTCCCTTCTTTCTTCCATCTCAGCTATGTGCCAATGTGCAAAGTAGTAAAAACACAAAAAAGAATAACTTTAAAGGTCTCTGTTCTCCGATAACTCACAGTCTATAAAGGTAACGAACACCTACATAGACATTTACGATCCAGTATGAAGATGGTATTTGAAAGCATGATAGAGATTGACATTGCTCAAGTCAATGAGTAAAAGAATAAGAGAATAAAACCAAGGACAAAAATATATACATAAATAATTGAGCTCCTATTCTGTACCAGGCAATGCACTAAATGATTTACATGTATTTACCTTAAATCTGAAAAACAGAACTCTCCTAGTCTTCCCCATCTAAGTAAATGGCAGCACCCTCCACCTGGTCCAAGCCACACTAGATTTCCCTTGATTCCTCATTTTTTCCTTATACCTTTTCCCATTCCACGTGCAATCACAAGCAATCCCATCAACTGGATTTCTAAAATATACTCCGAATGCACCCACTTCTCTCCACTGCCATCACTAGATGGCATCATCACTTACGTGGATTATTGCAGTACCTCCCAACTGGTCTCCTTGATTCCATGCCTTACTCTCCTCTAATCCATTCTCCATATTGTAGCCAGAGTGGTCTTTTAAAATGCAAAGCAGATCATGTGCTCTCTTATATGAAATTCTTCCAATGACTTTCCATTATATTAGATGATCTGGCCTTAACCTACCTCCTCTTCGGTGTCAGCTTTTACCATTCACCCCTTTGCTCACACAGCTCCAACAATATTGGTATTCTTCCCATTCTTTAGACAGCTTGTTTCCACTTTGGGCCTTTGCAGTTGCTGTTTCTTTTTCCTGGAATGTTGTTCCTGATGATTTTTATCACATTATGGTTCCTTCTTCATATTAAGGTCTCAGCTCAAATGGTATTTCCCTATGAGGCCTTTTATTTTTTTTTAATTTCAGAATATTATGGAGATACACATATTTTGGTTATATGAATTACTTTTGTAAAGTTTGAGTCAAAGTTTTAAGTGTGTTCATCACCCAGGTAATGTGCATTGTACCCATTAGGTGTGAATTTACCCATCCTCTCGCCCCCTTCCCACCTGCTTGATTTCCGTTGAATTTTACTACCATATGTACATGAGTGTTGATAATTTAGTTCCAATTTAATGTGAGTACATGTGGTGTTTGTTTTTCCATTCTTGTGATACTTCACTTAGGAGGTTGGTCACCAGCTCCATCCAGGTTGTTACAAAAGGTATTAGTTCACCACTGTTTTATGGCTGAGTAATACTCCATGGTATACATATACCACATTTTATTAATGCACTCATGGATTGAAGGGCACTTGGGTTGTTCCCATATTTTTGCGATTGTGAATTGTTCTTCTGTAAACATTCAAGTGCAAGTGTCTTTTTTACAAAATGTCATTTTTTCGTTTGGGTAAATATCCAGTATTGGGATTGCTGGATCAAATGGTAGGTCTAATTTAGTTCTTTGAGGTATCTCCATACTACTTTCCATAGATGTTGAACTAGTTTGCACTCCCACCAACAGTGTGTGAGTGTTCTTTTCTCTTCAAATCCACCCCAGTATCTGTTGTTTTGGGACTTTTTGATAAAAGCCATACTCACAGGAGTTAGGTGATATCTCATTGTGGTTTTAATTTGCATTTCCTTGATGATTAGAGACATTGAGCATTTTTTCATATGTTTATAGGTCATTAGTCTCTCTTCTTTTGAAAAGCTTCTGTTCATGTCTTTTGCCCACTTTTTAATGGGGTTGTTTGATTTTTTTCTTGCTGATTTGCTTGAGTTTCTTCTTAGATTCTGGTTATCAGCCCTTTATTGGATGTATAGCATGCAGATATTTTCTCCCATTCTGTAGGTTGTCTATTCCCTCTAGTGATTGTTTCCTTGGCTGCAAAGAAGCTTTTTAATTGAATCAGGTCTCATTTATTAATTTTTGCTGTTTCTGTTTGCCTTTGGTGTCCTCTTCATAAATTCTTTGCCTAGGCTAATATCTATAGAAGTTTTTCCAACCTCTTCTTCTAGAATTCTTTATAGTTTCAAGTCTTAGGTTTAAGTCTGATATCCATTGTGAATTAATTTTTGTGAGTGGTGAGAGGTGCAGATCCTGTTTCAGTCTTCTACATGTGGCTATCCAATTTTCCCAGCACCATTTATTGACTAGGGATTCTTTTCCCCAATGTATGTTTTTGTCTGCTTTTTCTAAGATCAGATGGCAATATAAGGATGTTTTTATATCTGGGTTCTCTGTTCTGATCCATTGGTCACCGTCTCTGTTCTTGTGCCAGTACCATGCTGCTTTAGTTACTATGGCCTTGTAGTATAGTTTGAAATCTGATAAAGTAATGCCTCCCAATTTGTTCTTTTTGCTTAAAGTTGCTTTGGCTATTCAGGTTGTTTCCTAGTTCCAGAGAAAGTGTAGAATTATTTTTTCTAGATCTGTGAAAAAAAAGATGTTAGTATTTTAATGGGGATTGCACTGAATCTGTAAATCACTTGGGATAACATAGACATTTTAATAATGTTGATTCTGCTGATCCGTGAGTATTACATGTTTTTCCATTTGTTTACATATGAGGCCTTTTCTGACCTCTGCCCCAAATACAAATTACTCAATTCCACCCCAGTAACTCTCTAGCATATTACAAGTTTTCTTTCTTCTAAGCACTTATTGCAATCTGAATTTATCTTATACATTTGCTTACTTATTATATGTTTACCACACTAGAATTCCTGGTGATAAATTCCTTAAAAGAACAGAAAGGTCATATTTACCTAACTAACCATTGTATCCTGTGTACCTAGAGAATACATGGCACATAGTAAACATTCAATAAATACTTTTTAAATTAATTAATAGATTTGTAACTTTTATTACAAATTTTGGAAGAGGATATCATTAAATTCCCATTGTGCAAAGAGACAAAGATTCACACAGATTAAGAAATTTCTCAAGCTTATCAAACTTTTAAGGGGCACAGCCAAGATATTAACTCATATTTGTTTTAATGCTAATATCAAAATTATTGGAAGAACCAAAGCCTTCAAGAAAGATGGATAAATAAATAGAAAAGCAGAAAAGGGGTCAGGAAGGAGTAGTTTAATGGAAACCAAGGAAGAATAACAAAAGGAGTTTCAAAAGGGAAAGGGATAAATAGTGTGAACATCATAGAGAAGTCAAGAAAGGGGAGGAACAATAATAGCTAACATTAGTTGAGCCAGGAACTGTGTCCTGTCCTAGACATACATTAGCACATTTAACCTTTACATCAACACTGTGACATAGATACTATTATTATTCCCATTTTACACATATGGCAACTAAGGTAAAAAGCATCTAAGTTGCCAAAGATCATAATGATAATGGATGATGAAGCAGAGATTAAATCCATATGTCACTTCAACTGTCAATTAAGTGGTCATTGTTGACCTTATTAATGAAAGAAGTTTTAGAGGGGCAACAGTTAGACTGTGGTAAGTTAAGAAATGGAAGCAGGTTATATATTGCTCTTCTAGTTTACTGGCTTTGTGGGGAAGGCAAGGTAACTAGAAGTGGACATAAGGTCAAAGATGGTTTTATTGTTTTTCCAATATGGAAGAAATTGGAGCATGTTATAGTTAAGTTCTATATAGGATTAAATTTCCTATCTCCATACTTTTAAGTATTACTTCCACAGTTTATACATTTTTATTTTCATATTCATAAGTTTTAAAGACAATAGTTAGTATTTTGCATTAATCATTACAAACCCAATCTAAGAACACCAAGCCATCAAAGTTTCCCCACAGTAAACATCCATACACTTTTTCACTATGAACAGCAGGGATTCCCCAGGCAGGACAATGTAAATGATCACTGCATCTGCCTTGAGTGTCCATCATTACAAGCAGGTATCACAAAAAGACATTTTATTCCCTAACCCTAAATATAACCTTAACCCCCCTTTACCCTAATTCTAACCATAATCCTAACTCTAACACTAACACTCTTCCCCTACCCCAACCCTAAATCTAACCCTAACCCTACCCCTACCCCTAACCATAACCTTAACATTCTATTCCTAAATTTAAAAAAATGAGTTAATATATATTTGATACAAAAATACACACAATATTGTAAATATATAATCCCCCCAAGAAGCTTAAAGTCTCAGTTTTTAAAAATAGCATTAAAAGCAATCAAAATTTATAACTATTCATCAGATTCTAGAAACCAGACTATCATATCATTACAAGAAGAATGTATAGTATAAATAAAACACCTCAAAGTTCCAAGTACAATTTGAACAAGGTTGAAGCAATAGCTAAACTAAAGAGTCAAATAATGTCAACAACCTAAATTTTACTACCTCCATCAATTATTAAAGCTGATAATTAAAGCTGATAAAAGGATCTGTCATACGTTACATGCTTTTTTAGGATTAAAGTGCTATATGCCCAAGAGTAAAACATGTATTGAAAAGGAATTAATATTATTTTTGTTAGTATCCAGTTGTAAATAAATAATTAAATTGTAAAAAGGAGAAGGGATTAATAGTTATATATAGATACATGCATCCATGTTTTAACATTGGATTTCCATTTCCTAAATACTTTATCTCATCAAAAGTTTGCTTCTTCCATATTGAAACAGGTGCATGTGTTCTTAATACTTGTTGTTGGTGGTGTTCTCATCAAGTTCAGACAGATACTTATTCTATCCCATCACCTATTTGTGGCTTAAGTGTATATAGGCTGTATAATAAATGAAAAAACAGAAAGCTTAAAACCAAATATTTGGGAGCTCTGTCAATGGACCAGGGTCTGGGGCTGTCTACTACCAAGTTTATGACACAATCTGCTGGAAACACAAGCTTCGGTTAGGAGCACAGTGAAGCTAACTAGCCCTCCTGGGGAAAGAATCCTCAACTTCGATTTCATTAAAACAAATCTCAAACGAAGTGAACCAACCAGGCTCTGTAAAATGTTCAACCTCAATGAACAAATTCATTTTAAATTTGTAAAATGCCAGCCGTCTACCTATGAAATCCGGAGAGGAGCCTAAATCAAAGCTGTTCCAAACTCAGTGAAGAGAAAAGAGCCAATACAGATTCCTCTCAAAGGAGCCTAAGAGGTTAGAAATATTGTTAGGAAATGACTAAAATTCATCCTGTACCAAGTCCAGATAATTGCATATATGTGCAGCCAAATATTCTGAGGCAGAGACAATTGAGAAATGGAAGGCTTTGAGGCAACAGGAAAATCTAGAGAGACAAAAAGAAAGGCATTTTAAGCTAATACCGTGGGATATGTAATGGCTTGGCGCATGCTCTATCATTTAGGGATGCTTGTAGAAGGATAGTTCATAGGTCTGAAGGATTTAGGGATTTGAGTAAAAGCAGATTTCAGGTCATAGAGTAAAAAAGTGAATACTGCATTGTCGGAGAGGCACTGAGTAAACCATCTACTGAAACTATTACTATTATAAAAACCACAATGATGAGAAATTGCTGTGTGAGCACTTCAGAAAAGTTTTGCTTGGATTAGTCCTCAAAATAATCCTGTAAGTTAGGTACAATTTGAATCCCATTGTAGTAGTGAGACTCAAATACATAAAGATGAGACACAGAGTAAATGGAAGTGATCATTTTTTGTTAGTATAAGAAGAAATTTATCCTTAGAGGTGTACTTATTAAAATTAAGTAAATTTACTCACTTACTAAAAGAAACATCTTTCTTAAATTTTTGTGTGTTGCAAAAGCCTTGAGTATATCTATGAATCCAGACTTCTCTTCTCACAGCTCAATAATTGTTTTGAAAGCCTCTAAAATAACTGAAATTGTCAAAGTCATCTCAAAAGCAAAGAGAAAGAGAAGTCAAATACAGACTGAGGACACAGATTAGGCTGGCTTCATGAACACGAAATTTCCCTATATCAACAGTGAATAACTAAAACTTATAAAATATCTTTCAAAGCACACCCGTCACATCACCCCCACCATACTGGACCTCCCATTTTACTTCTGGAGGTGTCCATTCTCAAATTTGTAAAACGTGGCTTTCAGAAGTATTCAGCAAGCTGAATAAAGAAAAACATGTGCCCCAATTTTTCCATGCCAACTTGTAACTTTTTTGATATTCATAATACATCCTATCAACTTAAAATTTCTCACGCTATTGAAAATATAATATTTTAATATGGAAAATAAGACACTCATTTTAGAAAAAGTACTAATAAAATATGAACATTTCATTTTAGTTAGATGTAAATTTGTATTAATGGACAATTTTTCAGTAGGGTGATAAAATTACTAAGGATGATACTTTTCTATTGAGGAATGTTCAACACTGACAATACACATTATTATACTTATTTTCATTATTATGTTATTGTAATGCAATGAATTACTATTCAGAGTGTTTGACAAAATAGACACAAAAGTTATAATTGTAAAAGAATATTGTTTTTCCTGTCACTACCTAAGGTCAAGTAGCCTACTTAATTTGGCCTTACTTAAGCTTCATTGCTTTGAAATGTGTTATTTCACACAATTCAGTGTGAATTATATAATCTGTGGAGTAATAAAAAAAACTTTCAGGATATATCCTCATTACAGAAAATATTCGCTTATAAATACAGGTATTTTGCTTTATCAACTAACAAGAACAATACAAAGGCAGAGTATAACAGAAATATTAAAATTAAATACAAAGTACATACTGAAAAAACTTTCAGGCTGGCTTTTCATTCAAAGGTATGTGGTTCCTATTCAATTGAGTAGATTACACATGAATATATACAAAAGAATACATCTGTTCAATGTAGTCACATTTGCTACAGGGAATATGGCAAATATGCAGCACTTATCTAGAGAAACACAAACAGCCTAACAGGGGATCTAACTTACCATTTCACTTCTTAATATTCTTAAGAATCACAAAGAGAATTTCCACTTCAGAATTTTCCCTGTGATAAAATATTAAATACAAGTATATTTACTAACATATGTAATGTTTCTATCGGCTTATTCATCCTGGTAGAAACATGTTGAGAGGAAATAGAATAATACAAATTATCATGTATGCCAGGCAAATGAAATAATCATCCAGATTTACTTCAAAAAAACAATTACTCAGAGCTCTATTCAGGCAATACATTGTTCTACATAAAGAGAAGAAAGACACAGTCCTTCTCAGGAGACTCTGGAATAAGAATGCCCGAGTTCAAATCCTGACACTGCTACTTACAGCTGATTGAACTTAGGTAACTTACAAAACCTCTTTCAGCCTCAGTTTCATCATTTGTAAAATGGTAATAATAATAATAGGACTTACCTAAGAAAAATTTGGTATGATTAAGTAAAATAAGCCATGTAAAGCACTCGATCCACTGGCTGGTACATACTAATTGCTCAATAAATGTTACCTATTATTATTGTTATTTTATTTAGTGAGGTAACAAAAATACATTACAAGGTAGAATGTGATAAGTTCTGCCAAAAATGTTCAAAAGTCTAGGAGATTTGAAGATAAAATAGTTGTACCCACTTGTAGGATTTGATTAAAAAAAGGTTTTTTTTTCATATTTCATATATGAAATTCATAGTTCAATTTCATACAAGCCTTTAGAGATGTAGAGAAAGCTGACAGATGATACTGGTAAGGCTTATGGCTATTTCTAGATAGAAAGGACAAGAGCAATCGAGGTTCCAAAGTGAAAATATACATATATAAGTGAAAATGTACATATATAAGTGAGAAGTAATACATGTTTCATCTTGGTTGGATTTCTAGCTGGTAATGAGAGTAAGAAAGGACAAGGTAGAGGTGTTAGAATTGGCCAATAATGTGCAGTGACTTGAATTTGAGTGATAGGCATTTATACTTAATCTGGGATGCAATGAGAGAGCTACAGAAGAGTGTTGAGCAAGGAAGTTTCATAATCAATATAACAATGAGTAAGGTAGATAAAAACTAAGAGATCAATTAAGAAGTTATTGCAATGGTCTATTAAATAAAGGTGACAGGGTTTGACCAACAAAGTTGGTAGTGGGAATGAAAAGTACAAGAAAGTTAAGAAAAACTTTCCTAAGGAAAACTAGAGAACTGGCAACTTAAGAGGTAGACATTAAACAAAAGGGAAAAGAGGAAGAAATTCAAACATTTCTCCATATGGGGACCAGTAGTTACATTCAATGTTGTTTTCAGTATCATTGGGAGGAGTCTCAATCAAGTTCTACATAACATGATATGAAAATAGAAACCTGGAAAAAAGATGAGAACTGTGGTCCATTAGATAGGAGATGGTTCATTTTAATAACCCAGATCAGGCAAATATACAAAACTATGGCTTGGAAATTAACATAATACCTATATTGCCAAAGGTAGCAAAGATGCTCCTTATTCTTCAGGAAACTAAATTTGCCTTATAATTTTTTTATTAAACCATCATTTTAATAAGTTAATTAGTGGTCTTCTTCCACTTCTCCTTTGTATAACTGTTTCTTGACTGATTAGAGATACTTTGGTAATAAATAGTGAGTCCCAATGGCATCAGACTCCAGAATTACTGGAACAAAGGGTGAGATGTGACAAAGTGTCAGCCTTCATACCTAGTGGGCTTTATCAATAAAAGTACTTTGCTTTTCTCTGTAATGCCATGGGAAAAATTCAAATAGAAAAGAAAAATAAAAATTATTTCTGATGCTTCCATAGAAATTATTGCCCCCAAATTAAAGAATAAATGTAATTTCTATTAGAGGGCAATATCATTTGGAAGACATTATCTGTGAAAACTCTACTGTTAAATATATATCTATAACCTCTTCCATTCCTTAGGAAAATGGCACATGTGCAACAAAAGCCCACAAGTGTGTGACTGTACTGTGAATATTCACATTCTTTTCAAATAAGTAGCTGCTTAACAGATTCCAATGACTGCTGTGAGCATTTTGTATCCAACAGAGAAGTGACTGGAACCATTTCAAAATTAAATCACAAATAACTTTCTATTCACTACATCAACTTTTACTTATTTTTTGCTAGATAGCTACCTTTTTCTTTATATATATTTTTATATATATATATATATGTTATTTCAGGATATTATGGGGGTACAAATGTTTAGGTTACATATATTGCCTTTGCTCTGCCTGAGTCAGAGCTACAAATGTGTCCATCCCCCCAGACAGTGCTCACCGTACCCATTAAATGTGAATATACCCATCCCCTTCTCCCTCCTCCCACCTGCCCGACACCCAATGAATGTTATTACCATGCGTGCACATAAGTGTCAATCAATTAATACCAATTTGATGTGAGTACATATGGTGCTTATTTTTCCATTCTTGTGAAGAAACTGTTGGAAAAACTCTTACAGACATTGGCCTAAGGAAAGAATTTATGAAGAAGATCCCAAACGCAATCACAGCAACAACAAAAATAAATAGATGGGACCTGATCAAATTAAAAAGCTTCTACACAGTTAGTATCAATTTGATGGCGAGTAAATGTGTTGCATGTTTTCTCATCCTTGTGATACCTCACTTCGAAGGATGGGCTCAATCTCTATACAGGATAATATAAGAGGTGCTAGGTTACCATTGTTTTTTGTAGTTGAGTAGTATTCCATGGTATACATATATCACATTTTATTAATCCACTCATGTATTGATGGGCACACTGTATGGGGGAAAGAAGCTTGTAGCCCTGGCTTGGGCAAGGCAAATGCATTTTATGTAACCAAAATGTTTATAACCCCCCATAATATCCTTAATTAAAAAAAAGCTTTTGCACAGCCAAGGAAACTATCATGAGAGCAAATAGACAATCTACAGAATGGGGGAAAATATTTGCATGCTACACATACGATAAAGGGCTGACAACTAGAATCTATATAGAACTCAGGAAAATCAATAAGACAGCTATCTTTTTCAATGACTAAACCTTAAATTATGAAAGATAATCACATTAATAAAAATTAGCCACCTTTATTGAGTTGGATATTATAAAAATCACTCAAATTAAAATCAAAGAAAATGTTGAAAAGATCAAATACAACTTCAATATAGCTATATACATATTATCTGAAGAGTCAAGCACCTATTATTGCAAAAGTATAGTTTATTATTATTTAAGTGTTCAAATACATTTTGCTACCATAGAGGGATCATTAGTATATCATTCACAACTTACATTCTTAAAACTAACATGTGTTCACATGATAACATTACATTTTTAAAGTAAATAACACCACAGTATCTCAAGCATAGAAAACAAAGCATAAACAGAGGTGAATCTAAATTTTTCAAGTACCTCCAAACCCTAGGGTTAAAGTCAATAATGAATTGTCTAAATAATGATTAAAATTTAATACCAGAATTTTTGGAGCTTTATATTTAATATCCCTATTTATTTTCTTATCTCTGGAGCATCTGTTTTGGTTCATGTAATTTCCAATGTTAGACTCATAACTAAGAAGAATAGAAAAGCATCTTTAGTTCTGTCAAAACTGTGTACTTATTCTTTTCTTGCTCTTATTCTATCTTTCCATGCTGTACCAGAAGCTTCTGTTTCATTTTCTTTTTCAATGATACATAAAACAGATATATGTCTCTGATATTATGACATTTTTCATGTAGTCTATCCATTGAATAAATAGGTGCACTAGACAACTGAGTTAGGTATCTAATAATCATTCTAATATTATCTGGATAACGATTCCACTTTCCTCCCACACTTTCAAGCTCCCTTTCAATTTCTTCTGGCTAATTTTTCAGCTAGGCAGATGCTAGTTTGATTCATTTCAATTAATGTACTCTATTTTATATATAATCAAAATGACATTGCACCTGACCATGATTCCATTATTTCACCATTATCATTTTTCAATGATAATCAAGTTGATCTGTAGCCAAATTCTAGTTCTTTCACAAAGGTATACCCAAACAGAAAAGCTCTGCAGATATATCTTTTTCAGAATCAATGCCTCATCTGTTTGCGGCTGATGATACCGTCCATTATTTACTTATATAAAGACTTAAGAAATGTAAGACCATGAGAAAATGGATACCATGTAAAGTCAAATTTTAAAAAGGTAGAATGATGTAGCCTTCTAAATGTCAAAATAAGTGTACAAATGTACGTTAAAACTGATGGCCATTACACTTGAAAATTCTGTGTTTTCTATTATGTTTAAATAACATATCTATTATTATCTAAAACTTTTTAAAAATAAATCTGACATTATTCTAACAAGTTTTATAATAAAAATAATAATACTCATGGCAAAAAATGCAAACAATACCTAGAGTATAAAGTAAAAGTTCTACTCTACTCCCTGTCTCACTCCTTAGAGAAACATATTGCAAAAAAATGTGTGTATATTGTGCTAGATAATGTGTATATTTAAAATATAAAAATATACATACACACATATGTACAAGCAAATATATAAGATGGATGATGCATAAACAGATAAACTTGGTGTTTATATATATGAAATATATTCATATATAATACATAATACAAATATGACTGCCCCATCCAGATTATCATATAAATTATTTTTTTAACATAATATACTGTAGAAATATTTCTGCACTACTGTATAAAGATCATTCAATTCCTTCAAAGGCTATTAGAATTCAACTTTAGGGATATGCTATAATTAGTGTAATTAATCGTCCATTTTCAGAAAAGTTATTTACAACTTTTACCATTACAAATAACAAAACAATCCTTGCACATATATACTAATATACATTTGTGAGTATATATATAGAGCAGCTTTTAAATGTTGGAAATAAGAGGAAATGTGAATTTAAGTTGGAATATACTGACAAATTAACCTCTAAGAAGGTTGAATTAATAGATAACTAAATAACAATCAATATATGATACTTGTTTACATATATACCTCCCCTTTAGAGAGATTAAATGGTATTTCATAATTGATTATAATTTTATTTTATTTAGTAATAATTGATGTTGAGCAAATTTTCAAATATTTATCTATTGGCATTTGTTTTCTGTAATTGCCTGAATATCCCCTTTGCCCCATTGTTTCTCTAGTGGATTATTCACATTCTTGTTTTTTTCATTTACAAGAGCACTTTGCTTTTTAATGAAACTTTAACCCATAAATATTTTTCAGTTTGGTATTTGACATTTTAATGATATTTTTCAATTACATAAGTTTTTGGTTTTTATTATTTGACTTTTTATTTTATTTTATTTTTATTTCAGCATATCATGGAGGTACAAATGTTTAGGTTAAGTATATTGCCCTTGCCTCACCCAATTCAGAGCTTCAAACGTGTCCATCACCCAGACCGTGCACATTGCACTCATTATGTGTGTACACTCCCATCCCCTCCTCCCCTCCCATCTGCCCAACACCTAATGAATGTTATTCCTATATGTGCACTTAAGTGTTGATCAGTTAAAACCAATTTGATGGTGAGTACATGTGGTGCTTATTTTTCCATTCTTGGGATATTTAAATTAGTAGAATGGGTTCCAGCTCTATCCACAATAATACAAAAGGTGCTAGATCACCATTGTTTTCTGTGGCTGAGTAGTAATCCATGGTATGCATATACCACATTTTATTAATCCACTCATGTATTGATGGGCACTTAGGTTGTTTCCACATCTTTGCAATTGTGAATTGTGCTGCTATAAACATTCGAGTGCAGATGTCTTTTTTATAGAATGTATTTTGTACTTTTGGGTAGATGTCCAGCAATGGGGTCGCTGGATCAAATGGTAGTTCTACTTGTATCTCTTTAAGGTATCTCCATATGCTTTCTGCAGAGGTTGCACTAGTGTGAAGTCCCACCAGCAGTGTATGAGTATTCCTATCTCTCCTCATCCACGTCAACATTTCTTGTTTGAGAAATTTTTGATACAGGCCATTCTCACTGGAGATAAGTGATATCTTATTGTGGTTTTGATTTGCATTTCCCTGATGATTAGAGATGTTGAGCATTTTTTCATATGTTTGTTAGCCATTAGTCTATCTTCTTTTGAAAATTTCTGTTCATGTCCTTTGTGCACTTTTTGATAGGGTTGTTTGATTTTTTTCTTGCTGAATTTCCTGAGTTCTATATAGATTCTAGTTATCAGCCCTTTATCGGATGTGTAACATGCGAATATTAATTTTTTTTTTGAGACAGAGTCTCACTCTGGTGCCCGGGCTAGAGTGCCATGGCATCAGCCTCGCTCACAGCAACCTCAAACTCCTGGGCTCAAGCGATCCTCCTGCCTCAGCCTCCCGAGTAGCTGGGACTACAGGCATGCGCCACCATGCCCGGCTAATTTTTTCTGTATATATTTTTAGTTGTCCATATAAATATAATTTCTTTCTATTTTTAGTAGAGACGGGGTCTCGCTCTTGCTCAGGCTGGTCTTGAACTCCTGACCTTGAGCGATCCACCCGCCTCGGCCTCCCAGAGTGCTAGGATTACAGGCGTGAGCCACTGCGCCCGGCCTGCGAATATTAATTTTATAGTATGTTATTTTCTGGCATCTGAACCTTATGGCATCTTCCTCACACTAAGTTAAAAAAGAAAATGCCTGTGTTTGTTTCCAATACTTTTTGTTTGTTTTCTGCTTAACAGCTTTATTGGGATATAAATTACCTAAAATAAACTGTATGTTTTAAAAATGTACACTTTGATAAGTTTTGAAATATGTATACACTTGTGAAAACATTCCCACAATCAAGATAGTGAACATATCCATCATTTGTAAAATTTTCCAGGTGTCCCATTGTAATTTCTCCTTCCTACCCCTATGTTCCATCCTCAGACAACTGACCTGTTTTCTGTCACTACAGATTAGTTTGCATTTTCTAAAATTTTATGTAAATCTTTGTTCAGCCATCACAAAAGACAGTAAGAAGTCACAGACCACTAACATTCAAGTCAAACCTGAAGCAACTTTCTGCTGGGAAAAAAGATGGAGTTTGAAAGTATAATTGAAAACAATTTTAGCAATCTGGTAAAACTGGCTATGGTCACAATTCCTCAAAAGAGGAGGCTAAAGTCAAAGCTGCTAGAAACCCTCACTAGCCAGGCCATTTTTTGTGATGAAATGTTATAGCCAGGCACATCAACTGGGAAACACTGGTGCACAGTGAAACTGGACACGAAGTCCCAAACTAGAAGCCCAGGGGGCTCTACTCAACTCAGAAATGTGTTTTGCTTGGCTCAGAGAAGATTTTCTTTTTCTTTTATTCTGAATTCATTCATAAAATTTTTCATTGATACATAATAATTGTACATATTTATGGGGTACATGTGATATTTTGATACATGTATACAATGTAATGATGAAATCAGGTTAATTAGGATATCCTTCACCTCAAACATTTATTTATTTGTGTTGGGAACATCTTAAATCTTCTCTTGTAGCTATTTTGAAATATGGAATAGGTTATTGTTAACAATAGTCACCCTACTTTTCTATCAAAAACTAGAACTTAATCCTTTTAACTGTATGTTTGTACCCATTAAGCAACCTCTCTTCATCCCCCCTCCTTCCCAGACTGTGGTATCTATCATTCTACTCTCTTCCTCAATTAGATCAACTTTTTTAGCTCCTACATATGAGTGAGAACATGTGATATTTGTCTTTCTGTGCCTGGCTTATTTCACTTAACATAATGTCTTCTGGTTCCATCCATGTAGCTGCAATTTCATTTTTTAAGTGAATGAATAGTACTCGACTGTGTATATATACCACATTTTCTTTACCCATTCATCCATTCATGGACTATTAATATTTTTAAATGGGACATTTCAACCTTAAAAATCTTAATGTCTTACTTCTCTTGAACAACGGAATTTATAACAGTGAATTCACTTTCCCACATAGCAGTTCTTGACTAGGGCTTTTCATTTCAATTTGCTCATTCCTGTTAGGTTCCTGGTCTTTATAGGCAGTTTAATTAGTTGCCAGTGGTCTACTGGGGGAAAGTGAGTTAATCACAGTGGTAGAGCAGAATTGTTGGAAACAGAACTGGAAAGAAATGAATGACTCAGAGAATAAGGGGGCACATGTGGAAAGATAGATTAGCATGTATCGAATGACTATTATCAGGTGCTTGTAAAATTTAGTCATTCTTATCGCATTATAAGATAGATATCATTATCTCCATCATAGAGATAAGAAAACTGAGGCAAATAGTAATCAGATAACTTACCCACAGCCATCCAGGTAGCAAGTTTCTAAAGCAAGATTTAAACACTTGTACAACACCACCAAAATTCTTCACTTTTCCATGGGTTTCCAAATCTGTTTACAGCAACAGATTAATCTGTGTCATATTAAAAATACTGATTCCCAAGCATTGCTCCCAGAATCTGATTCAGTAATTCAGTAGATCTGTGGAAGGATCTTAGAAATCTGTCTTTTACAAAGGTTCATAGATGATTCTGATGAAGCTAGTCTGCAGACTAGCATTTAGAGAATATTTCGTCTGCTTTTCATGAAGACATCTGATTGCTAGACTTTCTTTGAACTTAATTCTTTGAGGAACTGAAAAGAGTGAGTGATGTGAACAAATCTGTATTTCAGAAATTTTACTCCAGCAGCAGCAAAGTGGAGGATAAATTAGAGGGGAGAGACAGGAAACGAGATCAGTTAGATTACTGCAGTAGTCCAAGCAAGAAATGATGGGCTTGAATAAAAGCATCATCAGCAGTAGGCCTCATTCCAGTGATATCCATATCTTCAGAGGCAAGAATGTGTTCTGGAAAGGTTCTTTTGACATTTCAACTTTAAAAAATGAGCAAGTAGGGCACTGAATTTGTCTCACATTAGGTTGTGAGAGCTCAACCGCACACGTCTTCACCACTCTGTTTTCTGTGGCAGTATGTTGTTAGTCTAAAATCAACCGTGGTGGCATGCAAATCAGTAAATGATATAAATGAGGGCATTTATTATTTTGGAAAAAGAACTGGTTGTTAAACATTTATCAATTCACCACTGAATTTAAACTCCCCTTATGCAGGGCCCAATGTAAATATTTTTTATACTAAATTCTCAACTATAATGAATCATGCTCTAATATGGCTCCAATATTCTCTTCAATAAAAACCTCATTTAGATTGAAAGCATATGCACAAAATTATTTTTTCGTATATTTAAGACACTCTATGCATCTACTTATATATGCTCTTGTTCAAGAGCTAGGTTCATTCTCATTTTCTTGTAATTTTTATATTCTCATAGATTTGTAAGGCATTAGAAACTTGTAGCTTTTAATATTATAGATAACATTTTGTCCAGAGAAACTCAGAAAAGTGTTTATTTCACTTTTTTCCCTCTGTTCTGAAAAAGCACATCTTAGAGTATAGCACATGCTATACCATGACATTATGGCAGGGTACTCCTATGTTATAAAGGAAGGCAAGCTGTTAAAAAGTTAGTGGTATAGAAGCATTTTTAGTTGAAAGAACAATCATTACAAATAGCACCTTTTGTAAGTGAAATAACAGAGTAGCGTGGGGTTGTCATGAAATGTCCTCAAAATTGGCAAATATTGCTGGTTCACACTCAGGGTGTTAATAGAAAACTCATTTTCACAGCATCTGCACTTCTTTCTAAACTATAGTTTGTGAAAAATGATGTTTAAAACTTAGTTTTAATATGTAGATGTGTTGCTAACTTGAAAGTAAATGAGGGTTTTTGTTGTTGTTGTTGTTGTTCCTCTTGAACAAAAATCTCTTTAAATGGCATGTGTTAGGAATGAATAGCTCAAGGGATTATTTGTAATAGGATATCCAACTTCTTTCACACCAGGCTTGTTTCATTTTCCCCTTTAGACCGATGTGACTGAGAATCTTAACTACTTGAAAGGTGTTAGGTGATGGCGAAAGTTGCTTCTTTCAGCACATTTTCTAATGGAAAGTCCTACATAGCTGCTTTTTATTAGCAGACCACATTCCTGGAAAAACGTCTCTTTTTCCAACCTTTGAAAATACTACTTGCCTATAGCAAGTAAGAGACTCTGCTTAGCAAGTAGTAAAGAAAGCTATATGTAACTTATTTTGGGGAATCTCTGTAGATACTTAGCAGAATAGATCATTTAGAGACTCTTTGGCCAGGCTCTCCTCCTCACAAAAATTAAAAGAGCAAACAAGGTTGGTGTTATGACAGTAGGTCCTTGCTTCTCTCATTAAAAAAATCTATTTCTAGCCATGTCCCCTATAAAGTGCAAAGGAAAATATGAGATCACTCAAAAAATTTTTAGGGATTTTAACCTTTTTAAAATCATGTACATTTAAAAATATAGAATAAAAACTTAATTTAATAGTGGTGGTTATATGTTAAGTAGAATACTTTTCACTGAATTGTCTTTCAGTATCTCAAACGGGTCATATCAATGTCAACCCATATATACACATTACTTCTATAAATTTTTAAACAATAATAAGACCAAACATTAAATCTACATTCCTTGAGTTATAATACTATTTCCAATATTAATAATATCTACTCACCTAAAAACATTATTCCCTTGAATAACTACTGTAGCATAAAATTATGTTAATCAGCTTAATGATAAACTATAGCTATTCTGAATTAAGTAGTGTTATATTGCCAATAATCATTCAAAATAAATAAAAACACAAAATTAGTCAACATGAAGTACACACAGATCTGTATTTGAAGCTCAAGTAACACTGCCTCTATTTAGAAGTGTAATCTTGAGCTAGTCATTTTGCCTCTTTGTATTCTTATATATAAAATAAAATAATAACATAGTTATCTTGTAGAAATATTGTGTTAATTAAATGAAGTACATATGTAATGATACCTAACAGTGTCTGGCACATAGTAAGTGCTCCATAAATGGTAGGTGAATTTTTTTACACTGTTATTATTGTTGTTACTTTAGTAAAATAAGCTTTTAGGATGTCAACCTAAACACTCAGAGACTATTCTTTAAGTGAATGTCATAAAGTTTTATTTCTTAGTAATACAGTTGGTAGGGAGATGGCATAGCTAAATAGTTAAGAGCATGTTCTCTAGAGCTAGGCTGCCTGGATTAAAATCGTGGCTCTACAGTTTAGTAGCTGTATAACCCTTTTCTATGCTTTGGATTCATTAGCATAGCTGTATGTATCACAAAGAATTATTGCAAAGACCAAATGAGTCAACTCATTTAAAATACTTAGCAATATTCCTGGCACATAGTAAGTACTCAAAAGTATCAAAATTGTCAAAAGTGTAACAGTACATTAGGTTCATTCAAAATAGCTAAAGTGTATTCTAAAGCTGATTAACATATATTTATGCTATAGCAGTTCCTAAAAGGAACATTGGTTTTAAGTAAGTAGCATTTAATAAGTATAATTAATAGTGGATAATAGTGTTATTGTTATTATCTGAATTGGGTTGGTGAAATAAAGTCTGCCTTTTTGTTTTAATGTAGCACCCTTCTTCTTCATTCCTGTACAGGCTACTAATGTTTACAGGGGGAAAGATATCATACCAAAATGGAAATCCTGTCTAGGCTTTTGGAAATATTTGTAATTTAGACAATGGCCCATAGCCTTTGGATAGGATATCATTTCAGAAGAATTAGAAGGAATTGGGTAGTTTCACTGGGCCCTTTGCCAGGCTGGAGAAAGAGCCTAAGACCAAGGAGGGGAGTAAAATTGTAAGTAACTGGGTAGAATTTATAGATTAGAATATGAAAGCATCTAGCTTTGTAAACTGGGTAAAAATAAGCAGAATAAAAGTGCTGTAGTTTAGTGACTGCACAAATAGCTAAGTTTCATCCTCATGGACTCTTTGTCCCAGGTACTAGTAAGTAACTAAAATATTCAGGGGATAGAGAGGCAAAGGAAAGTAGGAAAACATACAGAGACCCAAATTTAAGATTAGACCACTAGATCCTGAGCTCTATTCAATGGTAAGGCTGAAGCTGTTTGTATACTTCTGCCTAGTTACTGGCAGGCGATAGGACCAACCAGGAGATATATTCAGGGAAGAAAACAAAGACAAAGAAAATAAGATAGCAATTTAAAAATCCATTTCCTGGATCTTTCTGGCATGAGTTTATGTAGACAGGGGACCTGTGTGATACAACTTGGTTTTTTTATTTCAAAATATTTATTAAGAGGGTACAAGTGTTTTTGTTACATGGATAGCTCATATAATGCATAAGTCAGACCTTTGATGTACTCATCACCAGAATAGTGTTCATTGTGCCCAATAGGTACGTTTTTATATAACACCAACCCTCCCACCCTCACCCCTTCTTGGTTTCTCATGTCCTTTATATCGCTTTGTGCCCGTGTGTATCCCTCTATGAGCTCCCACTTATTAGTGAAAACATATGATTGGGGCAGGGAAGCAGTGGGGGAGGAAAAGAGTCTCTGAATGGATGAGAGCTGGCACTCTGGTCCCCTTTGTCTCTCTCTCTCTGGAAGGCAGTCCACTCAGAATGTCCAAGCTCTGGAATCACACAGTTCCCCTGGGACCCACTGGCCCCCTGTGGCCACTGCAGTCTAGGCGGGAATTAGAAAATGTTTGTGTGGGGACCAGTGACACTAAAACTGAAGGGCTGCAGCTCCCGGGGAAAAACAAAGGCACAAAAATGGGTAGAGAATCAGTATGGTACCCATCACTTCAGCTTGGGTCTGTGGTGGTGGGTAGCAGCCCTGAGGGTGCTGGCAGCCCAGTGCTTTGTTTTCAAGAAGCTTTTAGTTCACTGGTGGCAGTAGCTCTTGGGCTCCTGAGGGTTGAGACGTTCTCCAGCAGTTTAGGAACCTGCTGACTCCCAGAGATATGAGGGGAGGAGAAACAAAACCACCACCTATCCTTTCCATGGGACTCTGAGTTTGATCTCCTCCAAAACCTTGCACCTTCTTGTTCTGCTCTGCAATTTCTTCCCATGAAATGTCTGGTGGGTTCTGGCAATTTTCCCTCAGAATTACACTTGAGCTATGTTTGTTTGTTTTTTTTTTTTTTTTTCTTTTTGGTGTACAACTCTTCTTTCTTTCTGAGATAATCTGGCTACTGATGTATCTAGTCAGCCATCTTGCCTTCAGTTCTCCATGCTTTTCCTACTTGATACATTTTAAAGCCCATCTCTTATTCCCAAGAAGGATGCTATCCCATTGTTCTATCCTACTGGGCCTATATCCTATCTCCTAAACAGCAATATGTTATGACTATACTTTTCTAGGTGTTGAATAAAAATATTGTGCTGAATGGAATTTAAGGAGATGGAAACATTCATTCTCATTTGTTTATGTGGTTGTCTTTTGTGGACAGAAATTAAATCAGCTTGATATGATTGGCTTTTTACAAAACTGAGTTTTTACACAGACCAAAAAATGGCAAAAATGCAAAAGTCCCAGTTCTTTTGCTCAATGGGCAATCATAATCCAGTACAACAATGAAGATAGGCAAAATTACTCAATCACATTCAATTCAGTCATAATCACATCACTGCAGACATAGTGAAGTTTCATAAGTGATAAAATCCTTAATAATGTATATGCCTTTTTTCTTAGTATTATGATTGACATCACAACTATGTCTAAAAAGCAGACTGTACTTCTTAATGAATTATCTTTAATTTATAAGGCATTTACTGAAGTTAGAAATATGAACAGTAATTTAAATTATTTAATTAAAATATTTCCATTCTAATATATTTAATTTATGTGAACATGCATGTGTAATCTGTATAGATAATTATGTGTATAAGAAAATGTTCTTGATTATAATGAAGAAAATATTTTAAACCAATATTAAATTAGATTTAATATGCTGAAATAATTGCATAGCTATTTTAACTTTCCCTGAAAAGTTGTTTTCTAAATAGACTTGAGCATTCTATTTTTAATCAAGAAGGAAATTAAATATAAATCAGAACCTCTACCCAAGATGGAGTAACAAGGACCAGGTGTATCCACCCATAAAACTACCAAAAAAGTGGATTAAATATATGAAACAACAATTTTTAGGACACTGGACATCAGGCAACAAAGGATAATGATTCTTGAGACATATGAAACAGGCCATGGTACAGAGAGTAGGAACCTAAGCAGAGTCCAGTGGACTCCCTGATTTAAGGGTACATTACTGAGAACAAGGAAGACCAAAATGGCTAGAGTTTATAGGACAGATAAGAAAGGAAAGATTGATACATAGGTAGAATTCCAGAGATATTCATAGGGTCCCCTGCTGGAATTCAGCATATATGTATGTGATGATTAGCACAAGCACATGAAGAAAATACCTGCCCAGGGAAAGTATCATCAGAAATTATTAGAGGTAGTGATGCCAGCCACTCACACAGGACTGACAATATTAACTCTTCCCACCAGCCAGACTAGAAAAACTCTTCTCTCGTGAAGCATTGGGTAGAGTACCCAGAATTATCTTGTCTCAGTAGGCGCAAATATTTAGATCTAGATTAAACACTATTATTGTTACACCAATAAATCTTAAAAGCAAAAGTCCAAAGAATTAATTTGCTTCCAAGTAACTTAACTGCCACCAAGAACAAAGCTCAAATGGATTTATAGGAATACAAGAATAGTCAGCACTCAAAAAGGTATTACTCACAATGTCTGGTATCCAATAAAAAATTACAAGGCAAGTAAAGATCAGGAAAATATAACCCATAATGAATGGACGAATTAATCAATTGAAACTGACTCCAAACTGACACAGATGCTCCAGTTAGGTGAAAAGTACATAAAAATAGTTATTATGTCTATATTCCACAGGTTCAAAAAGTTAAATAGAGACAAGGATAATTAAAAAAGAAATTATAATTATGTGCAATCAAAAATACACTGACGGGATTAATGACAGTTTAGACAATGCAGAAGAAAGATTAGTGAGCTTGGAGACATAGCAGTGAAAACTATCCAAAATTAAACACAAGAATAAAATACAATTTTAAAAAATAAAGAGTATCTGTGAGCTGTCGGACAATATCAAGCAGACTTATATACATGTAATTGGAGTGCTTGAAAGAAAGGGTAGAAATAAGGGGCAGAAAAAATATTTGAAAGCATAATAACATAAAATTCTTCAAATTTGATGAATACTAGTTTGCTAAGGTTTCCATAACATAATACCAAACACTAGATAAGTTGCTTCAGCAGAAATTTATTGTCTCACACTAAAGTCAAAGATGAAGGTGCTGGCAAGCTTGGGTTTTACTGAGGTAAACCTTGGCTTGCAGATGACTACCTTTTCACTGTGTTCTCACAGGGTCTTTCCTCTGTGCACACACCCCTAGTGTCATTCTGCAAGTCCAAGTTTCCCCTTCTTATAAAGACACCACTCTGATTGGATTAAGGCTTATTCTAACAGCCTCATTTTATTATTATCACCTCTTTAAAGAGCCTATAACAAATAAAGTCCCATTCTGAGGTACTGGGCATTTGGGCTACAACATATTATTTTGAGGGCACACAATTCAACACAACTATGAAACCACAGGTCTAAGAAATTTAATGAATGTCAAGCACATGAAACATAAAGAAAACTACACCAAGGCAAATAATAATTATATTGATCAAAAGTAGTGGTGAAGAGAAAATCTTCAAAGCAGCAAGCAACAAGCAACAAGCAAAATATTATCTCTAGAGGGGAAAGAAGATAAGGACAATGGCAAATTTCTTGTTGGAAAGGATGGAAACAAAAAGGTATTAGAACAAGATCATTAAAGTACTGATACAAAGGCAGTGTCAATATAGAATTCTACATCCAGAGAAAATATTTCTCAAAAAATAATGTGAAATAAACACTTTTTAAAGCATTAAAAGAGTGAAAGAATTCATCACTGACAGATCTATACTACAAGAAAAGTGAAAGGCCTTTGTGAAGAACGAAAAAATACCACAGGAAAATATAGATTTACACACAAAAATGAAGAGCACTGGAAATGGTAACTATATGGGTGAATATATGACTTTTTTCTTATCATTTAACTTTCTTCAAAAGATAAGATACTGTTCACACAAATATAATAGCAATGTAGTGTGATATTTATAACACAGGTAAAAGTAAAACAATGTATATTATTTAGGTGATAGTTACACTAAAAGTCCACACTTAACTACTATGCAATATATCTATATAACAAAACTGCACTTGTACCCCATGAATTTATACACATAAAAGTGAATAAAACATATTACAAAAATAATGCAGAAATAAGGAGGAGGTATGCAGCTATACCATTAGAAAGCAATAATATAGTTGAAGTGTTTCTGCAAATGACAAAATTTCTAGTGTTCAATAGTGCAATAGGGCAACTATAGTTAACAATAGTTTATTATATTTCAGAATAGCTAGAAGTTTTCAAATGTTCCCAACATAAAGCAATGATAAATATTTCAGGTGAATCATGTCCTAATTACCCTGATTTGATCATTACATGTTATATGCTTGTATCAAAATATAACATATACTCCATGAATATGAACAATTATTATGTATCAATAAAAAATTTAAAAAAGAAAAAAAAGGTGGGTAGGGGAAAATAAATTCAGCTGGTTAGATATAAATTAAAAAAAGATATTTAAAAATAAAGGTCTAAAATATACCAGAAAAAAAATCTGGAGGACATTAATTTAAGTGAAATAAACCAGGCACAGAAAGACAAAAAAAAAAAAAAAAAAAAAAAAAGAAAGAAAGAAAGTTGCTAGTCTCTAGACTTTATAGTAGACTGAGAACTGAATTGTAAAATCATATTTCACAGAAAAATGTAAATTGACTTCTCAGGTTATGAATACTTGATTATGGTAGGGACATTTCAGAAATAGCCCCATTTTAATTCATTTAGAAAAGGCAGTTATTCATTATACTGAGTCTTATGTTAACCATTTCTTTAGAAACCAGCCTTGTAGCCTTCATATGGATAATTTTAATTTTAAATCCTACTTAAACTTTGCATTACTTTGACAGTATTTTAGTCTGAGATAAAACTGTCTTGAAAGGTAATAGGTTTATAATGTAACGGTGTCTAATAAATTGAGGAAAGAAAACAACAGAATTAGATTACTTTTGATCCCTTTTATAAAAGATAAACTACTCTAAGAAGAGTACTTGGAAACCTCAATGTTCTTTTGTATTACTTTTTTGTTTATGTGAATAAATTATAATTTCAAATTAACAAAAAAAGAAAGAGGACAGAAAGAGCATAATTTTCCACTGTCAAGCTTAACACACATATAGAACAAATATTCTCACTCTGCTCAATGGCAGAATTGAGCCTGCTTAATACCATATGAGGGGTAGTGTTAATGATGGTCAAAGTGGTACTCTGGCATAAAAATACACAACCCACAAAAAGCATTGAAAGAAAAATTTATATAGAGACATATTATTAATATATATATTATTCAAGATGCTTTCTTTATGAGAATGAGTGCAATTTGAAACTCATTTTTAACACTTTAACATCACCATCTTAAAAGAGAAGGAAAAGCAGAGATACAATTTCATTTTCTTTGAACACTGTTTGCAGAAATGGCAGTAATTCTGGAAATATCATGTTTTCCCTATCAAAGCCATCTTAAGGATAATTCTACATTTTTACTTAAAGAGAATTGCCAGGGAAAACCTATATTTAGTAAAATTTAACTGATCAGTGGAGACAGAACACAACAGTCTGTATTAAGGGGAATCATCTTCCACAGATGCAATAGTTGAAAAAGAAAACAGAAGAGCTTACCTTTATGATGGTTTTCACTGGATACAACTTTCCCCCACAAGGTTACAATGAATATTATTATTAGCAGTTTTCCTTTTGTTGCTTTCTGTATCTCTTACTCATCCTGAAAAATAAAAAAAAAAGTTCTAAGTATGTGGAAATCATTGCTTTTCCATTATAATTGTGCTACATTTAAAGCCTTCCACAACACCTTAACCATTGAACACCTGAAAATTTTATTACTTGTATTTAAAATGCTACTCACTGTATATAAACTATGAGCATAGAAAATAAAAGCTTTTCAAAGTAAAAAAAAGAGCTCTCACAGCTTCACATACTTACCTAACATGCTACTGCTCTGAGAATACTTACAAGTACAGCACACTCTATTTTTAATAGGCATTTTCCATTTTATTAAAAATTTTTGTTTAAAAAATATAGAGTTGAAGTGGTATGATATCACTTGAAATTTGACTATAAGTTAAATGTGTACACTTTACAGAAACTGCTAAAATTAAAAAAACTCTAATAATTATATCTAGAAAGCCAAAATAAAGGGATAAAACAGAATCATAAGAAAATGATCTAGACAGGAAACAGGAAAAAAGGAAAATGTGAATAAAGAACTAGCAAGAAGGTAGAAAACAAATAGCAAGAAGGAATTTTTAAGCCCAACCATATAAATAAACATATTAAATAAGAATGATCTGGTGAGGATAAAATGAGGAGAGCCTTTGATTCTATTTTGCAAACTGCAACCTAAAGGATGAGAAAAGCTTTGGTTATTGTGGTACACTTTCCTTTCCTTTTGGTTGAAGTCCAGATCTGAAGAACAATGTCTCCAGTGGGCTTTTGTGGTATTCATTTAGTGTCAGGGTGACCTTGTTCTCAGATGGCTTTGACATTCCATTTAACACTTTTTACTCCACTTAACAATCTTTCACCTGCCTAGAAAAGCTCTGCCTGCACACCAATGCAGGACCTTGAGTTACAAACAAAGAGGATGACAGTCAGCAGCTGCTACCGAGACAAGCCTATTGTCTGTTTTGTAGAAGCTTGTCAAGAACCCTGATGACTGAGGACTGATTTGAAAACAACTGGCATTGGGCATGAGCTGATCAAAGGACTAGATGTCTGGAGAATTTTAATGACTTTGATGTTCCCCACAAGCATGGTTTTCCCTTTATCAGAGCAAAACAGGTCAAAAGATGTGAGCAAGGCACATGTGATTAACAAACAAAAAACAAAGCAAAACAAGTTAATGTGTAAAACACTCCTGGGGGGAAAAGCTCTTTATCTTTTATAGCATTTATGTTTTATAGCATTAAAACATTTTCCAGTTGGCATATTGTGTTCCTTAAAATAGCATGAAGTCATGTGATCAAAAACAGAAAAGAGATGGGAAAGTGCTCTAATATGTTTTCAGAAAACTATGAATTATATTTCATCTGGATGCTCAAACTGAAAAAAGTTGCTCTAGAGGTTTTTTTTAAAGCAGAGTTTTTAGTAATAAAAAGTCATTATAATTGTTTGTCTTAAACTTTTTAAATAAAACAAAGACATGCCTAAATGAAATTCAAATAAAGTTTTGTCAAGAATATGAATAAATAAATAAATATTATATATACATCCCAACTAAAAAAAGAGAGGTTGTCAATTTGGATAAAAAGAAGACCCAACTAGGTGCTATTTACCACAAACTCACTTTAAATAAAAAAATACACACATTTTTTAAAAGTGAAGGGAGGGGAATAGATGCACCATGCAAGCACTAATCAAAAGGAAACTGGGTTGACCGTATTAAACAGATTTGATTACTTTAGCTTTATAATGACTCTTGAAATCAAGTAATGGTACTCTTCTAACTTTATTCTCTTTTGAAAAGCTGTTTCTAATCTAGGTTATTTGCATTTCCAGCTTGTCATTTTCTACTTAAATTAAAAAAAAAGAACATTATAATAGATAAAGAATGAGATATCACCTTACACATGTTAGAATGGCTATTATTAAAAAGGCAAGAGATACAAGTGTTGGAGACGGT
Source organism: Eulemur rufifrons (assembly GCF_041146395.1). Classification (NCBI taxonomy): domain Eukaryota; kingdom Metazoa; phylum Chordata; class Mammalia; order Primates; family Lemuridae; genus Eulemur; species Eulemur rufifrons. Next base: position 73,962,551 of record NC_091012.1, read on the forward strand.
GTGGAGGAAAGGGAACCCTTCTACACTACTGATGGGAATGTAGATCGGTGCAGCCATCGTGGAACACAGTATAGAGGTTCCTAAAGAAATTAAAAATAGAATTACCATATAATACAGAAATCCCTCTTCTGAGTATATACTCAAAGGAAATGAAAACATCACCTGGAAAAGATATCTGCACTCCTATATTCATTGCAGAAATATTTTCAATAGCCAAGATGTGGAAACAAAGTTTCTGTGGACTAATGAATGCACAAAACTTTGTGGTACGTGTGTACACACACACGCGCGCGCACACACACAATGAAATATAATTCAGCCTTAAAAAAGAAGGCAAGCCTGCCATTTGCCACAAGATGAATGGACCTGAAGGACATTATGCTAAGTTGAAATAAGCCAGACACAGAAAGAAAAATACTACATGATCTCACTTATATGTGGAATCTTTAAAAAAGAAGTCAAATACAAAGAGATAGAAAACTAAATGGTGGTTACCAGGGGAAAGGGGCGGGATGAGGAGGAAATGGGGAGATGTAGGGCAAAGGAGCAGATATGTAGGATGAACAAGTGTGGAGATCTAATGTACAACATGAGGATTATAGTTGATAATATTACACTGCATTCAGGATTTTGTTAACAGAGTAGATTTTAGGTGCTCATGCAACCACACAAAAAATGAATAAATATGTGAGATGATGGGTGTGTTAATTTGCTTGACTACAGTAACCATTTCACTATGTATATGTATATCAAAATATTATGATGCACCACTGTCTGAGTAGCACTGCAGATGCTGTCACCTGTCCTGAGCAGAGAAAAAGCCTCAGCCACCGTGAACTGTGTTGAGTGTGCTGCACGCTTCCGTGGCCCTGTCAGCCACCAGCTACACAGCTCTTGTGGTCCTGCCCCTCTCCCCCACAAGCTACAGCAGCCTTGCACACCATGTGCCTCAGCAGCCCACTTGTGTGAGTGGCCCAGCTGCTAAGACCCCATCCATCAACACAGCGCTTGCCTCCATAGCCATAGCCACCAGTGTGGCCCTGCTTGCTTCAGCTGCCCCCAGCCACATGCTGCCATTGAACCTGGACATGGGAGGAATGAACAACTGCAGCTCTGGAACCCCTGGCCTTCACCTAACTAGTCTCACCCAGCCTTCACTGCTACCATCATAGGGAGAACCAGGCAGAGCAAACTCTCATGCCACTCACCTCCATGAAGGGGAACATGCCCAGCCCCCAATCTGAGCTTCCAACAATGCCTTGAGGACCAACCCACCACTCCACACAAAGACTCCTCAGCAGTGGCTTGGACTGCTAATACCACAGGAGAATGGGATGACACAGGAGAACAGATGAGTTACAGGCTCTCAGTGCGTCCGCCCCTCTCCTGCTGAATCAGTCTTCCAGAGTAGGACACAAGTATGCCATCCAGGAAGCTCTCCTCCTTTGCATGAAGTAGGAGAGTTCCCTGCAAAGAACAGGTTCACCACAAAACTATCTGTGGTGAGCTGAGAGAAGAGTTTTCAGATGAGACAGGACTAGCATAAAACTCTGGCAACATGAAAAAACTAGCTAGTTTGATACCCTCAAAGGACCATAATAGGTACCCAATAATGGACCCAAACCTAAAGGAAAATGTTCAAATATCATATGTGCAATTCAGAATATGAATGACAATTAAGATGAATGAGATTAATGAGAAAGTGGAAAACCAAAACAAAGAAACCACAAAAGTTGTCTCAGATCACACTAGAATAAAACTAGATATCAGTTTGAAGAGAAACACTCAAATCTACACTAAGTCATGAAAATTAAACAACTGCTGCTGAACAATCCTCGGATCTATGACAAAATTAAGATGGAAATCAGAAGATTTTTTGAACTGAATGACAATGAGGACACAACACAAACTTCCAAAATCTATGGGATACATTGAAAGGCTATGGGGGAAATTCATAGCCTTAAATGCTCACATCAAAAAGACAGAAAGATCACAAATTAACAAGCTAATGTCACAAATCAAGGAGCTAGAAGAAGAACAAACCAAACCTGAAGCTAACAAAAAAAAAAAATTACAAAGCTCAGAGAAGAATTAAAAAAATAAAATACTACATCTGATAGAAAAAAAATGGAAACAGAAAAAAAGATACATAGGATCAATGGAACAAAAAGTTGGTTCTTTGAAAAGATAAATAAAACTGATAGACCATTAACTAGGTTAACTAGAAATAAAAGAGAAATGACTCAAATAAACCCACACAGAAATGAAAAAGGAGATATTACAACTTATACCACAGAAATAAAAATTATCATCCATGACTACTATGAGAACCTCTATGCACACAAACTAGAAAACCGAGAAGAAATGGATAAATTTTTGGAAACAGACAAACTCCTAAATCTCAGTCAGGAAGAAATATAAATCTTGAACAGAAAGATAAAAAGTAGCAGGATTGAGACAGTAATAAACACCCTGCCAACATGTGGAAACAACCCAAGTGCCCATCAATACGTGAGTGGATTCATAATATGTGGTGTGTGTATACCATGGGGTTCTACTCATCCACAAAAAACAATGGTGATATAGCACCTCTGGTATTATCCTGGATAGAGCTAGAACCCATTCTACTAAGTGAAGTATCACAAGAATGGAAAAACAAGCACCATATGGACTCACCATCAAATTGGTATTAACTAATCAACACTTAAGTGTACAGATATTAATAGCATTCATTGGGTGTCAGGCAGATGGGAGGGGGAAGGAAGCGATGGGTATATACACACCTAATGGGTGTGGTGCGCACTTCTTGTGATGGGCACACTAGAAGCCCTGACGTAAGTATTATACAATTTATCCATTATAATGGATATAATTATAATTACAATTTATCTGTTATACAATTTATCTTTTATACAATTTATCCAAGAACACTTGTACCCCGTAATATTTTGAAATAAAAATAAATAAATGAACAAAGAAAAATATGTAAAGGAAATATAAAAAATATTATGTTGTACAACTTAATTATATATAATATATTTTTAAAAGAATGCTATGCATAATGATAAAGGGGTCAGATCATTAAGAGGATATAATCCTAAATATTTATATACCAATAAAAAAATCTTCAAAATACATGAAGAAAAACATATAGAACTAGCAGGAGAATTGGAAAAATAAACAATTATACCTGGAAATTTCAATATCCTATTCTCAATAATTGATAAAATGTCTATATAGAAATTTGGATGAAATCTCCAAAAAAGCTATTAAAACTAATAAATCAGTTTACAAATATTATAGTATTCTAGATTGGTATACAAAACTCAATTTTATTTCTGCATACTGGCAACAAACAAATAGAGATTAATATTAAAAATAACATCATTTACAATAGAATCCAAAATATGTAATACTTATAGATTAATCTAACAAGAAAATTAAGATTTGTACACTAACCATATAAAACATACTGAGAGAAATTAAAGAAGACTTGAATAAAAGGAAAGATATCTCTTCCTCATGGGATTGGAAAACTCATTTTTAAGATGACAGTCCTCCTCTAATTGATCTAGAGATTTGATACAACCCCAATCCTAATTTTAGCAGTTTCTCATAGAAATTGGTAAGCTGATTTTAAAATTGATATGGAAATGCAAAGGACTCATAATAGCCAAAACAGCTTTAAAATCAATAACAAATTTGAAATATAAACATTACTAAAGTTCAAAAATTATTATGAAGCTGTTATAAGCAAGACAATGTGTATTCAGTATAAAAATAGACAAGCAGATCAATTGAATTGAATAAAATCCAGAAATAGATGTGCACATATATGGAAAATTTATTTTTTTACAAAGATGCAAATACAATTCAGTTGAGAAATGATAATCTTTTCATCAACTGGTAATGAAATAATCACATATTTATATACAAATAAGTCCCAATAACTTTAACCCATAGCTCAGACCACATACAAAAATTAACTCAAAATACACCATAGGACAAAATGCAAAACCTAAAACTATAAAATTACTAGAAGAAAACAGGAGAAAAATTTTGTGACCTTTAGTTAGGCAAACATTTATTAGAGATGGTGCCAAAAGGATAATCCATAAGAGAAAAAAATGATAAACAACTTCATCAGAATTATGAACTTCTATTGTTCAAATGAACTGTTAAGAGAATAAAAAGGCAAACCACAGACTGAAATAAATTTTTTGTAAATCATATGTATAATAAAGGAGTTGTATCTATAGTATATTTTAAAAACCCCACAGAACTGAAAACTAAGAAAATAAACAACCAAATAGTAAAATGAGCAAGAGATTTGAACAGACATGTTAGCAAAGCAGATATGTGAATGGAAAATGAGCACATAAAAAGATACTCAACATAATTCTTCACTAGGAAAATGCAAATTAATCCCAAAATGAGATATAAACATAGGATGTCTATTATTAAAAATTCTGACCAACTGTGATGATTCATTTTAGGTGTCAACTTAACTGAATTGAAGGAAGACTAGATGGCTGATGAAGCATTGTTTCTGAGTGTATCTCTGAGGGTGTTTCCAGGGGATATTGGCATGTGAGTCAGTGGACAGAGAGAAAGACCTATTCTCACTGTTGGCAGGCTGATGGCCCAATTGTGACAAACACACACAGGAGGGGGAATTCCCTCTTTCTGCGCGCGCTCGCTCTCGCACGCTCTCTCTCTCTCTCTCTCTCTCCCCCTTCCTGAGTGGGATGCCTTTTCTCCTCCTACTTTGGACATAAGGCTCCAAGTTCTTTGACTTGGAGACTCTGGGACATGTAGCAGTGACCTCCCAGGGGCTCTTGGACCTTTGGACTCAAACTGGGGGCTATGCCATTATATTTCCTGGTTCTGTGCTTTCTGGACTAGGACTGAGCCTTGTCACTAGCTTCTCTAGTTCTCCACTTTGCTGCAGATGGCCTATTGTGGGATTTCTTCACCTCTGTGATCACGAGAGCCAATTCTCTAATAAATATCCTCTCATACATCCTATTAGTTCTGTTTCTCTGGAGAACTCTGACTAATAAACCAACTTAATATACTAAGTGTTGGCAAGAATCTCTCAAACACTGCTACTGGAAATGTACAATGATAAAACCGTTTTGGAAAACAATTGGGCAGTTTCTTAAAGAGTTAATGACTCACCTACCATATGATCAGCTCTTCCACAACTAGGTATTTACCCAAGAAGGAAAAAAAAGCTTATGCCCATACAAATACTTGTAAATGTTTACTCAGTTTTATTTGTAATAACCTATTGAATAAAACTGGAAAGTACCTCTACGTCCATCAACAGGTGAATAGATAAATACATTTTGTTATAGACCTATGAAAAATACTGCTCAGCAAAAAAGGTAATGAATTATTGAGACAGAGAACAACATAGATGAATCTCAAAATCATTTGGCTATGTGAAAGAAAGGAAGCAAAAAGAAAGTACATATTATATGATGCCACTTATATAGAACCACAGAATATGAAAACCAAACTACAATGTCAGAAATGAGGTCAATGGTGATCCTGGCATGAGAAGTGGAGAGACAGGAAAAGGGGTTACAAAGGAGCACCCTGAAATGTTTGGGGGAGTCATTAATATGTTCGCTATAATGACTGTGGTTATGGTTTCATAGGTGTAAACATATGTCAAACTTAATTGTACACTTGATATACATGTAAGTATTGTATGACACATTATGCCTCAATAAAGATAAATATGCATATATATCTGAATAAGTATAAGTCTATAAATATATTTCAGTAAGTAATTTTTATTTTCTAAATGAAAAAATAAAGTGACAAATCTATTTGATTCCAGGAGTAATCTAATATATATAGCTATATAATTAATTTCTTGATTTTGTCATTAATTAACCTAATGATAAACCTACATGGTGTTATGTCAATATATTATAACATAAATTTTCAAATATGATAGGTAATTGCCTAAATGTTGGATATTTGAACAATTTACTAAGTATTTTTAAAAAGTAAATATCACTCTCATACCATAACAGATAAGAAAAATTCACCCAAAGAAGAAATGTGATTTTAATTTGTTTCATCTTAAAACTCCAACCTAATAGAATTCTAGAAGAAAACGTAGGAAAGACTCTTTCAGACATTGGCCTAGGCAAAGAATTTATGAAGAAGACCCCTAAGGCAATCACAGCAACAACAAAAATAAATAAATGGGACCTGATCAAATTAAAAAGCTTCTGCATAGCCAAAGAAACAGTCACGAGAGTAAACAGACAACCTACAGAATGGGAAAAAATTTTCCCATACTACACATCAGATAAAGGACTGATAACAAGAATCTATTTAGAACTCAGGAAAATCAGTAAGAAAAAAATCGAACAACCCTATCAAAAAGTGGGCAAAGGACATGAATAGAAATTTTTCAAAAGAAGATATAAAAATGGCTAACAAACATATGAAAAAGTGTTCAACGTCTCTAATCATCAGGGAAATGCAAATCAAAACCACAATGAGATATCACTTAACTCCAGTGAGAATGGCCTTTATCAAAAAGTCCCAAAACAATACATGTTGGCGTGGATGCGGAGAGACAGGAACACTCAGACACTGCTGGTGGGACTGTAAACTAGTGCAACCCCTGTGGAAAGCAATGTGGAGATACCTTAAACAGATTCAAGTAGACCTACCATTCGATCCAGCAATCCCATTATTGGGCATCTACCCAGAAGAACAAAAGTCATTCTATAAAAAAGACACCTGCACCCAAATGTTTATAGCAGCACAATTCACAATCGCAAAGATGTGGAAACAACCCAAATGTCCACCAATTCATGAATGGATTAGCAAAATGTGGTATATGTATACCATGGAATATTACTCAGCTATTAGAAATAATGGCGATATGGCATCTCTTTGGTTCTCCTGGATAGACCTGGAATCCATTCTACTAAGTGACGTATCCCAAGAATGGAAAAATAAGCACCACATGTACTCACCAGCAAACTGGTTTTCCTGATCATCACCTAAGTGCACATTTGGGAATAACACCAATTGGGTATTGGACAGAGGTGGGGGCTGGGGGGAAGGGATGTGTGTATACCTACTTGATGAGTGTGATGCGCACTGTCTAGGGAATGGACACTATTGAAGCTCAGACTCAGGGGAATGGGGAGGCATGGGCAATATATATAACCTGAACTTTTGTAGCCCCATAATGAGCTGAAAAAAAAAATAAAAAAAATAAAAACTCCAGAGAATTTAATAAAATAGGTATTCATCAAAACAATACTTTATAGATGTGTGTGTTGACTGTTTTATTAGATAAGAATATTTTAGATTTAATACTTTAAAACATCCTTCACAAGAACTCAGGGTTGGTTAAAAAATAAATAAAAAACCTTGCTGTATCCCAGGTACAAATTTATACTCCTCTATCCAACTTTGAATCATATTATATTTTAAGAGTTATTAGTCTAAGTGGAAATGTAGTACCTTGCACATCATTTTCCATTCATATATACATTTAAGCAATGTAAAACAAAGATCCAGATACATTGACATAAGATTTAATAAGAATTCTGTAGGTAAACTGTCGTTTCTGGCTTTCATTCTTTAGGGTGAGCATTCCTAGCCAACTATTTACACTGGCATGGCTACTCTTGGAAGCCATTACAAAGCATGGATTCTACCTGATTTCAAGTATTGCCTTCTGATCAAGTATTATATGTGAAATAACATAATGGATATGCAACATGAATGTCGTTTTATAGCATTCCATGCTAATTGGCTCATTGGGAAGAGAGAAAAGCACCCCACTGTCTGTACTAGAAAATAACATGAAATCTGATATGTTATACTGGACTCTTTTGCTTGTTAGTCTTCTAAAAAAATTTTTTAAGGGGGGCATAAAGACAATACTTCATATTCATAATAAGCCCTTATAATAGCCATATAATAATAATAGCTATATGATAACATAAATTAGAACTTTAAAAAAAAATATCCAGATGTTTTCCTACATTTTCCAGCAAACATATTATTCAAAAAATATTTTGTGCTTCCAATATAAGCAGTTGTAAGTAACGAAAATGTTTGAATGTGCACCCATGACATATATATATACACTAAAGGGAGTCAGGCATATTTGTGGATGTTTGAGTGATGCTTCAAATTGGCGAGAGAGGGTTAATGATATTTAATAGGAATAGCATAGGAACCAAGATTTGCTATAGAAACCTTAAATTGGTATCAGGAGGTCTTTAACTACAGGGTGCAAGGCTTTATCACACTAATTAAGACATGGAGGACATTATACTATGTATTCTCAATGGGGAGAAATATCACCCCAAAGGAGGAAATATTGATTCTTGGTGGGGGGAAAATTTTGATATTATAATTGTTTGTGACCCTCTAAAGGGCCACAGTACATAAAAAAAGACACACAGTAAATATGAGGTATTAAAATTTCATGGCAGGAGGAGCAATTAAGAAAAAAATATAGGAGGCGTTACCATTCCCCAAACGGTGCGCAATGCACTCATTGTGTAGGCATACACCCACCCCTCCCCCACCCCCCACCTCAGTCTGATATCCGATTGGTGTTGTTCCCAGATGTGTATTTAGGTGATGTTCAGGGAAACCAATTTTCTGGTGAGTACATGTGATGCTTGGGGAATGGTAACGCTTGAAGGTGCTGACTCGGGAAGGGGGGGGTGGGGAAGGGAGGGATATATACCTACATGATGGGTGCAACGCGCACTACCTGGGGAACAGACACGCCTGGAGCTCTGATTTGGGGGGAAAGGCAGTACATGGGCAACGTATGTAACCTGCAATTCTGTATCCCCCATAACAATAAGATGAAATAAAAAAAAAAATATATATAGGAGGCAGACAAATGAAAAAAAGGTTGAGAAACACTACACTGTAAGGTGGCAAATTCAGTTTATGGTGAGAGGAATAAGAATTTGATGATATCTATGTGAGTACTGCTTAATGTATTAGACTGTGAAATTTGGTAGTTTCATTTATTATGCTTATCTTTATGGTTGCACTGAGGTGTATGAGGAGTGAGTGGAATGAAGGAATCCCCAAAACATAAGGTCTTGGGGGAATAATTTTCCCATAATTTATCTTCCTCCACATCTTTCTCTACACTACTATATTGAATTAATTTGGCTGATTGTAGTCACATAGAACTTTTCAATCTTTGCCTGGTATAAGATTATAGAATTCACTAACATAAATTCCCAAAGGTGAGGTAAATAATAAGACACCAAGAAAAACTCAGAGAAGTGCTAAGAAAATTCTGCAGTGCAATGTCAATATCAAAGACATTACTGAATTATTTATTTTACTAAGAGCCATTATCCAAGTAGTATTATCATAGCCTTCTTCTATTTGCTCAAAACTGAACAAGAAAGTTATGTGTCAGCCATTTAGGTGGCCTATTAATGATCCAGCCCTTCTTAAAGAAGTCCTACTCTGATGTAGCTGTGGATGATTAATCTATGTAAAAAGTCCCCTCCCAGGCTCCATAGTTTCTGATCATCATATTACAGTGTCTCATAGAACAAATGAGATTTCAAACATACAGAAAAAGAAATAGGGTAAGGCATAGTCATTCTTTTTCTTTTTAGGATGTAGTATATTAATGATGAGCAGGTAATGGTTGCCAAATGCAAATTATACATAACACAACAGCAAACAGCCAGGCTTTTAAGAAATGTTTTCAAATTGACTTCAATAGCATTCAGTGTTAATTCAGGGAAATGACAATGGTTGGGTAGATTGAAAATGATTTTAAAAGCATTGGAGTGCAAACTCTAATATAAATGATCACTGATAATTGCACTCGAAGTATAAAAAGCAGCTCAATCCAAGCTCAGTACATTCCCAATAATTCAGGATAGCTTTATTCAGATTAATAATTATGAAGCCTTAATAATCTTCCTCTTTGTGCCCCACTTCTGGGTATTTCCCTCCTTACTAATACCTCCATCATAGATGAAGAGGGGCACAATAAAGGTAATTTCATCCATTTTACTACTTATTAACAGCTCTTTTCAAAAGGCTAATCTAAGACAATAACCAGAGCAATGACAGGGTTTTTATATATTCTCCTTTATAATGGACATTTAAAAACCTTACATGTACTGGGTTTAATTAAAATATGCAAATAGAGTAAAAATAAACCTATTTCAAAAGATACAAATATATAGCTATCATATTAGTAACATCACATTTGCTAAGGGTCAAAGCACATAGAATGCTGTCTTTAACAGCTATGTATAATATTAGATTAAGATGAAGTAAGAAAGCCTTTTCCTTCATTGGATGTGATACAGACATTTAAATTATTAGGCAAACAGTATAAATGTAATATTGTGGTGCACAGGAATTATGAAATTATAATAATGTATCAAAAGTAACATGTCTTTTACCAATTTGAAAAGTGAAAATGTTCATCAGGTCCTTAGGTTTTAATCTCACATCAATGAATTAAAATTGCACTACCTTTTGAGAAAAGAAAATATTAAACATTCTTTTGTACAACACAAGGTCATGCCCAGGGAATACATTATTTAAACACTGACAACTAGTCAAAAGAAACTTAGAAGTGGTTTAGGATTTTGTGAAATGTATAGATAACACTATGCTTAGTTCTGTGGCACTGTCAAACACTTTAAGTTGACCTCTTCCTTGTTTTATGAAAATCTAAAATGCTAAATCCATGTCTTACTCTGTATAACGGTGTTATTCATCCTGAGTCTTTACGTCACCATGGAAATAATTTTTATCTACAATTGATATGCATTATTCACAGATTCCTTATTTTCAAATTCATCTCACTAAAATTTAATAAAATTATTTGTAACCCTCAAGTCAATACTCATGGTGCTTTCATAGTCACTTGCAGACATATACAGAGCAGTGGGAAATTGAATTGGACTGGCACACATGTTCTTAGCTACAGTACAACAAGGTGACAGTCTGCCTTCTTGTTTTAGCTCTCAACATGTAAATGTGTCCTTTTTGTAGTTTATTTACTGCCACATTTTTCACATTTGTGTGCTTTTTTTTTGGTGATTTCACTAATTAAAATGGCCCCCAAGCATAGTGCTAAAGTGATGTTTAGTGTTCCGAAGTACAAGAAGGCTGTAATATGCCTTAGAGAGAAAGCACTTGTGTTAGAAAGCTTCATTTAGGTATGAGTTATGGTGCTGTTGGCCATGAGTTCAAAGTTAATGAATCAACAATATATATGTAAAATAAAGTGTCTTTAAACAGAAAAACACATAAACAAGAATATGTATTGATCAGCTGATAAAAAATTTGTGAATTTTTGACCAAAGGCTTGCAGGAATATAACCCTGTATTCTTCCCAGGAACAATAGCTAAATATTCACTAATTTACTGTTTGCAGTAACTTTATAGAGCATAACTACTGTGAGTAATGACAATCAACTATATCTCTAAAGGTTCTTGCTAGAATTAAAGAAAATAATATCTAAAAAACACTTAGCACAGCATTATATCATTGTATTAATACTGTGGGTATTAATAGTGTGTATGGTTTCACAGACTACACTGTTTTCACACATTGCAGAAATCTATGGGGGCAAAAAAGATCAAAGCAGAACCAAATGAAACCAATAACAAAAGAGCTATACAGAAGATCAATGAAACAAAAAATTGGTTATTTGAAAAGACAAAATTGACAGGCTTCTTGCTAGATTAACCAGAACCAGAAAAGAAAGTATTCTAGAAAGCTCAACCATAGAAATACAAAATATCACACCTGAATCTCTATGCACAAAAACATGAAAGTGTGGATGAAATGGACAAATTCTTAGAAATACACAGCCTCCCTAAGCTCAATCAGGAAGAAATAGAATTCCTGAACAGACCAATATCAAGTAACAAAATTGAAGCAATAATAGAAAATTTTCCAAAAACAAAAGTCCAAGACCAGATGGTTTGAAACCCAAATTTTAATAGACCTACAAAGAAGAACTGGTACCTTTCATGTAGAAATTATTATATAACATAGAGAAGAAAGAATTCCTCCCCAACTCATTTCACTAAGCCAACATCACCTTGATACCAAAGCCAGGAAAGGACTCAACAAAAAAATGAAAATACAGAACAATATCCCTTATGAATATAGATGCAAAAATATCAATAAAATCCTAGCAAACTGAATTCAGCTGCTCATCACAAAAATAGTCCATTATAACTAAGTGGGCTTCATCCCAGAGATGTAGGGAGGGTTCGACATAAGCAACTCTATAAGTGTAATTCACCACATAAATAGAAGTAAAAACAATGACCATGGGACCATTTCAATACATGCAGAAAAAGCATTTGACAAAATTCAGCACCCTTTTATGATAAGAACACTTACCAGAATAGGTATAGACAGGGCTTATCTCAAAATGATAAAAGCCATATACAACAAACTCACAGCCAAATTCATACTGAATGGAGAAAATTGAAAGCATTCCTGCTTAGAGCTGGGACGAGACAAGGTTGCCCACTATCACCACTTCTATTCAACATAGTGCTAGAAGTCCTAGAGACAAGAGAAGGAAATCAAGGGTATCCAAATGGGGGCAGAAGATGTCAAATTATTGCTCTTTGCTAACCACATGATCTTCTATCTAGAAAACCCAAAAGATACTTCCAAGAGACTACTGGAATTGATAAATAAATTCAGCAGTCTCACATCACAAAATCAATGTACACAAATCAGGTGCATTCATATACGCCAACCACAGTTAAACTGCAAACCAAAACACAGACTCAATACAATTTTACAATAGCAACAAAGAAAATAACATACCTAGGAATATATTAACTAAGGAGGTGAAAGACTGCTACAGGGAGAACTATAAAACACTGAGGAAAGAAATAGTAGAGGACATAAACAGATGAAAAACATACCGTGCTCATGGATTGGCAGAATCAACATTACTAAAATGTCCGTACTACCCCAAGTGGTCTACATATATAGTGCAATCCCTATTAAAATACCAACATTTTTTTTCAGATCCAGAAAAAATAATTCTATGCTTCATATGGAACCAGGGAAGAACATATATAGCCAAAGCAACCTTAAACAAAAATAAGAAATTGAGAGGCATCAATTTTCCAGAATTCAAGCTATACTACAAGGCTACAGTCACCAAAACAGCATGGTACTGGCACAAAAACAGAGACATAGTCCAATGAATGTATCAGAACAGAGAATCCATATATAAACCATCCTCATATAGCCATTTTATCTTTGACAAAACCCACAAAAACATACACTGAGGAAAGGAATCCATATTCAATACATGGTGCTGGGAAAATAGGACAGCCACATGCAGAAAACTGAAACAAGATCCACACCTCTCACCTTTCACAAAAATCAACTCATGATGGATAACAGACTTAAACCTAAGGCATGAAACCATAAGAATTTTAAAATAAAATGTTGGAAAAACTGCTGTAAACATAGGCCTCAGAAAAGAATTTATGAAGAATATCTCAAAAGCAATCACAGAAACAATAAAAACAAATGAATGGGACCTGATCAAATTAAAAATTCTCCCTACAGAATGGGAGAAATTATTTGCATGCTATCCATCCATCCAATAAAGGGCTGATAACTAGAATCTATAAAGAACTCAAGAAAATCAGCAAGAAGAAATCAAACAACCCCATTAACAAGTGGGCAAAGGACATAAACAGAAACTTTTCAAAAGAAGATAAAATAATGGACAACAAACATATGAAAAAATGCTCAACATCTCTCATCATAACGAAATGCAAATCAAAACCACAGGAAGATATCACTTAACTCCAGTGAGAATGGCTTTTATCAAAAAGTCCCAAAACAAGAAATGCTGGTGTGGATGTAGAGAGATAAGAACACTCATACACTGTTGGTGGGACTTCAAACTAGTACAAACTCTATGGAAAGGAGGGTGGAGATATCTCAAAGAACTAAAAGCAGAACTATCATTTGATGCAGCAATTCCACCACTGGGTATTTACCCAAAGGAAGAAAAGACATTCTTTAAAAAAGGCACCTGCACTTGAATGTTTATAGCAGCACAATTCATAGTTGCAAAGATGTGGAAACAGTACATGGGTGGATGAATAAAATGTGGTATATGTATACCATGGAGTACTATTCAGCCATAAAATAATGGTCAACTAATGCCTCTTGTATTAACCTGCATAGAACTGGAGACCATTTTTCTAAGTGAAGTATCACACGAATGAAAAAACAAACACCACTTGTACTCACCATTAAATTAGAACTGATCGATCAACACTTATGTGTGGAAATCAAGCAGGAGGGAGATAGGAAGAAGGGATGGGTAAATTCACAACTACCTTGTACAATGCACACTATCTGGGAGATGGGCACACTTATAACTTTGACTCAAATGGTACAAAAGCAATTTATGTAACTAAAATGTTTGTACCCCTGTATATGCTGAAAATTTTAAAAAAGAAACAAACAAACAATAACAAATAATAAATCTGTCAGAACACTGGAATGGCATATTCCTACTTTAATGCACAAAATGCCTCCTCTTTGCCTCAGATAATATGATAATGTAGCTCAATAGCCCATAAATAGAAATAGCATTATACCAAGCAGTGACCTAATTAAAAAGAAATATTTCAAGTTCAGTGCAAACCTGTTGTCCTTTGTCAAGCCTTGTCTTAAATAATACATCCTGAAAATTCCATTGTGTAGCATTTTTCTTTAGATACATTTATTTTTATGACTTTAATTTCAGTGACCCTTATGCATTGTCTAACTTCCTCATGGGCATGTCTTCATAATTCAGCAATGGAAGTGACACAGGGTAATTTAACAGTTGCTGAAGTTTATTAAGTATGAAATGTCCAATTTCCTTAAGTACAAAGTTTGACAGTTGATGTCTCTGACATTTCATTTTGACACTTCTTATTTATTGTGAAGGTACATCCTCATTCTTTCAAACACATGGTTTGGTTTGTGATTATCTTATAAAAATTTTTAGAGCAATTTTTGTGAAACAATGGTTAAGTAAACAATTCATGTTATTTTCAAATATGAGTTCCATTGTGGAACCAATGCAGTGCAGACAGCTTGAAATATCAATGAAGTGTTTGGGAAGCATGTTGGTAGTGAATGCACAGTAAATCGATTGAGAAGTTCTGTTCTGGTCATTTTAATCTTAGAAATGAACCAGGTGGGTGACCTGAGACCAAGGGGAATAATGATGAGCTGAAAACTGTAGTAGAAGTGAATCCATCTCAATCTACACATGAATTAGCAGGAAGCTTTGATTTACTGTTACAACAATATCAGACCATTTGAAACAAATTGGAAAGGTAAATGGGTTGATAGATGGGTACCACATGTATTATACAAGCATCAGAAGAGAAATCATCTCGAAGCTTGTCTTTCTTTGCTGTCACAACATAAAAATACATGAATAATATGTTGCACAATGTCATGACGAGGGCTGCTATGTCATTAAGCAATAGGAATTTTACAGCTCTGTGGTAATCTATGTGACCTCCATTGTATGTATAGTCTATTGTTGACCAAAATGTTGTTATGTGGCACATGATTGTGTTTATAAATATATATACACAAACATATATATATATATATATATATACACATTTATAAAATAGGCTTTGTTTGAACTGTTTGTAGATTTCATGGAAACAAAGGCTTTTAGAACTTCATGACTTTCTCCCTTCTTTAAAGATGATACAGGGATGAAAAAGATGGTGGAGTGGAGGTAACCTCCTGGATTCATGCTCCAAGAGAGGAAGGCATAGATCTCGACCTGCTACACATAAGTGGATCACTCCCCCACAGGAACAGCATTGTGAATTGACAGAGAATCAACGTGGGACACAAAAAGCAAGAAAAAGAAAAGGTGAACAGCAGATAAGATCATGAAAATCTGGAGAGTGCAAGACAAACAATAGAGAGCAGAGCATAGGACAGCTGTGCCCACCTCACCAGCGAGTGAGGTGGGATCAGTCCCACAGGAGAACATTTTGCTTCCCCAGTGACCTCCACACCCACTCAGACAGGGATCTGCCTGAAGTCAGTGCAAAATTACCGCGGGAGACGTGGGGCTCTGTGGAGAGAAGACATTAGCAGGAAGCATCTTGAATTCCCGAGCTCTGTGCCAGGACTGTGCTTGGTCAAGGAGAGACTTGTCTGGGGTACCACCGAAGGCAGTTAGGTGACAGGTAAATTGCCTCTACCACTCAGTGGGTCCAGATTGACGGAGGTGAAAACTAATTAGCGGACTCTAACCTGGAAACCACTGCAGGCTATTAGGCCTGCTCCAGGTGGATTGAAGAGAGCGAGAGCTCCTGGTGAACAGGCATGAGATTGTGGGAGGGTGACATAAAAGAGACAAGGGGGCATCCTGATGACATAGCCCTCCAACCAGCACCAACCAACCCCTGGGCAATCACTCCCAGTGCTGGCGATCTGTGGGCAGACAGTTGCCATTTTTGGGGTCCACAGCTTAGCCGCTGCAGTGTGATACAGTGTTGGGTGGCTCCCCTCCCCCAGCCTTCTTGCTAGGATCTCCACCCTTGTGCGACCTATGGCGGGCAATCCCGTTTTGATGTGTGAACTCTGAGTGCTCCCCCAGTCATGAGAGATTAGCCCATGGATCTTGCAGGCATTGAGGCAGGGTAGACCATCACCCATGGGATCTGCAGCCACTGGGATGCTGGGCAAACAGTGGCACCACCCCCTCCTGCTAGACAGCATCTTTCACTCAGAAAGTGGTAGACGCCACCTCAGCAGAGGGAGAGATAAGAAAAAGCCACTTTCTCTCTGCAACCAGTGTGAATCTTGGCTGCAGATCAAAAGTCCTCAGCCCAGTGACTTAACTTGTCAGACCAGTTTTAGGTCAAATCAATACTCTGGGGCTGGACTCACCAGGAGCAGACCCCAAACTGTGGTAGAAGAACACTGAACAACAAATAAGTGGATCACCCTAGTGACAAAGGAAGCAACATACCTAGGCTGTTAGCCAGCCTAGAAACAGAGCCTGCAAAAGGCATGTTACTTTCCAAATGAAAGCTGAAAGGTGGGAAGCAACCATTGATCCAGATGGGAAGGGCTCAGCAAAAGAACTCTGGAAGTATAAAGAATCAAACAGAGAACACCCCTAAAGAGAAACATCAGCTCTCTAGCAATGCACAGTAACCAAATTCAGAACACTAAAATGTCAGAAGAAGAATTTCAAACATGGATTGTAAGAAAACTCAATGACATGCAAGAAAAATGGATAACCAACAAAAAGAAACAACCAAAATATTTAGGACTTGGAAGAAAAATTCACCAAAGAAATTGAAATATTAAATAAAAATCAAACTGAAATCCTGGATATGAAGAATTTATTCAGGGAACTACAAAACATGGTGGAAAGCCTCAAGAGTAGGGTAGATCAAACAGAAGAAAGAATCTCAGAGATTGAAGATAACATCTTCCAATTACATGAGTCAGTCATAGAGATAGAGCAAAGAAATAAGAGGAAAGATCAAAGTCTGCAAGAACTGTGGGATTATGTGAAGAAGCCTAATGTGAGAGTTATGGGCATTCCTGAGGGTGAAGAAGATAATAAGCAAAGGTTGGATAAGTTATTTGAAGATATAATTGAGGAAAATTTCCCAAGCCTTGGTAAAAATCTATACATACAGGTACACAAAGCTCAAAGGACCCCTAGGAGATTTATTGCAAATAGGAAGACACCACGTCATGCAGTCATCAGACTGACCAAAATATCCACTAAAGAGGCCATTCTTTTAGCTGTAAGGTGAAACAAACAACTAACATACAAAGGAAAGCCGATCCGAATAACACCAGATTTCTCAACTGAAACCTTACAAGCAAGAAGAGACTGGGGTGCCATTCTCACTCTTCTGAAACAGAATAATTCCCAGCCTAGAATCTTGTACCCAGCAAAGCTAAGTCTTCTATACGAGGAGAAATTAAGACATTCTCAGATAAACAAAGACTGAGGGTATTCACCGAGACAAGACCAGCCCTCCAAGAAATACTCAAAACAAAGTTGTATACAGACCAGCACAAGAAAGACGCACGAATGTAAAAATACTCAAGAGCTAAAGATCAAAAGCCAGATACCACAATGGCTGAAGAGAGAAAATATACCAATGAAGTTCTACCCAACAGGATGAACAGAAATCTGCCCCACCTATCAGTTCTCTCAATAAATGTAAAGGACTTGAATTTCCCAATCAAGAGACATAGGCTGGCCCAATGGATAAAAAAAATACAATCCAAGTATCTGCTCTCTTCAGGAAACTCATCTAACCTACAAAGATGCATTTAGACTGAAAATAAAAGTGTGAAAATCGATATTTCAAGCAAATGGAAGCCAAAA
The DNA here is from genome assembly GCF_041146395.1 of Eulemur rufifrons. Lineage (NCBI taxonomy): Eukaryota > Metazoa > Chordata > Mammalia > Primates > Lemuridae > Eulemur > Eulemur rufifrons. Next base: position 73,981,003 of record NC_091012.1, read on the forward strand.
GAAGGTTGGAATGGTGGTTTTAATCTCAGATAACTTAGTTATTAAATGAACGAAAGTAATGAAAGACAAAGATGGTCAATATACTGGTGAAGGGTACAGTTCAACAAGGAGACATAACTATACTTAATATGTATGCACCCAGACTCATAAAACAAACCCTACTTGATCTGAACCAAATGATAAACAGCAACACCATAAGAGCCAGAGACTTCAACACCCCACTGAAAGCATAGGAAAGATCCTCTAAACAGAAAAAAAAACTAAGAAATAATAGACTTAAACAGAATGCTAGAACAAATGGGCCTGACTGACATTTACAGGACATTCTATCCAAAATCCACTGAATATACATTCTTCTCATCAGATCATGGGACATTCTCTAAGATTGACCATATCCTAGAACAAAAAGCATGTCTTAAAAAGTTTAAAAAAATAGAAATTATACCATGCATCTTCTCAGATCACAATGGAATAAAAGTAGAAATTAATCCTAACAGAAATTCTGATTTCTACTCAAAGTCATGGAAGCTAAACAACCTTCTCCTGAACGATTATTTTATAAATGAAGAAATCAAGATGGAAATCAAAAGATTCTTTGAACTAAATGACAAAGGAGACACAAGTTATCAAAATCTGTGGGACACAACTAAAGCAGTCTTGAGAAGAAAATTTATTTCCATAAATGCCTACATCAAAAAGACTGAAAACTTACAAATAGACAACCTAATGAATAGACTCAAAGACATGGAGAAAGAAGAACAGACCAACCCCAAACCCAGAAGAAGGAGAGAAATTAATAAGATCAAAACAGAACTAAATGAAATGGACAACAGAAAAACCATATGGGAGATTAATAAAACAAAAAGTTGGTTATCTGAAAAGATAAACAAAATTGACATGCCTTTGGCTAGACTAACCAAAAGCAGAAAAGAAAGATCTCTAATAACCTCCATCAAGAACATGAAAGGAGAAAACACAACTGATACCACAGAGATAGAAGATATCATCTATGAATTCTACAAAAAACTTTATGCACACAAATTGGAAAATATGGAGGAAATGAACAAATTTTTAGAAACACACAGCCTTCCTAGGCACAATCAGGAAGAAATAGAATTCTTGAACAGAACAATATCAAGAACTGATATAGAAACAGCAATAAAAACCCTTCCCCAAAAGAAAAGCCCTGGACCAGACGGCTTCACACCTGAATTTTACCTACAAAGAAGAACTGGTGCCAATCCTATAAAAGTTATTCTGCAACATTGAGAAGGACAGAATTCTCCCCAAAATTTTATGAAGCCAAGATAACTCTGAGACCAAAACCAGGAAAGGATACAACAACAACAACAACAAAAAAAAAACTACAGACCAATATCCCTTATGAATATAGATGCAAATATTCTCAATAAAACCCTGGCAAACCGAATCCAGGTCCTTATCAAGAAAATAATCCATCACGATCAAGTCGGCTTCATCTCAGAGATGCAGAGATGGTTCAACATATGCAACTCTATAAATGTAATTCACCACATAAAAAGAAGTAAAAAAAAGACCATATGATCCTCTCAATAGACACAGAAAAAGCGTTTGACAAAATTCAACACCTTTTCATGATAAGAACGCTTAACAAAATAAGCATAGTTGGGGCCTATCTAAAAATGATACAAGCCATATATGACAAACCCACAGCCAACATCATACTGAATGGGGAAAAATTGAAAGCATTCCCACTTAGAACTGGAACCAGACAAGGTTGCCCACTGTCCCCATTGGTTTTCAACATATTCCTGGGAGTCCTTGCAACAGCAATCTGGCAAGAGAGCAGAAGCAAGGGTGTCCAAATAGGGACAGAAGAGATCAAACTCTCACTCTTTGCTGACGATATGATATTATACCTAGAAAACCCCAAGGATTCAAACAAGAGACTCCTTCAATTGATAAATGAATTCAGGAAAGTCTCAGGATACAAAATCATTATGCACAAATCAGAGGCATTCATATATGCCAATAACAGTCAAACAAAGAACCAAATTAAGGACTCAGTACTCTTCACAATAGCAAAAACAAACATAAAATACCTAGGAATATATTTAATTAAGGAGGTAAAAGACCTCTACAGGCAGAACTATGAAACACTGAGGAAGGAATTTGCAGAGCATGTAAACAGGTGAAAAACTATACCATGCTCATGGATCGGAAGAATCAACATTGTTAAAATGTCTATACTACCCAAAGTGATCTACAGATTCAATGCAATCCCTATTAAATTACCAACATCATTTTTCACAGATATAGAAAAAATAATTTTACAATTTGTATGGAACCAGAGAAGACCCCATTTAGCAAAAGCAATATTAGGCAATAAGAACAAAATGGGAGGTATTAGTTTACCAGACTTCACCCTATACTACAAGGCTGTGGTCATTAAAACTGTTTGATATTGGCACAAGAACAGGGACACAGACCAGTGGAACAGAACTGAGAATCCAGATATAAAACCATCCTCAGATAGCCATCTAATCTTTGACAAAGCAGACAAATCATAGACTGGTGAAAAGAATCCTTATTCAGTAAATGATGCTGGGAAAACTGGATAGCCACATGTAGAAGACTGAAACAGGACCCACACCTTTCACCTCTCACAAAAATCAAATCACAATGGATAATAGACTTAAATCTTAGATGTGAAACTATTTGAATTATAGAAGAAAATGTGGGAAAGACACTTCTAGACATTATCCTAGGCAACGAATTTATGCAGAAGACCCCAAAGGCAATCACAGCAACAACAAAAATAAATAAATGGGACCTGATTAAATTAAAAACCTTGTGCACAGCCAAAGAAACTGTTACGAGAGTAAACAGACAACCTACAGAATGCGAAAAAATTTTCTCATGCTACACATCCAGTAAAGGACTGATAACTAGAATCTATTTAGAACTCAGGAAAATCAGCAAGAAAAAATCAAACAACCCTATCAAAAAGTGGGCAAAGGACATGAATAGAAATTTTTCAAAAGATGACAGAAGAATGGCCAAAAAACATATGAAAAAGTGCTCAACATTTCTAATCATCAGGGAAATGCAAATCAAAACCACAATGAGGTATTAATTAACTCCAGTGACATTGGCCTTTATCAAAAAGTCCCATAACAATAAATGTTGGCATGGATGCAGAGAGACAGGGATACTCATACACTGCTGGTGGGAGTGCAAACTAGTGCAACCTCTGTGGAAAGCAATATGGAGATACCTTAAATAGATACAAGTAGACCTACCATTTGATCCAGCAATCCCATTATTGGGCATGTACCCAAAAGAACAAAAGACATTCTATAAAAAGGGCATCTGCACTCGAATGTTTATAGCAGCACAATTCACAATTACAAAGATGTGGAAACAACCCAAGTACCCATTAATACATGAGTGGATCAATTAAATGTGGTATATGTATACCATGGAGCATTATTCAGCTATAAGAAATAATGGGGATATAGAATCTCTTATGTTCTCCTGGATAGAGCTTGAACCCATTCTACTAAGTGAAGTATCCTAAGAATGGAAAAATAAGTACCACGTGTACTCACCATCAAATTGGTTTCACTGATAATCATCTAAGAGCATATTTAGGAATAACATTAATCGGGTGTCGGGCAGATGTGGGGGCAGGAGGGGATGGGTGTATAGATACATAATGAGTGTGATGCACACTGTCTGGGGGATGGACACGCTTGAAGCTCTAACTCGGGGGTGGGGAGACAAGGGCAATATACATAATCTAAACTTATGTACCCCATAATATGCTGAAATAAAAAAAATAGATGATTACAAATGTCTTGTTTCTGTGACTGTCATTCAGCATACATGTATCCAGTGTCTGACCAGCAATGTGAGTCTTGTCAGCTCTTGCCAAGGTAGTAATATTGCATGTAATTGCTCTCAGCTAGGCTTTCAATTCCCTGAAACAGGTAGGAACATCAACAAGGTCAACCCATTTATCTACAGTGGCAGTGGCACTAGCCTATTATGAGAGTACATGAGAATATAGGCTTTAAAATCATTACTTTAGAAATAGGACTAAAATATACTGAAGAATAATAAAGTCCCAAAGATTTCTCTCAATTATTTTCAAAACTACTATTTAAAATTTGAACATATGAAAACATAGAAATGGAAATTATTTAAGTAGATTTTCCAGTAGAGGGAACAATATAACATAATAGTTAAGATCATGGGCTTTGACTCAGTTTACTCTTCTGTTAAATAAGGTAATCATTGCTAATATCAGGATTGTGGTAAGAATCTAATTAGATCACATATTAAGTGCTTAGCATAGGGACTGGGATATGGTCATCATTCTGTATATTAAAGCTATAATAATTTAGAACAGCAATAGAATTTAAAGCTATAGACTGCCTTTACTTCCAGAGACTTATACAAGGTATACTGACATCAAGTTTTATTTATCTGGAATGTATTTTTAAACTATACTTTATTGGAGTATTATTTGGAGGGAAATATGAATGATATAGCACCATTTTTTCATTGAACCAATTGCCCTTAATATTTATTCAGACTTAATTAAAGAGGCCTATACATCTACTATTTTCAGCCCAAAATAGATTGTGATTATATTCATCTTATGCCTTGTCATATAGTACAGTTGTGTTTGTGTATATACACATGAGACCTTGAAGTCCCTGTACAGGGCAGAAGATCTTCATAAGTTAATTTCCAGACATTTCCCCCTTTTGAACACACATGATATGGATGTAAATGTGAATGCCCACACAAACACATGTGCACCCATGTGCGTGTGCTTAAAAGTAAAAATCATATAACTGAAAACAGGGAAATGTTCATATCCAAAGCTAGAAAAATGTGCCCAGTATAGCTATGTAATTATTCTAATAAGTGGTGCTATGATTGGGGATATATTGTTGCCTTGCTCTTGTGTATTGAAGTTCAAGAAATATGTATAGCTTACTGATGTGAACTGCCCATCAGAGAATGTACAAACATAACGCATTAATTTCATGTCACAAGAATAAATGGTAGGACTCTGATCCCACTGTGGGCCACAGGGAGCTAATTCCTCATTGCCTTCACTTGCCTATTGGCAAAAAGGAATTTTTCCCTATCAGTATAACAGGTAGGGAAATAGTTAAGTTCATCATCAAGTGCTGATCCATTGTTTATGAAGTTCACCAATTTCCCCAAAAGTACACTAAATAGAATTTCTTTCCAACCCCTTATCCTGAATACTTCCTTTTCACATGAAATAATACAGCATATATTATTGGATTTACCTGGTTTTATAATATTTATTCAATACTGAGCCTCTGGGCTGCCATTTCAAACTACCATAATAAACCTAACTCTACCTTTATCGTGGTTCATTGCTTAGAAGACTGGCTACCACAAATGTCAGTTCAATAATCATGGGATGAAAAGTCACTTTCTTCATGAACAATTGAAACAAAATGTCATAAAGAAACATCCTGTACTGGATGTCAAAATGAACAACAGTCAAAATTGTTCTAAGATTGAAAATGTCTGAGATGGTCATTGGCTTTGACTGAATAATGAATATATATATATATATGTGTGTGTGTGTGTGTGTGTGTGTGTGTCTGTGTGTGTATGCTGCCCAAAAGCAATAATGCTAATAATGAACCAGGAAGAATTTCATACACAGTATTTTAATAATGATTCAGTGGATTTACACAATGCCAGATGTTCTGAAAGTATACAGGATGAATTGACTTTCTGGCATTTTATGCATTATCTGTTATAAATTTCAACATGACTATTTTTGTAGATCTAGCCATTCAATATTAAGGCTCTTCTCTATGGAATTCGGAGGATATGACTTTTCTCTTACAATAATCAAAATTCCTTCAACACTGCTTTCAATTTTCTACTAAAACCTACCCAGTATATACTCCTGACAATATAAAAAGAAACACTGGTAGCCAAACATCTATTCTTTCCACTAAGGCTAGTATTTCCACTAAGTTATATTTTTAACACACATCATTGTTTACATAGGAGCCTTGATTCTAGACAAGGGCAACATTATAATTGTAGCCTTAAAAACTGTTAAATATTTAGTAAGCATTTATTATATACTCAGTGCTGTGGGAAATATTAAAGAGAATAAGGCTTGCTTTGGCCTTATGATGTAATTAAAGATAAAGGCTAACACATTTCATCATTTAAGAAGCATTTACTGAGCAACTGTTATATACCAGAACCACTATTGGGATACCATGGGGACAAAAATACTATGACCCAAATATGTTCATGGTACTATGGGAGAGAAAGAAGAGACATTTAACTGAGACTGGACATTGAAAAGATCAGAAAAGACTCAAAAGAGGTAAAGTTTGAACTGAGAAGAATTGAATAGGGATTTAGCTGGCAAATTAGAATAGAAAAGGATGCATATTAAAGCATGGCGGGTGGGTTAAAAGAATAAAAATGGATACTAAAACCTGATGTTATATCATGATTCCAAGATTTTCAATCAAGAAAACTAAGAAATTTGTGCAATAAAGAGGACAGGCATATTTTTGATGGGTGCTGGTTTGGGAGAACAATAATGACTCCTTTTAGAGTGTTCCTTATTTGAAATGGCAGGCCATCCACATGAAACAAATACTACTAGAAATTGAAAATACAAGAAGAAAGCACAGGTGGACAATCCAGGCTGAATTTGGAAGTTACATGAATACAATAACATAGAAATAACTCATTATGTCTCTTTGTGTGACAAATCAGATATTTCAATTCACCAAATCACTTCACTAATACTGGTTGAATTCATGGCTTCTCTGTACCGTATCAATGGGGCCCTTAAGTTGCAACTCTCAGTATAATCTCCAGATGTAAAACACTCAAACAAATTTTGTAATGGAAAATAATATCCCTTGTCAATAGCTAAGTCTATGGGGCAAATCTGTTTCCCTCTGATCAATCTACTACAACTCTAAGAGAGGCAGATAACATGGAAATTATTGTCTTTGTCTTTTTTGAGTCTCAATAAAACTAATCCATTAAGTATTTCACATTAGCCTGATGCCAAATTGGTTTAGTAAACATTGTGTCAGTAAAAATCAGTTAAATTAACTGCAAAGCAGAAGCAAAAATGATTTATAAAAGATCTCAATTACCTGCCACAATAATCACTGGAGTGCAAAATGATGCTCCGGAGTCACTGTAAAATGTTGTGAGCCTTCTGCAGCCTCTGAAAAGAGACGAAACTATGATTAGCATTATTTTGGTTCTGTGCATTCTTTGCAGACCCATTTTTAAAAGTTAAATCCATGAATGTTATATTTGATACCATCCTATCACCTGAAATTGCACCCAAACATTCTTGGTGATAGAGCATAAACTACTCATCCATTTCTTCATCACATAAATAAGACTCTTAATTAAACTAATAGTTTACAAAGGAGGCAAAATCCACAGTGAGTCTTGTCATATACAGGGAAAACATTGATATTTTTATAAGCGAGTAGCTATTTCTAGAAAACATTCATTTGGTTGCATTAAAAATATGAAAGTGATTAGTTCTTCTTAAATGTAATTTTTGTCATCAAAGCCCTGTATTCAAATAGCTTTTTCATGTATAGTATTTTGGATGAGCATTTGATACTTTATTTCATTGAGGTAAAATCCCTACCTTTACAAATATTAAATTAACACAAATATCTAGTGCCTAAACCTGTGTTTATTCTTTTCTAAAACACTATGGAAAGGGCAGGTCTGGGTGTCATGCAAGGAAAAGTGTAGACTATATTTAGGTTTAGAAAATGCCCCATCTCCAAGAAAAGCATTGAAATTGGGAACAGCAGAGTACATAATATATTCAGAGTAGGCAATATAAATGAGTTTAAGGCTAAGATGGATATACACTTGGAATCAATAGAGTTGGATATGCTTGCTGAATTTCAAGATGCACCTCCTGAAAGGCAGCAGGATAACTAGATTGATACTGGCTCTTTCCAACCATAAATTCCATGTTTCAGAGTAATATTTCATGGCTTGCTATTGGAACAGTGGTGGCACAGTTGGATTGATTGGCACAGAACACAAGGTTTTATTTGTCAACAAATGTGTCCCATGATTCATCATGGACTCACTGATTGATAGATACTGGCTGCATAGAAAAAAGTTATATAAGTCTATCACAGAAGGTTTTAGAAATCCATCAACAACACTGATTCATCACAACAGTAACCTACTGGAAGAATGTTAACGTTTTCTTGCTAGTCATTGCTGTTCTGGACAGAGGCAAGAGCTTAGTAAATAGATTGGCATGTAATATGCAGAGTACAATGTACATTGTAAATGCAGAGTACAATCATCTCATTGACAGTATATCACTGTTGTTCTTGGTTTGAAACTCTTTGCCACCTTCCTTTTGTCCCTCATGACTCATCCAACCACCAATGAACACCGGAAGGCCATAGAAGAACAGCTGACTCATCTTTAATACATCAAGGTGACCTTGGCTTTACTCTTCTTGTAGTGCATAAGAACAATTACAATGTGATAGATTATAATGCTGGATTTGGAATCAAACATACCTGAGTTGAAAAATCTGGCTTTGTTACTAGATAGCTCTGTATTTGGGAACACATTATTTAATTATAATGAGACTTGCTTTTTTAATCTGTAAAATGGAAGTAACCTATATTGCAAGTATTAAATAAAATAATACAAGAGCTCAAAAATACTAGCTATTATTCAGCAGCAGTTTTGATCACACACATTAGGCAGTATGGTCCATGGCTCCTCATAGATTGCAATCCCCAGCAGCTCAAAAACTATTATGCAATACCCAAACCATATTCGCACACCTCAGCCATTTTCTGACTCACTGGGGAGATGATTCTGGTCATTTCTTACCCCCAAAAAGGAGGCTATTGCTCATAGAAACTGGACAAACAGTTTGACTCCTTGGCCCTTCATTCTCCTATTCAAAGGTTAGGCAATTGATCCATCTGTCAACAACTGAGAAAGTTCAAAAACCTTCTGATTTATTAGAGTGATCCATAGAAACAGGCCTGCCTTCTATGAGTATGTGCAAAATGTATGTTTGCTTAAGTTGCTGTCATTTTTGAAAATACAAAACAAAATTCCCCCCTGGGGAGGGGGGAATAGAGAAAACATTTGCAGGTGATTGAATTACATAAAACTAGCACCACGGAGCAGCAATAGCCCAGAGTGGTGCACAGCTGTTCACTCAAAACTGTGGCAGATGTGCAATCTTCTCCCTTTGAATTAAGGTGTATGGATGTTTTTAGTGCAACCTTACAACATCCTTCTACCTCCACTATTAAGGTGGAGGAACCAATCTGTGATTCTTTCTTGGATAATGCCTTATGATTGAAAATAAAACAGCAAGGAAAAAAGCTTTTGATTTTGTTGAATAATTAAAACTATATCCACAAAATCAACATGAATTAGTAAAGTTTCTCCAATTAAACGTCATATATCCCCAGCCTCCTGACTACTTTTTCATCACCTCTATATTGACTAGTCCCTCGAGTTCTCAAAGAATAAATAGGAATCAATCTTCTGGTCTTCAGCTGTGTTGACCTGACTCTGAGTTTACTTTGCTCCCTGTCTTCTGGACTATATGGTAGGCTTTAGCTTTGATAATTCAGTAAGTGCCTCCTAGCTTTCACTATTGTTTCCCCCACCCCCCAATTACTTTCCCATACATTTTTACAGTTTCTGTCATATCTATTAAGCCCTAATCACATCCCTGAGGCCGAATTGCAAACTTCTGAGAATATCATGAGAATGTAGACATATACACACAAACACACATAGAAGTAAAAAATAAAACTTGCATATGCTTTGTATGAATTATCCAAAAGTTTGAGAACAAATATAACAGCTCAATGTGAGGTGCTGAGCAGACAAAGACCAAGAGTAGGGAATAAAAGGAAGTTGACCAAAAAAGGCGAAGGGAGCTGTGCAGCCACTAATATTTTACACCTTCTGTGGAAGGCTGGTTCGTCTCTGTTTCTAGTGTGTAAAATGCGAAGTGGCTGCTCCTTTACAGAGCTACTACAGGCACAGGGCCCACTTCTCTTGATGAAATAGAGCAGATGAGACTACCCCAACTCCAAATGCTTAGCCCTGAAATAATAATTCTGTATTATATTAAAACCTAGAAAAAAATCCTATATCTTTCTTTGGTTGAATCCTAGCTTTTTCCCATACTTGTTCTCAGTAAATAATTCTCAAGAAATATAAATGACTACATGTAACTAGGCTGAGAATAATACCTAAGCATTATGTCTTGGGTTAATGCCCTCCATTGAAGAGACATACTGAAGTGTTCCTGTGCTAAACTGTAGCCTCTTCCAAGAGTCAGATTTAAGGACAAGGTTTTAAAGTGGTTGTCGGCATACAAAAAGCAGCTAGTTGGTAGTGTTGATTAGTGAAATGAGTAAACTAAGGTTTCAGAGTCACAGAGTCCCTTATTAGCTGCACCTGTACAACTTTGGGCACTACTGTACCAGAAGAAAGTTCTGGGAGTACGTGGATCACCCATATGAAAGATTTTCAAAGTGTAAAACATTAGTAATCTGTTAGGTTTATTATTTAAAAAACACATTATCATGTTTTCCAAAGTTCAGTTACATTTGCTTTTATTCTTGCTCTGACACTGTCTCTCACTCCCCATTTAAGGTCAGCCCCTAATCTCACCTTGGGAATCTCATCTACTCCCATGCAGAGGTCCTCAAAATCTTTATTGCTAACTCCACTTTTTTTCCTGGATACCAGCTCATGCCTGTGCTACCGCCTCTGTAGCTTCAGAATTGGTTTCTCCACTTTCCGCTTCTCTAGTAGCTCTATGGTATACTACACACTACTTTTACACTTAGGATTCCTAAAGTGAAGAGAGACCTGGTTATGTAGTTCAGGTCAAACATGGTATACTTCATGAAAGCCTTCTGGATCCTCCATTCTCATATAAACTCTCTAGCCTTCAAAACCATTCTGTGCAAATTACACTTTTCTCATTGTACTTCTGACTACTTTCTGGTTAGTTATTCTTGTAATTACAGTTACTCTTGTACTTGCAGCAGTTATACCATCTGATTCTACCTTTACAAACTCCAATTTTGCATTATGAAACAACAGAAACAGAAACAAGAGAAACAAAAGGAAAAACAACCATCAGATCCACAAAGCAACAGAGAATGTGGGAAGTATTGAAAATCAGGAGACCTCAGTTCTACTTCTAGCTTTTCTGACAATGTACATAGGGCTCCTAGACAAGTCACATGCTCTATCTGGAACACATCAGTTCCCTTCTACTTAAGTGACTTCTAAGGTACTGTATGCTTCCAAGAGTATAAACACAACATTTACTAGCTCTACCAATTACTAACTACGTGACTTTGGTTAAGTTACTTAGTTTCTCAGGGGCTCAATGTGCATTTTTGAAAATAATAGCTCCTACTTCCTATGACTACTGTGAAGATTAAATGAGTTAATAGAATTAAATTAATTAGAACAATACCTGGTACAGTAAGTCCTCAATAAAAGTAAACTATTAGTATTATTGTTCTTTAAAGCCTGTAGCATTGTTTCTACCTGGCATATTTATGAAGTGGGTCTTGAATAGGGTGGGCAATCTGTAAATTAATCACAATCATTCAACATTGTGTTTATCCTAAATAACCACTGGAGAGTAAACCACTTCTATAGTAACAATTCTCAGGGATAGTCTTATAATTATGTGTTATAAGGTAGCTGCAGGGTCTTCTCACTCAAAAATACCTCTCCATCACCACTTTCACCCCTCCACCAAATAGACAAACACCCAAACACACACACACACACACACACACACATACACATATAATTTACCCTATAGTGGCTATGATCAAATGATCACAAATTCAATCTTTTGGGTTAAGCACTATTCTTTTTAGTAGATTTTCTATTAAAATGCAAATTCCCCAAGGAGAATTAACACATTAAGTGATTCACACTTTAATGTGACTGAACTTGTCAGATTTTGTTCTCTCAGATTGAGAAAGGTCTTGCTGATTGGGGCTCCTGTACAGCCAGTGGGAGGTCACTCTCTCAAGACAAACTTTCCTGCTTCACAATTTTGCCATGGGCTGACTGACCCTGACACATGCTGTTAGTTTTTCATATGAAAAAAAAATGCCCCCACAAAAATGGAGTTTTCTACGTTGTTTCATCCAGATGCACTGAAGAAGAAAAAATAGATTTGCAAAACAATACTTGATGCTGCTGGAAAGTTTGAGCAAAACTGATTAAGAACATTGTTAGGAATGGTTCATCCTTAAATAAAGATTAACTTTCCTATGTTGCCAAAAATCACCCAGACAATTTGTTATCTGCCAAGAAAGTGCTCAGAGGCATCATTAACTTACATAGCTGTTTCCAGCTTTAACTCTGAATTATTTTCTCTTTAATTGCAATAAATCTCTTCACAAACCCATTTACTTTGAATGATTTTTGGACATATAATATTTTCCTCTTTAAGTAAGGTTACTTTGTTCTTTCCTCAGCACAAGCACACTAAAACTGCAATAGCTTTCTTCTATAGTGCAGATATTATCTTCTAAAAAGGTATTATCAGAGAAGGCCAAAGGGAAGAAGAAAGGGAATGCATAAAGCCCCAGGACAAGTGACACTTTGTGCCTTATCCTCCTTCCTGATCCTGGCCAACGTTTTTAGACAGATGGAATCAGGTCATCCTGAATGTCAATAACATACTAAAGGAGACAAAAATGCCAGCCTTGCAGGAAGAAAAGAAAGGGGAAAGAGAAGGAGAAAGGGAGGGATGGGGGGAATTATGACTTTCTTACCTGCCATAACCTCCCTCTGGAAGAAAAAAAACTTACTCTGCTGCCAGTTACTGAAGTAATATAATTTACCCACCACACCATCACATCCAATTTGGGCCTTAGACTCCATTTTCTGTATTTTGGGGATAGCTCTGAACATAGTCATGCCACTCCTTTTTCTCTGTGTCTATTTATTTCAGTATCCACCTAAGTGTAAATCATTCTATAGTTTCTTTCTAGGTCAGTTTCATAACCTTGGGCAAGTCATTAACCTTCTTTCCGTTTTTTTAATCCATAAAATGTGGCCTCACATTAATCCAGTGTTTTCAGACTTTAAACATATGAATAGCATCTTCACAATTACAGCCACATCTCTACACTATGTGAACTCTTGTTTTCTTAATACTTTTTATTTAAAAGTACTCAATTTCTTTTTAATTTCAGAATATTATGAGGGTACGAATATTTTGGTTACATGTAATGCCTTTACCTCGCCCAAGTAAGAGCTACAAGTGTGTTCTTCCTCCATACAGTGTGCTCTAAACCCATTAGTTGTGAGTTTACCCACCCCCACTACTTCCCTCCTACCTGACCGACACCCGATGAATATTACTTCCATGTGAGAACCTTAACATTGATCAGTTAGTACCAATTTGATGGCAAGTACATGTGGTGCTTGTTTTTCTATTCTTGTGATACTTCACTTCGAAGGATGGGCTCCAGCTCTATCCAGGATAATATAAAAGGTGCTAGATAACCACTGTTTTTTTTGTAGTTGAGTGGTATTCCAAAGTATTCATATACCACATTTTATTAATCCACTAATATATTTATGGGCACTTGGGTTGTTTCCACATCCTTACAATAGTGAATTGTGCTGCTATAAACATTCGAGTGCAGATGTCTCTATTATAGAATGTCTTTTTTTCCTTTGGGTAGATGCCTAGTAGCATTGCTGAATCAAAGGGTATTTCTATTTTCAGTTCTTTGAGATATCTCCAAATTATTTTCCACAGGGTTTGTATTAATTTGCAGTCCCACCAGCAGTGTGAAAGTGTTCCAATCTCTCCGCATCCATGCCAGCATTTGTTGTTTTGAGACTTTTGATAAAGGCCATTCTCACTGGAGTGGGGTGATATCTCACTGTGGTTTTGATTTGTATTTCCCTAATGATTAGAGACGTTGAACACTTTGTATATGTTTGCCAGCCATTATTCTGTCTTCTTTTGAAAACGTTCTGGTCATGTCCTTTGCCTACTTTTTGATGGGGTTGTTTGACGTTTTCTTTTTAATTTTCTTAAGTTCTATATAGATTCTTGTTATCGGCCCTTTATTGGATATGCAACAGATGAATATTTTCTCCCATTCTGTAGGTTGTCTGTTTGCTCTCATGATAGTTTCCTTGACTTTGCAGAAGCTTTTTGATTTGATCATGTCCCATTTATTTATTTTTGTTGCTGCTGTGATTGCTTTGGGGGTCTTCTTCATAAATTCTTTGCCTAGGCCAATGTCTATAAGAGTTTTCCCAACATTTTCATCTAGAATTCTTATGGTTTCATGCCTTAGGTTTAAGTCTGTTATCCATCATGAGTTGATTTTTGTGAGAGGTGAAAGGTGGGGATCCGGTCTCAATCTTCTGCATGTGGTTATCCAGTTTTCCAAGCAGCATTTACTGAATAGAGATTCTTTTCTCCATTGTATATTTTTGTTGCTTTGTAAAAGATTATATGACAATATGAGGATGGTTTTATATCTGGATTCTCAGTCCTGTTCCAAAGGTCTATAGCTCTGTTCTTGTGCAAGTACCATGCTGTTTTGGTAACTATAGCCTTGTAGTAAAGCTTGAAGTCTGGTAAACTGATGCCTCCCAACTAGTTCTTTTTGTGCAAGATTGCTTTGGCTATACGAGGTCTTCTCTGGGTCCATATGAAGTGTAGAATCATTCTTTCTAAATATGTCAAGAATAATGATGGTATTTTAATAGGGATTTCATTCCCACTTAGAACTGGAACCAGACAAGGTTGCCCACTATCTTGATTTCTAAAAATACTAAATTTAAAAGCTTCTGCACAGCCAAGTAAATAAACATCAAGCAAATAGACAACCTACAGAATGAGTGAAAATATTAGTGAGCTATATATCTGATAAAGGGCTCATAACCAGAATCTATAAAGAACTCAAGGAAATCAGCAAGAAAAAAAAATCAAACACCCCCATCAAAAAGTGGACAAAAACCATGAACAGAATCTTTTCAAAAGAAGATAGACAACTGGCCAATAAACATATGAAAAATGCTCAACATCACTAATCATCTGGGAAAGGCAAATTAAAACCACAGTGAGATATCACCTTACCCCTGTTGGACTGGTTTTTATTAAAAAGTCCCAAAATAATAGATTCTGGTGTGGATGCAGAGAAAAGGGAATGTTTATACACCATTGGTGGGGCTGCAAATTAGTACAACCTCCATGGAAAACAGTAAGGATATTCCTTGAAGAACTAAAAGTAGACCTACCATTTGATCCAACAATCCCACTACTAGGTATTTGCCCAAATAAAAAGAAGTAATTTTATCTAAAAGGTACCTGCACTTAAATGTTTATTGCAGCACAATTCATAATTGCAAAGATGTGGAATCAACCCAAGTGACCATCAATTCATGATTGGATTAACAAAATGTGGTATATGTATTCTATGGAATACTACTCAGCCTTGAGGAAGGATGATTTAATGCATTTTGCAACAATTTGGATGGAACTGGAGACCATTACCCTAAGTGAAGCATCACAAGAATGGAAAAACAAACACCACATGTACTCACTATTAAACTGGAACTAACTTATGAGCACATATGTGCATAGAGGGAAGACTTAACTGAAATCAAGCATGGAAAAAGGAGTGGAAGGGATGGGTAAAAGTCTACCTTATGGGAACAATGAACACTGTCTGGGTGATGAATACACCTATAACCATGACTCAAACATTTCAAAAGTAATCCTTGGAGCCAAAACTATTTGCACCCCCATAATATTTTGAAATAGAAAAGTCTTTGAATATTAAACTATGATGTAATATTCAAATAAAATCATAATATTTTATAAAAAAAAAATGAACCTGCAACCCCCTAAAATAAAAATACTAACTTTAAAACCTAACACTTATCTTAGGAAATGATATCAACAAAACACCAGATGTGAAGTGTTAGCTGTGTCTTTGCAACATACTTTGAAGTAAATACATAATTTTAAAACAAAAAAAAGTGTTTCATAGACCAACTAAACTCACTTTATGTACCACTTCCCTTTGTGGGACTCTTGCATGATCAAAAACTACTAAGTGCAACCACTGTGGAAAGCAATATGGAGATACCTTAAACAGACACAAGTAGACCTACCATTTGATCCAGCAATCCCATTATTGGGCATCTACCCAAAAGAACAAAAGACATTCTATAAAAAAGACATCTGCACGTGAATGTTTATAGCAGCACAATTCACAATTACAAAGATATGGAAACAACCCAAGTGCCCAGCAATACATGAGTGGATTAATAAAATGTGGTATATGTATACCATGGAGTACTACTCAGCTATAAGAAACAATGGTAGATATAGCACCTCTTGTATTTTCCTGGATAGAGCTGGAACCCATTCTACTAAGTGAAGTATCCCAAGAATGGAAAAATAAGCACCACACGTACTCACCATCAAATTGGTTTCACTGATCATCACCTAAGAGTACATTTAGGAATAACATTAATCGGGTGTCAGGCAGATGTGGGGGTGAGGGGATGGGTGTATACATACATAATGAGTGTGATGCACACTGTCTGGGGGATGGGCACGCTTGAAGCTCTCATTTGGGGGGAGGAGAAGCAAGGCCAATATACGTAACCTAAACATTTCTGCCCCCATAATATGCTGAAATAAAAAAAAACTACTAAGATTTGAAATCAGACAAGTCTGATTTAGAAAACTGGCTCTGTCTCTTATTTTGTGATCTTGGCAAGTACCCAATGCCTTCTACATAAAGTTGTTAAGAGAGTTAATTTAGAAAATGTCTCTTTGTGGTTGGCACTCAATAAATGTTGGTTTCTCTCTGTACCTCAGTTTTCACATCTGTGAAATGCATCTTATATAAATGGAAAGAACGTGGGATTTGGAGTCTTTGCAACTGGATTAGAATCTCAGATTTAGTTGATTAACTTTTAGCCTCACTTGTCTCATTTTTAACTGGAGAAGATAGTAGTTCAATCACATTAGATTATTATTGTCAGGATCAAAGATTATGTAAAGTGCCTGAAACATGATGCACTATATAAATGGTAACCATCAATATTATCAATATTGCCTTCTTCTGTACCATATCTACATTGCAGACAAAATAAAAGTAGGTATTATTCATTGATAAAATAGAAAACAACCCTATTATCTTCTATTTCAGATTATCTTTTCTTCTTCTGCCTGATAATATCCTTGATAAAGCAGTCAGTGATCCAGTTCTTATCTTGGAAGCTATTGCTGGAACAAGGCAGTGTCAATGCCAGAATGAGAATGAGATTCAAATTCAGGCAGGGTCCTTCAAAGTAAGGCATAAGAGTTAATATTTGTAAAATGCTAAGAATAGAGGCTGACAAGAGTATATATGCTATAAGCACACTAAGGGTTAAGTAAACATACTAACCTAAAAGAACTGTGGAAATACAACAAAAATAAAAAGAAGAATATTGTAATTATTGAACAATCAAGGACATACCCATGACCTCAGAAGAAAAGATTTACGTGTCATTGTGAGAAATGGGGTTAATGGAGAGGAGGTGGCAGAGAGAGAAGGAAACAAGAATCCTCTGGTATTAGAGAGTAAAGGTAAACTCACAGAAGCAAATTGGCCTGGAGGACTCTTTGGCTTGTTTTTAGCAAAGGAAAAACAAAACAAAATAAAAATGAACGGGGGGTTCTGGGGGTTCTCAAAGGGTTTCTGCTTCCCACTTGGAGGTGGGAGTGCAAGAACTCAGAGGACTACAACAGATGTAGTAATGACTAACAATGTAATCCATTAATTGCACAATCTTAGTAGCAGGCATTGATGGAAGACGTATCCTATACATTTTTTTCCTCTGAGCCAGATATTTCCCTATTAAGAGTTGCTTTACTTTTTGGCCCAGTACAATGTCAAGTGGCTACATCTTAGAAATGATGAATGCAAGCGTAGCTAATTAAAGAGAAGCTTCAAATTATACTTAAAAGTAGCAAAGCATTCTCATTAATAATAAACTCATTCACTAAGTATAAAATATAAAAAAGCTTAATATAGGACAGCTTATGTTTTAGGGAAAAAAGAAATTCTGAAATTCACAAAAAACATTGTTTCCAAGTAAAAAATACTTCTTAAAGAAGGGCTCTTTTCATTTTAGTGCACAAATGTACATATTATAAAGTCATTAGTGAAAAAAAATACTGATTAAAGTGTAGCTTCATGAATAAAATGAATGAGTAGGCAGAAAATAGTTTGCAATAGTCTTTCAAGGCCCCAAATTACATTGCTTCTGAGCAACAACTTGTATGAGATTAGTTATCGTGAATCATCACACACCAAATGGAATTTCGTTCTGAAAATGCATTGTCTAAGAAAAATTTCTTTCAATATAATTTGGCAATAATTAGCTGCCTAAACAATGATTTTTTTTTCATGTGTTCCTTTTCCTATTCTTTTATTTTATGTTTTGCTTTTATTGGCTTCCTCTCTTTTTAATGCAAGTCTCTTTTGAGCTTTCTTTTAATTTTCATCATTTTTTAATCTCTTACATGATTTGGTCCTTTCTGCTTGTTTCCTGATTTATAGCTGCACCTGCACCTCCTCCACCTGTGTTTATACTCCCTACTCCTTCATTTAATGCAAGAGCAGTGCAATAAAAAAGACAGAAAACCAAGCTGAAAATTCCAATTGGTCCAATTTTCTGTAGCTTGCTCTTCAGGATGATCTTGGAGCACAGAGCTTTATGACAAACCTTGGTAAATTGGTTCAGCATTTAAAAGTTCCAATACAATTTGCCCATGGTCACATGGATATAGATTTAGCACAGGAGCTTCACGAGCTAGATCTACAAAATAAAAATGAAACATGTATTTTTTGGAATTATGATAGTGATGCCAGACAAAAAGTGCATCATCAACTCTTCCTTTTGACTGTAACTTTTTCCCAAAGTGACTCTACCTAAGATCACATATTAAGTCAAACTATTTGAAGGCTTCAAATACTCACATTAAAAAGAAAATTAACATATAATATTATATTTGGTATCTCCTTAACTTTTGGCTTTAATAAGCATGAAAATGAGTAATTAGGAAAGAGATAATTGCATTACAATGAAAAAATTGTATAACTTTTATATGGTCTGTAAAGTGGTTAGATTCCATTTATAAATAATATGATAAAATATATCTCAAATGTTTGAATAATATCATCTTGGCTACTACATAGTCACTTTACTCCTTGAAGTTTTAGGATAATTGTTAAGTAACCAGAAATTTTATAGGATGGGAGAAAAATTAATGATGAGCAGTTCACTTTATTTATTTATATTTGTATAAATTACAGGGGTATAGGTATGATTTTGTTACATGGATATATTGTATATTGGGGAAGTCAGGGCTTATAGTAGATCCATCACACAAATAACATACATTGTACCCATTAAGTAATTTCTCATCATCCATCCCATCCTATCCCTATACTCATCCAAGTTTCCACTGTCTATCATTCCACACTCTATGTCATTGTATACACATTATTCAGCTCTTGTTTATAAGTAAGAACATGTGGTATTTGTCTTCCTGTTTTTGAGTTGTTTCATTTAATATGATGACCTCCAGTTCCATCCATGTTGCTGAAAAAGATATGATTCCATTCTTATTTATGGCTGAATAATGTATATGTACACCATTTTCTTTATCCAGTCATCCACTGATGGACACTAAGGTTGATACCATATCTTTGCAATTTTGAATTGTACTACAACAAACATATAAGTACAAGTATCTTTTTTTATATAATGACTTCTTTTCCTTTGTGTAGATACCCAGTAGTGGGATTTCTGGACCATATTTTAGTTATATTTTTAGTTCTTCAAGAAATTTCCATACTGTTTTCCATAGAGGTTGTGCTAATTTACATTCCTACCAACAGTGTCTGAGCATTCCTTCTTTCTCTCTGCATCTACACCAGAGGTTCACTTTAAATGTATTCCACCATCTTAACTATTCCACGAAGCACATGGCTTTTGCTATACAATGAAAACCCATTTGTTTCCTAAAACCAACAAATATTTACTTTGAATATCACTTTTTGAACCTAAAGAGTACAAACCTGAAATTTACATATATAGTAACTAATATTTTATTTAGAAAATGTTTTTACTCTGTTATACAACCCATAATTATATGCTTAAATGTTTAGTTTATCCAACAAGAATATATTTAATTGTTTATAACATCTGTATTACCTAAACTCAATCTACTAGATTTTGTCAGTTAAGTATTGGGACTCAGTAAATAACACCCCAAAATGAGGCCCTCAGAAATAGCCTCAGAAGGAAAAGTTTTTGTCTGACCTTCTCCTGTCTGTCAGTCCAACTCTCCCCCTAAGGCTAGATATAGAAACTAGGATCCTTCTTCCTCAAGGTGGGTCATGAAAACCAGAACCTCTTTTCCCAAAAACCTACCATAAAATTTAAAATTATTCTGGTTTAAAATTGGCCATAAAGAAATTATCTGACTTACTTTGTTTCACTGTAGGTTATAAGATCCTCATGTCAGAGAGGGCCCTTCCTCATAGACAGAAGGAAGGAATACACACTCAGATAGGCCATGAAGAATCTAGACAGATAGGCTTTTCTGTATTTCTCCACTCAGGCTACTATAATTATATTAATATCAGAACCTTTTTGTCCAATCATACTTCTACAAGCTGTCCATATTTTGTTAAACCTAAGCAAAAAAATGAACAATTTTACCTGTATATTTGGGTCTTCATTATTAAGGATTTCATGTATACATGTTAAGTACATTTGTATGCCTTTTCTCTCATTAATCAATCTATCTCACATCAGTGATTATTCAGTGAACCTTTAGGGGGTCAAGAGCCTTGGTCCCTACAACAGGAAGTCCTTACTTAACACTGTCAATAGGTTCTTGGAAACATGACTTACAGTGAACCAATTTTACCATAAGCTAATTGATATAAACAAGAGTTAAGTACCTATGGCATATTGCTGGTCACAAAAACAGCATTAAATTTCTGAACATATGCAAATCTATAAATGCAATTCACCACATAAACAGAAGCAAAAAAAAAAAAGACCACATGATCTTCTAAATAGATGAAGAAAAAGCATTTGACAAAATTCAGCACCCTTTTATGATAAGAACACTTAACAAAATAGGCATAAATAGGACATACCTTAAAATTATAAAAGCCATACATGACAAACCCACAGCCAACATCATACTGAATGGTTAAAAATTGAAAATGCTCATGCTTATAACTGTAACCAGAGAAGGTTGCCCACTGTCTCCACTTCTATTCAACATAGTGCTGGAAGTCCTAGCCAGAGCAATCAGACAAGAGAAGGAAATCAAGGGTATCCAAATGTGGAAAGAAGAGGTCAAATTATCACTCTTTGCTGATGATATGATCTTATATCAAGAAAACTCCAAAGATTCAACCAAGAGACTCCTGGAATTGATAAATAAATTCAGCAAAGTTTCAGTTTACAAAATCAATGTACACAAATCAGTAGCTTTCATATATGCCAACAACTATCAAGCTAAGAATCAAACCAAAGATTCAATAACTTTCACAACAGCAACAAAGAAAATAAAATACCTAGGAATATACTTAATTAAGGAGGTTAAAGATCTATAGGGAGAACTAGGAAACATTGAGGAAAGAAATTTCAGAGGATGATAAACAATTGGAAAACCATGTTCTGACTTGGGCAGTGCAAGGTAATATACATAACCAAAGTGTTTGTACTCTATAATATTCTGAAATGAAAGATAAAATAAAATAGTAAATTCAATGTAAAAAATAAAAAAAAATTAAATTTTTTTTAAAGAAAAACATATCATGCTCATGGATAGGCAGAATAAACATTGTTAAAATGTCTCTACTACCCAAAGTGATTAACAGATTCAAGGCAGTCCCCATTAAAATACAATGTCATTTTTTGAAGTGCTAGAAAAAAATACTTCTACATTTTGTATGGAACAAGAAAAGACCCAGAGTAGCCAAAGTAATGTTACGTAATAAGAACAAATCAGATAGCATGACTTTGCCAGACTCCAAGCTATACTACAAGGCTATAATAATAAAAAAAGCATTGTAACAAGAACAGAGACATAGATCTATGCATCAGAACAGAGACCCCAGATATAAAGCCATCCTCATATTGCCATCTGATTTTTGACAAAGCAGACAAAGCATACACTGGGGTTAAAAATCTCTATTCGATAAATGATTCTGGGAAAATTGGATAGCCACATGTAGAAGATTGAAACAGGATATGTACCTCTCACCAGTCACAAAAATTAATTCACAATGGATAACAGATTTAAACCTAAGGCATGAAACTATAAGAATTCTAGAAGAAAATGTTGGAAGAACTCTTAAAGATATCATCCTAGACAAAGAATTTAGAAAGAAGTCCCCCAAAGCAATCACAGCAACAACAAAAATAAATAAATGGGAACTGTTCAAATTAAAAAGCTTCTGCACAGCCAAAGGCACAATCAATAGAGCAAATAGACAACCTGTGGAATGGGAGAAAATATTCACATGCTATAAACCCAATAAAGGACTGATAACCAGAATCTACAAAGAGCTCAAGCAAATCAGCAAGAAAAGAATCAAACAACCCGATTAAAAGTGGACAAAAATATAAACAGAAACCCTTCAAGTGAAGATAGACTAATGGCCAACAAACACATTAAAAAATGTTCATCTCTAATCATCAGGGAAATGCAATTCAAAGCCATAATGAGATAATCACCTAACTCCAGTGAGGATGGCTCTTACCACAAAGTCCAAAACAACAGATGGTGGCATGCATGTGGAGAGAAAGGAATATTTATACACTTTTGGTGGGACTGAAAACTAGTAAAACTTCTATGGAAATTGGTATGGAGATACCTCAAAGAACTAACAGTACATCTACCATTTGATCCAGCAATCCCACTACTAGCTATTTACTCAAAGGGAAAAAAAAACATTTTATAAAAAAGACACTTGCACTAGAATGTTTATAGCAGCACAATTCACAATTGCAAAGATGTGGAAACAACCCAAGTGCCCATCAATACGTGGGTGAATTAATAAAATTTGGTATATGTATATCATGAAGTACTACTCAGCCATAAAAATAAATGGTTATCTAGTACTTTTTGTAACAACCTATATGAACTGGAGACTATCCTTCTAAGTCAAGTATTAATTGCAAGAATGAAAAAAGAAACACAACGTGTACTCAATACTAAATTGGAACTAATCAATCTAAACTTATGGAAGTAAAACTCAACAGAAATCAAGTAGGTGAAAGGATGGAGGAGGGGATGGGTGAAATCACACCTAATGGGTACAATGCACATCATGTGGGTGATGGACACACTTATATCTTTTTTTTCAATTTCAGCATATTACGAGGGTATAGATTTTTGACTCAGACTGTACAAATGCAAGTTATGCAACCAAAATGTGTGTAGCTCTGTAATATTATGAAATAAAAAATAAAAATTAAAATAAAAAGATACCAAATACTTCTAATATTAAACATTGAAAGAACTCTGGAATTATGAAGACTCAAACGGAAAGCATACCTCCAAAGGGGAACACCAGCTCTCCAACAATGGATATCAACCAAATTCAGAACACTAAAATAACAGAAGAAAAATTTCAAACATGGATTGTAAGAAAACTCAATGATATGCAAGAAACAATGGATAACCAACACAAAGAAACCACAGAAAAAATCCAGGACTTGGAAGAAAAATTTACTAAAGAAATTGAGATATTAAAGAAAAATCAAACAGAACTTCTGGAAATGAAGAATTTATTCAAGGAATTACAAAACACAGTGGAAAGCTTCAAGAACAGGGTACATCAAACAGAAGAAACATCTACTAAATAAACAACATGGTCTCTAATTCTGAACAAATTCAGTATCACATGAAATTCACTCTCTCATTTAATAAGAGAGGTTGGTGATATCTTCATTAAGAAAATGGTACTTGAAATGGGTGTGTAAGGGTTTGCTATTGGGTCTGGAAGTGTTTGAGAACTGGTGTGGAGAGTTAAACTTTTTATTTAGATTCAGATGAAGAGATAGGTAGAATTGAACAAAGAGAAAGAAACACAGTGCCCCTGGATGAGAAGACTCAATTTTGTAAAGATTAAAATACTTCCTATATTTATGTACACATTTACTGCAGTTCCAATCAAAATTCCTGTGAGATATTTTCTGGAATTTAACAAATGACTATAAAAGGTATATGAATTTAATTTGCATTTCCATGATGATTAGTGACTTTGAGCTTTTTTTTCATATGCTTATTGTCCATTTGTCTTTCTTCTTTTGAGAAGCTTCTGTTCATGTCTTTTGCCCACTTTTTAATAGGGTTGTTTGGTTTTTTTCTTGCTGATTTGCTTGAGTTCTTTGTAAACTCTGGTTATTAGTCCTATATCAGATGTGTAGCTTGCAGATATTTTCTCTTATTCTGTAGGTTGTCTATTTCCTCTGTTGACTGTTTTCTTAGCTGTGCAGAAGCTTTTTAATTTAATCAAATCCCATTTGTTAATTTTTGTTGTTGCCACAAATGCCATTTGGGTCTTTTTCATAAATTCTTTACCTTGGCCGACATCTAGAAGAGTTTTACCTATATTTTTCTCTGGAATCCTTGTGGTTTCATTCCTTATATCTAAGTATTTTACCTATCTTGAATTAATTTTTGTGAGTGGTGAGAGGTAGGGGTCCTGTTTCATTCTTCTGAATGTGGCTATCCAACTTTCCCAGCACCATTTACTGAATAGGGCTTCTTTTCCCCAGTGTATATTGTTGTGTGCTTTGTCAAAGATCAGTTGATTATAGGTAGATGGTTTTATGTCTGGTTTCTCTGTTCTGTTCCATTAGTCTATGTCTCTATTTTTGTACAAATGCCATGCTGTTTTGGTTACTACAGCTTTATAGTATAGTTTGAAGTCTGGTAACGTGATGCCTCCAGTTTTGTTCTTTTTGGTTAAGATTGCTTTGGCTGTTTGGGCTCTTTTCTGGTTCCAAAGGAAGCACAGAATTGTTTTTTCTAGATCTGTGAAGTATTACTTTGTTAATTTGATGAGGATTGCATTGAATTTGTAAATCACTTTGCCTTATCCCAGTTAGAATGATGTTTATCATAAAGTCCAAAAAAAAAAAAAAATAGATGCAGGCATGGATGCAGAGAGAAAGGAACTCTTATACACTGTTGATGCCCTGCAAATTAGTACAACCCTTACGGAAAACAGTATGGAGAATCCTCAAAGCACTAAAAGTAGAGCTACCATTTGATCAAGCAATCCCACTCTTGGGTATTTATCCAAAGGGGGGAAAAAAAGACTTTTCATCAAAAAGACACCTGCGCTTGAATGTTTATTGCAGTACAATGCACAATTGCAAAGATGTGGAATCAACCCAAGTGCTCATCAATTCATGAGTTGATTAACAAAATGAGGTATATGTACACCATGGAGTACTGCTCAGCCATAAAGAGGACGAATTCATATCTTTTGTAATAATCTGGGTGGAACTAGAAATCATTCTCCTAAGTGCAGAATCTCAAGAATGGAAAAACAGACACCACATGTACTCACTATCAAGTTGGAACTAACCGATGAGCACATATGTGCACCGAGGGAAGTAAAACTCAGTGGAAATCAACCAGGAGGGAGGGAGATGAGAGGAGGAGCAAAAAGCTACCTAATGGGTTCTATGAACACTATTTTGGTGATGAGCACACCTTTGACCTGGACTCAAGTATTACAAAAGTGATCAATGTAACTTAAACATTTGCACCCCCTTAATATTTTCAAATTAAAAAAGATACATTATAATGTTAAAATAAAATATATATGAAAAAAAAAACATGTCATATTAACCAGGTAAATAATAGAAAGAATGGAACTGAGGATGCACTTGCTTTATAAAAGCTATACTAAATTAAAATAGAATAGATATGGCCAGGAGCAAACAGAGGAATTTAACAGATAGAAAAATCAAGAAAATGCCTACATATTATTATAAATTCATATAAAATAAAATTGGTGTTTGAAATCAGTGGGATGTGAATCAATTATTCAATCAATATTATTAGGAAAACTAACTGTTCATTGAAAAGTAAGTGCCATTAACCTCTCTAATTCATGAATGCCAGATGAAATAAATGTTTATATGTTAAAAATCAAACTAAAAAAATAAGGAGATACACACACACACATAAAATCTTAGAACGAGAATGGCAATTCTAGGCATAACATCAATGAAAGGACTCATAAAGGAAATACAATAGCTGTTATTACATTATATTTAAATATCTCTATGTCAAAGCATTATAAACAAAAATAAAAGGCAAACTACAAATCAGAAAAAAATGTGCAACATTTGTGGCAATGGTTTAATAACCTAAATATGTAAAGAGCTCTTCCAAGTCAAAAAAAAATGAACAAGTTGACAACAGATATGAAAAAGTGATGCAAAAAAAAGCAACACACATAAAATAACAAGAGTCATTGTCTATTTAATCCTTATGATATGCCAAGCACTGTGCTCGGAACTTCATAAGAATTTTCTCATTTGGTCGTCACAGCAACCCTATGATGAATATATTATAATTATCCACATTTGACATATGAGTAAACTGAGCCTCAGGAAGATAAACTCACTTGCCTGAGATCATAGAATGCTGGTAGTTGAGCCTAGGTTTCTCTTAGTTCTGAGCTGTAACTTCTAATCACTATGGTATATTGCATTTCCAGTTAACAAATAAAATTATGTTCAACTTCATTAGCAATCAAATAAATGCAAAAATCTAGTACCATCACTCATCTACCAAATAGACATTTTTAAAGAATCATTATAATATGCAAGTATTGTCAGGGGTGGGAGGAAGTGGGCACTCTTGTAAACTGATGGTTGGAAGATTAACTGGTACAACTTTTCTCCAGTGTAGTTTGATGACATATATTATAAATAATAAAAATATAGAAAACATTATCAGTTTAGTATGACCTCGAAAGAAATGTGAAAATAAATAATAGAAAACAAATCTACGGTTCTTGTGCATTCATGGGACATCATTGTGTGAGAGATAGGTTTCAAGACAGAATACATTTCCTTGTACATGGTCTCACCATGGGTGGAGAGAGACTGAGTAAGGGCAGTAAATTATCAATTTTCACAATGGAAATTTAACATAGAGTCTTTATTGAGAAATGAAATGAAGATATATTCTTTAAATTTATAATGGTTAGCATTAGTAGGACTAATATAAAGAAACTGTTTAACATATTTAGCTCTGGGAGTAGGAAAGTGTGATGAGTTTATTTTTAACTTTAGATTATTTGGTATTATTTGATTTTTTGTTTATTTTTAATAGTGTGCAGGTATTAATTTAAAATTGTAGTTTAAAACTAAAAGACAGGCATCCATATCAACAAGGGATTTGTTATATAAATTTAGTATAGCTATACAATGGAATACTATGCTGTCACTGGAAAGGATGAGGTAGGATCCTATGTAATTACATGAAAAGATAACAAAAACAATGAAAATAGCTAAAACATTTATTAAGAACATTCTTTATTTCAGGCACTGTTTTAAGCTATGTCTGTTCTCATTTAATAAATTTCCAACAGCTCTATGAGAAATCTCAGACACAGAAAGGCTAAGTAAATTACCCATGGTCACACAGGTAGCAAATGGCAAAGCCTGGATTAAAACTCAGGGAGTCTGGCTAGACATTCTATACTTTTAAGTACTATAGTCTACTATTTGAATAACAAGCAAAAAAGTAATTGCAAAACAACATATTTTTAGAAACCGTGTGTGTGTGTGCAGCGTGTAGAGGTTTTGCAGAATGTGGAGGGTATGTGTGTAGTGAGCATGTTGTGTGAGGTTATCTATGTTTGTGTAAGTGTGCGTGTATGTACAAGTGGCATGAGCATATAGAATCTGGCAAGATATACACCAAAGTGTTGTGGATGACAGGAGAGGAAATCAATCTTTTATTTTCCACATTTTTGTGGTATTCCTTTTTTTCTCTGACCTTATATTATTTTGTAATAAAATAGTTAATAGTATCTTTAAAGATGCCACAAATTTTAAACCAAGCAATCCCATTTCTAGGAACTGATTTTAAGGAAAACATACAGGCAAAAGTACATATACAAAAATTAATCATGCTTTTCATTTCTTAAGTGTGGGCTGTACAGAATGACTTTCTTCCAATGAGTACAGTATGGAACGGCAGAGAAAAGAGGAATTTTACAGTGGAGAAACCATACAGTACTACCTCAGCCAGGTGATCAAAGGCAACACTAGCAGTTATAAATTATAATGATAATATGTACGCTTGGTATGACAGGATAAGAATGGCACTTTACCTCCGTAATCTTTCTTTCAAGAATGCAACCCCAGTTTAATCATGAGAAAGACATCAGACATCTCAATAGAGGGACATTCTACAAAATATCTGACCAGTACTCCTCAAACTGTCAAGGTCATCAAAACCAAGGAAAGTCTGAATACCTGTCACTCCCTAAAGCAGCATAAGGAGAATCTTATGCATAAATGTGATATGGTTTTCTGAATGGTATCCTGGACAAAAAAAGTATATTAGGGAAAAACTGAAAAAATCTGAATAAACTAGGAACTTTTGTTAATAAAAATGTATTACTATTGGTTCATTAATTATAACATATGTACCATTCTAATGTAAGATGATAATAATACAGGGAATTGTGGGGTGTATGTGCTATCATTGCAATTTTTCTGTAAATATAAAACTGTTATAAAACTAAAGTTTATTTAAAAATTTATCACATCATTATTTATAATATCAACAATAAATAAGTAGATAGACAAAAGGAGCAAGCCAAATATATAAGAATCAAGAATTGGCAGAATAAATGCTGGAATATCCATATGATAGAATAACATGCAACCATTTAAAACCACACCATGGAAGAGCCATTATTAATATAGGGAAACAACATATTGTCAAGTGCAAAATTTAGGCTACAGAATAGTATATATAGTCTGAAAAAATGTCTGTATATATGAGCAGAGGAAAAGTTATTTAAATACAAACAAATAATTGTGAATAGTTGTTGTTTTAGGGCATTGAGATTATGGGCATTTATTTTCCTTTGTGTTTTTCTGTGTTTTCCAAATTATCTTCACTGAACATATTTTACATTTGAAAAAAATTTAAGTGTTTATAAAAATATATCAAACTCAGTTTGGGAAAAAAAAAACCTTACATCATACCATACATAAAACATAAACTCAAAATGGATCATAGACCATAAAAGCTAGCTAGAAGATAATATAGAAAAAAAAATCTTCATGACTATGGATTAGGCAAAGGTTTCTTAGGCATATTAAGGATGTATAAAGTACTATCCATAAAATAAAAGAAAAATGGTAAATTGGACTTAATCAAAATTTTAAAACATCTTTTATTTGAAAGACATTGTTAATAAAATGAAGAAGACAAGCTATGAAGGGGGATAAATATGTATAGTGCATATCTGACAAAAGACTTGTATCAGTATACATAAAGAAATTATACAACTAAATAAAAAAGTAGAGAAGGAACCCAAACTAACAGACACTTCATCTAAGAAAATATATGGATGAGCAATTAGTACATGAAAATGTGTTAAGAAGTTATTCATTGGGGAAATGTCAACTTGAAACTACAATGAGATACCACTAAACAACACTAGAATAAATAAAATGAAAAAAAAAACTGGCGGTACTAACTGTCAGTAAGGATGTGAAAACTCATTCATTTGGTCATAGGAGTTTGAAATGGCACAACCACTTTGAAAAATAATTTTGACATTTGTTATAAAGTTAGGCATGCGCTTACCCTACGACCTAGCAATTTCACTCTTAGATATTTACCCAAGAGAAATGCAAACATATGCCCTTACAACGACTTGTAAGTGAATGTTCATGGCAACTATTCATGATAGCCAAAATCTGGAAATAATCAAATGTTCATGAACAGGGAAATATAAAAATAATTTGTGACATAACCATGTAATGGTGCACTACCCAGCAATTAAAAAAGTATGAACTACTAACACATACAACAGCATGAATGATACTCAAAAACATTATGCTGAATGAAAGAAGACAGATGCCAGAGTACACACAGGTATGACTTTCATTTATACTATAGTCTGGAAGAGGTAAAACTAATCTATAATGATAGAAAGCATATTAGTTGTTGCCTGGGGTAGGAGATGGGGGACTGATTGCAAAGCATCTTGAGGGAAGTTTTAGGGTTGATGAAAATGTTCTAAATCATGAAAAAGATGGTAGTTACATGGGTAAATACATTTGTCAAAACACATTAAACTTTAAATGGGTATCTTTAAAATGGGTGTGCTCTATTTGTGTAAAGTATATTTCCAAAAATTGATATTTAAAGTAATAGATGTAAATATCCTATATCTTCTCTTGGGATTATGAAATCTGATTACCAAATCTAGGGAGACAGGATTATTATTCAATCCATTGTTCCTAGTGGATAGAAATAACTGCCCAGGAATTCCTAATTGTTGTGTGGTAACAGACATTAAAATTAGAAACATGGAAGAACCATTTCAGAGGGAAAGATGGATTTAGTTATGAGCACAGTTCTTTGATACTAAAGCAAATGGGTCAAAAATCCACAGCTGCAATAGATACCTCCGGGAAATGAGAAGCAAAGGAAAAAGCAATCTCTTAACAAGAAGAGGTCTCTCTGTTGCCCTTTGCCAACAGGGATCCTGCATTGACCTGGCCACATGCCCATTTAATAATCCCACAATTCAATAGGGAAAATGCAGCATTGGCAGCATGTGTACCAAGGGACTGCTGAGTCATTCTCTGTGCAGAAAGCACAAGGCTATGGATTTTTACATTTAGATTTTCACTCTCGTTAGGCACAGGATCCTGCAATCCTAATTTTGGAAAAATCTCATTATATAACACATTGTTGCATGATTTTCTCATTAAAACTTAATGAAAAACAATTCTCAACATTGGAATGTGCTCATAGGCATCATCTGAAAAATCTGACCGATGTTAATATCTATTGCACTTATATTGAAAATAAGGTCCTGAAGAGATGTTTAGGTTGTGAATATTAAAATGTGACCCGAGTGGAAATAGGCTAGAATAGAGGAACTCAAGGAAAGGGTGATTCAATTATTATTCTCCTGTGAGCGTTGCATGGTTACAATACCCTGCAACCGTTTCAAAGGGACTGAGTCTGCAGCTGACAATTCAAAGAAGCGGTAACAACAGAAAACCCAGCAACAACAAAACAAAGATATCCAAACCATCTGCCAATCTCTGTTGCTCCTTGGAAACCACTAGCTTTTAGTTCTAAGATTTCATAAATATATAGCAACATTATAAGTATTATGTTACTTCATTTCCTGCATATTCATTTTATATTCATTTCATACTGTATGCCAAACATATCTACGTTATTTTACACATTGAAAAGCTTTAAATAAACTGAAGGGAACAGGATAATTGCCATGAAATAAAAAGAATCAGATAAATACAGAAGAATACAGAGAAGGGTACAGACAAAGGGGGAGGAGGCTGCATCATAGGGATGAAAAAAAATAGTCCACATCTTAGTATGCTGAATGGTGCAGTGCAGTGCAGGCTGTATCAAAATAAAAGCTCTCACAGTAATGCTCATTGTCTGATCCATTTATTCCCTCAAAACCTATGAATAAAAACAAAGGGAGCAAAGAGAATTGTTGAAAAAGATTCTAGCATGTTAATATAATTGCTTGCATGGAACCAAATATAAATTGTAATCAAGAGAAAATATTTATCTTTATGTTTTCTCCTTTCAGCAGATGAATTAATAAAAAAATCAAAAACATGCTGTCAGCTCATCCTAAAACATAAAGAGAAATTAAATGAATCATTTTACTTAGCTTGCCTGCTCCCCATCCTAGCCTCTTTTATTCCCAGCAGGTGTGTTTATTTTTCTTTTCATAAAGGCTCAATCCTTCCTCAGCACTTGAGCTCCTATTTCAAAAGATCTCTGACTCAGCTTCAGGTCACTCCTGCTGCTGCTGCCTTACTCTAGTGTTAGTGAGCTTCACTTCCTGTCCTTCTTACCTCTGCCGTTTTAGGGCTGCATCTGCCTCTCAGGGCTGGATTTTTATCTGCTACAGCCCAGTCTCTCAAAAGCTATCTGTTAATTCCAATGGGTTCTAGTCCTGGCAGATTCTAGTCCTTCAGAGTACTTGGGGTCCTTTCTACCACACCCTTTTTTTTTCTGAGATTGTTACATAATATTTAGGGTGGACTCTGGGAATCTACCCATGTTTAAAGCTTCCCAAGTGATTATGATTCGCATAAATGTTTTGGAAACTGTCCTTAGGTATCCCTAGGTAGCTCATCTATCTTTAGCTGGGTATCTGACATTTCCAGAGCAATTTATGCCCATTTATCATTTTCAATCCACCTAACTAGTACCACTTTGCCATCTCAACATTAATTTGGATCTTGCTTTACCACTGGCTTTATGACTTCTGTATAAAACTTCTGGACTCAAACCTGACTTATTGGCATAGGCACTTTTTCTTAATATATGGTCCCTGGAATACCTGCATCAGGTATCATCAGGTGAGATGGTAGTTCTTGCTATTAATAAAATGCAGACTCTTGAAGCCCGCCACAGGTCTACTGAATCTGAATCTCTTGAGATGAGGTTTAGTGATTTGCATTTTAAATAAACATCAGAGGTATGTTGAAGAACCACTAACTACTGAAAAGACCTGGAAACAAGTACGCTTTTTCTGTTATATTGGATGAGTTGCTTCACTTTCCTGTTTTCTTATCTAAAAAAAAAAAAAAAATGATGATGATGATACCACACAGCTTGCAGGACAGCTGATGTCCATTTTAGTCTGGACAATTAAAATGGATCCAGCTCATCCATGAAAATGCAACCAGAAAAAAAAAAAAAAAACAAAAACTACAACCAAAAAAAAGGTCTAATGGAGATCAATACCCCTCAATCTTTAGTTTCCATCCCACTAGCATTTACCTCTCGGACTTATCTCCCCCACATTCACTGCACTCCAGCCACACTGGCTTCCTTGCTTTTGCACAAATACTCAAAAACACTATAATTTCAAAACAGCTGCATGTGCCTCTCAATGTGCAATTGGCTTTGAAGGGTTTACTTACAGATGTCATTCACTCCATCTCTTCATTCAACTCTTTGTTCAAATGTTACCTCTTAAAAGGGCCATCTTTAACTATCCTATCTAAAATAGCCCACCACGCCTTTTCAATCTATACTCCCTTATCCTGTTTACAACATCTGCCACTGTCACATTTTTTAATATAAATGTGTATTTACTTTTTATTTTCCATTTCACCAACTAATATTAATTTCCATGAGTTCAAGGGCTTTTACAGGTTGGTTCTTTGCATAGAACTTAGAACCATGCCTGGGCCATAGTAGATGCTCAATGAATATTTGATAAATGAGCAACTAAATAAATGAGCTATCAAAATTTCAATGTTATTTTGCTCACCATCATCTCTTTTTTGACTATTAATACATTAAAACTAAAAGCATATATACATTAGAATACAATATAAACTAAGCTAAATGGGAAAAGATAGACTAGGAAGAGATATCTGCAACACATATAACTGACAAATGCAATAGTATCAATCATAAGTAAAAAACTACTAATCATGAAAGACAAACCACCCATAGAAAAATGAATGAAACAATTCACAAAAAAGGAAACCAGATTGTCAAATACATGCCTTAAAAGATGTATAACCTTACTAGAAATCAGGAAAATGAAAGGAGCCATATGTCAGTTTACAATCATCAGATTGGTAAAATTATAAAAGAATGACAACACCATGTGTTCATGACTACGTAGAAAAAGTGGAACTCTTGTACATTGTTGATGGGATTATGATCTGTTATGACCAGTTTGGAGAACTATTTAGCTGTATTATCAGAGATAAAAATGTAATAACTTATGACCTTGCAAGTCTTCTTCTAGCTCTATATTCTAAATAAATTTCATCCATCTGTACAAGGACATATAGATAAGGGTTTTCATTAAAACATTTTTTTAATTTTAATGGAAAAATTGAATTGTCTATTAATAGGAAGATGGATAAATAAATTATGGTATATTCACACAATGATGCAATAGAATATTGTTTACTAGTTACAATTAATCAACTATATGTACCTTTACCAACATGGAAATATTTTTAAAACATAACATTGAATGAACAAAGTGAGTTTCAAAAGGATATGCACAGTATGAAACCATTTATGTAAATTTTAAAAACACCCAAAACAATACTTTGTGTCAATTATAAACATATACTTATGTAGTAAAAGTATGAAAACACAGAAAGGATACAAGTCAACTTCAAGATGGTAATTACTGTGCAGATGAAGGGAGGGGAATAGTTTGGAGAGTGCTATTAATCTCTTTGGTGAAATGTTATTAATACTTCTTTTTGTAAAAAATTGATATTAATATGGCAAATTGTTAACATTTGTTATAACTCAGTGGTTGAGTATATACAGCAATCTATTGTTATCTTTATTTTCTTACTTTTGGAGTGTGTTTTTTCCAAAATTAAAGAAAAAAATCAGAGGAAATATACAAAACTTGTTATATCTCTGAGGGGTGGGATATGCTTTTCTTTTTCTCTTCTATTTCTACATACTTTTTTATGCTTAACAAATTTTCCACACTGATCTTGTAGATTACACTTATCATTAGGGAAAACTAAGTAAAAAACAGGGTAAAACGCACAACAGATTTTAATGAACACAGAGATTTCTTCCCATTCATCTTAAGTTTTTATTGTATTTGTTCTTCCCGATAGTCTAAGTAAATGAAATTAATTTTAAAAGAGCAGCATGGAACACAAGCAAGACACACCTGTGTATATTATAGGTAATAAGGATGTAACCAAGGAAATATTCCAAATTTGCATTCATTAACCAGGAGAAAAGCATTTACCCAGACCTATGCGTTCCACACTTCCTTCAAGAGAGGCTATCATTTCTGACCAATATAACGTGCCATAAACCTTGTTCTTCATCATTCCCTCACCACAGATCTGCAAGATTCACTTTAAAATTATTCCTTTTTGAAGTTTTAGACATATTTTTAAATCATTCCCTGTATTTTACATCTCATTCATCTATCAGATTCTAGGATGTTCTTCCATCATCTTCATTGACTTTAGCATCTCATAGTCCTCACAACAACTTCTCCTCCTCCTTACCTATACTGTCATAGATTTCAATGGGTATAATGATGATACCTTGTATCCTCAACTTTGATGATCTCACCCGTTTTAACCAGCCACTCACTAATGTAGCCATATAATCTCTCTCCTTATAACTGAGTACTTCTCTGCTTTCAAAATTCATTCCATTCTCAAGAGCAAATCAACTTGGTTTCTATCCTCACAGTAACCTAGTTAATTGGCACCTCCCACTTTTCCCAGAAAATCACTCCAATTCACCAGCAAATGATTGTGATGACTTGGGACAAATGAAACTACCTTCTGCTTCTAATTATCCTGCCAACAGGCATACATTTCCTGAAAATAACTTATTTGTTTTTAAAAGGGAAAATAATCTAAACACTTTGGGCCAAAATCTTCATTAACCTTTTTTTTCATTAGGAAGTAAACTGCAGTACGGGACTTCCCCGGCTCCTCCTGACCTTTCATCTTTGGCTAATATTCCAAATACTAAATCCTTGGCCACCTTTGTGCTTTTCTACAGTTAATAAAATGGAGCCAGGTTCCCATATTGCTCTGTCAGTTATGAAATGGAATTTTGAAGCAAGTATAGCACTTTCAAACAGTCAGCATGTCTTCATATCTGGAAATAGGAATCAGTTCAGACAAAAGGTTCAGTGGAAGAACTTCCATTTTGTTGCAAAGTGTAGGATGATGAGTTTTTGCTTCTCTTAATTAATGTCACTAGAAATTTTACTTCAAGAGTTGAGTCATTCCAGGACAGGAAACCCCTAAAAAAAAAAAAAAAAGAAAGAAAGAAAAAGAGTCAGTCATAAATCCCCTTTTGTGAAGATCAAGAAAAAGCATATATTTTTCCTGACTGAACTTAACTCCCATTTATGGCTCTTCCATTCAGCTGAGGCCTGCCTGGACCTGACCTGTGCTAACACCTAGGTGTTTTCACAAACAGCTTCATTACTAAATGACACAGTCCTACCAACAGATTCAGTCATCCCTAAACCTATCTAGTATAACTGTGACTGCTGATATCTGGTGAGCATTTATAATTAAATGATAATTTTTGTAATTCACATCTTAACATGTTTTATAGCCTTGTTTTATATTTTATTTACACTTTAGGTACCAGCACCTAAAGCAAAAGTATATTTATTACTTTTTTATTTCACAATACTGTCTCATTCACAATACTGTCTCATTTATTTGGCCTTATGGGTAAATTTCCTTAGTACTAAAAATGATGCATTCAAATGCAAAATCCTAAATTCATTTAAAAATATATTATTGTTTCCATACTTATCTTCTATATAACTTTATAAAATTCATTATACATGCCCTTGTCTACTTATACAACAGTTATACACAACTTTCTTATGGATAAATCAGGTTTAACATTATAAATATACAGTATTGTACTCTAACACAACACACAACTGTATTCTGTATCTACTTTTTCATTGTTTGTACTACTTCACTACAAGCTGTTAAAACTCACTGCTCTCATGTTGTCACCAACATCTCCCTATATTCTAAATTGTTTACTTTTAATCTAGTAGGAAAACAGATAATAGAGTTTACTTAAATTATGGTTTATTTTTTTAAAGTATGCTAAAATATATAACGGTGAATGATACGATGTCTGGAAATTGCTTTATAATTCTCCAGCAAACCAAATATGCCAACAAAAAAAATAAATGAAACAAAACTGGCAAAACGTTAACTGTTGAAGATGGGTGATAAATACATAGCAATTAATTATACCATTCTATTTTATGTATCTTTGAAATTTTCTTTAATAAGAAAGTTTTTTAAAAGGAAGCTTTCTTTAAAGAAAAATGCTAGCTAACAAATATTGAAGGAATAATGGGATTAGATAACCACCATTTTGCAACTACAATGTAATGACTAATTCAGACAAGGATCACTAATGCACACTAAAGCCATTGGGTAAAAGGGTGAAGGGTATTGGAGAACAAGATATTCACATGGCCTCAAAATATCACCCCACAGTGTACTTGTTAATTTCCGAGAGAAAGATACCTTTACAAGGGAGAAAGGTACCTTTGGAGGTGGATATTATCTAGGTGATCAATCAAATTCAGTATCACCAATGAGTCAAATTGTCATTATATGTTTTCTGATGTTATGCAAATATACAATATCACCTATGTAGTCATCTCACTAAAAATGTTTAACTTGAATTTAATAATGAGAAAACAGTCAGACAAATCCAGTCAGTAGTACTTTTACAAAAGAATTAGCCTGAACTCTTAAGGATGTCAATTTTTCATTAGATTTTGAATCAATTAAAAGCAATATCTATAAAGGCCATTATTAGAATAAGTGGGGACATTTAAATATTGTTGATGTAGTAGATAATATTTTACACACATTTAAATTTCTTGAACGTGATAATTATTTTGTCATCCTGTAGGAGAAAGTTCTTGTTCTTAGGGAATACATGATGCTCAAGTATTTAGAGATGAAGTGTCATGATGGAGGCAACTTATGTGCTTATGCATGCCTGTGTGTGTGTGTGTGTGTGTGTGTGTGTGTGTGTCTATATTTAAAGAGAGAAAAAAGAAAAAAGCAAATATAGCAAAATTTTAATAATTGACGAATCTAGGTCAGAGAGATTATATATGTACTCATTGTTCTATTCTTTCAACTTTTCTGTAGGTTTAGGTTTTTTCATATTAAAAGCTGGGGAAATGTATAAACAAATGAAATAGTAAAAAAAATAAGTAGGTTAATGAAAGCACGGTATCTCTTTTAAAGAGTAAAGTGTATGGAGGTCATTTTCTAGTTACTTAACATTATATTGTAGAGATTTCAGACTGCTGAAAGTAAATGGAACATAATTATATATTAAAATCATAACAAAATTTATTTAATACTTAGTAACAAAAAATCTAATTTCCCTTAACGTACTTCACAATATTAACAGTAACAAATTATTAAAATCATAATTTTAATAATGAAAGTAATCAAATACTTTGGAACCAGCCAATTGTGCTATCTGATGGCCATATTATACTTCTATTATATTGTTTAGGATGTCATGGCTAGTAGAATCTTAGAAATACATTATCTAATCTAGCTCTTTGATTTTGCAGTTTAGGAAACAGAAATATAAAAATGTAAAATGATTTGCTTAAAGTCAGCCAGATGATCTCCTTACCCTCTGTCTTCCTGTTACAACACACTGCCCATTGGCATTTTAGTTTTATTTGTACATTAAATATAGGACAAGTTTTGCTTTAAGGGGAACATTTATTATCACAGATAAACTCATTTGAAATCCATCAGGAATAAAAGATACTAAAGTAAATCTAAGGAGCAATTTATTGAATCTGCAGTAGTATTAGTTCTTTAAGTAAGAAATAAATAGTTTGTCCTCAAGATGAAATATAGAATTATTCAATATATTAATATCAGCAGGACATACAAGTTCATGTGACATCTTATGAAATTAAGTTAAATTTCATTTGTTCAGGGGGTGAAGCAAAACAGAAATAGCAATGGCATGAAATGTTTTAGAGAATGTTGTTCCTTTTGAGGTTACAAATAGTTACAAAGTCATATGGGCATTAAGAAAAAGCAAAAACTATTGAATTTTGATTAAAAGTAAGAAAACAATTGAAAAATCAGAGCCTAATGCATATTTGGAATGAAATTTAGTTTCCTGTTGAACAGTCACAGGACTGATAATAATAATAAAAGGAATTATTACTTGAGTCCTCAGGAAAGAAATTATACATGCATGCAGTTCATAACCCTCAACAGTATTTAACCTGAAAATCTCTCCAGGTAATTTACTTCTGGGACTATTACCTGAGTCAGCAATTCAAGCCACACATTATTATTATTTTTTTTTAATTTTCCACCCATGGTTTTATTTTTTTTTCTATTTTTTATTTTTTTTATTTCAGCTTATTATGGGGGTACAAAAGTTCAGGTTATATATATTGCCCATGCCCCCCCATCACCCCCAGTCTGAGCTTTAAGCGTGTCCATTCCCCAGACAGTGCACATCGCACTCATCAAGTGTAACACTTTTGTTTTACAATAGCTGTGGAGGAACACATTGGGGAAAACAGACTGAAAGTAAAAGTGAAGATGTGTAAGTTAGAGACCATGTTAATGAATGCTAAAGTGCAGTTAGAATCAGATAATAACATTAAAATGGCCGTCATTCTGCACTGATTTTCTTTCATTGATTTTATTTTATTCCAAATATTGTTTTTTCTTATATTTAGTAGCATAAATTTTCTTCTGCTTAATAGTGTTAAAAGAGATTGAGAATCAGCCTAAATTATTTCTGTATCTTACTTCATTTCCACATTAGATTCTAGTGTAATAAATACTCTGAAATGAGATTTCAACACTTCTGATGATATATCACACATACAGGAATTGTTGATTTTTATAGAGCTGAATATATTATAAGATAAAAATATAGATGATTTTCATTCTGAATAAGTGAAATAAAAACTAAAATATGACCAGACTCTTACAGGGTGAGGATATTTTCAAAGCTCCGTTTGTTGAGGATTAGAACATCACATCATTTGGTCTAATGAGAACTATGGAGTTTGATTCTTCCCACATTTGAAAACTGTGTGCGATCAAGCTTACAGGGCTATGGAGACAAGAATTTGATTTACATTAAAATGCAGTGACTAGCAGGTGCTACATCACCACTGCTTCAGGCAGACCTATGTTCATAAAATTTTATACCTATCAGAATAAGGAGGGAAAAAAAATGTACTCTTTCCCTGACACATTCTAGTTTCAAACTGATAAACCCAGCAGAACCAAAGAATTGTCATAAAGAATTTTGATAACCTTACTTCATAAAATATTCTGCCCATTTGGGAAATAGGGAGCTGCTTTTTGAGTCTATGTAATAATTTATTTCTGATAGAAGTTGCAAGCATTTAAACACCTTCACTTTTGATATCAGAGATGAATAGCTAAGCCAAAGCATAAAGATACGCAAATAGACTTCATTTTTAAAAAGTGAGTATGTCTAAATTTGGTTTCAAATTCTGAATGTTTCATTATTCCAGTGTGAAGCCTTTGCAGAAACACACAGAAGTTTGAAACTGTATGGAAAATGTAACCAGAAAATACCTATTTCAAAATATCAGTGCACTGGTTTAAATATATATACAGTAAGTCCCCCTTATCTATGGGGGATATGTCCCAAGACCCCCAGTGGATGCCTGAAACCACAGATAGTACTTAACCCCATATATATATATATATATATATATATATATATAATGTTTTTCCTATACATGCATATATATTATAAAGTTTAATTTGTAAATTAGACACAGTAAGAGATTAACAATAACTAATAATAAAATAGAACATTTATAACAATATACTACAATAAAAGTTATATGAATGTGGTCTCTCTCTCTCTCTTTCTCTCTCTCTGTCAAAATATCTTCTTATACTGTACTTACCTATTTTCAGACCATATTTGACCACTGGTAACTGAAACTGCAGAAACTGAAAATGTAGATCAAGGAGATACTATATATAGTATTGTATATATAGCACTAGGAACACTTGCTGACAAATGTTGGCATTCAGTAAATGCTACTTGCTCCTATTCAAATTATTTGTATTTATTATAATAACTTAGTATTTTAATTATTCTCAAGTTTTATGTAAACATAAGTAATTGTGTCTCTAAATGGATATCCATATATCCAAATGCATTGAAAATCATTGCAATAAGTAAGATGCCTTTGGAAGTTATAGGTGAAGTCACATAGAAATTCAGAGAAATGTTTGCTTTTCAACTTGCTCTAGAATCATTGAGGGCACATCTTTAATGTAGTAATATTATAAAATGTGATAGAAGATAAGCTAATAAATCTGGTATGGTTGGAAAACAACAGATACAGTGTCTCAGTTTGTCTCTGCATGGAGATCCTGATTTAATCACTTGGCCTAAAACCACTATTAACAACTACCTTTGCTGCTGCTGAACATGTTCAAAGGAAATGAACATTTTAAAAAATAGACCTTTCAAGATACTGAAGATATTTGATTTAGTAATTATTTCTGAGCTGTAAATTACAGAGACCAAAGTAGACCTATGAGAGATGATAAAGTACTTGGTACAGAACAAAGAGGAATGTAAGTCAGCAAACAAGTTATCAGATGGTTTGTCTTTTTTACAGAGAAGAGCATTTCATCTTTAATGAAAACCTTCTGAGTTTCTAATTGCCAAATCCATCAGTTTCAATATTTGCTTCATTTACAGACTGTTTTAAGCATTTATTGTCATAGTAGACAGTCTCCAAGTTTGGAGGAGGAGATGGAATGAGAACTGTGAATATGTAGATCTATATATCTCTTCCTGAGCATATATAAAAAGTTTACACACATACTTTCTGTGCCTAGCACTATGCTATATATGTTACATGCTTTACCTCATTAAATCTTCAAAAGAACCTTGTGAGATAAATATGATGATTATTTTAAATATGAAAGACTGGGTTATGAGTCTCAGGGAGTTTAATTAAGTTTAGGGTACAAAGCTAGTTATTTGTAGAGTTGAGATTAAAATACAGGTGTACTCAAGGTGGCTTGAGTAAATAGTGAACCTAGTATCTAAGCCCAGATCTGTCACTTTTCATGAACCTCATGCTACTCAGAGAGTCACCAAGGTTAGGCAGATATTTGGATACTGTCAGAGCCTAGGAATTGACTTGTCAACACCAAAACCGACCTTAGAATCCTAAGCTCTCTGCAGATTATTCTAGATGGTAATAGAACTAAATTTCATTAATGAAAATAAGAGATTCTAGGTGTAATGTGGGCACTTATCTTAGAGTTTACACTGATGATCAGAAACCTTTGGTTCACAGTCCCAAATTCCCCATGTTATTAGCTCTACTAGCTTGAGAAAGTAACCCCATCACTCCAGATTCTTTAGAACATGTCTACAATTAATAGGGATAATGACTAATTGACACATATTTTTAAACAAGTTGTTGTAATGATCATATTAGAAAAATGAAAAAATTTGGAAAACTGTTTGTAAGTTCCAGTAAAGGTTAAACATAGAGTTATTATATAACCCAGCAATTCCTACACCTAGGTATATCCCTAAGGAAAAAGAAAACATATATCCACACAAAAATGTGTACATGGATGTTCATAGCAGCATTATTATTAATAGCCAAAAAGTGAAAATAACCCAGTTAATTAATGAATAAACAAAACATGATACATCTCTGAAATGGAATATTATTCAACAATAAAAAGAATAATGTATTAATGCATGTTACAATATGGGCAAACCTTGAAAACATTGTGCTAAGTGAAAGAAGCCAATCACAAAAAGCCACATACTGTATGATTCCATTTATATAAAATTTCCAAAATAGGCAAAACCTTGGAGACAAAAAGCAAATTAGTAGTTGCCATGGGATGGTGGGAGAGGGAACTGGGAGGTATAAGTCTTGTTTGGGGGATAACAAAAATGTTCTGAAAGTAAGAATGGCTGTATAGCTCTTTGAATATACTAAAAACTATTGAATTGTACACTATAAAAGGGCAAATTGTATGGTATGTGAATTATATCTCAATAAAGCTACGATATAAAAGTCAAAACATTTAGTGAACTAGGAACAGCTGTAAATTTCAACTAGCATCTTATGATTACTGGAGCAATGATGGACAGAAAAAAGAGACCAGATACTTTATAAAGTCAAACAATCTCTGCTTTTTTAATGGCACCTGCATTTTAACCTGCCTAATATATCTACTGCTAGTACTAGCAAGACAGCATTCAATCCTCCCTGAGTACTTTTAACCACCTAAAGCTCATCCTGAAAAATAACCACTGAGAATGTATTTCTTTTTTCTTAATGCTTAGTAATATAACAAAGCTTTACATTAGCTTAACAAAGCTGTTCCAGTCTAATGCTTAGACTGTAACAAAGCACATAGGTAATCCATAGGCATGGCTCCACTACCAGGGAGGCAACTGATTAGTTATGAATCTAAGTGATTATATGTCTAAGCAAAATAGAAACACTCATTTCAAAGCACACCAATTTAGTAGGACTGAAAGTTCAAAGGTATAGATTCTGTAATCAGCCTCTGCAGAACCAAGGAACACTGAGTGTGAGTATTAGTCATAGCCATATTTCTGAGAACACTTGTGAGGATTTGACCACATGTGGAGCAGACATTTAAAATTTTAAAATCCATTGACCAAGCCAAGCCAAAGAATTCAGGGTTAGGTGGTTTATTTCTGGGGCTTCCAGTTCTCATGACAAGGAACAGCTGGCTCAAAGGTTGGACTACAACCCTTCAGGACCAGTAAACCACACATGCATAATAGGACATTAACTGCAGTGTTAATCTGTTCCTCTAGGCTGAAAATTATAATGTTCACTTCTGTACAGCAGTTAATCAAAAGGTATTAAAGAAATAATCAATGGCTAGTGTGCTTTTAATTGACCAGACTGTTTCTCAGCAGCAAAATGTTCCCTCTTTACCAAATTATAATTTTCTGATTCTTCATGTGGTCATTCTTTTCTGGTTTTATTGATATCATTCCCTTATATGAAATTCACTACCCTTTCTACTCTCAATATTAAAATGTTTCAGCTCTGAGATAAACATCAAATGATCTTCATTTGCAGTTAATTTTAACAAAGTCATACTTTCCCTATTTAAGGAGAAGAAAAACCTACTGAATATGAGCATTAATATTCATGAACTCATTCAGGCAGTTTGTCCAGCTAAGCATAACCAAAATATATTATGCATTCAGGCCCTTTTATTTCCAAAGGCAGAATATAATTAAAAAAGAAAATCAACACCACAGTCTTGTAAAAAAAAATACCAAATAATTGAAAAATTCAATTCATTGTGACAAACAGGAAAATACCAAACTTTTATAAACTGTCAACATAAACATATTTTCTAAGACCATAGTGATGATACTATGACAACACAATGAAACAAAAATATTTTATTGCTTCTGAACATCTTCATGTCATATAAAATAAAGAAAAGAAGCACAGCTCACATACACAAAAGGCCTCTCAAAATGAAAAAGTCACACAGTTCAGTAGCTCA
Source organism: Eulemur rufifrons (assembly GCF_041146395.1). Classification (NCBI taxonomy): domain Eukaryota; kingdom Metazoa; phylum Chordata; class Mammalia; order Primates; family Lemuridae; genus Eulemur; species Eulemur rufifrons. The sequence continues at coordinate 74,025,580 of NC_091012.1, forward strand.
GTTATTTCATGTTTTAGACTAATCTCAGAAAGATTGATGTATTATGCTAAAATAACAATAATAATTATTTAGTGTTTACCATGTGCCAAGAATTGTTCTAAATGTTTTATATGTGTTAATTAATTTAATCCTTACACAACTCTATGAGGTAAATACTATTTTGCAAGTGAGGAAATTGATGCACCGAGAAGTAAAGTAACTTACCAAGGTCACAGCCAGAGAACCATAATTCAAATCTAGACAACTGGTTCCATAGTCTTCCTACTTGACTATTATGCTATATTGCCCACTATATGTCTAGATAAACTAGCTGAAAAACGTTTTCTATTTATACTGTTTAATTAAGTCTGAAGTTAAAATATACTCTAATGGCTACGGTAGTTTTTGATTCTATATGGATAGTAGTCAAGAATGGAAACTGCACCATCAATGACTGCAGTTTATCTATAAATGTGATATTTAGATGAAACAATTCAGGCATTCACCATGCTCTGATTTGGCTGAGTTTATTCTCTTCTTTCTAATGGAATGTCATACCACACATATTCCACTTACATGTCACCTAGATTCAATGGGCTTCACTAGAAAATTTAATGAGATTATAGATCATGTAATTCCCCAATGCCAGCCATGCTTTTTCAGATTCAGTAAATCATATACCACCTCAAAGATGCTAGAATGAATCACTTTATTTTCAATGTTCCCATTAGTATGGACTTTAAAAGGCATGCTCCTCTTAAGTAACCCTGGGTAGTAACATGTCATTCCACCTGTGAGGTATGTTCATTTGAAATCCCAAAAGGATGTATGTTTCACTGTTTCAGTGGCTTTTTTCCTGTCACTTTCTGCCTGTTTAATAAACTCCACAGATTTCCCATTGTTCTAAGAATAAAAATCTAAAATTTTAGTATGGCTAGTGTAGCCCTCCATAGTTCCATAAGGTGGCCTCTACTCCCATCTATGTCATCTCTCTTCATTCATTATCTAAAACTCTACAAGTAAGCTGTTTTCTCAGCATAGAAAATTAACCCTACATCCTGTCTACTTCCATGTACTAACACTTTCCCTTTCCTACACTTTTCTCAGGCTCATATGTTACTTCCTCAAGGAAACATTTCTAGACCTCCTTAACTAAAATTGTTTCCTCTATTTTGCGCTCTCATTACACCATGCAACTCTCTTTAATAGCACTTCCCACAATGTATGGTTATTTTATTATTATCTTATCGCCAGGAAATTTGAAGTAAATGAGAGCAGGGCCCATTTCTGTTTGGCTCATCTCTGTATTCCAGTACATAGTGGAGTGGAATGGAGCCACTCCATAAAAATCTATTGACTAGCTGAATGAATGAATGTCATATGAAATCATGGTTTTTTCTGAGTTCTAACCCCACCCTGATTCCTAATACCTAATTCTAGTTGACAAGGAGCAAGTTACTTTCACTAGGCAACAATTTAGCATGAAAATGCAACATTTTAAATTTTACCTAATTAATTGAATTTCCCCCAGTCTTTAACATGTGAGGACAATTTGCCTAAAGCCTTTGACTACGTATGGCCCCTTAGAGTTTCAGATCGAGAGCCAGCTCAAGGAAAGAAGATGAAATAGACAAAAATGGTCTTTTTGCACTTTATTTTCTTTTTTGGAAAGCTCTCTCAGGCACACAATTCCATTTCACTACACCCTGGCTTTTCAGATGAAATGCAATCTTTCTGCACCCCACTCTCTACTGTGGAACCCTCCTGAAGACTTTTTGGCCCTAGATAACTTAGAGGCTATAGAATTTTGCCTTTGCACTTAAGCCACAGAATGGCCTGAAGGAGGGGAAATTGGATCTCCCCATGTCCCTCCCTGTGAAATCTATTAACATACTCACTCTGTGTTCAACATATTATCTTATTTAGTTTGAAGGGTGGATACAAATAAAGCTCTCTTATGCAAATATCTGAAACAAAGTTCAACATGTTCCACCACATTGGATGAGGTTTGTTATTTTCAAATAAACCAAAACTAGGATGGAGAATCCTATCTGAGGTGAATATATGGTACAGAGAGCCAAAAATTTAAGTCCAAGCCAAATTCTCTAGTTAACAGTAAGAAGCAAAGCTTAGGGCACCAAAGGCAGGAGTGATACCACAGCCAGAAGGCTAGAAGTGATCAGGAACTGGACCATAGTGGAAGTATTTCTGAATTAAGTTAAGAAAGATTCTGGAGAGTTGATCTATCATCATTGAAATATCCACAGGATTAGTTTTATCACACTGGCACTAAAAGCAGAGTCTAGGCAAATTTGTGAGGGTACTGATTGAGCTGGTTTTTCTTTATCAAAACTCGGACTGAACTACCAAGAATACGGCAGTGGCTCAGCAGATATTTGTTGGCACGATGAGATTTGGGATACTTAATCACAATATTTATTCTATATATTTTAAAAATGGTAACACTTAATTGGAAAGCACCATTGGCTAATAAAGTTAAAAGTATTAACATGCTTCTAAGACAACATACTGGAGTGGGGAGCCTGCAGCCTCAAGGCCACATGTAGCCCTCCAGATTCCCAAATGCAGCCCCTTGGTGAATCCAAACTTCACAGAACAAATCCCTTTATTAAAAGGATTTATTTTGTAAAATTTGGATTTAATCAAAAACCACACTCAAGGATCCAGAAGGCCACATGTGGCCCCAAAGTGGCAGGTTCCCCACACCATCCAACTTCAAATTCTGGATCTTCTAGTTAACAAATCTGTTACCTTGAAAAAGTTACTTGATCTATCTCTGTTTCCATTTCCCGAAGTGCTAGTAACAACATTATATTCTCATTGCTGTGAACGTTAAATGAGAGGGTATTTCAAAATTCTTAACAGAGTTCCTGGTGCATTGTAAGTGCTCAATAAATGTTAGCTACTATTTTTTTCTATTATGTGCAGTCAGGGACAGTTTGTACACACATATGCAAGGGTGACACAGGTCCTACCTTTCCTAACCCATCATGAAAAATATACCACTAAAGTTCTCAAAGAGCCATCATAAATGAGACTTTCAGGAAGATGTCAACACCAAATGCAAACATTGGTGATTAGCAATGAGAGTACGTACAGACATGCTAGTTGTTGCATTGTTAACCATCCCCAGGAAAGAAAGAATTAATTTGGTGAAAAACAGCATGAGCAGACTTATGTTAAAATCCAAGGTCTGAAACTCACTAACAGTATGGTGCTGATCAAATTACTTAAAATATCTAAGAATGAGTCAAGGGAAGATAGCAATAACTACTTCACAAAATTGTGACAACTATGGCACATATGTAAAATGTCTGGCACAGTGCTCAGCACCTAGCAGCGCTCAGGAACTGTTCGATCTCTTTTTATCACTTCATAGATAACTATGGTCTAACTACAGAGATTTTTCTCTCCAGCCTGCTAGAAGCGATGATTATTGATTCTGTAAGAGGCATGCCTTCTCTTCTTCCCTCCTTACCAATATGTCCTATCCCACTGAACTTAAAATATCCTTGAAGTAGAAACTGGCAAATCAGTGAGTAATTTCTTTACCCACATAAAGAGTTAGAAAAGCACCAATTCTAACTCATCACCAGGTTTGAACAATTGCAAGTACAGAGCTATTTGTAAATTAAACACATTTCTTGATCTCCTACCATTATCAATTCCTACCCTTGGTAAACCTTCCACTTGGAGACTAAAAAATAGAAGGATAAAAAGAAAACCTGTGTTTCCTTTTGAGCAGCAAAGAACAGGGCAGCAGCCTAAAAGAGACAAACTCTTCTTTCACTCAAAAAAAAAAAAAAAAAAAAAAAAAAAGACCCTCATACTCTGATGGACAAAAAAAAAAAATGTCAAATAAAATTAGACCAAGCTGTAGAGTTAAACCCAAAGGGAAACCTTTCTTCTGAAGTATTGCATTTCACCCTAGCTATCAGTGACTTTTTCCATGGTCATTGCTAATGATCTGAATCAAAAGAAGAAAGCAATTTGAAAGCATATTGCAAAGAAGTGTTCATGTGTGTGTGTGTGTTCATGTGCATGTGCATGTGTGTGTGTGTGTGTGTGTACTTTAAATTTCAGTACATCTTAGACATTAGGTTCTAGGGGAAAAAAGGTTTCGTGTTCTACAAAGCAAATCTTTAAAGGATGTGAAAGGAGAAATGTTGCTTTTATGATAGAGAAGGTTACCTTTTTATTTCTAGATAGTCAAAGAAACATTTTGTCCTTTATAACTGATATTTAGATACTTTCATCCTTTTGGCAGAAGAGTTTTTGAACTAATGAAATTTAAAGTTAAAGTTAAGGTACATTGAGTGATGTGGTTAGGAGTTGATATTATATTAGCATGCAGTTATGTCTGACAGCCTAGAAAAAAATGTATTCACAGAGTTCGTTCACAAAGGTACACACACACACACACACACACACACACACTTTTTTCTGGTGTTCTCTAAAATGATATGGCATAACTGATATTTTAAATTCTAGAACCAAAGAATAAAGTATCTTCTAATACACTTTTTCCACCTCTCACTGAGTACACCCTCCTCTCCTCCAAAGATATGGATTCACTGTGTTTCCAGGAGATAAACATAACAATAAAAAATTTTCCAGAGTTAACTTAGATATTTCAGAAGCCTTCAGAAAGAAATTCCCCATTCACAGGGAAAATTACTCTAGGTTGACCAATATAGGTGGTGGTAGAGAAGTAGGTACCTAGGATTAAGTAGACCAAGTTTCTGGTGACACCACATTCTATATCCTAAACTTTAACTAACTCCACAATAATTTGGAAGGATGTTTTAATTAAGACAAGGGGGTGCTGAGAGCAAATACTTTCCAAATAACATTTCCCCCCCATATAACTCCTTTAAAATCATGTGATGACTTCCTATTGCACTTAAAATAAGGTCCAAACATGTCCCTATGTAGTCTGTCCACTACCTCCTCCAACTTGATAACCTACCATGGTTTCCTTGCACTCTATGCTCCAATCATGCTGCTCTTATGTTTTAAGAATACATCAAACTGGTCTCTACCTCAGAGCCTTTGTGCTTGCTGTTCCATCTGCCTGGAATACTCTCTCCACTTTGTATCACTCAGAGCTGGGGTCAAATATACCCTCTTTGAAGAGGCCACCCCAAACTATCCTATCTAAAATAACCCCTGATCCTGCCCCAGCCTCAACATTCTTTGTCCTATTATGTTGTTTTATTTTCTTCCTACCAGAAGATGCTCAATAAATATTTTTGGAATAAAGGAACACCTCAAAGACTAATTTTTGAATGTTTCTACTTCCAAGTTACCATGGAGGTTCTAGACTGATGCAGAATCGGCACTAGGATAAGAAGGATGAAAGCAAGTCAATAATCTGTATATCTCCAAATCTCTGAATATGTAATATAAGAAAAAATCAGGATCATTAGTTATTTTTTTTCTTTCCTCCAATAGATATGACTGCAAAAACTGGGTTCGTCATAATTATTACCAAGAACTGTCTTGCTTTGGAAGTAGGAAAGGGAGAGGAAATGAAATCAAGCATCCTCCATTGAGAAACGCCTTATCCATCAGAATGTAATAATCTCATATCTGCTTGGCACTTACACGTTGAATTACAATTAATGGACAGACGACATAGGTCCTGCCACTAAAGGGCTCAGCAAACTTGTACAAATCAATTCAATGTTTTTATTTGTTATGTGGGAATGAGAGTTTCTGTCTTGTCTAACTTGCAGACCTGTCATGAACTTCAAATTAAATAATGTTTATGAGAGTACATTATGCTATCAAGCCCCATGAAAATGTATAGTTTTTACAAAAGTGTTGTATTTTTGTTCTCAAAAGGAGAACCAGAATATTTTTGCACAATATTCAAGTACTTCTAGAAACAAGTATCTTGGCTGGCTGTTAATATTCAAACCCAGTCAAGATTCCATCTTCTCATATCTTTAATACCCTCTTCAGATCTATATAGACACATAAAAGAATTATTTTGCAATAGTCAAAACAAATTGGAACTGCTTCCTTTGTGTATAGCAGACCATAAATTTGCCTGCTAGGATTATGATGGATTCACTGGGCTAAGAGATAGGACTAGCAATGAAAGATGCCAATAATTGAACAGAGCCAGTTTTAAAACAGGGGCAATGTAGTATGATCGGGGAAGCAATGAAGACTCTAAAAATACTTTTGCCAGACTATAACATTGCCTTAAATTTCATCATTTGAAGAAGCTCTTTTAACCTCTATTAGTATATTTTAATTTAGTTGAAGCAATTATTATCTTCTTTGGGTGAAACAACCCACTAGCTCATTTACACTGTAGCATAAATTAATTTTTCTGATTAACCCACTCCTACCTATTGCCACTTAGTGAAAAAATTTTATGGAATCTCTAAGGAAACCAGAAGCAGAGGATTAGATAAATTTTGCCAGGGCAAAAGAGGCAGGAGTTTGTTGTTATGATCCGAATAGATGACCTTTTAAAATGGCCCCCAAGCAGCCAAGAGACAGCAATGAGGGTATCTGAAGAGGACACAGAAAATCATTATGGCTAGGCAAATGGCAGGCAGAAATTCAAAAATAGCTCCCACTCTACCTAACCTACCATATAACTGGACTTAATTCAACCAAAAGTTAATTAAAACTACAAATGGTCTTGAGAATCTTTTGCTTTATCAAGCTTTGGTCTTATTTACACTTGGAGTACATTTTTTATTATCTTAACTAGATCTTCACCAAAAGAAACAAAAAATTGTACGCACTTGTCCTTGATAATTACAAATATATCTGTCTTTTGCTAAAGAAAGTATTCTTGATGATATCTACGTCCATGAATTCTGTACAATTCTGACTTAATAAAGAAGAAAACTTACAGCAGAAATCCAATTGATCCAATACCCGTTAACCATTAGAGAAATGAGCCAGAAGTTATTTTATAAATAATCTGACCCTAATTTCACCCCAGTTGTTATTTTATTGAAAACAATCTTATTGATAATTTTGCCTATCTTTTAAAATAACTTTTTTCAGCATAAACTAACTTCAAGATGACCCACTTTTTATTAAAAAATAAATCTTCAGGCTGTAATGAGGGGATAATTCCCCCAAATTTCATGATTTTCTAGAAAGAATTTATAAAGTGCAAAGGTCTTTCTTAGCATCTGATATAAAGAAACTGACACAGTACTATGGAGATTTCCTGAGTGACTATATTTTGCTTGTTACTTATCAATATTTCAAATATTTTCTGCCATCAGCCATCATTGTTTCCTTTTTGACTTAGCTTTTCACAGAGGCTGTAGTAATACATATGCATGATTATGAGCCAAGGTAATCATTAAACAAATATAAAACACCTTAATATAAAATAAAGGATATGTATCAAAAGGCATTTATTCTAAGAAAATATTCAGACAAGTGGGAAAACATGTATGAACAAGGATTCTCATTCTGGCATTGTTTGTAATAGTGAAAAAGTAGAAACAATCTAATTATCTACCAAAAGCGAACTGGTTAAATAAATTATGCCATGTCTGTACAATGAAAAGCTATGCATTCATCACAATTTATTATCTAGATATATACTTATTAATCTGAAAAGATGTTCATGATGTATCATTAGGGAAAAAAAGCATGATTGTTGGAAGGTTAGTATAGCCCTTGTGAAAGAAAAACAAGCAAATTAGTACGACATTTTAGTTTAATTTTTAGAGCAATTTGGCAGTGTCTACCAAAATATAAAGATACTTGAGGGTAATTCAGTAATTGAAATTTTGCTTATAATAATAAAGGGACTGGAAGCATCTTCAATGTCCATCCATAGGAGACTGATTCTATACAATGGAATACTAATGCAGTTATTTAAAAGTCAGATATAGGAAGACAAACAACTTAATAAAGATAGGCAAAATATTTAAACATATGCTTCAAAAAAGAAAATATATAAATTACCAATAAACACATGGAAAGATATTCAACAGCAGTAGTCATCAGAAAATCCAAATTGAAACCCCAATGAGATACATTTGTATACCTACTAGAATGCCTTAAATTAAAAAGACTGAAAACCCTAAGTTTTGGCAAAGATGTGGAGAAACTGCGACTGTCACTCACTACTGTTGGAAAGGAAAAATGGTGTAATCACTATGGAAAACAGTATGGCAACACCTTATAAAGTTAAGTGTGCTATGTAGCAATTTGCCTCCTCAGTAATAACCAAGAGAAATGAAAAATTTCCACACAAGACTTGTATATGAATGTTCATAGCAGCATTATTTATGATAGTCAAAAAGTATAATCTAAATGAACCTCAACTGGTGAACAGATAAAGCCAATGTGGTACATTCATATTATACTCATATTACAGATTCATAATACTATGGAATATTACTCAGCAACAAAAAATGAAATATTAATAGTAGCAATAACAGTGATGAATCTCAAAGTCATTATGCAAAGTGAAAAAATCAGACACAAAAGTCTATTACCCCATCTATAGGAAATCCTACAAAAGGCAAAACTAAAAGGCCAGAAAACAGATCAATGATTAGCGGAGGCAGGAGGATGTAGGGGAATTGAATTTAGTGAAAAGGGGCACTGGAAACTTCTTAGACTGAAGGTAACATTTTATAGTCTGATTACCATAGTAGTTATACAGTTTCATACAATTACCAAAATCCATCATACTGTGCACTTAAAATTGGTGAATTTTCTTGTAGGTAAATAACTTATTGAACCAAAAAAAAAAAAAAAGAGGTACCTTCTCATCCTCTTGCTCCTAGTAAGGGTTAAGAGAGCACAGGTGGAAGTCCCTGAATCAATCATCTGCCCCTCATAATTCAGGATGTGAAGGATACCCACAGTCCTCTAGTCCTTCTTTCCCCCTAACTTCAAAACCTTTCAGTGAAGTTGTATTTTATTTATTTGGTTAAAAGCAATTTTTAAAAAGGATTATTCCTCTGAATGCATGGCCCTCTATGAATTTGTAGCATTCAGACTTATTTTACAAAAAGGAAAAAAAAAATAAAAAGATCTTTTGAATTTGTTGAAAAGACAATAAGTCAGCCTGGTGGTTCACAAGAAAATTGGAGAAATTCCAAAAATATTTCATCTAAATCATAAGATTAAAATTTTGGTTATTTGACCCAATAGAGCAAATCAGTCACTTGATGTTAACTCTATAAGATAAGAGCTTCCTGACTATTAATAAACTATCATGAAAGGATGCAGATGAAAGGGGGTTATTTCTAGATACAGTCCATGTAAATAATCTTCAGACATCTGGGAAATCTTCAATGGTAGGTTTCAGCATTGGAACTGTTCCACGTAGTAAGATACCACAGAAAGAAACCTAAAAGCAGAAAAACAAGTTCCTTCAAAAGCAGCAAGTTTGGAGACTAAAGATGAACTGCTATTTTGAAAGGTTCTTGGTAATCTAATTAGAGTATCCTCAAAGGCTGCAATAGGAATGCCTGGGACAATGTATTCTTTGATATTCACTGCATCAACACCTCTGAGGATTATTAGAAATAAGAATTGTTTCAGAGTTAAGTAAAGATTATTCAAAAGAGAATGATGGATCACCAAACCTTACTAATAAGACAGATTTCCCTGGAAAGCATATAAACAGCAACAGAGACAAACAGCAGAGTCTGAAACGTGCTGAAGAGAAAAGACTTCAGGGCCTTTGCCTTAATAGCTCTCATTCCTTTATGGTAATAGAACTATAACCAAGGAACACTTTTCTGAAAACTTTAACCTAGGTATAACTAGTATTTCAAGCCAGATACCCTCTACCCACACTTCCCCTAAAAATGTTTAGGTTTTCATTCTCAGCCAGCCACTTCCTATTTAAAACAAAACAAAACAAAAGTGCAACCAGAATCACTCTATATGGAAAAAAAAAACACTTTCCACTTACCTACAGCAACAATTGCAAGGCCAGTTTTTGAAATACTAGCTATATGAATTCTGTTTTACAATCTCTGTTTTCATTTGAATCATATGTTAATGATTTACATAAGTATTTCATGGGAAAAAAATCCACTTAATACCCTTATCAGACTTTTACAATCTTGCCTATTAAGCAGGATGTTTGTAACCCTGAGACTAAGAAATGTTTACTCAGGAAGGTTAAACATACCATTTCAGCTACCATCAGAGATTCTCTGGTTATATGTAGAATAATGCTCGAAAATTTTAAGCTTTTATTACGGAAATTTTCAAACATACAAAGAATTAGAGACAAGATTACAATGAATCACCAGACACCCAACACCCACCTTGAACATTTATAAATTTTGTTCAATCTTATTTCATCTACACTCCCTTTTTCACTTGAATTATTTAAAGCAAATTCTACAAATTGTGTCATTTATCCATAAATACTTGGTTGCCCATAGGATTATTTTTATTTAGTTCTTAGAACAATTTAAAGAAGGTACAACAAAAATAAATAAACTGAAAGATTAAACCTATCTCATTTGTCAGGAATTTGAGATTCAGTACTACATTATATGTAAAGCAAATGGAGAGATCATTCCCCAAATAGAAGAATATAATGAGCTCTCCCCTGACAGTCCAAAAAAACAAAAAAACAAAATAACAACAACAACAACAAAAAAAAAAAAAAAGAAAAACCACTGCTTCCTTGGTGAATTTAAGACTCCCATAATCTTTTCTTTGGGGCAAAAGAACTGGAATATTCCTGTTAAAAGTGGCATGAGAAGTGTTTTGTCATGCATAAATTTAACTATGTAGAGTTCTTACTCTTCGTCTAAAACCCTAAAGCTTAAATGTGGCTCACTTTGCAGAGTCATGCCAGAAACTCATCATTCCAAGATATCTGACCCTAACATTTCATTACATTGAAAACACAAAGATGACTTTTATCTTCAAGAAGGCACATATCTCAGGTTCTTGATCACTGAAATCCTCTCACATGGTAAATATCATCACTGTTATCCTTTGCATGGTTAAGGAAATCTGATTTCAAATCCCAGAGTTGTATGCCTTTATGGATTGATCCAGAGAGTAAGGATGAGGTTATTAAAGCCCACATGGCCCTTAGCCAGTTTATGTGAAATATAAGCAGCAGCAGAAAAACCTGGAAAGAATATGGACAATAGAGTCTGACAGATTCAAATTGGAAAACTCGGGATTGAAGGAAATTAGGAAGGATGAACATGTTGCAGCTGTTTTAGAGATAATATAGAGGGAGGTCTCATTGCCTGGGCTGTGAAGATGATGAATTTCTTAGCAGTCTAGATACAGGATGTCCAGAGGCTTGTTTTCAAGTAATGCCCCAAAATACAGAACCTACGCAATTGTGGGCCTCAAGCAATCACTGAGCCAGTTCCTGACAGTTTGAATGAGGTAAAAATTTTGATAATAATATAGTTTAAGAAGAGCATTAGGGAGAGGTTGACTGACACCAGGAAAAGTCTTAGAACAAGATAAAATAGGGTAAACACTTCAGTGAGGAAGTGGCTCAAAACCCTCAGAAGTAAGAAAGAGGATAATGACATCACAATTGCTACAGAATATGCCTAAAAACTTTCAACAACTCTTTTTATTAGTGCTTTGAGTTTTGATTAGAGCTCTGGATATTTATTTTAGGTAATAGAGTTCATAAAGACTGAAAATGAGGAACAGAAATAAAAGTCTAAAACTCAATGGTTTCCTTATTCCTATTGGATTCTCAGTGTTATCAGCTATTGATTCTTCCTCTTCAGGTTATTACATCAGTGATGGATATTTAGAAACAGACATGGTTCAATTACAATGATCCAGAAGTATCTAAAATTCAAGAGGGCTCCAGGAGTTTGAGGTTGCTGTGAGCTAGGGTGATGCCACGGCACTCTAGCCCAGGTAACAGAGTAAGACTCTGTCTCAAAAAAAAAAAAAAAAAAAAAAAAATTCAAGAGGGCTCAATGCAGAGTGAATGAGATTACAGTGGGCACAACTTCTTTTACATGCATAAGGAGATACTTGATGCAGTGCTGGAAATAAAATTATTCATCACGTATCAGCAAAGTGAGTAGGTCTAATCATTAGAACTTGTGATGAGCAAAATCCTGGGTTTTTGTATGCGCTGACATGTCTCTCTTATTGCCCACTACCCCAAATATATCCTTCCTCTCCTTGAGAAGAACTGTCAATTTTACCTGGTATAAGAATAATCATCAGATCATGTCAAGAAAAAAAATTAAAGTACAATCACAGGCAACCTTATTTAGGGCTCACATGTATAGCTGATGATCTCCTTTCTCCCCGCTTAACCAGAGTTTGTATTGTTCTGGGATTGTATGTGTTTGGGTATGTGCAGATGTGGGTATAGATTAGGTAAATAAATAGATAGATGATAGATAAGGGTAAAATAGAAACTTAATGAGTTGGAATATTTCATAAGAATATGTATGCTTATGGACTAATAGCATAGCAGTATAAAGAATAAATGAAATAGCTGAAAGTAACAGAAATCCCATTCATTAAGGAAATGCGTGAAGATGCACAATCATTTGGCATTCTGCTTTTATGTTTATTTAACAGTTTAATATTCTATAATTATTACTGTAATTTTTGCTGTGTGTTTCTCATTAAAAAGTTTGTTGGAAACACCACTCTTTAAGTTATATTAGTGGCCGTTGGTCCTACTTACCAGAGATTTTTTTTTTGTCACTGAAAGAGTTTAAGTTATTTTTCCATGAGTTAAGTCCTTTTTTGCTCATATATAATACAAGAGAATGAATACTGGTGCTTGTAGAAGTAGAGGAAGACTGAATAAAATATAAATGTACTGATAGGGAAGTATCTCCAAGATGATAATGATGATGACTAATATTATTATTAATTTTAAAAGACAAAGATATACCTCCAATTTGAGAGGCTCTGAAAAAAAAACAAAGATATAAAATAGTAGGTTTACTATTATCCTATTTTTATGAATAATGTATGCGTGCATGTGGGTGCATATACTGGCATATGTATAACATATTGTTGATGTGTTGAAAAATGTTAATGGCTGTATCTGCAGAGTAAGCCTAGGTCAACTTCTAATTTTCATTATATGTCTTATTATACCATTTGAATTTTAATCATGTATATATGACTTTTTTAATTAAAAGAACAAAAATGGTTTCAGAATAATATGAATTTTTTAAAATTATGCCATTAATAAAAATAAAGATGATTATATTTCCATATGAAAAGGTTTGGAAGGACATTCTCCAGTATATTACCAGTAGTTATCTTGTGGTAAAGACTTTGTGTGTGATTTTAATTTAATATTTCCTTATTGTCTATTTCTATTTCCTATATTTTATACTGAATATATGTGACTTGTGTAAAATAATTTAGTATATCATGATTGGAATTTTATACATATGATTATTGAGATATGCTCAAAGAAATATCATTTTTATTTAAATTCATAATTGTAATCCTAAATTGATATAGCTTGTATCAGATTTACCTGAATGAAGATGAACAAAAACATTTATGTGGTCATGACAGTGGTTTCTGGAGAGGGATAGATTATCCCTGATTGGTCATACCTTTACCCCTAGTAGATAGAGGGAAGAAAGGTGGAGAACATTGGATTTATATTCTAAATAGCAAGGGTTTTAAATGGAATAGATCATAGATGCCATGGATAATATACTAATCGAAAATTTGAACATGAAATGTGATTAAGGTTGACTAATGGTTTATGGCTTATAACCTGGTATACTACAGTTGGAAACTAGTTATGTCTCAATGTTCACCAGTCATATGTATTAAAGTGATTTTTTTCCCTTTTCAAGAGAATGTTTTAGTTATGGTAAAAATAATCTTCCAAATATAAAATGAGGCACAGGGACCAGAAACTCACATGAAGAAATTGTTCAAACATTCTTGTGAAACTGCATAATTCAGTGGGCTACATGACATGTTGATTATCAAGGATCTCCTCTTTTGCATACTAATCAGTGCTATTTTCTTACCTCACTTGCTTTTTTGGATTCTAAACTGTTCTGAAATTATGAGCCTGGGAGATGGGGAAAAAAGAAAAATGAGGCAGTCAGATCTGTTTTCTTTCACTAACTGTTGTAATTTTTTGCTGAAGATACAAGCCAAAAATACTGTTTAAAACCAAGAGTTTGAATAGATTATTCATGTATTTCATTCTTCCGTGTTCTTTTCTTCCAAAATATTAAAAGTTGAGCAATTAATTTAGAGCAACACAATTTAAATCTGTTTCAGTGTTTCTATCTTTTATGAAATTTTCCCCACTTATATTAGAAGACTGATAATGAAAGTACTAACTAGAAGTCCATTCTATAAAATGAAAGTTGAATGAGCATTTAATACTCAGAATTGTCCATATTTGATATCAATTTGCATTGCTTCCAATATCCAGAGCAATTAATATTAAATATTTACTTTGTTGTTTGATGTGGATCAGTGTGAGTGTGTGTGTATGTGTGCGTGTGTGTGTGTGTGTGTGTGTGTTTGTGTTGGGGGGTGGTGGACAGTGAGAGGTATGCTGAGAGGAACAATATTCTTGGGGTTTACTTTTTGAGCTTTTGGAATCTCCAGATATGTTCCAATTAGTCTAGAACAACTCTTGATGTTATACTTGGGGTATTCTCAGCATCCCAGGCTTGGCTCATTCTTTTCTCTTTCTTCTTCAAAATAGCTCTACTGGACCCTTGTAGAAATTACTGATTTAGGGCAGGAAATGTACAAAATGAGTCTGAAAAGTCTTGTTGACAAAAAGGCAAGGACTCCTTGGATCTTTCAGATGTCAACTAGAAGGGGGTTTTCCTGACCAAAATGGGACAATTTGAGCATTGGCACCAATACCTATAATTGAAATAGATCCAACATGTTAAAAGTCCATATTTTTTTTTCTGTTTAAACTTTCTCTTTTATATTTCAGAATATTATGGGGGTACAAATATTTTGGTTACCTATAATGCCTTTGCCTCACCCAAGTCAGGGCTACAGGAGTACCCTCCCCCCACACAGTGCACTCCGCATCCATTAGTTGTGAGTTTACCCACCAAAACCCCCCCCACCTGACTGACACCCAGTGAATATTACTACCATGTGAGCACCTTAGCATTGATCAGTTAGTACCAATTTGATGGCAAGTACATGTGGTGCTTGTTTTTCCATTCTTGTGATACTTCACTTTGAAGGATGGGCTAAAGCTCTATCCAGGATAATATAACTGATGCTAGTTCACCATTGTTCTTTGTAGTTGAGTAGTATTTCGTGGAATACATATACCACATTTTATTAATCCACCCATGTATTTATGGGCACTTGGGTTGTTTCCACATCCTTGCAATACTGAATTGTGCTGCCATAAACATTTGAGTGCAGATGTCTTTATTGTAGAATGTCTTTTTTTTCCTTTGGGATGCCTAGTAGTGGGATTGCTGGATTAAATGGTATTTCTATTTTTAGCTCTTTGAGATATCTCCAAATGACTTTCCACAGGGATTGTACTAATTTGCAGTTCCACTAGCAGTGTAAGACTGTTCCAATCTCTCCACATCCATGCCAGCATTTGCTGTCTTGGGACTTTTGATAAAGGCCATTCTCACTGGAGTTGGGTGATATCTCATTGTGGTTTTGATTTGCATTTCCCTAATGATTAGAGATGTTGAGCACTTTTTTATATGTTTGCTGGACATTCTTCTGTCTTTTTTTGAAAAGTTTCTCTTCATGTATTTTGTTCATTTATTGATGGGTTGTTTAATTTTTTCTTGTTAATTTTCTTAAGTTCTATATAGATTCTTGTTATCAGCCCTTTATCAAATGTGTAGAATGCAAATATTTTCTACCATTCTTTAGGTTGTCTGTTTGTTCTAATGATCATTCCCTTGGCTGTGCAGAAGCTTTTTAATTTAATGAGGTCCCATTTATTTTTGTTGCTGCCATGATTGCTTTGGGGGTCTTCTTCGTAAGTTCTTTGCTGAGACTGATGTCCATAAGAGTTTTCCCAATATTTTCTTCTAGAATTCTTAAGTTTTCATGCCTTAGGTTTAAGTCTGTTATCCATTGTGAGTTGATGTTTGTATGTGGTGAGAGGTGGAGATCCAGTTTCATTCTTCTGCATGTGATTATACAGTTTTCCCAGCACCATTTACTGAATAGAGATTCTTTTCCCTGTTGTATATTTTTGTCTGCTTTGTCAAAGATTAGATGACAATATGAGGATGGTTTTATATCTGGGGTCTCCATCCTTTTCCAAAGGTCTATATCTCTGTTCTTGTGCCAGTACCATGATGTTTTGGTTGCTATAGTCTTGTAGTAAAGCTTGAAGTCTGGTAGAATGATGTCTTCCAATTTGTTCCTTTTGTTTAAGATTGCTTTGGCTATATGAGGTCTTCTTTTGTTCCATACAAAGAGTAGAATTATTTTTTCTAGATCTGTAAAGAATGATGATGGTACTTTGATACGGATTGCATTAATTCTATAGATCACTTTAGATAGTATGGACATTTTACCAATATTTTTTCTGCCAATCCATGAGCGTAATAGGGTTTTCCATCTGTTTATATCTTCTACACTTTCTTTTCTCAGTTTTTCAGTTCTCCCTATTTATGTCTCTCACATTTGCATACTACAAAAATCTATATCTCCAAAAACTATAGAACATGGAGGAAATGGGCAAATACTTAGAAACACACAACCTTCCTAGGCTCAATGAGGAAGAAATAGAATTCCTGAACAGAGCAATATCAAGCACAGAAATTGAAGCAATAACTAAAAATCTTCCAACTAACAAAGTCCCAGACCAGATGAGTTCACATCTGAGTTTTACCAAACTTACAAGAAGAACTCATACCTATACTGCAGAAATTATTCCACATCATTGAGAAGCATGGTATCCTCTCCAACTCATTCTATGAAGCCAATATCACCTTGATACCAAGGCCAGGAAAGGACACAACAAAAGAAGAAAACTATAGACCAATATCCCTTGTAAATATAGATGCAAAAATCCTCAACAAAATCTTAGCAAACTGAATCCAACAGCACATGAAAAAAATAATTCATCATGACCAGGTGAGCTTTATCCTAGAGATGCAAGTTTGGTTCCACATACGCTAATCTATAAATGCAATTCACCACATAAATAAAAGCAAGAACAAAGACCATATGATTCTCTCAATAGACACAGAAAAAGCACTTGATAAAATCCAGCACACTTTTATGATAAAAACTCTTAACAAAATAGGCATAGATCGGACATACCTTAAAATTATTAAAGTCATATACAATAAACCCACAACCAACATCATACTTAACGAGGAAAATTGAAAGCATTCTCACTTAGAACTGGAACCAGAAAAGGTTGTCCATTATTTCCACTTCTATTCAATATAGTGCTGGAAGTCCTTGCCAGAGCAATCAGACAGGAGAGGGGAATTATGGGGGTCCAAATGGGGGCAGAAGAGGTCAAACTCTCACTCTTTGCTGATGACATGATCTTATATCTAGAAAACCCCAACACAACACCTTTCACAATATCATCAAAGAAAATTAAGTATTTAGGAATATACTTAATGAAGGAGGTGAGAGCCATAATTTTATAGTTATGTATTTTTTAAAAAAAACTGACTTTAACTTTTAACTAAGATCAAATGACAAGAACTGGATTTATCCTCCTTCTTGAAATAACCAAAATACAGAAAATATATATAAAACAATGGTTTTCATGGCACAGAACATCAGGTAATGATAAAGAGTGATCATTGAGAGACAGAAAACAAAAAAGGTGATCTCTACAAATGCCCAAGACACTGCCCTCAGTGAGTTTTTAGGTGATGGTGCAGGGAAGTAGAACCCAGGTAGAGCCTGTGAGACTTCCTGAGTTGAATCAACAGAATTTACGTACCAGGGAGACCAATATAGCTAATTTTCACCAAATTGGCTAAATTCCATAGAGTAAAGTACTGGATAGCAAAGAGCTGTACATAGAGAGAACTCCTGACATATTCCTACTCCCCATGAATATTCACATGTGTACCTAATTAGAGGTAACAGTGCCCGACATTCAACCATGACTGGGAATGGTTCCTGTTTCACCAGTTAGATTGCAAAATTCTCAGATTTTGTGGTAACAAGTAGAATATCAGAAGAGTCTTGCCATAGTAGTGGAAAATAATTAGCCTAGACTGAGCACTATTATGGCCTGACCTAACAAATCTCAATAAGCAAAAGCAAGATATAAAAGGATCAAAGTATGTCTAAGCAAATTAACTGTATTCCAGAACAAAGCTTAAGAACACTTGTAGGAATACAAAAAAAAAAAAAACACCTTGAAGAATACCAGATATGCAAAGAAGCTAGAATCCACAATAGGAAAAATTATTCAATTGCAATTGACCTAGAACTGACCCATATCTTAGAATCAGGTACAAAAATGGGTATTATAACTATATTATATATAGTTAAGTTAGTAAAGACATGGAAGGTATAAAAAAGACCAAAATCAAAGTTCTAAAGATGAAGACTACAATGTCATTGAAGAAAAATACACTGGATGGGCTTAATAGAAGATCAGATATCACAGATAAAATATTATAGAACTTGAAGGCAGAGCAATAAAAACTATCCAAAATAAAATACAACAAGCAAAATAATAAATAAAGCATCACCAGTGAGCTATGGAACAACTTCAGTTAAGTGGAGTCTCTGAAAGATTATGCGGGGGGCAGGAAAAAATTTTGAAGAAATAATGACTGAGGATTTTCCAAATTAGATGAAAACTAATCAGTAGATTCAGAATCTCAATGAAATACAAGCATAAGAAACAGGAATCAAACTACATCATAATCAAATTGTTCAAATCAGGGATAATGAGAAAA
Source organism: Eulemur rufifrons (assembly GCF_041146395.1). NCBI lineage: Eukaryota > Metazoa > Chordata > Mammalia > Primates > Lemuridae > Eulemur > Eulemur rufifrons. The sequence goes on from NC_091012.1 coordinate 74,044,452, forward strand.
ATCCTTAAGGCAGCCAGAGGGGATATATACAGAGGAACAGACATAAGGGTGATAGCAGATTTTTGTTGAAGACAATACAAGTGAAAAGATAGTGGAGTAATATCTTTAAAGTACTGAAAGAAAAAAAAGGTAAACCTAGAATTCTGTACCCAGTGAAATATCTTTCAAAAGTGAAGGCAAAATAAAGATGTTTTCAGACACACAAAAGCTGAAAGAATTCATCACCAGCTGACCTGTGCTATAAGAAATGATAAAGGAACTTCTTTGGGTAGAAGGAAAATGAGACTAGAGTAAAACTTGCATCTACACAAAGAAATGGAAAAAAAAAAACTGGAAATAGTAACTATGTGGGTAAATATATGAGATTCTTTATTACAAATATCAAGAAACTTAATGATCATCTTTGAATAATATAAGATAATGAATTAATTATTTTAAAGACTGATGAAAAAAGAAGAATCAAATATTAATCTTGACTTTCTTTGATGAACTATACATCAGTTAACCAAATTGTTGCTACAAAAAATTCACTTTAAAAGAACAACTTGGGGAACCCTCATATGCTATTGGTTGGAATGTAAATTAGTGCAACCACTATGGAAAACAGTATGGAGGTTCCTCAACAAGCTAAAAATAAAACAATTATATGACCCAGCAGTTCCACTGCTGAGTATATATCCAAAGGATGGGAATTCAGTATATTGAAAAGGTATCTGCACTGCCCTGTTTGTTTCAGAATTACAAACAATAGCCAAGATATGTAATCAACCTAAGTGTCCATCAACAGATGAATGGATAAAGAAATTGTGATACATATACACAATGGAATATTACACAGCCTCAAAAAAGAATGAAATCCTACATGTGTAATGCATGGATGGAATTTCAGAACATTAAGTTAAGTGAAATAAGCCAAGCAGAGAAAGACAAATCTCACATATTTTCACTCATATCTGGGAGCTAAATATTAAAAACAATTGATCTCATGGGGACAGAGAGTGGAATGATGGTTACCAAAGGCAGGGAAGGATAACAGGGAGGGACAATAAAGTGGGAGTAGTTAATGGGTGCAAAAATATAGTTAGTTAGAATGAACAATATTTGATAGCACAACAAAGTGACTATAATCAACAATATACTTTAATCAACAGTATACTTTAAAGCTGCGGTCCCCAACACCTGGGCCACAGCCCAGTACCGGTCCATGGCCTGTTAGGAACAGGACAGCACATCACTGCTTAAGCTCCACCCACTGACTCCACAGAAAAATTGTCTTCCATGAAAGTTAGGAACCAGGACTACAGAGGAGGAGGTGAGCAGCAGGCAGGTGAGCGAAACTTCATCTGTATTTATAATGCTCTCCATTGCTCACATCACCGCCTAAGCTCCACGTTCCCCCCAGTTCTGCCTCCCCCACCTCTATGGAAAAATTTTCATACATGACACCAGTCCCTGATGCCAAAAAGTTTGGGGACCTCAGATGTGGGTGGGGGAGGGGATGGGTGTATATATAATGAGTGCCATGCGCACTGTCTAGGGGATGGATGGACATGTTTGAAGCTCTGACTCAGGGGGGTGGGAGGCAAGGGCAATATACATAACCTAAACTTTTGTACCCCCACAATATGCTGAAATAAGAATAAATAAATAAATAAATAAAAATAACTAAAAGAGTGGAATTGTAATGTTCCTAACAAGAAGAAATGATAAATGCCTGAGGTGATAGATACTCCAACTACCCTGATTTCATTAATTCACATTGTATGCCCGAGTCAAAACATCACATATACCCTATAAAGATACAGAACTATTATGTATCCATAATAAATCAAAATAACAAATTAAAAATAAAAGACCTTCTTAAAATTTTTGCCATGCCAGTTAATAAATAAAGACATATTGCAAATTAATACCACCAGTTAATATCAGAATATCACCAGTTTAAATCCTCTAATAAAATAAGTGGATGGAAATTTTATAATGCAGAGATCAGCTGACACCTGATCTCAATCATTGATCTTAACAGGACTAAGAGAGAGGTTTAGATATCACTTATTAAGTATTCTGAACAAAGAAACACAGCCAAGTAAATCTGAATCAGATGAAAGCTCTGGATCAAATTGTCAGTTTAAAGGCATTGCAGGTGATGGAGGGACATGTTTTTCTAAATACCACAGGGATATGATCAGTAAAATCCAGAATGTCAGGCACTCTATGAGACAAAAAACCCTGGTTTCTTCAATAAACTGCAAGAAAAAAAGGGAAGGGAAATTTATAGACTAAGAGAGATTTAAGAGACATGTAAAACAAATGCGATCAGATGGACTTGTTTGGATCCAGATTCAAATCAACAACTATATAAAAAAGTATAAAACCTTTGTGGATATTTGAACATCAATTGAACATTTGACATAAAGTAATTTATTGATTTTTGTTTTAGCTGAGATAATAGCATTGACTTTTTTTTCCAAAATAAATATTCCTTTGTTTAGAAATATGTATTGAAATTTTTATGAATAAATTGATATGATGATTGGGATTTGCTTCAAAATAATCCAAAGAAGGGAAGGGTAGAATTACAAGTGAAACAGGTTTGGTTCTTAATTAATAATGGTTAAAGCTGGCTGGGTGAGGTATACACGAAGGTTCATTATATTAAACTCTCTACTGTTGTACATGTTTGAAATTTTCCATAATTAAAAAAAATTACCCTGTTTAGTTTCAGCACTAGATCATAGGCTTCATAGGGCAATGAGTATAAAGGAATGAGCAGCAGGAAGCCTTGTGTACCTATGGAAAATTACTTCACTTGTAAACGATAGAGAGAATAATAAGAAATTCAAGCACAGTGGCTTTAGAAGCTAGATTAGCTTATTTTAAACGATTATGTGATACAGTCTACAAAGGATTAAACTTTAACACAGCAAGTCTTTGATGATAAATACAGGTTTACCTATGTATAAATCATCACATTAAGCAATTCAGTTCTGAAAGTCCATGAAGAATATTTCTAAGGTGCAGGAATTGCAAATAGCATTATTTAATCTAGTAAAGTTTATGATAAAAACAGAAGGTAAGCTTCTGATCTTTGTCACACTATAATAAATTGGAAATCAATGAAAATTGGATTGCTTTGAGCTAAATGTATATCATCTTACTACATTACTTATTTCTCCTTTTTGTCTTAATTAACACTTTATTTCCTGAGATTTCATTACAGTGCTGAGATGTATTGTAGAATTATGTAGGCTATTACCTCAGAATAGAATATGAGAAACAATGTGTTAGAAAACTAAAATCAATGGGAAAATATTAGTTAAATCTTAGCCCACTTACCAGAGTCAACCAAAGCTGTTCCCATTTGGTCTCCCTGAAGCAAGTTTGTATTTGATGAAACTACAAAATAAAAAACAGGAAATAGCTGTCAGTGTCTAAGCTATCTTAAATCAGGCTTAGTTAGCAGCCTGGATGTACTATTCTAGCTAGACAAGAATATCGGGCAGTATTTGGCCTGGGGAGGCGAGGAAAGAAGACTACTAGAGCAGATGAGGGCAGTATAGACCAAGGATGCCTTAAATCTAGCCACAGTGTCAAATAAGCACATGAAAAATGAAAATTTCAGATTGGGCTCACAATGAAAAACATTCAAATATTTCAAAGTCTTTGCAATTTTCACTTTGCAGGAGGATATTAGGTTTACTCAGCTATAACAATATGATTCTATAGATAAGTCCACGAGTCTATGATTTCATGCAATTTGTTTAGCTGCCATGCCATGTATCTAAGTGACAGTTTTTATCACTAGAAATGGCTTGTGCCCATGATTATCTTTTGAAAGCAGTGAAGCTGAGCAGGGTTTTACAAAGAAGTAAATGGTATCTTTTTGAAAACAGAGATCCAGAACATGGAGCAGGAGAAAGAACACTGAAATGGCAGTCAAGACACTTAGAAGTTTGTCATAATTCTGGCATTTATTAGCTGTATGGTCATGGCCAATTCACTTTACCTCTTGATCCCAGTTAACACATTTTTAAAATAAGCCATTTAAATTAGATTATTTGTATGATACTTTCCAGTTCTAATTTATTTATGTAACACATATGTATTAATTGCCTGTTATAAGGGTACAATATCATAGCTAAAAGCATGTTTCTGAAATCACTCAACCTAGGTTTGAATCTTGTATCCACCCTGTACTAGCTGAGTGTGCCAATGGACAACATATTTTAACTTCTCTGTGTTTCAGGGTCCTCTTCTATAAAATGGGGATAATAATAGCACCTACCTCATGGAGTCATCATAAGAATTAAAAGGAAACCACATATTAAAGAATTTAGAACATTTCCTGGCAATCAATGAATGTTAGCTATTATTATTATGTGCTAAGCATTGGAGACACAATGAGGACCAGGAATGAAATAGTCCTTTTTCTCAGAGAGCATCCAGACAAGAAAGAAAAAGAAATAACAAAGATGGATAAAGCTGTGATAAAGGAAGTAGTTGCTAGGTAGAAACATAGAAGAAACAGCAGGGGACCTTCAGGTTACTTGTGGTAAGGGCTTAAGCTGAGAATGAAAGGATAAATTAGAAGCAGTTTTTTAAGGAAAAGGACAGGAATATGTTCCAGACAAAAGGAAGAGCATGTCCAAAGGCTGTGGTTCTGTAATTGTTATGGATGAAGACATGATATTTCCACATAGGTACAATCCATAAAGCAATTAACAAACATTAAAAATGTACCATGATTTTCTGTATATCAAAACACACCATGAGGAAAGTAAAAGGGCAAATGAGTATGAGAAGATATCTGTAGCACACATATCTGTCATAGGACTTGTCTAGGATATATAGATAAAAGAATGAACAACCCAATAGAAACATGAGCAAAAGACTGAACAGATACCTTCCAAAGAGGCTATGGAAATAAATGACCAGTAAACATACAAAAACAGCACTAAACTTTGTTAGCCACCAGGGAAATATAAATTAAAACCACAATGTAATACCATTACATATCCATGACAATGGCTAAAAAATTAATTGTTGACAGGGTTGGGAGAAATTATAACTTTTATATTACTGCTGGTGGGAATGTAAATTTTTATACTGTTCAGTAGTATCTGTTAAAGCTAAATATATACATATTTATGATCCTGCTACTGCCCTCCTAGGTATATACTCAGCAGAAATGTGGACATATGTTCACCAAAGGACATCTGCTAGAATGTTCTTAGCAACGTTATATGTAATAGCTACAAAACTGAAAGTCTGAATGTCCATCAGCAATAGAATAGATAAATATATATAAATCATACTATACTACTATACTGCACTATATAGTGATGACAAAGAGTGATCTACAACTAAACCCAAAACTATGGATTCTCACAAACATAATGCTGAGTGTAAAAACGCAAACACACAAAATTTTATATGACTCAATTTACATTAAATATAAAATTATTTTGTGTCATTAGATGTCAGGGTAGGAGTTACTCTGAAGGAGAGAAAAATGAAAAATGACTGAAGGGGAGTACAGAGGTGGCCATTAGGTTGCTGGTAATACTCTGTGATCTGATCAGAGTATTGATAAAGTAACCTAGGAATCATACCTGAGTCTTCCTATTTTAAAGCAGAGTGTCTGTTGATTGGAAATAGAATTGACATTTTTCTTGCAGATCTTTAACAATTAAGAGAAGAGATGATCACAGCAATTCCAAAAATTACATGAATTTGCGTTTCCCTCTCCCTTATGAATCCAGGATGCTGATGATTTCAAATGCAGAATAATAACTAAAAAATAACAAAATGTTAAGAAACCACTGATGGGCCGGGTGTGGTGGCTCACGCCTGTAATCTTAGTCCTCAGGGAGGCTAAGGTGGGTGGATCGCTTGAGGTCAGGAGTTCGAGACCAGCCTGAGCAAGAGCGAGACCCCATCTCTACTAAAAATAGAAAGAAATTATCTGGCCAACTAAAAATATATAGAAAAAATTAGTTGGGCATGGTGGCACATGCCTGTAGTCCCAGCTACTTGGAAGGCTGAGGCAGAAGGATCGCTTAAGCCCAGGAGTTTGAGGTTGCTGTGAGCTAGGCTGACGCCACGGCACTCACTCTAGCCCCAGCAACAGAGCGAGACTCTGTCTCAAAAAAAAAAAAAAAAAAAAAAAAGAAAAGAAAGAAAGAAAGGAAGGAAGGAAGGAAACCACTGATGATGTGTATAATTTTCAATAATGAAACTAATACAGTAAGGTGGCAGCTGACATGTCAGATGTTGTAAATGATAGGTTGGGCATTTTCCTTATGAATACAATTTTATATTTTATACATTTATTCATTATATTCACTCATGGAAGCATTAATGTTGGTGATATTAACCTTGTTGGGACCCTCAACTAACACTCTTTGAAATATGAATGCTATGGTTTGGATGTGGTTTGTCTCAACCAAAACTTATGTTGAAATTTGATCCCCAATGTTAGAAGGTGGGGCCTAGTGGGAGGTGTTTGGGTCCTGAGGGTGGATCTCTCCTGACTAGATTAATGCCCTCCCTTGAGGGTGAGTGGATTCTCACTCTCCTGGGAATGGATTAATTCTCATGACAGGGGTTGTTACAAAGAATCTGGCTTCCTCAGTTCCTCCCTCTCGCTTCCGTCCTCTCTTGCCATGGAATCTCTTTGTATAGGTGATTCTGTTCTGCTTTCCACCATCAGGGGGAATAGCATGAAGCCCTCACCAGCAGCCAAGCAGATGCTGGCACTATGTTTCTTGAACTTCACAGCTACAGAACCATGAACTAAATAAACCTCTTCTCTTTATAAATTACCCAGTCTCCGTTATTCTCTTATAGCAACAGAAAATGGAGAAGACAATGAGTATCTAAGAGTTGGATTCCCCATCTCTCATTTTGCTTTAATTCCTTGTATCACACTGTGTACCCCACCTCAGCTTACCCAATCTAAGCAGTGGGCAGGAATTTCCTCATTATTCAAAGGGTAAATGAGGGAATCATGCCAGATTTCTTCTGCTTAACTTTGAGGGGATGCAGTCTTTTGGAAAAGGTTTTGTGGTCATAAGTTTTCAAAAAACTAAGAGCCCGATGTAGTAGACTGAATAATGGTCACTCAAAGGTCCCAAGTCCTAATGCCTAAGAACCTCTAAATGTTACCTTATAATTAAGTTGAAGCTTTGCAGATGTGTTAAATTAAAAAATTTTACATAGTGGGATTATTCTGGATTATCCAGATGGACCTGAAATCCAATCGCAAGTGTCTTTATGAGGTAAGCAGAGGGAGATTACACACAGACACAGAAGAGAAGCCCATATGAAGAGAGAAGTAGAGATTAGAGAGATGGGACCACAAAGCAAAGAATGCCAAGGAATGTAGGCAGCCACCAAATTGTGGAAGAGTGAAGGAAGGGATTCTCCCTAGAGTTTCCATAGGGAGTGTAACAGCCTACTACACTCTCAGGCTCCACCCTACATCTGTTGAATCAGAATCATCTTTTTAAGAAGATTCCCTGATGATTCCCATGCACATTAACATTTAAGAAGTACTGATCTATTATATAATCAGGGAAATCTGAACTCTGATTATTTGATAATATTAAGAAAATATGTTAACTTTTTAGGTGTAATAATGACATTGAGTTAAGAATCCTTTTACAGATATTGAAATATTTCTGAATAAAATTAAATGATCTCTGGGATCTGGGATTTGCTTCAAATCACTCTTGGGGTGAAGAAGGGGACTAGGTGTATTCAAAGAACAATTTTGGCCATGAAATGATAATTATTGAGGCTGAGTGATATGTACAAGGAGGTTCATTATATTGTTCCCTCTATTTTTGGATGCGGTTTAAATATTCCATAACAGAAAGTTTTAAAAAATGTCTAGGTATAAAGTAAGTCATTTTCTCCCATACTTTTATATGTGCACACTGGTATTCTTTTGCACTGGTATCATCATAGCTCACTGTAACTTCAAACTCCTGGGCTCAAGCAGTCCTTCTGCCTCAGCCTCCCACCTGCTGGGACTACAGGTGCATGCCACCACATCCAGCAAATTTTTCTATTTTTTTGTAGAGAGAATGTCTCCCTATGTTGCTCAAGCTGAGGTATTCTTTCATAAGAGAAACTGCCCAATAAATGAACTATAATTTAAATACAATTGATTCACTATCTGCAGAAAAAAAAAAAAAAACTTGCACCATAGTGATCCCGTACTTTCCTCTACTCTCATTGTAATCTATTATGTAGGATGGAAAGTTTGGGAGCAGGGGCAGATAAAAATGACCTTGGAGAATGTACTGATGCAGCATTCTCCAGAATTATGTGGTCTTCCTGAGCTTGGTTACACAGCCTGTTCAATGCCCAAAACACGTATTCTGAGCAGACAGTATTCCAGACACTGTATACAAACAGAATGCTTGATTAGGGAGTGAAGAACTCTAACTGGACAATCTTCAAGGGTTGGACAGAATGGATGAAGGACTGGGAAAAATATTTTCTGGTATCGCTTTAAGGGACAAGCTAAGTAACAGCAAAAGGGATCGATTTTGCTGGCATCACCTTATCATTATTACGGAGAAGTATTTGTTTTAGTGATAAATACTGTATGTCTACCATTTCACAGGCAGGAGTCTGAAAATGTGCGTCAATCGCATATTTAGCTCTGTTTTCCTCCTAGGGGTTTTCAACAGTAATTACTATTCATCTATCTTATCAGTCCGCCTCTGTTGCTACTGCTGGAAAGCAGCAGCAGCAGCTCCTACAGAGATGATTGGTGGCTGGGTATGCTGTTGTTCTATCTAGCTGCAGTAGCACATTAAGCCCCACTTTTGCTAGGCAACCAGGCTATCGTCATTACTGAGGCTTCAGTTCATCTTCCAGTTATGATAAGAAAATCCATTCAATTAAACTAAGCTTGCCCAAAGAAAACTGGAAGATTTTATCCCTTTCCCCACCTCATTTTCCTGAGTACTTCAGACGTATTGAGAAGATATAATTATTACCATTTTTTAAAAAGGTACTCAATTTTGCCTGGTCAGGACTCCCTATTCTTGATAATCAGGTCACATCCAAATTGAAAACCTAAAAAAACTGACTGATAAACTGAATTGAGCAATATCATTGTGACAGAATTTACCTTACCCAGCTGCTTTGGGAGCCTAGGAGTTGGTGGGGGGGGGGGCGGTGAGGAGATTGGGATTTTCTATAGCAATGGAAGTATATCATATATGTTTTTCAATCAAACTGAAATCACTTTTGAAACACAGCATACCTCTTACCCATCTAGAACCTGATTTTTTACTATTTTCCCACGATGTACAATCTCCAAGGAATGCTACAATATGCATGAATTTCAAAAAATATTTTGCTCAGTTAAAGAAGCCTGACACAAAATACTACAGTTTTATAGTATTAGTGTAGAATCATAATATTTTATTGTATGAATACAATAAAAATATTATATGATTACATTTACATGAAATTCACATAAAAAAGTAAATCCATAGAGGCAGAAAGCAAACTAGTGGTTGCCTGGACCTGGGGTTAGGAGCAATGACTAATGATAAATGGGCATGAGCAAAAAATTTTGAAATGATGGAAATGTTCTAAAACTAGATTGTAATGATGATTTTATAACTCTATAAATTTACTAAAAATGATTGGATCATACATTCACAATGGGTAAATTTTTGATATGTGAATTATGCCTCAATAAAGCTGTCAGGGTAGAAAAAAAAAAAAACTTTCAAGGAGCCAAACAAAAGGACACTTAGAAATATCGGTATCTAGTTTGAGTGTAATGTTTGAAACAAATCCATTTGCAACCCAGGTGATTTCCAATTCTTTGCTTTCAACAAAATTGAAACAGTGCTCAATCCAGTTATCAGCTAATTGGTAATTAAAAGAATAATTCCTGGTGATAGATTATTATGTGATTTTTGACATATAATACTGAAGGAACTCAAGGAATTGAGTGACATTGCTAAAATAAAACTCCTTGCAGTCTCATCAACTGAGTACATTTCCTCCTTACATTTATAAAAACAACAAAAGAGATAAGTTTGATGATGAACTGTTGTATTTTAGCAATAACTAAGATTAATACATATCCATAAATTAATTGAAAAATCCATTACATTTAGAAATGCATTTTAAATTGTGTATTTTCTTTTAATATTTAATAATTATTAGTCAAAATTATATATTCTAGATTGTTTTTTGTCAGTATTGTATGAACAATAATGATGATGATAATCCAATGTAGAAAAAATGGTTTAACCCAGAACCTTATGAGAGGATATATAAAAAATTCAATATCAATATATGTACATATTTTTGTTGCACAGACATATTACAAGGTGGTCAACAAAAGCCTTTCCAGCACAGAAGTATAATGTAATAACATTTGAATAAAATTCTGTGGGGGAAGAGTATATAGAAGTACAAGTTCAAGGAAAAAAAGAAACTATGTGGAATTTCCAACTGCTAAAAAAGAGAGTTTGCATGGATTGTAATGAATAATAATGTGTTCCAGTCCAATATTTAGTTTCCAGTTGATACATTTACAATATGATCACTATTATAGCATTTATAATAGTAATATAGTATGTTTGTTTATATGCTATTGTACATGAAGTTCAAGAACAGGCAAAACAAATCCTTTGTGATAAAAGTCAAAATAGTGATTACCTCTGAAGTGTTTTGACTAGGAGAGGCATAAGAGAGCCTTCTAAAGTATGGAAATACCCTGTATAGGTGATATCTGCAGAACTGCATGGTGGTATACAAATGCAAAAATTCATCCAGCTCTACATGTAAGATCTCTGGACTTCATTGTATTTATACCTTAATCAAAAAATTAAAAGGCAATGGTGCATTTATAGAACTCTGGAAATTACATCTTCACAACTATTTAATATTATTATTAAAAACAATTAAGAGGTCATCTTCAAAATGTGCAAAGGGCTCTATGGTTTTTCCCAGTTCTTTTAGGAAGCATGTGAGTAAGAAGTGTGAGAACAATTGAATTCTCTTTCCAACTCAAAATGCTGTAGCCACCTCCTCTACTGTGCAGGTGCAGATTTCTGTAACAGTAATTCTACTTCCATGCCCATCTCTGCTTCTACCTCCACCTCTAACCAGGGCCTCTCCAGTAATCAGTAGTTAACTGTCCATATTCATTCTGGGACTACACTTCCCAGTAATGCAACCTGGCTCCTGGTGGAAGTTTACATTTCTCACATTGCATTCTGGGCTGTGAAATCATAAATTCAATAGCAGGAAGAAGTAGAAAAAATGATTTGGGAGCTTTGCACTCTGGGAGTTGTAGTTTTCCGTGTGCTTATTCTGGTTTATTCACTGCTTCAAATCTGCAGGAGAGGGGAAAAAAAAAAAAAAAAAAAAAAAGCAGCAGCAAAAAAAGCCGACCTCTGTCTGAAGAGAGAACCAGGCAGCTGGAACAGAGGCATATTAAGTAAATCTCAGTAGACCCCAGCAATTTGACTAAGGACTATGAATGGCAGCTGGCACCACCAGATTAAAAACAGAACAGAGAATTTTAAAAATATCTGTAGTGGTTTTTCTGGTTATAAAGGAAATGTTTACTCATGGTGGAAAACATTGGTAAGTGTGCCTATGAAAATAAAAATCACAGGCAATCATAAGACCCAGAGAGATATATTTATATCATTTTATACAGTAGGGTCTGTTTTGCCAAATTCTAGTAGATTCAATTAAACTCTGAATAACAATGGAAATGGAGAGGTAGCCCTATTGAAAATGAAAGACAAAATTGTTTATGTAAGGCTGGTGGCAGGAACCCCTCCCTTCCCTAATGAAAAAAGAAGTCCCTCCTATCCCTCAATACCCGCCCCAAAGCCGAAACAAAGAAATTCCTCTCTCCTCGCACCGACATCTCCTGGCCAAAGAAGCTCCCATCCCCCATCCCTAAAAACGTATGTAAACCCACTCAGACTTCTGGGCGGGGCAGCTTCTCTAGTTCCACTCGTGGGACTGTGAGGCTCTCTCGGGTCCCTCTCTCGGACCCATTACCCCCACCCGGGAGCGCTCCAATAAAGCCTCTTTACTTATCCCTTTCAACTCTGCTCATCTTTCTTTCTCTGGTACCGGCTACTTCAAAGAAACCTTACATTTGGTACCGAAACCCAGAAGGGTACTTTAACTTTCAGCTGCGCTGCCCCTCCCCTGGACTCCGGTCTTAAAACCTTACAGTTTACAGACGATATTGTATACCTAGAAAATCTAAGAACATCAACTGAAAAAAAATCAGACCTAATACAAGTTTAACAAGGTGGCAGCACATAAAATGTAAAAGAAGCAAACAAACAAATAGCTTTCTTATATGCTGTTTTACAAATTATACTGGGGGGAAGGGGAGGATTCCATTCACAAAATACTAAAACTTAAACACGGAATATATAGATTTTATATGAAGAAACACCACAACAAATTGACAGTCATTAATGAGGGAAAATACCTTGTTCCTGAATGGGAATTTTGAAATTTAGAAAATGTCAATTGTTCCCAGACTGTATTTGCTTAAATATCTCTACTGTGCTTTGTGGAGTCACACTATCAATTTAATTCTCATATCTTTTGGTGTCTGGTCCTCAATAACACAGTAATACTTTAAAAATATATGTTATTTCCATCTCCAATTTCTTTAATCTTGGGGAGTGACAAGTAATGTAGAAGGAGGAGAGGGAAAATGAAACTAATATTTGTTGGGCATCTACTATATGACAGGCACTACTGTCTTAGGAAATTTACATACTTTTTACCTACTTTAATCGTGACATCAACCCTATAAAATAGATAGCCACTACGTTTTATAGATGAGAAATTTAAGGCTCTGAAAAATTAAGTAAAATTTACTCAAGTCTCATCATGCATAAGTGGTAGAGGGAACATTCAAACCTAGATCATAGAATAAATGCATGCTCTTTCTACCCAGTCGTAGTCTTTTCATAGGCTAGTTCTGTAAGGTTAGAACTGTTAATTAACTTATCTGTCTCAGTTTCCTCACCTTCAGAATGGAGATAAGAATACTATAGTATCTATGTTATAGAATTGTTGTGAGGATGGGGTGATCTGATCTACATAATAAATGCTTGGACATAATTAGTGGTCAATATACAATGACTATTATAATTATTACTAGGCTTATTGCTACTGAATACATATTGGGAGAATGAAACCCAGTTGTTTTCTCAGATATTTGTCAGTGCTACAGGGGTAGGGTAGTTTGTAACTATTTTGTTTGATAAATATTAACTGAGCATCTACTATGTACACAAATTTTATAGGTACTTTTAAATATGCCATGGATGAAATATGAGAATGAAAAGAAGTTGGGCTAGAGCTAATTTATATAACCTGGTAATTACTATGCCCTAGTAACTTATTGAAGCTACACAAAATTCCACTCCATTCACGAGACTCAATAGCACATGAACTCAAAATTCCTATTTTTTTACTTCCATTGGTAACAATCATTTTATTCACTTATTTGAAGCATTTTAGAATCTATCTCCTAATGAAGTATTCACCCAAGTGCATAAATTTCTTATATGGGAAACTGAGATTGTTTATAAATTTTTCTCTTAAAAGAAATAATCTATAATTAGCTTCATTCTGTTTTCTCTGCTTGCTTCATGAACTGGGTTAGGAGAACACATCTTATGGGCATGAGAAATTCTGCCACGTACTTGAATTTTAATCAAAAGAATTTAGTAATTAGATGGTAAAGGAATAATTCACACAACTGGTTTTGTGCCAACAGTTCATGAACAACAACAAATAAATCTATAATAAATTGCAAGAGTGAGTTCAACATACACAATTAGAAATCCAGTCACCCTGTGAATAATAAAAGTGGCACTTAGTCAAGCCTTGAATACCTACTATCCCAGAATCTGATTTAAGTGCTCCTTTTTGATCAATTTTTTAAAAACATGTGTTAGAGGAACACCAAAATATAGTATTTATAGTACAATTGTGTTCCTTTATGATTTCATAATGATACTTACTTTTTAAAATCCCATGGTTTGAGAATTGCCCTATATGAAATTGATTTGACTATTCATAAATCTTTTAGTATACCTAGTTTTAAATAGTTTTATCACCATCTGCAATTATAAAACTAATTATCAAGTTTATTTTTTATTTGTTTGATTAGTATCTGTTTGCAAACACCCTCCCACATTTCCGACTTAGCCTCCTTGAGAACATGGTCTTGGTGGTGCTCACTAATGTATCTGCTGAGCCTACAATAGTGACCAGCAACAGTAGGAGCTCAATTCCTATTTGTTGGAGGAAATAATTCTTCTATGCCAACATACTAGGAATGTCTTACCTTCTAAAATATAATATTTCAACAACATGTACTAAATGCCAATATTTTCTATCATCAGCCTGCATACCACAATGTTTCAAAATACATGGACATCTTGGATTTTCCTTTTTGACTTGTTATTGTCTTTTTAATATGGGAAACTCTGGTACAAGACTCATCTTGAAGATATTGAAAACAATTCTGGACTGTGAGTCCAAGATCATGATTTCAGTTCTGATTTCACTCACTGCGTGACTTTGGGCAAGTCACTTTGTCTTTATGCCTTAGTGTGCTCACCTGTAAAATGAGGAGAACAAGAGTTTTCCTATCAACCTCGTGTGATGCTTGTAGAAATCAATGAAAACATGAGCTAGCATATGTATGTGACTAGCTAGCATAGCCTCTGACAAATAATAGACACTTAAAATTCTCTTCCCCCATCCCTCCTTCTTTTTTTTATTTCAGCTTATCATGGGGGTACAAAAGTTCAGGTTATATATATTGCCCATGCCCCCCACCCCCGAGTCTGAGCTACAAGCGTGTCCATTCCCTAGACAGTGCACATCGCACTCATCATCACCTAGGTATACACCCATCCCCCCCCCCCCCGTCAGAGCTTCAAGCATGTCCATTCCCCAGACAGTGCGCATAGCACTCATCAAGTAGGTATACATCCATCCCCTCCCCCCACCCCATCCACCCCCAGTCAGAGCTTCAAGCGTGTCCATTCCCCAGACAGTGCGCATAGCACTCATCAAGTAGGTATACACCCATCCCCTCCCCCCACCCCCATCCCTCCTTCTACCTTTCCTTCCTATGCAAGGTATTACCAGTACTTGGGGCAGAACTGTAAATATGTTAGTATTTAATTCACATTTGCAACAACCCAGCAAGGTTTGTGACCTGTTTATCACCTATCAAGCTGTTGTCATTCATAAAAACAAACCTTTGTATTTATTTGTAAATTTGGAGGAGAAGGAGAGTAAATGCATACTTAAGCCCTCTTTTGGAACCATAAGAATACCGGTTTCAGGTCCTTGACAAATAAAATAAGGTCTTGACAATATTGTTCTTTTCATCTTCACAATCACAATCACTCCCTTGTAAAGGGAGTACATTATAGTGAAAAAGTGTACTACATTGGGATTTAGATAATCCTAATTTGATTTTAGTATGCCATTTACTGGCCACATGACTGGACAAATCTGTTAACCTCTCAGCCTCAGTTTCTTCCTCTGCAAAATGGACATTATATCATCTGTCTAGCTAGCCTCTCTCACAAGTCATTTGATCAAATCATATGAGATAATGTATGTGAAATCATCATAATGCTCTATGGGCGGAACAACCTGAATATATCTCTGCTCGGTGAATTTATGCTATATTTCCCTTACTAATGTTTCTTTGCATATAATGTTTCTTTGGCTCTTGTCACTGTCTACTCTTCATCTTTATTAAAGACCACACTTCTTGATGGACGGGATTTAAATTTTGACTACATAAACTCACTGTATAACCCAGCCTGGCTGTCTGGAAGTACCACAAGTAAGCAACTAATTGTTCCGCAGCAAGTAGTATATGTTTTTTTCTAATACATAAAAAATTTAAAACGTTGAAATTAATATATGTATCAATGTTCATCATAATATATTAAAATATGAATATGTTTATTAGTATATCTATAGGCTGAATTAAACAAAATGTTTCAGGGAATTTTCTCTTTCAAAAAATATAGACACTACATTTCAAGATACAATAATAAGCCACTTGCTTATTAGAAAATATATTTAAAGAAGAAAATATTACCAGTCTGTATAAGATATATCCATTTAGAAATATATTTCATTTGAAAATATATTTATTGTCATTTTGTTTTACACAAAACTATAAACTTACAGTGTTTCATGATGCCCATATTAGATGTAATTTATTCAGAATTTGTCAAATATTTTAAAAATAAAAAACTTAATAGAACAGATAAAAATAAAATCCTAAGAGGTTAAGTTCAAAAATCAACCTCAGTTTAGTTAAGTGAGTCCATATTTTTGCTGCTATGGTAATTTCCTTCATTTAAATTGCAGGTGTTTCTGGGTCATTTTTAATATCATTTTGTAAATTGCTAAGCTGTATTTGTAATCAGTGAGCATTACTATCAAGCTGTCTTTGTTTTTTTTTGTTTTTTTTTTCAAGCTGTCTTTGAATAAAAAAGTAGAATCTGAAATACTGGTTTGCAATCTTTCATTTTCAGCAAAATAGGTATGAAAATGTTGCCACATCTTTCTAATATAGTGAATAAAAATCTCATGGTAAATAATTCTACAAAGATCTATTATTGCAATTTGAATTGCAGAGAGATTTTAAGAAATACATGGAGGCACTATACAATTATTTTACTGTAGAAAATAACTGGCACATAGTACCACCCACTCCCAGCAAGAATCTATACTTTTGTATTTCAACATCTATGATGGAATTATTTGCTTGCTTGCTGGAGAAAGCAAGAGACATTCAATTATTAGTAATGTTTTTCTTCACTGAAAAATCTAAAGAAAAAATGATGGAAACATTTGGAAGGACTCTAAAGATGAAAATATGTATTATTGATTCATGTTGTCTTAAAACTTTAATGACACATACACAAGTAACATTTAAAGCCTAGATGATTATAATTGTGTTCCACAAATGTTTAAGAGAAATTAGGAAGTGTGGTAATTTGAAATTGAGTTGCCATACAGAAATTCTAATCCTTTGGCTCTTTACCTTTCTCTTAAAAATAAGTATGTACATAATGAGTGCGATCGCACTGTCTGGAGGATGAACATGCTTGAAGCTCTGATGGGGGGGGCAAGGGCAATATACATAACCTAAACATTTTTACCCCCATAATATGCTAAAATTAAAAAAAAATAAGTATAGAATTTAGATGTCCAAATGCTTAGGCAATATGAAATATTGCCTAAATTGATAAATATAAAAATAGGAGAGATGGACTTGTTGAAATTTGACTGTAAATATACAGAAAATGTAATATATCAAAAATCCATTTAATTAATTTCCACTGAGTGACTATGGCAGTACTTTTCATATGGCAAAGTATATATGAATCTACTGGATCTTGTTAAATTGCAAATTCTGTTTCAGTACGCCTGGTATGGGGATTGGGATTCTGCATTTTTAACAAGTTCCCAGGTGATGCAAATGATGCTGATCCTGACCACCCTTGGAGTGGCAAGGGACTATAGGGTACTATTATATTAAGTGCTATGAAGGTGAATTTTCGCCATGACACAAACATCTGGAAAAAAATTGAGACAATCATCCATGGATTTTGCATTATAGACAATACAGAAGTGGACTTGCTTCCAAGTGGGTTGGATGTTTTGATTTCATGCCTGTGCTCTAAAAGAGTAATGAAATGCTATCTCCAAATCAAGGCAGATGAACCAGGCCCTGCAAAGGGGATACACAGATATGGCAAAATCTTTGGGAGTTCTGCTATCCAAAGAAGCTGGGTTAAAATCTTGGGTCTGGTTACCAGCCAGGTGGCCTTGGACAAATCACATACTTTTTCTGAACCTCTGATTATTATCTCCAAAATGGAGATAATAATGGCTCACTTCTAGGCACTCACTGAGCACTTCTAGGTTCCAGGCACAGATCTTAGTGCTTTATCTCATTTCATCTTCATGATTCTATGAAATAGGTACAATTATCATCTCCATTGTATATATTAGGAAATTACAGGACACAGAAGTGAAGTAAAATGCTCAAAATCACAATGCTAATATGTGGTATTCAAAAATCAGGCATTTTAATTCCACAGTCCACTCTTAACCACTGTGTCATGTTGCCCTTGCAGGGCTGCTGTTAGCATTAGAACTAAATAAGAAATAGAAGCAGAGAAGTGCAGCAGATTGACATCAAAAGATTCCCTTTAAAACTTCTAAGACTGATTTTGGAGAGCATGACTAATGTGGGAGGAAAAGCATGGTTCTTAATAATAGACACCTGAATTAGACAGACTTATCTGCCCAGGCATTGGGCAGCCATGGAACAAGGAGGCCTTGCATTCAGGAGCATGGCCTTTACTGCAAAGCACATGCAAACAGAATCCAAAGAGGGTAGGTGAGTTAATCGCTGAGCTGCACACAAGCTCAGTTCCTTTTCTCAAACTCACTCTTCAGACAAGTCACTAATGGAGCTCCCTGTACATGGACAAAAGAAGTCGAGAATAAATGTTGTCCCCCAGTAGTAAGATTCTGCCTTTAATCTCTAGCCAAGAATTATGCAAATGGTATATATTATACATCTGTCTTGTTAAATATTTCAGAATCCCAATTAGCACTTGCTACATTCTTTTCTGTTGCCAATTAGCCATTCATTAATCATGAACAATCAAAAGAGATCACTAATAGGAGCAGGGTGCAAAATGCTAGCAAGAAAAGAAACGCATCTAATATTAGATATAATAAAATAATCTACTCAATTTTAAATTTCAGAAATGAAGATTTATTAGTAAAATCTTTGCACTTAAGGACTATTAAAAGCAGCACCTCATATCATTAACTAACATTCCTACAATGTGTTTCTAAGTTTTAATAAATAGTTCTGAATTCAAGAAAAATATTTTTCCTATTAATAGCATTTGTATAAATGGTTATCCAATTAACAAATAGTAAAAATATATGAATTAATAAATAAGAATTTCAAAACAATGTGGAGGAAAAAAACGTAAGGCAATACTAAATCGTGTATTTTGTAGATCAAGTTCATCTCCCTATTGGTACCATACATTGGACCATATCATTTTTCAGGGCTACCTCACTGAAACCAACCTGCCAACATCCATTTTAGTGTTCTTATTCTCTTATATACTTTATATATATATATCCTTATATACTTATGTCATCATTCCTTTCTATTCTTGTTCTTTGAGCTCATCTGGCTCTCTAATCCCTTCAGCCTCCCCTTTTGCCTCAAGTCATCAGCCTCTTTTTAATCTTACTTTCTCCCCTATTCCACTCTGACCCTGTAATCTATCTCTTCCACTATTCTCATGCTAGCATCTTCCACTACCTTATGTCTGTCTATTTGCATTGATATTGACCTGCAAATTGCAAAATCTGAATCAATCCAACGAACTAAAATTCCCTCAATCCCATCCTAGCTCACTGAAATTGGCTATCTCCCTATAAATATGAGTATTGATACAGCCCCAAACTTGTGGATTCCAATCATAGCTGAGCTCTCAGAAAAGCAGGGCAATTTGTTCAAGTGTCCCTGGAAGAATCCTTCCATTTTACACATTGTCTATTCCCAATCTTCACAATTCTCTACTAATCTCAGAGGAGAATAGATGTCTTCTAGCAAATCCACTGCATTTCCCTGCTACTAACCTGCAAACAACTCTCTATCTATATATAACCTTATTTCTTTTGGTTCAATCTCTTTCTTTCCAAGATAAATGTTTCTTCTTGTGCTCTAGGTTACATCTCTTCTTGTCTCCTCTGAAATCTTGCTCTAATGGTAGTTTTCTCCTTTTATTATTTCTTCATTCTATCCTTGTCTATTTTCTGGCTGGTTCACTTTGGCCTATAAATATTCTAAAGTCTTTCCCACATTAAAAATATTAAACCCTTTACCCTTCCATGTCCCTTTCCAGCTACTGGTCCCTCTCTTCACTTTCTTAACTGTTAACCTTAAAAGAGTTTTCGATACACACTATTTTAATTTCCTTGCCTTCCATTTGCCTTCCATTTCCATCTATTCTAGACTTTGCCCCCACTGCTACATCAGAACCATCTCCATTGTATTAGTCAGAAGGAAATAGACAGCACCCTGAAATTCAGTAATTTCATAATAACTTAATAAAGGGATTACTTATAAATATATAGACAGAATGTAGGGAAACCACCACAGAATCCCAGTGTTAGTAACAGTGGGGTTGCTTTAGTACCTTTAAACCTGAAGATACAAGAGAAGGAATCAGTTACTAGAACATGGAAATAGAGAAAGCTATCTAGAGATGTACACTTGACAGGAGCTGTGACTTTTTGTCATAGGAAAAATCTGGCATGTGCTGACCATAGGGAGGGGAAAAGTAGAATAAATATTCAAATTTCAGTCTCTTCTTTCCTTTAGATCTCCTGCAAGGGCTCCCCAATATTTAACCCTAAATCAAAGCCCATTGATTAGATCCATACACATCAGCTGCCCAGCCTGATGGAATGGAGTGCAGAATGGTGAAGAGTGGATCTAGAGACACCTATACAAGATATTTTACACATTCATGTGCCCAGATTCAATGACCACCTTTCAATTTTTAATTTATTTGATATCTGCAACATTTGACATTGTTGTTCCTTTTGACCACTTTAAATTCTTACCTATAATAATTTATGCATTTTGCCATTAATATTTCTCCTCTGACCTCCCTTATTGCTCTTTCTTGATTTCCATCATCACTTCTGCCTTTCTCCCTGCTTACCTTTTACATATGGATGTGTTACGACATTTGCAGTTAACCTATTTGTCTCAATGTGGTACTTAGTTTAATACCAATCACATCCAGTATTTCAACCTATATGCTGACAATTCTCCAGGCTATATTTTTATTTCCAGAGCAACAACTTATATTTTCAATTGTCCACTGGACATCTTTTACAGATATCCCACAAACAACTCTATTTCAATGTGTCTAAAATAAAACTTATCATCTTTATCCAAGTAAACCTATTCCTTTACAAACCTACTCCTTCTTGCTGTGTTCCCCATTTCAGTCAATAACAGCAATTATCCTCCGTCTGTCCAAGCCAGAAATTTGGGTGATACTCTTATCAGTTCCATCTCCCTTATCCCACATATCCAAACAATCTTTAGGTATTTTCAACACTACTTAATTAAAATACTGCATACCTCTATTCTCTCATCTCCTTCTCACTGCTACTGCCTTACATCAAGTCCTGTTTCTCTCCTGGACTATGCTGTAGTATCCTAACTGATTTTCTTTGCCTCAAAGATCAGTCTCCTTTTACCATGCTGCCAGAATTCCTTTTTAAAAAGGCAAATATATTCATGATATTCTTCTTTAGGAGCAAGTTAGACGAGACCCTTTCTGATTTGGCCATTGCCTGTCAGTATAACCTCATCACCATTCTCTATGCAGATGTTCAGTAAGGATTTATGTAATAAATATTGATTGCATTCCATTGCTTATGATAATTGTTACCATATATTGAGGAATTACTAGGTATTAGACTCTGCTAAATGTCAAGTGTAAGGTTTATTTCACCTAAACCTTATGACAATTCTGTGATCTAGGTATTATTTTTCCTGTTTTACAGATGAGAAAATTCAGTAAATAAAGTTATCTGCCTACAGTTGCAAAGCTGGTAATTAACAGAGGCCATATTTTAATCCACAGCTGTCTTGACCCAAAGTTTATGTATCTGGCAGAATGCAGAAATACATAAGCTTTAGATCTGGAGCTTGCAGTTCAACTACCTAGGTTTGGTTGTCAATTTTTGAAACTTACTAACAGTTATGATTAAAAGAAACTGTCTATGTTGAACACTTATAAAAAGGCCTGACATTCAGTAAGTACCCCAAAAATGTTAGCTACTTATATTAGACATTAGGCTTTAAGGCTTTGTGGGACTTGAAATAATTAATTGTTTTCTAAAGCCTCTACATTGATTGCTACTTTCCTCTGACCCTCAATTGCTTTTCTGTAGGAAACTGGAAGAAGAAATGGTGCTAATCCTCATTATGCACACAGGGCAGATTTTGCTTGAAAAGGGATTGCAGCATGTTCTCATTAGGAATTCAAGACCACATTCGCCTGCAGCCTCACAGTGAGAGCTCATCTTGTCGAACAATCACTTCGCAAGACAACTTGAAAAGCACAAGTCCAGATATAGTTACTCAGTTTGTAGCAATGGGGGAAGGGAGGTGCTGTAGTTTTTGTTTGTGTATTTGTTTTTCTTTGGATGGAAGATAAGGGTGGAACCAAACTGCCTTTAGGAGTTTTGGAGAAAATGTAGCACATCCATATTAAATCAATGTGTGGCGTAGCATTGGCTTTATGGTAAATAGACACACACACACACACACACACACACACACTTCCTTTATTTCTCCAAGCCCACTCTCTGCCCATACAGCATGAGTGAATCATCCAGCATCATGACTGCCCACACAATGAAGAAACAGCAGTAGTTGGTGTCCCCTCTGTCACTGCCAGCAGCCCTGGACACCAGTGCCCTCCTCTGCCTGCCACCTGCTGAGGAGGAAGCACAGCTGAATGACCCAAGCATTTGCTTTTCTCTTCTTACATCAACATAACTGCATATTCCTTTTCAAAGTATTGTCCAAGAGCCTCCTGAAAAATAATGCACTACGGTTTGTACTGATGAAAAAAAATTAACCATATATCCTCCCCCTTCCTATTTTTTTTGGGGGGGGGTTAAGAATTTAAACATTCTTCTTTTCTTGACAGTCTTCGCAGAACTAGTCTCCATCTCACTAAAAATTCCATTCTTGACCATAATTCATTTGTTTAGATATCATCATTCACTCTTCTCTCTTTCTCCCTGAGTAGACTCATAAAGCAGTCAAAACAGTTAATTCAAAAACAGTTTTTGCTCCCCTCCACTATGCCAGACAAATGCTGGGCTCTGGCCTTTCAGAGAGGGATCAGACTCACTCCCTGCCCTGAAGGAACTTACGCTTCAGGAGAAAAGGTTGCCCTCTATTAGGTAGCTTAATCCCACAGAATCGGTGAAATAAGTCATCTTAAAGTCATATATAAATAGGCACACTCAGAAGCACATATTAGAACACTCTCCTTTTAATTCATGAGGTAAGCATCAACCCAATCCAATATAAACATAAATTTTTCATAATTTTAATCAGTATCATCATAATAACGTAAACCAGAAACAAGGTTTTTGTTTGTTTTGACTCTGACTAGAATTTCAAACAATTATTATTCGATACCATTGTAATGGCTATTTCCATGAATCTCAAGGAAAAGAAAGAAAGAGAGAGATGTATTGTGGTATCCAGAGAAAATTTTGGCCCAATTTGATGTTTAATCATTAGGAAGCTTACTCTTCCCCTATACTGGGAATGTGTTCTCTTTCATATATAAAGATGATGTTAATGGAGATGATTGGAGTGATTTGCAGTTGGATTAGGAGTTGAATGGCTGTGCATGGATATTCTACTCTTTTGTCCAATATCCTTTGTAATCAACAGCAGATATTTTTAAACATAGCTGGCTGCTGTGTCTATAAGCCACAGCAAAGGTCACTAGCTCATCAAGAAAATAAATTGAACAGCCTATAGAACTAGCTTTGGATAAAAATATAAATTGTGTGAAAATGAACTTTGATGCAGCCCATCTTATCATTTAAAAAAAAAATTTGCCAGACTTTCCATTTCTCTTATCTATTAGATATCAAGTACGAAGGTACTATTACACTAGGTCTCTTCCATTCCAGAAAAAATAAAACATCATATGCAATAAAAATAATGACCAATCAAGAAGTTCTCTGTATCAAGTACTCTTAGTAGTCTCCTCCTAGAAATATTGCATTTAAAAACAAAGACTATTGAAGGAGGACAATGTTTCACTTGCTGCCTTTCATACTGCATATGCAACTGGTCATTTGTCCTTATGTTAGTCCTTATAACCTTGTTATCTCTGGCTTCTATCAGTTATTTAAGAAGAAAAACTCTGGGGTGCTGGGCTGCAAAGCCCTTACTGGTTGCTAGTGAGCTAGAACCAACTAAAATACAAATGTGCTAATATATGCAAGTCCTTCTTGCCTTACTAGTTCCTCACAGAAGCACATCATATATGTGATGGTCATACAGAACAAGGAGCTAGTGAAGTCAGAGATGTGTATCTTCCTTTTATCCCACTAGGTTTGGGAGGGGCCATATCAACACTCAAAGATCTATCATCATATACAACACTGACATTCAAACTTTTAAACTTTTTTGACTGAAATCTATAGTAAGAGATATATTTTATATCTTGACTTGTTAACTATACATACATGCAACACATGTGTATATTTCCATTATATATGTGTATACACATATATACACACATGCATATATAAATATGAACCAAAAATTCCACAAAACAATACTTTCCTTTATCACTTGAGATGTGCTCTTATATTTTTTATTTTATTTTACTCTATTTTAAAATAAAAAAGAAACATGATGACCTACTAAACTGATTTCACAACTTACTAATAACCTCAACCCATATTCGTAAAAGCACTGATTATTGATGAAAGATAATTCTGTGCCATACCATAGCTACATGTTTCCTTGCTCTCTTTCTGAGTGATGAGGCCTACAGAGGCCTGCCCTTTGTCTAACAAACATCCTGACTAGAAACTGGAGGCACTTCCTTAACTAACTGACCTATTACTAGGAAATGAGGAAAACAAAACTCAGCGTTGTTAATTACAAGTCTTATTGTCACAAGTTTACTCCACTCAATGTTCTGTGACATTATGAGGGACCAATACTCTAATTTTTTACAGATTATCTTAGATAGTAAGAAAATATACACTTCACAGCTATAGTCATTTAAAAAAATTCTAGAGGTATAATTCCAGTAAAATAAAAAATTGCCCTTTTTAAATGCACAGTTTGATGAGTTTTGACAAATATATATAGCCATGTAATCAATATCAAAATTAAGAAATAAACTATTTTCATCACCCAAGAAAGTATCCACGTGCTTCTCTGTACTAAACTTGTTCTATTAGCCTCCAGACTCTGGAGACTACAGATCTGTTTTTTATTCATATAGTGTTGCCTTTTCTAGAATTTTATATACATAGAATCATACAGTATGCAGTCTTTTGTGTCTGGCTTCTTCCATTTATCATAATACTTTTTTTTCTGTCTCCTTCTCTGTTTTTACTTTTCTTTACGTTTTATTTTTTTTATTTCAGAATATTACTGGGGCACAAATGCTTTGGTTACATAAATTGCTTTTCTATCATTTGAATCAAAGTTATAAGTGTGCCCATTCCCCAGATAGTGTGCATTATACCAATTAGGTGTGAATTTACCCATCCCCTCCTCTCTTCTCCCTCCCGCTTGATTTCTGATGAATGTTATTTCCATATGTGCACATAAGTGTTGATTGATGAGTTCCAATGTAATGGTGAGTACATGTGGTGTTTGTTTTCCCATTCTTGTGATACTTCACTTAGAAGAATGTTCTCCAATTCCATACAGGTTAATACAAGAGGTTCATCATTTTTTATGGCTGAGTAGTACTCCATGGTATACATATACCACATTTTATTAATCCACTCATATATTGATGGACACTTGGGTTGTTTCCACATCTTTGTAATTGTGACTTGTGCCGCTATAAACATTGTAGTGCAGACTTTTTTTTAATAGAATGCCTTTTTTTCCTCTGGGTAGATGCCCGGTAATGGGATTGCTGGATCAAATGGTAGTTCTACTTTGAGTTCTTTGAGGTATCTCCATACTCTTTTCCATAGAGGTTGTACTACTTTGTAGTCCCACCAACACTATATGAGTGCTCCTACCTCTGTGAATCCACACCAGGATTTGTTGTTTTGGGATTTTTTTGATGGATGCCATTCTCACTGGAGTTAGGTATTATCTCATGGTCGTTTTGATTTGCATTTCCCTGATCATTAGAGATTTTGAGCATTTTTTCATATGTTTATTGACCATTAGCCTTTCTTCTTTTCAAAAGATTCTGTTCATGTCTTTTGTCCACTTTTTAATGGGGTTGTTTAATGTTTACTTGCTGTTTCACTTGAGTTCTTTATAAATTCTGGTTATTAGCCCTTTATCAGATGTATAGCATGCAGATATTTTCTCCCATTCTGTAGGTTGTCTTTTTGTTCTATAGATTATTTCCTTGGCTATACAGAAGTTTTTAATTTAATAAGGTACCATTTATTTATTTTTGTTATTGCTGTTATTGCTTTTTGGGGTCTTCCTCATAAATTCTTTCCCTAGGCCAATATCTGTAAGAGTTTTTCCAACATTTTCTTCTAGAATTCTTATAGTTTCATGCCTTAGGTTTAAGTCCATCATGAGTTGACTTTTGTGAGTGGTGAGAGGTGTGGATTCTGTTTCAGTTTTCTGCATGTGGCTATCTAATTCTCTCAGCACCATTTATTGAATAGGGATTCTTTGCCCCAGTGTATGTTTTTGTCTGCTTTGTCAAAGATCAGATCTCAATATGAGGATGGCTTTATATCTGGGTTCTCTGTTCTGATCCATTGGTCTATGTCTCTGCTCTTGTGCCAGTACCATGCTGTTTTGGTTACTATAGCCTTGTAGTATATCTTGAAGTCTAGTAAATTTATGCTTCCCAATTTGTTCCTTTTGCTTAAGATTGCTCTGGCTATACAGGGTCTTCTCTGGTTCCATATGAAGCATAGCATTATTTTTTTCTAGATCTGTGAAAAATGATGTTGATACCTCTCATAATAGCAACAAATAAAATCAAACACCTAGGAATATATTTAACTAAGGATGTGAAAGACCTCTACAGGGAAAACTATGAAACACTGAGGAAGGAAATAGCAGAGCACATAAACAGATGGAACAATATATCATGTTCATGGATCGGCAGAATCAACATTGTTAAAATGTCTATAGTACCCAAAGTACTCTACAGATTCAATGCAATCCCTATTAAAATAGCATAATACTTTTTAAGATTCATTTATGTTGTTGTACATTGTTGCTGACAGGTAATACATTGTATGAATATAACTCAGGGGTTTTCTTTTTATTCATATCCATTTCCTATTCATGGACCGCTTGGCTATTTCCAGTTCATGGCTGATATGAATAGTGCTGCTAATAACATTCACACAAGGTCTTAGTAGAGATATATATTTCATTTTTGTGTGGGTGTAACTACCTAGGAGTACAATGGCTGAATCATATGGTAGTTGCATACATATCAATTTAAGAAAGTGTCAAACTGTTTATCATTGTGGATGAACCAATTTTCATTCTCACTGGAAATTCATGAGGGTTCCAATTGCTCCTTATCCTTGTCAAAACTTGGCATATCCAGTCTTTTTTTTTTTTATTTTAGCCATTCTAGTTATGCACAGTTGTATCTCATTAGGATTTTTGTATTATTTTCATAATATTATTTGAGAAATAAATAATAATTAAGCATATGTATTTCAACTGTCATATTTAAATCATTAAAAGCACTCATCCCAGTATAAGAGTTAGCCAAATGACAAAGCGTGATGCTAAAACATCCTTCCAGATCTCTCTGTCATTATGATACAATGGTTCTAAAGCTCTAAAGACACATTGGGGTTCAGTACATCTCATTTTTGAATAGTGCAATATTATTTCTTAAACATTTTGCAGGCATACAATTAATGCCTTAAATTGTTATTTCAGAATGTGAATTTTTTTAAATATTTGAGGGTTGTAAGCTCTTAAGAGCTTAAACAATTCACAAACCTCAGTCCCAAGAAATTAAAACAAAGACATAATGACAAAAAATAAAAACTATCTAAGAATTCTCTTTTCTGATGAAATATTGTCTACATTGAGAAAGATTTGAATTTAGAGTATTATAAAAGATGAGGTTGGAAAGGAAGGTTAGGGTCAAAAATGGTGCTTGACCTTAAATGCTATGGTAAGGAGCCAAAATATGAAATGATTTTTGCTTGTTTGTATGTGTATATGCATACAACATCATGTGTTGTTCTCTATTTACTTGTCTGTTACTTCCTTTACCCATGTAATAAGTCTGCTATTGAAAGTTCTTCTTTCTCTCCAATTCCTTTATGTAGCTAGCTCCTACTCATTATTTAAACCTCATCTGTGCTGTTGATCTCAGCTCACATATTACTTCTCTTCAGAAGCCATTCTTTTTTTTTTTTTTTTTTTTTTTGAGACAGAGTCTCACTCTGTTGCCCAGGCTAGAGTGAGTGCCGTGGCGTCAGCCTAGCTCACAGCAACCTCAAACTCCTGAGCTCAAGGGATCCTCCTGTCTCAGCCTCCCGAGTAGCTGGGACTACAGGCATGCACCACCATGCCCAGCTAATTTTTTCTATATATATTTTTAGCTGTCCATATAATTTCTTTCTATTTTTAGTAGAGATGGGGTCTTGCTCTTGCTCAGGCTGGTCTCGAACTCCTGAGCTCAAACGATCTGCCCACCTCGGCCTCCCAGAGTGCTGGGATTACAGGTGTGAGCCACCGCGCCCGGCCTCGGAAGCCATTCTTGACCCAAACATTTTGAGTTAGGTGGCCCTTCTCCGAAATTCCAGACCCACCTATACTTAGCCCATCACCTCTGCCTACACTGTTCACCTTATATTGTAATGGCACATTTACTGGTCCATTTCCCCTACCAGGCTAGAAATTCCTTGAAGTCAGAGACCAAGTTCTGTTCATTGTTGAACCCACCATGCCAGGCACAGCACGTAGTGCATTGAAGGTATTCAATAAATATTTGATTAATGAATTAACTATTTCTACTGACTCATGCATTTTAACAGGGTTCTTCAATATCTTGCAAAGATGTGGCTAATACAGAAATTTCAGTCAGTCCATGTGTCTATATATTCGTTGAATAAGATGAAAGTTACCTTTTTATCAAGGAGTAATGCTGCCTTCACATCCTACCCCACTGCCTCCAATGTATGGCTTAGTATTTTAAGTATCCGTGGAATACTTTATTAATGTCCTGATGCCTAAACCTGGCATCAGGCACCATTTGAGGATCCAGAAAATCTTCCTTGACTAAGGCCTTTCTTTCCTCCATATTCATGCATTCCCAGGTGTTATTTGAGGATGCACTTGTCATTCATTTTGTGCCTCTAAATGGATTTTATCTCTGTGTATAACATCTCTCCAGCTTACACAGTCATCAGCTTAACATGGAGGAACATGAAGGAAGCATGAATGCAAATTTTTAGTCTCTTCCTACATCTTATATTTGCATATTTGACACACACAAAAGTCATTATCTAACTTTGTGAACTCTACTGGAGAACTGCTCCTCTCACTTAGGCAGAAAGCTCTTTTCTGCATAGTGTCATCCTAGCCTAAATGATTGTCAAACTGCACAGAATTTTGGAGCTGAGAGAATTTAGATAAATTTTCTATTACAAAAACAAAACAAAACAGACAAAACCCTGGAATTGAGATGATTAAGGGTAAAATTGAGAAAACTAATTTTTCTTTAAAAATTATAAGACAATGTTACTTTCATGCATCAGGGAACTGATGTAATAAATGATCAGAAAGAAAAATTATGAATTCTAAGCCTCAGTCAATTGCAACTAGCAACTAGTTCTAAGAATTCCATTTCATAACTTATTTTTAAAATACGTTTTTCTTTATACTAACATAGTTACATAAGAAGCAGAACTTATTTCATCTTTCAAATGATTACATTTTAAAGGAGGATTAATTTTTCGTATGAACATGGTTAAGAAACTCTACTTAGTATGGAACTCAACACTCTAGTTGGTTGCATTTTAAAGTATCGGTCATAAAAATAAGGAAATAATTAGCAAGCTAAGCAGGAAACTGATAAATAAGGCAAGGTTTTTTTATATTTGTATAGCATAATGAGCAAAAGAATAAATATCTCAGTGACAAGGTATGTAAAACAAACCTAGGAAAAGCTGGAGTTTAACAGAGCAAAAGACACATATGCATGTATGCCTGCGTGGGGGGTGGGTATGTGAATATTTGGAAGGGTAAGAAAAGAAGAAAAGCTAAAGAAAAGCCCATAGGTTAATGATAAGAGGAAATGGTCTAAAGAGAAGCATGTCAGGTTAGGGAGACTCAGGGAACAGAGCTTGGATTGGATAACCCATTAAAGTCCCCTATTGTTATCAAGATAAAAGGTGACATTCGACCAAAGGGCTATGGAAGAAAAAAAAATGTTCAGAATTCCCCTTCTTACCTTGTCCAGGTATAGATGCGGTTTCATTCTATATAGGGAATGTTAAATTTAGAAGCAAATTACAATAAAGAGAGAGGATGAATACATGGGACCTCTTACCTAAAGAAAGTATAATGTTAAAGAACATCTTCTAGCTCTTCATCCTTTTCTGAAGTTAAGAAATAGGCTTAGATAGAATAAATAATTTGTAAAGGACAATAAAGTGGCATAACTGGGATGCCACCAGGTCTGACTCAAAGCTTGGTAGTTAGCCCACTTTACATCATTGCATCTTAGAAAGTACAGAAATGTTTCTCAATGGCATACTTAAGTATATTGTATATGCTTGCCTATGTTTGCTTTTAAGAAAAAAGAATTGAGGCAGTGGATTGTACACCACTCTATGGAGAAACCATAACTAAGGTTTGATCCAAAGAAGGGGTAAAACTGAGGCACAAAGAGGAAAAACTGATGCCTAGAGATCTACATTGAGGCTAGAGGAAAACTACATTTCAGCATAGTACACTCGACTAGCATCCGTTCTCCCCTTAGGAGAGGTCCAGGAGTCTGTCTTTGTCAAGGATTCTAAGGAAGAATTTGAGGAAGGCTGCTGTTTTTGAGTCTGTTCAAAATATTAAACATATGCCTAAAATATCTTACTTTTCTTTTGTCATGAAGGTCATGATTGACCCTCTTAGAATCCATTACTTTGTATACAATGGGGACCATTATTACCTTTCAGAGAGGAGCAGAGAACAACTAATTGATTTAACTTCTGTCTTAAAGATAGAGAGGAAATGTGCTTTCTCTTTGTTTTGAACAGAAAAAATATTAAGTATTTTATCCAACTGCTAATTGTCTCAGAAGACTTTAAACAGATGTCACAAAAACTGTATTTGAAATGGGAACCAACTTATAAAATATATTAAAAATTATTTAAAAAAATTGATTAATTCTAGAGTGGTTCAAGAAATTTCATTCTTTCCCCATTGGCTTATATTCCTTGAGATACCTACTTAGATGTCACTCAACACAGAGGTCTTCCCTAACTACCCTGTCTATAAAATCACCCATCATTTTCTTCTTACCTTACTTTTTTTCCCCTTCATGGCACTTTTCATAAATGATATTATATTTTTGTTTGTCTATTTCCCACAATATACTATAATCTCCATGAGCACATGGACCTTATTTTTTTTACAATGTATCTCCAATACCCCGAACGGTGCCTGGTGTATCTCTGCATCATCATCAGCAGCAGCAACAGCACCCTGGAACTTGTTAAAAATGTAAATTACAGGCCTCTCCCCAGACCAACTGACACAGAAATGCTGAGTAAAGAACAATAATCTCTATTTTAACATGCCCTCCAGGAGATTTTAATCTTTGCCACCAGTTGAAAAATAAAGGAATTAATACATTTAAGGTCCTATTGCTTTGAATGGGCAGACATCTGCATAATGACTTTCCTTTTTTTCTTTTTTTTGAACTTCTTATTTTATATTTATTTATTTATTTATTTATTTTATTTCAGCATATTATGGGGGTAGAAAAGTTTAGGTTACATATATTGCCCTTGCCCCCTGCCAATCAGAGCTTCAAGCATGTCCATCCCCTAGACGGTGCTCATCACACTCATTATGTAAGTGTACACCCATCCCCTTCCCCCCTCCATCTGCCCAACACCCGATCAATGTTATTCCTAAATGTGCTCTTAGGTGATGATCAGTGAAGCCAATTTGATGGTGAGTACATATGGTACTTATTTTTCCATTCTTGGGATACTTCACTTAGTAGAATGGGTTCCAACTCTTTCCAGGAAAATAAAAGAGGTGCTATATCCTCATTGTTTCTTATAGCTGAGTAGTACTCCGTGGTATACGTATACCACATTTTATTAATCCACTCATGTATTGATGGGCACTTGGGTTGGTTCCACATCTTTGCAATTGTGAATTGTGCTGCTACAAACATTCGTGTGCAGATGTCTTTTTTATAGAATGTCTTTTGTTCTTTTGGGTAGATACCCAAAAATGGGATTGCTGGATCAAATGGTAGGTCTACTTGTATCTGTTTGAGGTATCTCCATATTGCTTTCCACAGAGGTTGCAATCCCACCAGCAGTGTATGAGTGTTCCTATCTCTCCGCATCCATGCCAACAGTTATTGTTTTGGGACTTTTTGATAAAGACCATTCTCACTGGAGATAAGTGATATCTCATTGTGGTTTTGATTTGCATTTCCCTGATGATTAGAGATGTTGAGCATTTTTTCATATGTTTTTTGGCCATTCTTCTGTCTTCTTTTGAAAAGTTTCTATTCATAAAACTATTCACATCCACCTACAAAAAGTGCTACACATTAGGAGGTATGGTCATGGCCTATCTGGAATATCTGGATCAGATGGGATTTGACATATCTTAGGTTGATGGGGGAAATTACTAATTGATTATGTTCACTCATGCAAGTTTCCCCTACTGTGTCCCTGCCCCAAAGTCATGGGAATGATTTAGTATTGTATTGGAGGAGAAATGGAATTGGGAGAGTACTAGGAACTGCATATAACAGCCATTCTTTGAACAAATATTTGGTGGGTATCTATTGTGTGCCAGGGACCATTCTAGAAGCTTGTGATACACCAATGAAAAAAAACAAAACAAAACAAAATCTCTATCTTCATAAAGTTTACCTTCTAGTGAATCTTGGTGAAAACATATGTCTTTCTCTCTCTGTTTCTCTTTTTTTTCACTGTCTGTCAGACTTGATCTAGGTCTTCGACTCATAACCTATAGCATTGATGACACTATAAAATCAAGAAAATATTTTCATATTACATTTACCAAGAGCTTCTAACTTGATTACCTCTAAAGCCCCCCAAAATCATGACTACAGTGTAGGATAGGTCCTACTGGCCTTACATTGTCTCCTCATACTAGACTTCTAGGCTTCTGCAACAGCCTGTACCCTAAAGACACACAATTAGACTTAACTTCCCACTTGTTATTGTTGCTGGCTACAGTAATAATAATAACTAATACAGTGCTTTCTATGTGTCAGGTCAGATACTATTCTAAGTTTTTTTCCCATTTATTTATTTATTTATTTATTTCAGCATATTACAGGGGTACAAATGTTTAGGTTACATATATTACCTTTGCCCCACCTGAGTCAGAGCTTCAAGCTTGTCCATCCCCCAGACGGGGCACACCGCACCCATTAGGTGTGTATATACCTGTCCCCTCCTCCTTGCTCCCACCTGCCCAGCACCCGATGAATGTTACTACTGTATGTGCATTTAAGTGTTGGTGAGTTAATACCAATTTGATGGTGAGTACATGTGGAGCTTGTTTTCCCATTCTTGAGATACTACACTTAGGATAATGTTCTCCAGTTCCATCCAAATTATTGCAAAAGGTCTTAATTCATCCTTCTTCTTGGTTGAGTAGTATTCCATCACATACATACCACATTTTATTAATCCATTCATGAATTGATGGGCACTTGGGTTGATTCCACATCTTTGCAGTTGTGAATTGTGCTGCAATGAACATTTGAGTGCAAGTGTTTTTTTTTTTTTTTTTTGATAAAATGACCTCTTTTCCTTTGGGTAGATACTCAGCAGTAGGATTGCTGGGTCGAATGGTGGGTTGACTTTTAGTTCTTTGAGGAATCTCCATACTGTTTTCCATAGAGGTTGTACTAATTTTCAGTCCCACTAACAGTATATCCTTATTCTTTTCATTCTGCATCCATGCCAGCATTTATTGTTTTGGGAGTTTTTGATAAATGCCATTCTATCTGGGTAAGGGGATATCACATTGTGGTTTTAATTTACATTTCCCTGATGATTAGTGATATTGAACATTTTTTCATATGTTTATTGGCCATTAGTCTTTCTTCTTTTGAAAAGCTTCTGTTCATGTCTTTTGCCCACTTTTTTTCTTTTTTTTATTTCAGGAAATTATGGGGGTATAAACATTTTGGTTACATGTTATGACTTTGCCATATCCCAACCATGATCTGAAATGTGCCCTTTCCCCCTCTACAATGCTCATCATATCCATTAGTTGTGACTTTACCCACCCCCAACCCACCTACCCCCAAAGAATATTACTACTGTGTGAGCACCTTAGTGTTGATCAGTGCCAGTTTGATGGTGGGTACATGTGGTGCCTATTCTTCCATTCTTGTGATATCTCACTTCGGAGGAAGGGCTCAAGCTCTATCCAGGAAAATATAAGAAGTGCTAGATCACCATCATTTTTTATAATTGAGTAGCATTCCATTGTATACATATACCATATTTTATTAATCCACTCATGGATTGATGGGCACTTGGGTTGTTTCCACATCCTTGCAATAGTGAATTGTGCTGCCATAAACATTTGAGTGCAGATGTCTTTATTATAGAATGACTTTTGTTCCTTTGGATAGATGCCTAATAGTGCTAAGTTTTTCACATATAAAAACTCATTTAATTCTCCTAATAACCTGATAAGGCAGGTACTACTATTAACCTTTCCATTCTAAAAATCAGGAACGTGAGGCACAGAGAGGTTAAGTAACTTGTCCAAGTGTTCACAGATGGTTTGGAATCAGGTGTCAAATCTAAACCATCTATCTCCAGAAATTGTGCTCTCAACCAGTGTAGTAGTGTTTCTTTGTCATGTCAAGGAACATTACCTGAGAACTCAGTAGCAGAGAAGTCCGCCTGAAGCACTTGTAACAAACAGCAGCAGTTTTTCCTACAATATTGATTAAATTGACTAATTACTTCTGTGAACTGCTAACCAAATAACTAGTACTTTCTCCTTTATGCCATTTACTCTGCAACTAAAGGCAATAAACACAGCCTTGGAAGAGTTCCTCAAATGTTCATTCAATTTCTCAATATTTTCTTTCCATCTCATTCCTTCTGTAATATTTCTTTTCTCTCATATATATATTTATAAATTCCTTTTGGTACGTGTGCTGTCTTCCTTTTTAGCTCTCATTCTCTCCCCCAACATTCACCCTCAAACTAATACAAAAAAACCTTTAGGAAATGGTGAAATAAGGCTGTTTCTATAGCAGCAGTTTTCAAATAACTTCAATTTTTTCTAATTGGTACAGACTTTTAAGGTCAATCAGAAAATTAAATTAGCTATTCCTGAATATGCTGATATTTTAAGAGCTGCATTGTTCTCATTCTGATGAACTTCTGTTAGTGAATTACAGCTATAGGAAGACAGAGTCAAATAACTTTTAGAAAATCTGTTCTTTAAAAAAGCAATATAGCCCAAGTTTCCTCAATTTCAGAATTATTGAGCTTTTATTCTTTACCAAAAAGGCTACAAATTCTTGAAGGTCATTTACAATATCCCATATATATTTTTTTGCTTTGTATATCACAGTGTCAAGTGCATAGAAGTCACCCAATAATCATTTTTTAAAATTTATTTATTTATTTTCTTTTTAAATTTCAGAATATTATGGGGGTACATTTTTTAAAATTAATTAAAAATCAAAGATTGGGACTTCTAGTGCCAGCCAAGATAGAGCAAGTCAGCTGTAGCCTATCTCTTCCACTGATTACAACTAAAACCTCTGTACAAAATGTAAGAATCAACTACCGAAAGGACTTTTTTATCCTGTTAACTTATTTAAAATAACAGAGTAGGTAGAATGGTCCCCAAAGATGTCCATGCAGTAATTCTAGGAACCTGTGAATATGTTATATTACATGACAAAAGGGACAACACAGATGTAATTAAGGTTATGGCTGGAGTCAGAGTCAGAAGAAAAATAAGCCAGATTCAAAGCATGAGAAGGACTTGATATGCCATTGTTGATGGAGGGCACATGGAAAGCAGGAAAAGGAATGTGGGCAACCTGTATGAGCAAAGACTGGCCCCAGCTGACAGTAAGCAATGAAATGGGGACCTCAGTGCTCCAGATACAAGGAAAAATATTTGGCCAAGAACCTGAATAAGCTCAGAAGCAAATTATTCCCAAGATCCTCCAGTAAAGAACAAATGCAGCTCTGCTGACACCTTGATTTAGGCTTTGTTGAGTCCTTGAGCGAAAGATCCAGCTGAGCCATGTTGTGCGTATGCTTCTGATCCACAGAACTGAGATAATAAACGGATGTTGTTTTAAGCTGTTTGTGTTAATTTGTTAATGGCAGCAGTAGAAAAACACTGCATATTTTTTGTACCAGAAGTGGTTATATATACCAAATAAAAAATGTGGAAGTGGGTTTGGAATTGGTTAGTGGATATGTTGGGTTGTATGTAGTCTATTCTTGGTTCTTGGTGTGTTCTTTGCTGAAGAATGACCAGACACACCAAAAGCAAGGCAAATGTGAAACAAATTTTATTGAGGAAGGACAAGATAGGTTTACATAGCAAGAGAAAAATATAGGTTCACAGAGCAAAATATGTTCGCCATAGTCAACGAAGGGACACCCCTGTTGTAACAAAAGGGCTTGGTTATGGTCTAGGGTCTTGTTTTACACTGTTTGGATTGGGCGCTTCTGGTGGTTCAGACATCACCATCAAACCACTTTGATGGACGTTGGGAGTTATAAGACCTGAGTCTTACTGCATGCGGATCTCCCATGACTCTCTCTGAAAGCCCATTTGGGGAGTGAACCACAATGTAGATTTAAGCTAATGACATTATAATTAGCCTTAGGTTGCTCTAGGTCACCTTCCAGACCCTATTGTACCTGCAGCTGCTTGGCCCACAGGCTAGGAAATCCTCTGAATTCTTTTGCAGTTGGCACATTACATTCTGATTGGTGGATTGGTAGGGCCAATCCCTCCTCCCCCATATGTGGCAATTGCTTGGGACACCTGTCTTTGTCCCCAGGAGGGCTAAAGTCAATCAAGGTCTACCTAACAGATAGAGGGTGGAAGAATTTCAAGGAGTGTGACAGAGAAAAGGTCTAGATAGACTTCAATGCACCATCAGTAGAAATATGGATACTGCTTGTGAGGATTCAGAAGGAAGAGAAGAGAATTTCAGAGAAATCCTAAATCATTTTAGATAAAGCCTAAATCACTTGAATATACTATTAGTAGAAATCTGTACTTGAAGGCTCTGAAAGAAGAGAGAAACATATTTTTGTCAACTGAAGGAAAGGGGATCCTTGTCATGCATTAACAGACAGTTTAATGGAATTGTATCCTTCAGTTATGTGAAAAGCACAACTTGTAAATGAATGTTCTGGTCAGTTAGCTGAGATTTATAAGCAAAATTTTGAAGAGCAGACTGATTTCTTCTCACTGCTTATAGTAGAATGCAAGAGGAGAGACATAAATCAAGAGAATTGTGAAATAAAAAGGAACCAGGCCTTAGCACTTTGGGAAATGCTCAAGCTATTTAAATGTCAGCATGTCAGAGTATTCAGTCATACAAAATGCTCTTTGAAGAGATTAAGGGTATGGCTCCCCTCAAACAAATCAGGGATCCCATAGGTATCTTAAGGGAATTGTCCCTTAGACATATCAGCAAAAGCCAAGCATAGAGAAGGGATCATCTTGAAAAGATTTGTAGACCTTACTTCTGTCTAATGAGGTAAATCCTTGTGACATCAAGATGAAACCAAGAAAGTTCTTGAAAATTTTATATCAGCAGAAACACTGCCAGGGTGGATTGAAAAGGACAGAGAGAGTACATAATTAAAGAAGGCTGTTGAACCTCCAAAATGCTGCTGGCAGTAAGCAGGCTAATAAAATTATTCAGCTGCAAACACATGCTACCTCCCATGAAAAAGGAAAGATAACTCAGAGGGCAGAGCCAAGAGCATAGAGGACAGATCTTAGAGCACAAAGGGAAAAGCTGAAAACCAGAGAAAAATATTCCCAGATATTGAGCTACAAGGGAGTTTGAATGGCTGATTTC
Organism: Eulemur rufifrons; assembly: GCF_041146395.1. Lineage (NCBI taxonomy): Eukaryota > Metazoa > Chordata > Mammalia > Primates > Lemuridae > Eulemur > Eulemur rufifrons. Next base: position 74,082,665 of record NC_091012.1, read on the forward strand.
AAAACTGCTTTATATTGCTGACTCTTTTTTACTATCCATTTTGTTAGGTGGGAGCCAAGAGGGAGACACATGAAGCTTTAGGTTTAGCAAAATGCTGTTTATTTGAGCATCTAGGTACAGATGGGTGGAGGCTGAAAAAGCATCCACCTGAAGAAGGGGAGAGTGGTGGGTTTTTTAGAGGGTTTTTCCCGGTGGTGAGTAAATAACTGGACCAGAACAGCAGCTTGTAATAAATTATTTTTCAAACAACCAGCTCCTAGGACCCTGGCCTCAGTCACATCCATACTGCAGCTTCAGTGTCTTCCTTATCAGAAGAGATAGGGAGTGATAAACTTTGTCCTTATCAGAGAGACAGGGAGGGATAAACTTCCTAGTCCTTATTAGGGAGGGGAAAAAGAATGCAAGTTCCCTTTTGTATTCCATTCCTTTATCTCCCTAGGGGTCTGGCAAAGGTTATATGCCTAAAACATTTTCTCTTTTTGTAAATAAAATGTGTATACTTTTGTTAGGTAGTGAGGGATTCCAGATCTCAAAGGGTCAAAGGTGGGCACCTTGCCTTGGTGGCGCCTTGAGCAATTGCCCCACCTGGGAAGAAGGACAAGAGCCAGCACCCCATCTTGGTGTTGCCCCACCCTTAATCGTGCCCTGGAGCAACTGCCACATCTGGGAAGAAGGAGGAACCCCTGCTAATATTCAAAAGAATGCAGGGAATTCCCCAGCCCAGAGGCCAGGCAGCCCAGGCACAATAGGATTTGGACAGTGATCTAGAGTAACCTAGGCTAATTATCATGTCATTAACTGTCCACCAAAATGGTTCCATGGTGACATCTGAACCACAAGCAGGGACCAATCTGGAAAGTATAAAACAGGACCCCAGACCATAATCAAAGCCCCTTTTGTTACGACAGGGGGTCCATTCTTCTGTGGCAAACGTATCTTGCCCTTGCTCTGTAAACCATTCTTGCTGTTGCTCTGTAAACTTCTCTTGTCCTTCCTCAATAAACTGCATTTCATGGTTGCCTTGTTTTTGGTGTGTCTGTTCATTCTCTGGCCAAGATCACACCAAGAATCAAGAACAGCCAACTATGGACCTGACACTTTAACTGTTTTCCTACCTGTGTGCCACATGTGTATGTTGGGAGTAACTTGTTTCTTTAGTTTCACAGGTCCACAGAGGGAGAAGAATCATGCCCTAAGAATTGTATTTAATGGATTATATCTAAAGTTTCTTCCATACCTGATTTAGATCAAAAGACTTGGGATATTTGAGCTGATAAGATGTATATGCTATTTTGAACTTAGAGTTGATATTGCAATGAGTTGAAATCTTTAAGGTCCTTAGGATGAAGTGAATATATTTTTCATTTGAGAGGGACATTAATCTTTGTGGGCCAGAGGGTAGATTGTGGTAGATAGAATAATCCCCAAGATGTCCACAATCCCAATCACAGGAACTTATTATTATGTTACATTACATGGCAGAAGGGAAAATGCATATGTAATTAAGGTCATCACCAACATTAAAATAGAGAGAAGCCTTGATTATCCAGGCGGACTGAATAATGTAATTACATGAGCCCTTAAAAGCAGAGAACTTGGTCCAGCTGAGGTCAGAGAGATGCAGTATCAAGGAATGTCAGAAAGATTCAAAGCACGAGAGAGACTTCACCCACTGTCGTGGAAGGGGAACACACAGAAAGCATGAGAAGTAATGCAGGTACCCTCTAGGAGCAAAGACCTGCCCCAGCTGACAGGCAACAAGGAAATAGGGACCTCATTCCTACAACTGCATTTGGATGTCCATATGCAAATAGATGAATAAATGAACAAACTGTAATCTAACCTGGCAGCAAAATAAAATAATTATCACAAGGAATGTAAGTGGCCTAGCTTCATCCATCAAATCATATAACACCTCAGACTGAATTAGAAATAAAAATCAATAATACATTGCTTATAAGACATATGCTTTGAGAAAAATGATAAAGAAAGGCTACAATATATAAAGCAAAAGTCCTTAGAAATTACTAGACACAAAGAGAAAATTAGGGAAACAAAATAGTATTAATAAAATGATATCAGATCAATCTACAACAGATAACACTAAACAAAATATAAATAGCATATAGACAATAAAAATTATTAATAGAATTAGATGTCTTTTGAATTCTAACTCACTAACTGAAATCATACCTTCTTTTAAAAAATCTTTTTGTATAAAAAATTGACAATATAGCAAGCTACTAAGAAAAATTGAAAAGTGTTAACTGTGCAGAAATGTCACAGGCTATCTTCTGATAACAAAAAAAAAAATTAGTAATATCAAAAAGAACAAATGCTTAAAACCAAAAATGGTGCACTGCTAAGACTTGGTCAAAGACAAATTGAAAATATTTGACTGTCTAAAAATAATATTTAGAAAATAATAATAGGTATATAGATAGCACTCGCTATATATAAGGCATTGTTTCAGGGTCCTTACATATATATTAACCATTTTATTCCTCTCAACGACCCTATGAGATATATGTGTGTGCAATTATTATTATAACAATTCTCATTTAACAGGAGAGATATGCAGGCAAGGAAGTATTCAGAAGTAAATCAACTTTAGAGGCTTCTTTAAATAGTTAAGGCAACTAATGACTGTCCAGATAGAACTCATCAAGTTGAGACCTACAAAAAATTGTATAGATACATAACAAGTTCAGCTGGAGCATCTTGGGTTAGAAATCCTTGAGAACATGAAAATGAAGTTATCCAGTAGGGGGTTGGAACTATACTTGAATCACAGGAGAGAAAGATCATGGCTAGAATTGTAGAGCTGGAGAACATCAGCCCCTAGTTAATAGCTGAAGCAATTAACCTTGCTTTATCAATCTGTTTATATATACATATAAACAGAAAACTGAAAAGTGTTAACTGTGTAGAAATGTCACAGGCTATCTTCTGATAACAAATATATATATTATATATATATTTATAAAATAAATAAATATATATGTCTATTAAAATGAGACTTTGAGCTTCTTCAGGGTAAAAACTATGCCATATTCATAAATAGAAATTATTCCTCAGGTAGACAGTAAAGAATGAAAATGGACAAAGTCAAGACTCTTTGAGGATAGATAAATGTGAAGGTGAAAAAAACATGGAAATCGAGGGGCTTTGTGCCTAAAGGTGTTGTTGACAAGGTATTTAGGCTAGAATGAGAAGGTAGTGAAGCCCGGAGCGGCCTGCCTACCTAGGAGAATTGGAAGGGATCACAGGTCAAATACAGAAGGTCAAAAGTGGGAAACCAGAGAGGGAAACAAGTGGAAAGATATGAAAATGTGATGAGAGAGAATAGTTTCAGAATTCAAAAACACAATGTTTGCATTCTTCCAGATATTTACAAGGCCTAGGGTGTGCCCATGACAGGGAATTACAGGAGTGTTGGTCAGAATCTTTGGTGGAGTATAAGATAGATATCAGAATTGTGAAGCTACATTGTTAGATGAGTCACCACCATGATTTTGAATTTTCTGAGAATGCATTTTCTCAGGATGACAGTGAATAAATGAATGGGAAAACTGTGAGTGAAGTGTCAAATTCCTCTCTGGAGATGAGGAGTGTCTAAGATATTATTAAGTTTAAAAAAAAAACTCGATTTTGGAATAGGGTGGGGGGAAAAGTGGCAGCTTCAAAAAAGAGGTTAGAGTGCAAAAGTGGTAGAAAAATACTCGAGAGCTTAGAAGGCTTTCAGCTTCAGTCTTATACAAGCCATGTATATCCAAATCTGTTCCATCCATCCCCTTTGCTGAGAATGCACATACCCCACACATCTCTCCCTTCACTGAATCAGTTTCTACCTATCGTTTAAGAGTGAGCTCAGGTATCACCACCTCCAGAGAGACACTGTTGACTTCTTCAGTCTGGGTTAGGTGTCCATACTCTATGCCTTTAACCATAAATTCACTAATCACAATTTATTATAATGGTCAACTTGCATGTCTATTAGGACCATGAGATAATAACCACTCTATTCCTAGTTCCTAGCAGTGTTTGACACACTGTACGCACCCTATAAATGTGTGTTGAATGAGTGGTTTTTTTGTTAATGTTATTATGATTTTACTTCACTAACTCTCATGTAAAAACCCCAACCCAATATGTAAGTAAAAAACATTACAACCAATTTTAATTTTTTTCACAAACTTCTTCTTATCTAGAAATAATCATTGAAGGTTTGTCCTAAAACTTTGTTACAAATGAAGAATCTTGGGCCTATGCCTAGAAATATTTATTCAGAAAATCCTGCTTGCAGCTTAGAAATCTATTTTTAACCAGTAACTCATGTGATTCTGATACATGTATTCTGAGCATCACACTTTGAAAAACATTTTCTTAAATCAAATATTTGAGATAAGGCTAGGTTAATGATTTGTAAAGAATGCCATGAAAGACATATTTGGTATGACTGTTTTAGCATTTTTCATCTCTGACATGGATTTTGTCGTGATTGACCATGATTCAGTCATGTACAAGTTAGTTTTCATTAGAATTTTTTATAAATATGTATAAATATGAGTGGAACAGTTGATAGTACAGTGTGTCTTATACAAAAGGAAAAGATAGCTACAGACATAACACAGAACAAAATTCCAATATGATAGGATTTTGATTTCTTCCACAGCTTTGTCCAAGCATCAGTAGTAGAAGCAATTAATTTACTAATTAACAAAATATCAAAAATTTTGTTCAATAGGTCATAAAGAATAACAATTATTTGATAAAATAAAACAAAGAAAGGAGTTTTCACGATTGCTATTCCCTTTTATTATGTAATATATTGAATACATATAAAAGACAGAAAGAATGATACCACCTACATACCCTTGTACCCATCACCCAGTTTAAGAAATAAAACATTATAAATACAGTTATAATCTGGTATACTACTCCCCAATCAATTTTCTCTCCTCATACTCACAAATAACCAATATCCTGAATTTGGTGGTTATCATTCCCAAGTATAACTTTCTACTTTTATAAAACATGTATTTATCCATAAGCAAAATATGGTATTGTTTGTACTATTTCATTATATGTCTATACTTACAATTTATTTTTCCTTTCTCCCGTTAAAGTTACAGTTCTTATGTCAACCTAGAGTTTTAAAATTTTCCGGTTTTAACCTCAGCTCCAAGGTCCTTTTTAATGTTCCTAATTTGTCTGGTCTCCTTTTGATAAGCTTGAGAAGCTCAAATTCTTCCCATTTTCTACTACCACCACCAATTTTTTTAGATCTTTCTAAATCCTAATTTATACGAAGTTTTTTGACAATTAAAAAGAGCATGTCAAAGTAGACATGCAAATAATTTTTTCTAGAGTTAAAAGTTGATATTATGCAAAATTTATGTTTATTGAAACTTTTTGAATACACATGGGATACAGAGAACATCTGTGTTAATATGCAGACATGCTGACATTGAACTTGAATGAGGTACACAAGTGCAATCTTACCATGTTTTCAGAAGGAAAACCATAAATATCTATTGAATAGCACTAATGATGATCTAAGGGAAATATATTAGGCAGCTAGTAGGTTGAATACTTTATAGCATCAGTCAAGTTGTGAACTTATGATGTGTCAAGTTGAATTTAGGACATAGGCAACAAGATGGATAGGACTTGAGAACAGACTGCAGAGAAAACCAATTAGGGCTTGTAAGGGAAAATGCATTTGTGTAAGCAATAGGTTTCTTAGACCAAACTAAGATGACTGCTGCAGTGCTTTTTCGGCCTGGCACCCCAGCTAGCCAGCCTTCCGGGGAGGCATGAGTCAGCACACTTATGTAACCAAGGTGTTATCTCCTATGTGAACCCATGTGATCATGCTTTACCATGACATGTTGCCACTATTGTTCAGAGCCATATATAAGTGCTCGCCATGTTTTTGGCCATGCTTTTTATTGCTGCTGTATCCCCCCAACAATAAAGAGCATGTCTCACCTGCCCGCTGCCACTCACCTTTTCTTCCAATTTCCAAAGCTTGCACGGAAGCACACGCTAGCCACAGAACTCCCTCCTCACAAGGCTCAGGTTTTCACAGGAGTAGACTGATCGTCAAGAGATGGATCCTGGCCGGGCGCGGTGGCTCACGCCTGTAATCCTAGCACTCTGGGAGGCCGAGGCGGGTGGATTGCTCAAGGTCAGGAGTTCGAGACCAGCCTGAGCGAGACCCCGTCTCTACTAAAAATAGAAAGACATTATATGGACACCTAAAAATCTATATAGAAAAAATTAGCCGGGCATAGTGGCGCATGCCTGTAGTCCCAGCTACTCGGGAGGCTGAGGCAGTAGGATCGCTTAAGCCCAGGAGTCTGAGGTTGCTGTGAGCTAAGCTGACGCCACGGCACTCACTCTCTCTAGCCTGGGCAACAAAGTGAGACTCTGTCTCAACAAAAAAAAAAAAAAAAAAAAAAAAAAAAAGAGATGGATCCTTGTCCTTAATATATATTGATATTTCCCCCACCAGCTCCACTCTCTGTATCTTGATTTCTGCCCTGGGCATCTAACAATTATGGGTTACATCAATAGGCTCCCATGATCTCTGGAATATAGTTGGGTTTAGCCAAAAGAGAGCCCTGGAAAGAGGTAGAAGAGAGGGAGCACTGTGAGCCCAAAGTATGAATCTTCCAGGCATTCTCCAGTGAGGTCAGGTATTCATTAATCTCTCTTGCCGGCAGAGACAGCCTCTCTGCATAAAACACTTTCAGTAATAACACCAGGACTGGTTGCCTGTTTGTGAGTCACCACCTTTCATTTTCTCCAGGCCCATAAGAGTACAGAGGGCATGTTGGAAGTGGATTATAAGGATGTTACACGAAGGCAGATAAAACATAAGACTCAATGGACTGGCTTACTGACATGGATATATTCACTTAGGATTCAGTTTTTGATATGCTGGCTCAAGAATCTGTGAGTATAGCATTCATAATCTGCTAGATTGGCTAATTGAATTCTATATTCAACAACAGTTAATGAGGTAAAAATGTTAGCATTTTACCAGCATACACTGGAGCAATGGTTCTCAAAAAGTAGAGCCTACACCAGCATTATCAGCCTAATTGGGTAATTTGTTATAATTGCAAATTCTTGGGAACTACTCCAGAACTACTTAATCAGAAACTCTGGGGATAGGACCCAGTAATGTGTGCTAACAAACTCTGCAGGTAATTCTGATGCACACTGATGTTTGAGAATCACTGAACTAGAGGAAAAAGGCCAAAGGCCCAGGGAAATAGGAATGTTGGAATGAATCCATTAGGTGTAGTCTCAGCTCTGTAGTGGCTGAACTTGTAAGCCAGTGAACAGTAGGAGGTGTTGTGGTGGATTTGGGTTCCCTAATGTCAATGAAAATAATGGGATCCTGGTGTGGTAGAGGTCAAATGGCAGCATTTAACATTCAAGGTGTGTGCAATTTCTCAAAAAGCCAGGGGATATGATGATAATCAGAGTACTTTTACCTAAAGCAAACTGTGCCAGTGGCCAGATGATCACAGGGTCCTTAGAAATTAGATAGATTCATAGCCTACTAAGTTGCTAGTTGATAACAAATGTGGAAAAATTATAAATCAAGTTAGAAGCTTAACTTGAGTGAAACTTGCAGCCATTAACCCAAGTAACTACACTGGAAGAAGGAAAATACCTGTCCTTCTTGGGAGTTAATAGCTACTTACCTGGAATTTAGGTTGATGCCTTGAGACTTGAAAATGCCACCTAGTGCACTGGTCAAAGTAGGGGCTTAGTAAAATCCCATGATGGATAGAGTCTTGGCCTAGGTCCATTTCACAATACAGTCATACAAAATGTAGGACCATTTTGTGGTTATTTCCCTGGTTGCAGAGTATATAGTGGATATAGATATATTAAGTAATTGGCAGAATCTCCACAATGGCTCCTTGTCTCATAAAGTGAGGACTATTATGGTAGAAAAAGTGAAGTGGGAGCTCCTTCCAAGATAGCAAACCAAAACATCTGGAGGAATTTGCAGATTAGTGTCACCATCAAAGTCTTTAGAGATGCAGGGGAAATGATTCCTATAGCACTCTCATTTATCACACTTGTTTGGTTGGTGCAAAAGGCAGATGAATCATAAAAAATGATAGTAGATTATTGCAAATAATCAGAAGGTGATGCCAATTGCAGCCATGGTTTCAAATGAGGTACCTTTACTGGAGCAAATTAACACAGCCCCTGGGATCTAGTATGCAGCTACTAACCTGTAAAATGCTTTCCTTTAACCATTAAGAACTATCAGAAACAGTTTACATTTACATGTCATGGACAACAATATATTATTTACTGTATCACCTCAGGACCATGAATGCTCCTGCTCTAAGTCAAAATATAGTCAAGAGATATCAGGGTTTCGAGACACCCCCGATATAACCGGGTCCCTGGGGAGTGTGCATTGCAAGAGATGGGAGAGACAAAGACACGGACACAAAAAGTAAGGTGAAAGGGTGTGGGGAAGTCAGGGGACCACCAGCATTCCTGTGAGCCGGGTGGTACTGACTGAAATCTAGCACCCGTTTTTATTCTCTTTTTCATGTTATAGATTACAATGATTTCACGTGAAAAGCTCATGGGTTAGCAGTAAAGCGTATAATCTAAATGGGGAACAAAGAGATCATGTACTTCTTTCTACTTTATCTGGTTTTTCATTTACTGAGACATGAACTCAGGAGAGAGATAGGAACACTGCCTCAGGCTTAGAATAGCAAATTGCTCTTATTTGCTGGGCTGTGACATCCTTTGATCATTCTCTCTGCCTTAAGGTATGTATAGATAGTATGTCTGAACTCAGCAGCTGTGGCCTATTCGATTGAGGAACAAAGAGATTAGTACTTCTTATTGGGATGTTAGCTCCCTGTTAACTGAGGCGTTCTACTGAGAAAAGGGAGAGAAGGAGCTCAACCTGGTGTTTTTAAGAATTGGAGCCTGATGTCCCTTCTCCTGGCCTGACATTTTGCAATCTTCCTCTACAGCCATGGGTGGCTTTCATGTCAAGCCACTCCATGGCTTTTTAAGCATGAGGCCCCTCAGGCTAAGGTGGGAGTCTGCTTTGCTGTACTCCCAGATCGCTGGAATGTCCTCCAACTAAGCGGTTAACTTCTGCCCTTATCTCTGGCTCCTGCTCAGGCAGCATTCCTTCACCTCCTCTCCTCCCGCAGCCCCAGAAATAGGGTCCCTAAGCCCCGGTGGTTTTATCCCCATCGAGAGAGACTTTGATCATCTTGATATCCCACAGAATATCACTTTGGCTGATTAGATTGATGATATTATGTTAATCAGACCTATTGAGTTGGAAGTAGCAAGCACCCTAGATCAGTTCTTATCAAATTTCACTAGCAAAGAATAATATTTTATATTTCCAACTTAAAACATTTTTAAATTTTTTTTTCATTTCATCAAGAACTGATACTTTTGTAAAATATAATATACATGAAGTACTAGAAAAATGCTTATGTGCTTGGATGTTGCAAGTATACCAAATTGCTATATAAGTTTTAATATATTTCAATTTCTATATTTATCTTGTTGCAGACTAATGGCAAACAGTTTAGGAAATGACATGAGTCCATGGACCATACTTTGAGTAGCACTGCTACAGATGCCTCAGTAAGGTACATGAATGCCAGAGATAAACTATGCAAAAGTTCAGGACCTGCCACATTAGTGAAGTTTCTAAGAGTCTAATGGTATAAAGTATACTGAAAAAATTCCTTCCAAGATGGGAGTCAAGTTGCTTCACCTTTTACTACCCACCATAAAAAATATGCATAATGCTTGGTAGACCTTTTTGGATTTGGAAGGCAACATATTTCACAATTAGTGTGCTACTCTGACAGATCTACTGGTGATCTATAGAGCTTATAATTTTAAATGAGTGCTAGAAAAGAATGAGCTCTCTATCAGTTCTGGGCTGCAACACAACATGCTCAACTACTAAGGCTTTATGAACCAGAGGTCCTGAAGGTATGAAAAGTTTCTGTGGCAGAAAGAGATGTTGTATTCAGCCTCTGGCAAACCCCAATGGGAGGATAACAGCACAGAACACTTGGGTTTAGAAGAAAGGTCTTACCATACTCTATTCTCCATTTGAAAAGCAGCTCCTGGTTTATGAATGATCCCTGGAAGAGATTGTATTGCTCAGCATAAACTGGTGTTATCTGATTCCAACAACCATGAATTTGGATGTGCACAGCATCATTTCATTATAAAATGGCATGGCATATACCTGGCCTAAGTAGATCCAAAAGTCAATGTAAACATTATGAGAAGAAAATCCAGCAATCAGACTTCTTGGTATTTAACCAAATGAGTGAAAAACATGGCCACACAAAACCTGGCACACAGATGTTTATAGCAGTCTTTTCATAATTGCCAAACCTTGGAAGCAACCAAGATATTCTTAAGTAGATGAACAGATAAGTATACTGTGGTATATCCAGACAATGGAATATTATTTAGGGCTCAAATGAAATTAGCTATCAAGCAATGAAAAGACATGAAGGAACCTTAAATATGTATTACTAAGTGAAAGAAACTAATATGAAAAGGCTACATACTGTATGATTCCAACTGTATGACATCCTGAAAAAGGCAAGAATATGGAGACAGTAAAAAGTTCAGTGGTTGCCAGGGGAAGGAGGAAGGGATGAATGGGTGGAGCACAGTGGATTTTTAGGGCCATGAAACTATTTTATATAATACTATAATTGTGGATACATGTCACTATACATTTGTCAAAACCTGTAGAATGTACACCAATTATGAACTCTAATGTAAATTATGGACTTTGGGTGATAATGATTTGTCAATGAAGGACCATTGATTGTAACAAATCTGCCATTCTGATGTGGAATATTCATAGTAAGGGAGGTTGTGCATATGTGTGAAAAGTGGGTATATGGAAATTCTGTACTTTCTGCTCAATTTTGCTGTGAACCTAAAACTGCTCTAAAAATAAACTCTATTAAAAATGATGATATTGTTGCCCGTAATAGCAGCCAAAATAAAAAAAAAAAATGATGAGAAGATATCTCAAGACTCTCAGGATACCTAGTTAAACTGCTTTACTACCTCTCCCTCAACCACACCTATTACCTTATGAGGACTTCTTTATTAGTAGTTAGTGAGGAGAAGAAAGCACGTGTTTTATTCACAGATGAATCTGCATGGTATGCCAATATCATTGAGAAGGAATGGCCATGAAAATAACTGGTGAAAGGAAATCCTTCCAGTAGACAGAATATTTGGCAGTGTATCCAATTTGATACATCAGTGGAAGGAGAGATGTCCAGAAATATGGATGTACATCAATTCATGAGCGAAGTCTAAAAGTTTGGTTAGGGATTGGAAAAGATCAGAATTGGTAAATCAATGACAAGGAAGTTATGGGAGAGGAGGGAGGTATTTGGACGGAACTCTTGGAATGGCCTAAAAGTATGAAGACATTCATAGCCTATACAAATGCTGACCAGAGGGCATCCATATCAGAAGAGGCTCTCAATGATCAGGTGGACATGATGACCTGTTCTGTTGGTTAGTCAACCTCTTTCCCCAGTCACCTTGATGCTTGTTCAATGGGCTAATGTGTAAAATGTACCTGGTGGAAAAGATAGAGGATAACCATGGGCTTAAAAAATATGGTCTTTCCATTGCCAGAGCTGACTTGGCTACCACCACTTCTGAGTGCTCATCCTGCTAATAGTAGGAGACAACATTGAGCCCCTAATATGGTATTATTTTCAATAGGTTAGCAGAATATCTGGTGGCAGATTAATTATATTGGACCCCTCCACTTATGAAGGAGGCAACACTTTGTCCCTGATGGGATAGACATGTATTTTGGATGTGGGTTTCCTTTCTTCACATGGAGAGATTGTGTCAGCACAATAGTTCTTGCACTTATAGAATGCCTTTATTCATTGCCATGGTGTCCCTCACAATATTTTCTCTAAGCAGCAGATATGTTTTACAGTAATGGGTTCACACCCATAGGATTCACTCATCTTATGTGTCTAATGTGGCCTACTGACGATTTATTTGTTGTACCAAATAGGAGAAAACAACCTGCAAGGTTAGAATGCTGTCGTAAAGAATACAATATGTGGCTTAAACCAGTGACCAATAAGTGGTGCAATTTCTTCCATAGCCAGGAACCGGGGGATTAGAGGAGTGGTTCTTCTATTACTTGAACAATTTTGGCTTCCGTTCCCATAATCTTGGTCTTTGTGAGTTTAGACATCCTAGTGTACAAGAGAGGAATACTTTCACCAGGAAACAAGGTCATGAGTCTGAAAGGTGGGAAGCTGAGACTTTCCCATGGCTTTATTTTTGAGCTCTTCATGCCACTAAACCAATAGGAAAAGAAGAGAGTCACTGTATTGAACTAGGTAATTGATTTGAATTTTAAGGGAAATTTTGGGTAGTTGCTACACAATGGGGCAAAAAGGATTATGTCTGGAATCCAGGTGCTTCACTGGGATGCCTTTTGCTACTGCCTTGCCCAACTGTCTTCATCAACTGAAAACTGCAACAACCCAATAAAGGCAGGACCATAAGGAGTCAACTACATCAGGAATGAAAGTTTGTTATACCCAACCAGGTAAATAACCCCATCTATCCAGGCATTGGCCTAGGGTAAGGGGAGCATAGAGTGGAGAGGAAAGGCAGCTATGGTTACTGATATAGCCTCATGAAGCTACAAAGGAGAAAAATGTAGCACTATGTTTCACATTCCTCTCTCCTCCCCACATCCATCACTATTTTAATGAATAATGTCAATAGTGGCTAATATTTTACCTGGAGTATGATGAATCTGACATCACCCTGAGATAAAATGGAAACTTATGTGACTTCATGCAACTTCTTGGTTGAAAACATGAAATTTTCACTCAGTTGAAGAACAAGAACGAATGATTAGGTACAAAAAGGGTGGGCAGTGCTGGATATATCTTTCATTTGCCCCTCCAGCTCCACTCTCCACCCTTCTTCAACCTGCCCTGTGCCCCAGGAGGCTGACCTGTACAGACTACATTGACTGATGAGATCCTATGACTTCTGATTTCCAGCTGGGTTCAGCTAATGGGGAACAGGGACAGATTAGAAGAAAAGAGGGAAGTAAACTCAGGGTATTTATTCACTGAAATGTCAGCTCAGGCTGACTGTGACCATCCTCAGCTCAAAGTGGCCTTCTATACACAACTTTCACCTTTATAGTTCTAGTATCTTTCAGCACAAAAGTAGTAACAGCTCCTTGTTACTAGCCCTGGGTTGCTGCATTATCCATGTGTTTCTCCTACACTCTGCCAACATCTTTTTAAATAGCCCTTTCATAAATAAACCATTTTCAAATTATCGTGAGTGTTCTATCTGTTAAATGAGTAAATCTCTGATACAATTCCCCGGGCAGTGTTATTGGTACAGCCTACTATGCGTGGCTGAGTGAGTATGTGCAAGATACCTATGGGCAGTTTTCTAAAGGGTTACTCTATACATGTGCATATGTGGATATATATTGGAGATAATGAAATCTTGTCCCACTAATTGCAATTGACTTTTAGAATTTTATAGTTGATCTATGCAATATTTCAAAGGATCATTGGAATTATAAAAATCATTCATATAAGATTCTTGCTTAGGTCCAGAAATATATGTACATCAAGCAGGAGCAATGACTGCTTTATGGCCATAGTATATCTTTTTTAAAGTTTCAAATTTTGGGGTTGATATATTTATCTACATTTATCTTGTTTTTATGTACTAGAACATTACTGAGATTGTTTTGAGTCATACCACGTAATGGGCTTTATCCACTGGTTTCTTTCTGGTTCATTTGTGATTTTTTTTTTTCTTTTTAAAGATGGTTTCACTATGCTGTTCAGGTTTGTCTCAAACTCCTGAGCTCAAGTAATCCTCCCACCTCAGTGTAATAGGATTTTAACTGTGGTTTTTAAATTTCAGTTGCCTTTAGTATTACTTCTGTGAAACAGGCTTCTTGCGTAAGTACTATGTGGTCAGATTCCTCAAGTCAAAAAAAGGAAAGGTTTCCCATGTTGTTAGCATGATCATCTAAAATTATTTGGTGCAATTCCATAGAGTCTAGAACTACCAAAGAAAGTTGTCTAAATGCTGTGGACATTAATCTCACAGTCTGCAGGCTTGTCACACAGCAGGATGTACAAACTAAATGCAAAAACTATCAGACTACCCAGGTTTTTCTCCTTGTACAGCTTTTGCAAGGTCATATTTTCACTATTTGATCAAGATTTTTTGGAAAATAAAGTTGATGAAAATATTTGATGACTTCATAAATTATTTTAAGTGATACAAATGGTTATTTTAATGGTAAATAATTTGCTTCCTATTAATATTTCACTGTTAAATTTCCATAGAGCTTTTTGGGTTCCCAGTAAGATGGCAGAATGGGTAATCATTTTGCAGTATATACAATAATTCTAAAAACTTCATTTCAGCTCAATATCAAGGAAAAAGTAAATATTTGCTTCTTCCACATGGTCAAAAAGATGCTAACAATAAGTAGGAATAAGATCATTCCAATGACATTATTAATAATCATTTTTCAAAAACAGCTTCTGGGAGAAGACATCACAAAAACACCATAGAGACTTCTCGATTGAATCATTCAAAATAGTAGCTTGTTGAAGGGAAAATTATCATATTTATGCTTTCCTTAAAACAATTCTACACTTGCCTAGTTTCTGAACACAAATTGTACGCATGGTGGGTTAATGTTATCAGCCTCCATCATAAAAATTGATGTAACTTATCTCCTATGAATCCTTATTTGAACCTTTTTACATCCAGGAAATATAAACCCTCAATAGGCTTCTGTACAATCAGGATTTTTAAAACAGTGAAAATTGGATTAATGATGCTCAGTATATTTAAATATGAAAAATTGTGTTTCTCCTGGTTCTAACTGAAATTCTGTAGGCTGCACCAGATTTTCTTTCATTTTATATTGGTATAAACATTCTTAATACATCCTACAAAATGGATGAACCTTGAAAATATTATGCTAAATGAAAGAAGCCAGTCACAAAAGAGCACATATATTACATGATTCCATTTATATGAAATGTCCAGAACAGGGAAGTCTTCAGTAAGTATATCAGTAGTTGCTTAGAGCTGGAGAGGCTGGGTAAGTTGGGAGGATAAAGGATATGGAGTTTCTTTCTGAGGAGATTAAAATGTTCTAACATTGACTGTGGTTATGCTTGCATATATTTATGAATATACTAAAAACCATTGAATTGTATACTTTGAAGAGGTGAATTGTATGGTATGTTAATTATATCTCAATTAAACTATTGTAACAAGTAAGGCAGGAAGCTTATACATAACACCTAGTACACTGCATTCATTCAGTCTTCTTTGTTCCAGGGCCTGAACAACTAATGCAATGAAATTAGGAGGCCCTAATTGTATGCAAAACACTGTGTACCATCATTGCAGAGATAAAAGATGAAACAGCTTCTACCTTTAAGGAGGTTAAAATGCAGTATGGGGGGATGATATAATAATAAGGATGATGATAATCATGACAAACATAATGATAACAGGAGGAGAAAACACAATACTAATTGACCATTAACTTTATGTGCCTGGAACTATGTTAAATACTTTAAATGTTATTTTTTCTTATTCGCATAACAATCCTAGATTTAGATACTATTATTTTTTTCTGATTTTGTATATGAGGAAATTGAGTCACATAGAGGTGAAATAACTTATTTAGGGTCAGATAACAAGAAATGGCAGAATGAGAATTTCAACTGAGGGTTTAGTTGAGAGCCAGGGCTCTTAGCAACTACATAATATAAAGCACATTAAGGTAAGTGCCATGACAAGAGTCAAGAAAAAGTTCTAGACCCATTTGATGAAAGAACACACCTTGTTTGCAGCTCAGGAAGGAAGGAGAAAGTTCAGCTCTAAAATACATAGGTGTTTTTGAATGTTTGACTACAATTTTCATGAGGCATGAAGTAGCTACAAACCTAGATTAAATACTTTTTGTAAAATAAGCATGGCCAAACAGAAATGACTACAAGAAATGTCACAATATCAAATGTAAACTTTCTTCTCAAAATAAAATTTTAATTATCAAGAGAGTTATCACAAGATAGAAAACAAGGACCCCAAATTTTATTCATTCTCCTATCTCCAATTTAAACCTTCATCTTCAGCCTGGGATCTTTTAAATTCTTCTTTTTGTGCTCTCAATTAAATTTCTAATCCAGACTGTATCGATTTTTCCCAACTCCCGTCTTCTTTCTTATTGACTTTTGCACTGCTTCCCTTTCCTATAGTCAAAGCTAGTTGAATGTTATGGCTAAAGCTATTCTCCTTACTAATCACAAAGCAAATCACTAAGAACAACTTTAGTGCTTTTTGCATAGGGACCAATTATTTTGCTTTCAATCTGGAATCTACTTATTAAATGCTCACCTAAATCAATTTAGTCTATTGTCCTCTATATATTTCTATAGCACTTTTCTCTACCATAAGTTCTATGCTTAATCTAAAAAATAGCCTTCCTCTTCTTTATCAAGTCCTCATGAGTGCTTTTAAAATTTCCTTCACAGACCCTTTATTGGAACATTGTTTTGGCTATATTCAAAGGAATAATGATACAGATTTATTTCTAAGACAGTCAGCACTGCTAATAAGCATGAAATATTATGATAGACCACTCTCTTCCTCAGTCATTACCATAAAAAACAATGCAAATAAAATGAGTATTTCCTTCTACTATGGCATAAATTATCACTTCTGGATCAATCTATAGACTACAGGCAGATGTAGTAGAAGTGTGTTTTTTTATGTATATAATGAAATAGATGTTCTAGTGTTCTGTGTTATTGGACAGATTAAGTTAGGTGATTCTGCAGTAATAAAGAGACTCACAATCTCAGTGGCTTAACACATAACAGTTTATTTCTCACTCTCAAAAAGTGCACTGCAAGTCCATCAGCACTCCAGGGCAGGTCCCTTCTAAACAGCAACTTAGAAATCCAGGGTGCATCCATCTTGTAGGTATGCCATTTGGAACACATTTCATTCAGGCCACCAAGGCAGGTAAAAGAGAGCTGGAGGGTCATGCAGGACTTTTTACTGCTCCAGTATGGAAAAAAAACATCACTTCCGTGTACAATCCCTTTGCTAGAAGTAGTCGAATGGCATCGCCTAACTACAAGGGGCTGGGAAGTGAATGGGAGCACATAGATATATCATGAGCTGTAAATGTCTTTGCCATATTCTACAAATAATATAAGCTTTTAAAAAACATTTTAATGAACAACAATTTTGAAAAACTCTATATGAATACAAAATATCCCATAAATGTAATAGTTTTTACCAGCATATACATATAGATATATTTTTAGGAAAAAGCTAGTTATGAAGCTCCAAGGTGATCTAACATGGCATTACTATATTGTTCCAAGAACCTTACTGAGAGGTTCCGATATTTCCACTGCAAAAATTTGGTGAGCTGACAGGTTATTTATCTACTAGATGTTTTCTATCATTATAATTTTACTTGTGATCCAAGGGATCTGAGACAAAATCAGCGATGTAAAAACAATAGCTATTGAGCTTTTCATCACACCAAAATACTTTGTACTTATGACATTACAATCAGCACATCCTCTGTTATAGGTGGTTTTGATACATAAATTTATAATTGATGTTACTCTGATATATAAAAATGTAAAGTAAAAATAAATTTTTCAACTCCTTTTAACATTAGTGGCAAAAGTGAATCAGCAACATACACAAGGCACCAAATCTTAGTAAAATATGGACACAGTAAGATCAATGACGTCACTATTACCTAAATTTAA
The DNA here is from genome assembly GCF_041146395.1 of Eulemur rufifrons. Lineage (NCBI taxonomy): Eukaryota > Metazoa > Chordata > Mammalia > Primates > Lemuridae > Eulemur > Eulemur rufifrons. Next base: position 74,100,589 of record NC_091012.1, read on the forward strand.
CTCCTATTTTAATTCAATATTAATGCTTAAGACAACAAACTTTTAAACAGCATACTTACTAAGATTTTGGCAGTAGTTTTACATAAGAAGACACACAGCGTACTAGAGGTCTGGCACTCAACTTGCTTACAGTAAACCAGCTTCAATATGAAGGCATTGAATATTTTTTAAAAACCTTCTTTTCACATGCTAAGTATTTTGGCAAGTGTGCAATTAAACACAGTAACGAAATAAATATAGAAAGATTAAGAAACTACAAACTTGAAACTTGTATGCTAAGCATAAATTATATTTAAAAAACTGGTTATATAGAATATTGCTGGATAATTAAAACAATAATATAAAACGTGCAAAAAAATTCATAATCTTTCTTAATCAAAAAATATCAGGGTCTATTTAAAATGATTCCCTTTGAAAGGGTACCTAACTTAATTCAAATCATGTAATATTCAAATACTAAATACTACTCAGTACTGTATAGTGACTAGTGCTTAAGTGGAGGTAAATTTCATAGCTATGGAGACATACTTATGCTGTAAACTGGTGTCTTTCTTGTTCACGTAGAGAAGCATACAACATCCCAGAATTTCACTAAGTAAGAAAAGAATGGCTGCTGCACTGGCAAAATTAGGGTGTGTAAGGATCAAAGGCACACTATTCAGCTAGCCAAACTGATTAGCAAACACTTCCCCCTCCCACCCCACAAGCCCTTTCCCCATGTAAACAAAAGTTCATTAAAGAAAAAAGTAAAATAAACTAAACTCATCCACAAAAGTAAGGATTTTGAGACATCAATGTTAAGTCCTTACTTCAAAAATGTCAGCTACAATTATCTGGAAATTTCTGATTATATTTTAAAGATGTATCCAAATTAGATACATTTTTTTTGGTCAAAATTATTCATTATCTAAAACATTTTACTTTAATTCCCAACATTTTAACCACTAGTATAACAACAGTTTTAGTTCCCAGAGGAATTAACCACTGGAAGGAAACACAGACAAACAAACAAACAAACAAACAAAACAAACCATATATTAATATTTAAGCTGCAGGCAACAATTACGGCCCTTTCTGGCACAGTGGCATTTGACTGGCAACTCAAAGTCCAGGAATAATTCTACTAACACAGGGAAATTCATGCATTTGGTAAATATGCCCTAACTTTCACAGTTGAAGTTTCCTTTTGACTTTGCTTTTTTAAAGTATGGAAACCTTGCTTTTTTTTCTTGATGTTATCCTGACTTGTGACTGGAAGCAGACTTCTTTTTCTTCTTCTTACTATGTTTCTTGTGCTGTTTTTTCTTCTTCTTCTTTACTTTATCCACTACTTTTTCTCGCTCTTCACGCCTTCTCTTCTTTTTTGATTGCATCTCTTCTTCATAATCTGATTCTGATGAGGACTCAGATGATAAAGGTTTATCCTCAGGATAAGTTTTCTTTCTTTTCTTGCTGAGGCTTCTAGCATACTTTTCTTTCTCTGTCTCATCCTCTGACTTCTTTTTCTTTTTTGAAGATTCCTTGCTCTCTGATTCTGATTCACATGTAGAGCTTTGTGATGATTTGTATGAACGGTTCTTCTTTTTCTTTCTCTTTTTTCCTTGTTTCTTTTCCTCATTCTCAGGATCTGAAGAACTGCTTGAAGAATCAGAGCTTGATGAAGAAGATGAAGGCTGACAAGATTTCTTCTTTTTCCTTTTCTTTCTTTCTCTTTTTTTAGATGAGCTCTCATTTCCACTTAATAATTTCTCTCTGCTTTTTTCGAGCTCTTTCTTCCAATTCTCATTCATTTTTTCTTCAAATTCAGCTAATGCTTTAGAGCCTTTCTTTTTCTTTTCTAATTGTTTCTTCACTTCTTCCCAGGTGGGCCTTGGTCGATTTAGGTAATCTTGGATTGTTGGGCCTGCAGATTGAGTTGGGCCTCTCCATCTGGCCATTGCTATAGGATTCATATAGGCCACCCGATTATCCCGCTTCCCCATGGTGACTGATGGTTTTCTGGGCAGACTCTCAGTTGCCAAGGAGAACAAGGATAGATACTCTCCTTAGTTCTTCACCTGCTGGTATATCAAGCAGCCTCCATTCTGTGAGAGAAGCAGATAGAATGATTACAAAACACCTTTAATATAAGATAAAATAAGCACACAAGTTTAACTAAAAATCTGTTCCCAGCAGATCATCTCCAACTTATGAAAGTGCAGCACAATCCACTCCACTCCTTTTGAGAAAAACCTGGGAATCACACCTGAAAAATCCTTCTCTATCGACTCTCACATTCAATCCATTAGTAAATCCTGCTGTTTAAACCTCCACAATAGGCCTCATATCCATTCACCTCTCTCCAAATATATTGTCATCAGCTTGGTACAGGTCACTATCATCTCTCACTTGGACTATTAATCTGTAGTATCTATTAAATGTTTATTATTTGCTTAGTGTTTACAATGGATTATGTCATTCAATCACTAGACTAAACCTATGAAGTTGATTCATTATTACCCTATTTCATGGTTGGAGAAATTGAGGCTTATAAAATATGAGTATAATTGCATAAAGTAACATGGCTAATAAATGGCAGAACCAGAATTTAAACCAAGGAAGCCTGATTCCAAAGCCCACACATATAATATATTGCTTCCTTATACCAACCTTTTAATTGTTAGCCTTATTTCCACCCTTACTCCCTTCTCTTCTAGTCCCACACTGTAATCAGAGGGAACTTAAAATATTCCAGTGGCTTTACATATTAATGAGAGTCAAATCCAAACTCCCATAAAGGTCCTATATGATCTGCCCTATTTCTCTTACTTTCATCTAAACTGTCACTCAGCCCTTTTCTCAATTCTTTCTCCTCCAGTCTTCTCTTGATTTCTGGAACATGCTAAGCTTTAGCCAGCATGGACAATTACACCTCGTCTTTCAAGTCTCAGCTTAAATGTCAATTGCTCATAAAGGCAACTATTAGCTTAAACTATATAAAACTGTCAATTTCATAGGACACACACAATTCAAATACTGTTAATTTTCTATGGCTCAACCTTATACTAAAGTAGGTTGCCTCTCTGTCTACCCATCATTCTCATTTTCTCGTTTCACAGTTCCTTGTTTCTTTTCTTTTATTCATAGCATTTATTAAATTGGTAATTGTTTGATTGTTCAGTTGTATTATTTATTGCTAAATGGAAACCAAGAAGGGCAGAGGCCCTGTTTGGCCTATCTTATTCACCAGGGTGTTCTCAGTACCTAACATAGCATCTGACACATACTAAGTACTCAATAAATATTTGCTCAGTAAAAAATAAATTAATGCATGGATAGATGGATGGATGGATGGGTAACTCTGGGAAAGAGGAGCATTCAGAGGGAGCCTCCTGGAGTTGGTGATGTCCATACAGGATTTTAACAAATGAATAGGGTTCACCCAGGAAATGAGGAAATGAAGGGCATTCCAGGCAGAGGAAACAATATGTGAAAAGACACAGGGATTTGAAAGAGCACCAGGTATTTAGTGTTGGTAGAGCCTAAAGAGCAATAAAGCAGGGGGTAGGAGATAAGATTGCATAGACAGGAAGAAGCCTGATTATGGAGGCCCTCTTACATCATTTTAAATTCTTGGATTTCTCCCTATAGTTGAGAAGGAACCAGTAAAGTATTTTAGATAGAAGAGAAAGATGATCAGACTTATCATAGATTTTTCTGTCAGTCTCCATCTTGACTCTGACCCTTTAAATCAACCTAACATACCTACCCATCATAAACTCAATGGTACAGACAGTTCAGTGACTCTTGATGATAGTTTCCTGCATTAGATTTGCTGTTCTTGATCTTATTCTCCTTCTCCTTTAGTTCTCTCCAGCTCCTCTTCTGTCTTTCTTATTCTTCTTATTCCTACCCTAAAATCCTGTCAAACATCATCGTGTCCCTGACTTTATCATCAGAAGCCCTTAAGGACTTTAGTTCATACTCAATTTCTAGGTTCTTTCTGCTACTTGACACTTAGAATAACATAATCCGTTCTAATTTCAGTTCCTTGAGATATAGTCCCGACATCAGCTAGAAAGACAGGCAAAGGCCAGTTCACAAAAGCTTTGGATGCTATGCTAAGGAGGCTGGAATATATCCTGTAAGAGTTATAGTGAAGCTAATGGGGAGATACGATTTTAAGCAGAAGAGTGATATGGTCATATTTGAATACTTAAGGGACAATTATTTACAGAGGGAAAGATGAATTTGAGTCAGGTAAGACTGAAAGCAATGAGACAACTTAAATATTCATGCACACAAGAAACAAAAGAATTTGAACTAAAGCAGTGATATTATGAATGAGAAGAAGGGGAAATATATGAGACATGTTGAGGAGAGTCTACTGAAATTAGTTACCAATTGGATACAAAGGGTGAGAGAGAAAGGAATCCAGGGTAAGGCTCTGGCTTGAGACACCAGATAAAAGGCACTGCCAATGACTAGGTAATAAAGGAAATGACATCAACTTTGAGAAAAGGTTCTAGGTTTCATTTTCTACTTGTAAAGTTTAAGTACCGAGGAGACATCAGAGTAAATCTGCATGTAGGTAATTGAATGTATAGGTGTTGGAACTTTAGAAGGTGATCTGAGTTAGAGATACAGGATTGGGCAGTCACTGAGTGATGGCTGAAGTCATGAGAGAAAGGATTTCAAATGAGAAAAAGGTTGAACATTGGATCCAATTGAACACCAAAATGCAAGGGGCTAGAAGAGATAAAAAGCCTGTAAATGATACTTTAGGAAATTAGCCCATGTGGTAAGAACTAGACTGGTATCAGAAAAAAGAGTCATGGAAACACAGGGAGAATAAAGTTTCAAGGTGAAGGCAATAATCCTCATGACTCCATAATGTTTACATTTTCTACAATAAGTAAGAGCTAGGCTAGACTGGTATCAGAAAACAAAGTAAGAATCACAGAAACACAAGGAAAATAAAGTTCCAAGGTGAGGACAATAATCCTCATGATTCCATAATGTTTGCTTTTCTACAATAAGCAGGTATTACCTTTACCTTTGATAAATCCAGAAGAAAAAGAAAGAAAATATGTCATAGACAACATTATTAAATGCAACAGATAGGTCAAGTATAATAACATCTGAAAATGTCCAGAATACATACCTATTAAGTCATTAGTAATCTTTGCTAATGTAATTTCAATTAGTGATGGCAGAAGCCAGATGACAGTGGGTTAAAGACTGAATGGAAGTGAGAAAGTAGAGACCTAGAGTACATAGACTAAGTTGAGAAGGAAAGTAAATAGATAACAAAATAATAATAAGGGATACAGAATTAAAGAAAATTATTTTTTGTTCTTCATTTTTAGCATGGAAGAATCTTGAGCATATTCATAGGATGTCTAGAAGGATAAAGTACAAAGAGAAAACATTTTTAAAAGATAGGTAAGAGAGGGAATACCTGATGTGGCAAGACCAAAGAAGCAGCAGAAAGGAATAAAATCAAGCAGAGAGGTAGAAGGCACCTCTTCTTCCAAGAGCAGAGGCAATGAATAAAGAAAGGGTATGGATGTAGGGGTTTTTTGAAAGGTGGTAGGAGGTGAAAGGGAGAAAGTTGACTATTTCTCACATATAAGCCTTCGTTTTCACTCAACGGTAGGTGCCAAGGTCATCTTCTAAGATTAAGACAGCATAGGAGTTTTGAGATCACTAGTTAAAACTTGGAATAGTAGAGGAGAATGGGATGGGAGAGGGCGCTGACACCACACAAGTGTTGTGGGAGGCCTTTGGAACTACAGAATCTGTGTGCTCCTTTCCCAGAAGATAAAGCACACTGAAAAAAGAGAAAAAGTAACACTAACAAAGTCTCTTGATCAAACATTCTTTGTTTTAAAAGTATTGTGGTTTACCTTCTCTGTTTTTATTATAGAACAAAAAGAAACTTGATTCTTTCTGTATCTCTGCTTATTTGAGTGAAATATGCTAAAATGTTATAAAGATTAAATATAAATTGTGATAACCATGCTGGTAATCTGGATATTATAATAGCATTTGTTCATGGATTCTTATAACAATTCCCTTTTGATCTTGTATTATATTTCAGACACTGTAGTATATGCCATGGAGATTATGGTCTAGTAAAGGTAATAGTCATTACACAAATATCAAACAAATGGGTATATAATCATGACTGGAAAGATGAAGAAAAAGCACAGGATGCTATGAAAGGTATAATGAGGGGCCTAATTAAGAAGGGAAGTTCAAGTCTGAGATACTGACATAATCTGAGACCTGATGAATAAACCAGAGCTAGCCACATGAAGGGGTTAAACTGGATGATAGTAATAAAAAGTCAAATCTGAATGAATTTTACAAGCAGAAGGAAAATCATGCTAAAGCCTTGAGGAAAAACAGAAAAGCTAAATACAATGCAAAATATTCACACTATTATGCTGTTATGAACTAGTTATCATCTCAATTTCTCCTTGAAAGTCATTATATTTATACCATTTGTTATTGAACATGGTCAGGTAAAAGTCAATATGAATTCAAGTTAATTGAAAACATAGTTTAATGTTTCACAGTGTAATTTCTATCATAAATATCACCAAAACTAATTATTTCAGATACATTTTCTATTTTATAAATCATTTCATCGAATTTAGTGAGATGTATAATTGTAGATTAATTCTCATAGACAGATGCACTGGAGTTGAAAATATTTTTCAAAATAGTTGGCAAATCTTCTGAGACTTAATCTGAAACATCTAACTCTCATGCAAGTGTATAGGCATTTAGATGAGGCTCCTATTAAAAAAACATTAATGCTCTTTGTTCATACCAGTTCATATAAGTTTAAGTACCATGCTACTGAAATAAATGTCTCCTAGAAAGCTACTTAAAGTATTTAAGATAGCAATGTGTCTATTAAATTATAAAACGATAATAACTGCACATATATACTAATACCTTTAATTACAATATGTTTTGCCATTTCACAATGGATGATAACATAGAGAACAACCATAGTGCAATCTAATTCATAGGCCAAATAAGAAATAGAGAGGGTTTCATTCTACTAAGTGAAGTATCCCAAGAATGGAAAGATAAGCACCACATGTACTCACCATCAAATTGGTTTCACTGATCAACACCTAAGTGCACATATCGGAATATGTGTATATACATACATAATGAGTGCAAAGCACACTGTCTGGGGGATGGACATGCTTGAAGCTCTGATTCGGGGCGGGGGGGTGGTCAAGGGCAATATACATAACCTAAACATTTGTACCCCCATAATATGCTGAAATAAAAAAAAAGAGAGGGTTTATGAAAAAATTTAATTGTGTCACAACTTCCTAGAAACACTTAGCTCTAGTAAGGGTGTGTAATATGATAGATTTCCTTTTTACAAAAAACAAACAAACAAACAAACAAAAAAACAAGCATGAACATCCAATTCCAGTTGTAAACACGACTCTTCTGAAGGAGAAATTAATGAACACTATGCTGTGTTGAAACCATTCTTCTCATGTGAATTCCCTCTAGTATATTTGTGTCATGGAGCATTCATCATTCTAAGGAAAACATATAGAATTTAAAATACTGCTTCCTTTTTCTTTCCTCTACAGAATTATCAAATGATAAAGAATCAGTCTCTACCATCTTAAGGATGATACCAGAAAGCTTACAGCAGCAACAAAATACTATAGATGCAAGTGATAAAAAAGAAAAGAATGACTATGAGTGGGCAGAAGCTCCAAATATAAATTTTAGTCAAGTGTTCTTTTTAAAGAAACAAGTACTTCACCCTCTTATTTATTTTAATACAGTAATACATTTTGGATTTTAAATTCAGAAAAGCAAACCATCATTATTGTTTTTGTATTTTATGCTAAAGAAGTTAAATGTATTTTTAAACAACCTTTTGACTTAAAATAGTTTTAGATTTACAGAAAAGTTGGAAATATAATACAGACAATTCCTGTATCCCCTTCATCCAGTTTCCCTTATGATTAATACTGTACACTGATATGGAACATCTGCCACAACTAATGAACCAATATTGAAACCACATTATTAACTAAAGTCCATTCTTTATTGAAAGCTCCTTAGTTTTTAGCTTACGTCCTTTTTCTGCCCCAAGAATCCATCCAAAGATACCACATTACATTTAGTCATCATGTCTCCTAGGCTCCTCTAGACAGTGGCAGCTCATCAGAATTTGTTTTTGATGATGTTGACTGTTTTTAAGATTAATTATTTTACAGCATTTTCTTCAATTTGGGTTTGTGTGAAGTTTTTATCATAGCTAGACTTAGGTTGTAAGTTTTGGGGAGAAAGAACACAGAGGTCAAGTACCATTCTCATCATATCATATTAAGGATACACACTACTAATGTAACTTATCACTAATGTTGTTAACCTTGATCACCTGTCTGAGCTTGTATTTATCAGTTTTCTCCACTGTAAATTACTCTCCCCACTTTTCCATTCTGTACTCTTTGAAAAGAAGTCACTCTGTGCAGCCCACACTTAAGGAATGGGCAGTTATGTTCCACCTCCTTGCTGGGAGAATGCATATACAAATTATTTGGAATTCATCTGTACAAGAGATTTGTCTATTCATCTCCATTAATTTATTTATTTGATAATTTATTTATATCAGTATGGATTCATGAATAATGATTTTATACTTTGGGTGACAGTCCAATACTACTTTATATTGTTGCTTAAATTGTTCCAGCTTTGGCCATTGGAAGCTCTTTTAAGTTAGCTCCTGTGTCCCTCTGACATAACTCCATCATTTTGTTTCTTAAGTACTTTCTTACTTTCTGGCTTTTATAAGATACTCCGGGATCATTTTGCATATCCCCCGCATTAGCCCTAGAATCAGCCATTTCTACAAAGAGCTCTGGTTCCTTTTGCTGTAGAATGACACTAGAAAACAAGACTTGGGTACCAAATAGCTCATTGCTATTTGGATATTGTTGTTTCTAAGCTCTCTAAGAAGACACAGCTAGGAAGTATATTAAATGCTTTTAATTAATTCAATCACATATTAAGTTTTAACTAAGCACTTGGCACTTGGACTACAGATATGAATTATTTACAGACAGTATACAAAACACTATGTTGACCAAAATGTGACATCTGGGTGGCATGACTGAACCATCATCAAAAAAGTGCATGTTATGGTTATTTCTTGAGTAGTAGGAATAGATCTCTCCTTCACACATTTCAGAAATTGAAAGGCTGAGTATAGTCTAAAGAAAAGAGCAAAAGTCCTCAGAAGAACTAAATTCACAAGCTTTGTCCCTTTAGCACTTTGCACTAGCTAAGAAGGCATGAACAAAGTAACAATACTGTCTATAGTGCCAGTGTCAGTGCTTTAGGAAATCCTCTGTAGAAATCCATTATATACATAAGTATCAAATTCAAATAAGCATTTGACAAAAAGGTTCTTGTTTTCTCAGTGCACTTGATATGCTTTGGATACTCACTAGCAAATTTCTTGATTCTCCCTTGACAAAAGATTTTGCTCTAGAATGCTATGTTTAGATGTCGTGAGACATAGCTATACATGATATAAACAAAATGTTATAGAGCCCTGAAAATTCCAGTCCCTCTATTCAAGGGATCATTTTACATGAATCAAAGCTAACTGAATACTAGTTTCTTTCCATCTGTGTGTGACATGACTACTCCTATAAAAATATACCCCAAAGCAATATTATTTTCCCCATATCCCCTGTCCATAGTCCCAGTTTCTATTTAACAAATGTCTTGCAACATGAATTTTGTAGAAATCCTTGACAAGATCCTTCAAATCACTAAGCTTGTTAAATCAGTGTGTTGTTCAGCACAGAATATCTAAAATCAATTTCATTCACATTTGACCAGTATGCAAATGGAATATTATTTCAAACTTTCAGAGTATGATAAAACTGGACCTTCCATTAATTCTCTTTTTTTTATTTCAGCATATTATGGGGGTACAAAAGTTTATGTTACGTATATTGCCCTTGCCCACCCCACCTCGAGTCAGAGCTTCAAGCATGTCCATCCCCTAGACGGTGCACATCGCACTCATTATGTATGTATACACCCATCCTCTCCCCCTGCCACATCTGCCTGACACCCGATTAATGTTATTCCTAAATGTGCTCTTAGGTGATGATCAATGATTTCATCTACATTTTAATTTTAAAATAAAGAGATATATTTTATAGTATAGGACCATGATATGCTTCTTGAGGCAATGTACTATGCATACAAACTGATTTGCAATCTAAAATCTGTCAACATTTCCCTAGGATCTAGTTGTGACAAAATATACTCGTCATTGCTTCTAACAACTTATAAGAGATAAGGCTTTAAGCATAGGAATAAAAATACCAGGGGATCCCCTAACTATTTTCCCAGAAAACATAGTTCAAAACACATCTACTTATGCATGGCTTTAAACAGCCTTACTTGGTTTTACATATATCAATGCCTCAATCACTACCTTCTGCAACCTGCCACCCTGACATGAATTTTTTTTTCTCTTGTTTGTAACTTTTATTTCTCCTATTTGATTTAAAAGACCACTGCATAAAGTAGTAATTAGAACTCTGCGTTGATGTGCATACAATGTGTAATGATGTAATTTGTATGACAATAACAGCACAAAGGAGGGGGAAGGAATGGAGTTATAGAAGAGCAAAGTTTTTGTATACTACTGAAATTAAGTTGGTTATAATGAAACTAGATTATTGTAAGTTAAGATGATAATTGTAATCCCCAGGGCGACCCCTAAGAAAATAAATAAAAAATTTAGAGTGAAAGAAATAACAAGATAATTAAAATGGTACACTAGAAAATATCTATTTACCACAAAGTGGGCAGTAATGGAGAACTTGAGGAGCAAAAGAGACATAAGACATATAAAAAACAAATAGCAAAATGACATACTGACATGAATTTTTTAATGTATTTCTAAAACAGAGAAGAGAGAATGTGATGTGAATATACTGGCTATGAAATAGCTAAAAGTACCACAGTTATTTATTGAATCTGGGTAAACTTACATGAGTGACATATTTTCTCACATTAGAAATGACTACATAGGTACATTTCCTTAAAATTCAAAGGCCAGAACATATAGACTTATTTTTTTAAAATTTCAAAACTAAAAATTAGAACAATTAGAACAATCTAATCATTGTTCTCAAACTCTAAATTTTTAAACAAAATTCTGCCCAATACCTACACTCCTATTTTATATTTCAATTGTGCTTTAAACTTAACAAAGCAAATTAATGAAAGAGCAATATTGAGGTGATTTTTACAAAATACAACTAATAATAATTTTCCCCACCCTAAACAATCTAAGAAATATTCATTTTCTATTTTCCTCAGTATCCCTAAGACAGGAACTTAAAGTGTGATCCCAGGACCATGGGAGTCTCCAAGGTTCTCCTTTTTCTGACTACATTATTTGTGTGAGGCCTGATTTCCTTCATATACTTCAACCATAAGATCATATCACAACAAACTGCATACAGAAGCAGATATGAAAATTCATTAATTATTATTAAGTGAGGCATTAAAGAAATCTGAAAAATATAAAATGATATATATCTCTTCTCACTAAATATTTTTCATTTTGAAAATACAGTTTTTTAATAAAATGTTTTCTAGTAATGAGTTTATTCTTGGCATTTTCAAATCATTCAAATATTTTAAATATTTCTCAGTTTTAGTTTTAATACCACAAATATCAATAGGTATTATATATCAGATATCATTTATCCCATGTTCCTTAAGGTCCTCAGTAATTTTGTAATAGCGTAAAGGAATCCTGAGACCAAAAAGTTTGAGAACGATTGCTCTGAAAAAAAATGTTTCTCAAATAATGTCCACCGACTACCTGCATCAGAGTCACCTGGGATATTTGTTAATATTATAGATTTTTGACTCCACAGAAGACCTACTAAATCATAATTTTGGGGAGACTGGTCATGAATTTACATTTTCAACATGGCCCCCAGGTGATTCATCTGTACACTAAAGTTAGAAAAATCAAAAGGAGAGGTATATAAAGTTTGGAGTGTGATAATTCAAACCCCAGCTCTGCCACTTTCTGATTGTAACCCTAGCCGGTACCATTCTTAAGCAATTTCCAGCTTTTATTTTCCCCTCCCACTATCTCCTGAATCCTCCTCTAACTGCATATCCCAATTAAATGATTGATCATTTCCTGAGGAAGCTCGAAGTTTTTACATCAGGGAAGTTTCAGGGATAACAATCTGGGTCTTGTAGTCACTTAAAAGTTGTACTTCCATAGGAAACACACTTTTACTTAGATTTTCTTATTTGGGGTGGCTATGGGGAAATGATGGCAATTCTAGGGGGATACTCTCTCCCAGGCTATTCCTCAGCTTCCCCACTTACCTGTTTGTTTTTGCTACTGAACAGGGAAGACCTCCCCATAAGATTTTATTTTCCGTTATTCACGTTTGAGTACGTGGCGCCATGAGACTGGGAGCCATTTTGTCTTCCCCTAGCACGGCCCCAAATCTTTCATCCTTATAAAGCTGCCATCTAATTCCTCAACGGAATACACAGTTCTGACCAATCAGAGGCCTGGAACTGGGTATGATGGTTATCAATTCAGAAACCTAACAGAAACCCACAAAATGTCGCCCAGCAGTGAACGAACTCTTCAAAAATCACAGGGTTATTTAAAGATAGAAAAATTCTCCTCTGTGGAACAGTGCTCCTCAAGTTATAGTTCCCTAACCCTCAGGTTCAGAATCATATAGGGTGATTTTTAAAAATGCAGATTCCTGTACTCTACCCCAGACCAAGTGTATTATAATCTCCGAGAATGAGATCAAGGAATTTTTAAAATGTCCTCAGATTATTGTGGTAGAAACTGAAGTCTGAAAACCATTGTCATAGGAAATATTTCATCAAAAAAGAATAAAAGAATAGGAAAAATATACATATTCTCTATTATCACCTAGTTCTTTTATTGATGGTAAATGAACGGATGATGTCACCTACATGCCCTTCCGTAAGGACGTAATATTTGCTTTCGTTCAGAATCTACTATTCTGCCAGTGTGCCAGTAGTATCAGGAGTAGTGAGGGTAATTCACACTAGCTAACGTCACAAGATATCCAAGAATGCCCACATATTAGCTTATAATGGGAAATACTGTAAACACATGATGTTCAGTTTGATAACCAGCATATTCAGTATCTATTAGAGAATACACATACAAAACCAAATTATAATCAGAGAGTTCCTTGGTGAACCTGGAATCATTAAAAACGGAATCAGTAGATATTATTAATAACTACTGACCCAAGGTTTAATTTGATATACTTATCCATCTCCATCGAGATGGGGACTGTAATCAGGGCACCCTCTTTCCTAGAAGTGATGGAAACTCACAACTAGTTCTCCGATTTTCTCTACTGTAACAATTTATTTCCTGATAGTTCAGTTTCTTGTTAAATGATTAGATTTTACTTTTTAAATTTGTAATCACGGTCTATTCATGACTCCCTGAGACTTAACCAACTTCTGGGTGTTTCCAAATTCAATTACCTACTCACAAACTATCTCTTGGATTAATTTTACTGGCAGTTAATCTCACTGGGGATTTTAATTTTTCCTAAATCCACTTTGAATTTCTGACCTCTTTGTATTGATTTTACTAGACACTTGGAATTTTAAAAATATAAACAATAAACTTTTAAATAGTGCTTAAAAATATTCAGAATAATGTCTATACCTGTATTCCAATGGTAGCACCATGGCAGAAGTTTTGCACTGTAATTGTTATAGTAATTGGAGACTATTTTCAAAATGTTTACTGTGTTAAAAGATAATTTCAAATGAAATTATTATAAATAACAAGCATGCCTTATAAGCTTTCCCAAAAGATGTTTAGTCTTACTGGAATTTTCATCTTTTTGCACTTCAACTACAGCTACTCTTGATTTTACCCTCACCTTCTAGATATAAGATGATCCCTGTTTTGCCAACCCTATGTTACTCCTCTTGGTGGTCACTAATCATTTTCCTTTTTAAAAAATAACACCTGGGTGTTTTAAAAGGTCTAAAATATAGGTGTTTTTATTGTACTCATTAACAATCAACATTTGGATTTTAATGAAGATTACATTTCTAATCCATTTATCTAGGTAATTCTTTGTTCAGCCTTTGTTCAAGCATTTTACATTGTGGAACTACTTCAAAATAACCACCTGAAGGAAGCAAATGCTAACCTAGTTGTTAATTCAAAGTTAGAAAACTTTGTTATAAAACTTTTATAAGAAGCATGAGTTATAAAAAGCGATAATAGTAAAATTAGTACTAAAATCCATGGATGTCCGCTGCATTAAGAAGGGCTTTGTACTTAAAAAAAGGTTCTAAACAACTCCATTAAAAAGTGGGAAAAAGACATGAACAGAAGTTTTTCAAAAGAAGATAGACAAATGCCCAATAAACATGATGAAATGCTCAACATCACTAATCATCAGGGAAATGCAAATTAAAACCACAATGAGATATCACCTTACCCCTGTACGAATGGCCATTATTAAAAAGTCAATAAACAATAGATGCTGGTGTGGATGCGGAGAGAAAGGAATGCTTATACACTTTTGGTGGGACTGCAAAATATTACAACCTCTATGGAAAATGGTATGGAGGTTTCTGAAAGAACTAAAAGTAGACCTACCATTTGATCCAGCAATCCCACCTTTGGGTATCTACCCAAAGGAAAAGAAGTCATGTTATCAAAAAGACATCTGTGCTCAAATGTGTATTGCCTCAAAATTCGCAATTGCAAAGATGTGGAATCAACCTAAGTGCCCATCAATTCATGAGTGGATTAAGAAAATGTGGGAGAATATATATATATATATATATATATATATATATCGAAGTACTACTCAGCCATAAAAAGGAATGAAATAATGCCATTTGCAGCAACTTGGATGGAACTGGAGAACAGTATCCTAAGTAATATATCTCAGGAATGGAAAAACAAACACCACATGTACTCTGTAATAACTGAGAGCTAATCGATGGGCACACATGAGCACAAAGAGATGTAAAGGTCACAGGGAATCAAGAAGGGGGGAGAGGGGAGAAAAAGTGGGGTAAATACCTACCTATTACGTAAAATGAACACTATTTGGGTGATGGGCTCACTAAAAGCCCCAACTTAAGCATTACAAAAGGTATCCATGTAACGAAAATATTTGTAGCCCCTTAATAGTTTGAAATTTTTAAAAAGGGGTTCTAATTTTACATCTCACATATACTCGGTGTCTAACTATATGCTGGTCTTTTAGCAACTATTACTCTAGTCTTCACATTGATAAAATGAGAAAAGTTATCTCTATTTTATGGGCTTTTGTGAAAACCAAATATGGTACTATATGTAAACACACTTCAAAAAGGTGAATGTGTCATACTGATGTAATTTCATATTGTTAGAATTGTTAGTATTAAGAATTGTCATGTCATGATATCATAGGCATATAAAGGGAGAACCATATGACTCTAACAAAAACTTGAAAGCAAATTTTAAAATTAAAAAATAAGATCTAAGTAACATCACCCCCCACCACACACACACAAATTTTCTTTCTCTGTCATAGATAAGCTTTTAGGAGGGTCTTATAAATAATACAGATTGCCATGCAAATGCTGTACACTGGATATGCCCAGCTTGAATGCATATTATTCTTTACCCTTTCTCTCTGTCCAGTCCATCTTTGACACTGCCAACTCAAGTTCCCTACCTTAAAATAAAGCCTGATTTGATCAGTCCCTAATGGTTATTTAATTTTTATTTAATTAAATTCAAATTCATTAGTTTGGCAGAAAGACCCTGGCCTCAACCTCCTTCTCGAAACTCATCTCCCCTTAAATTTCTTCCCCTTATTCTCTTCTCTTCCTCAGTGTATCACTTTGGCCTCTATGCTACAGCCACAGAAAATCCCCTACTAGTCCCTAAATATTGAAATCTTTTCTAATTCTTTGACTTTGAACAAGCATGTTGTTTCCTTCAGCTGGAAAGCTTTCATTTAATCCTTGAGTTTCCAGATCCACCTAATAGTAAACAATTTATTTCTACCCTATATTTCCACGGCATGTTGTTCATTCATTCATTCGTAGAATGTTTACTGAGTGTCTATTATGTTCCCAGCACTGTGCTAAGAAATGCTGATGACATAGAAATGAACAATACAATCATGGCCCCTAACATAGATTTTATGGATGCTCATATTAAATAAAGAATCCACAAATAACTACATAATTAAAACTGTAATAGTGCCATAAAGAAAATGTATAGGATTCAATGACAGCATATAACTAGTACCTTTAGGGCAGCAATAATGATTTACTCATCTATTATTTCTCATGCTTTCAAATACATAAGAAGTACGAGATGTATCTGGTTGTTTATTCAAATTAAATTACATAGCCAATTTTAGTAGCAATTTCTTTACTCATCTATTATTTCTCATGCTTTCAAATATGTAAGAAGTACGAGATGTATCTGGTTGTTTATTCAAATTAAATTACATAGCCAATTTCAGTAGCCAATTTCATCATAACTCTAAGTATATGATCAATTCAAAGCAAAAACAAAAAACCTATTCAGTAACCTAAATGTTTTGTCTTTATAAGACAAGTGGTAATTCAACATGTTTTTTGACTGAATTGGCATACTGAATATATATTATGTCACTGATCTTTTGGAGTTAGAAGCAACTGGAACATAAATTCTCATAAAAATACACAGATAATAGAACTTTCATCTATCTGTAAGAAATCAGGAAATCCTTTCCCCAAAAGTACTACAGGTTGAATATCTCTAATCTGAAAATCAGAAATCCAAAATGCTCCCAAACCTGAAACTTTTTGAGTGCCAAAAGGACACTTATAGGAAATGCTCATTAGAGCATTTTGGATTTCAGATATTTGGATTAGGGATCTTGAACCAGTAAGTATAATGCAGATATTCTAAAATTTGAAAAAATCTGAAATCCAAAACACTTCTCATTCCAAGTAATTCAGATAAGGGATACTCAACCTGTACAAACGTGGGCAGACTTAACAAAAGGAACCATCTCAGCACTCTGGAAATTGAGCAAAAACATACATCCATTTGAGCAACATTTATGCTTGAAAAATTGCTGACACTGGGATAAGAACAGTGGGTATCTGTGGCCCACTATGGGAGCTGTTCCCATACATCCCGCCCCCAGCTCATTTGGATAAGAGGTTCTGCCAGGACTTCACTGAAAACCACAAAGCACTGCTGAGAGAAATTAAAAAATATCTAAATAAATGAAGAGACATTTCATGTTCTTGAGTTGGAAGATTCAATATTGCCAAAATGGCAATTCTTCCAAAAGTGATTGAAAGATTAATCCTTGTTCCCACATCCAGGTTTAAGCAAATACTCTTATTTTCTGTCTTTATGAATTTGCCTCTTCTGTACTTTCCATATAAATGGAATCATACAATATGTGGCCCATTGTGCCTGGCTCTTTACACTGGGAACATAAAGTTTTTGAGGTCCATGTTATAGAATGAATCAATAGTTTATTCCTTGAATGATGAATAGTTCCATTGTATGACTATATCATATTTTGCTCATCCATTTACCAGGTGATGGACATTTGGATTGTTTTCACTTTTTGCTATTATTAGCAATGCCACGATGAATATTTACATACATATCTTTGTGTGGACATATGTTTTCATTTCTTATGGATATATTCCTAGGAGGAATAAAAAACTCAAAAACTTTATAGTCAATCAAAGAAGCCAGGCACAATGGGCCACATATTGTATGATTACATTTATATGAAAAGCATAGAAGAGGCAAATTTATAAAGACAGAAAACAAGAATGTTTGCATAAGCTTTGACGTGGGAGCAAGAATTAACTGCTAGGAGCCCTCAGAGAACATTTTGAGATGAAAAAATTCTAAAACTTAATTATAGTAATGGTACTACAAGTCTATAAATTTACTAAAATCATTGAATTATACACTAGTAATAAGTGAATTTTATACTATGTAATTATATTTCAATAAAGCTTTTTTATTTTTTAAGTTTTTCTAGAGACAGGGTCTTGCTCTGTCACCCAAACTGGAGTGCAGTGGCACTACCATAGCTCACTGCAGCCTAGAACTCCTGGGCTCAAGCAATCCTCCTGCCTCAGCCTACTGAGTAGCTAGGACTACAGGCATGTGACACCATACCCGGCTAATTTTTCTTATTTTTTGTAGAGAAACAGTCTCACTATGTTGCCCAGGCTGGTCTCAAACTCCTGGCTTCATGCAATCCTCCCACCTCAGCCTCCCAAAGTACTGGGATTATAGGGGTGGATTACCATGCTTGGCCCTACTTCCAGATATATTTATGCAGATTTATACTCTTTATTTAAAAACTAAGGTCATATAAATAATATTTGGTTACCTACTTAAAGGACTGAATACTATGACTATTTTTCTAAGCTAATAAATATTTATCACTGTTGATAGCAGATTAGTGTTCCTTTATGTAGATGAACTTTATTTTATTTAATCAAACTATTGCTGTTACCAAAATATTTCTAAAAATTTAAAAATGATCACTGCTCCATTTTATATTAAATCTAAATTTGAAACATTTTCTTTCAAAGTCTTCCCCAACCCTTATGTTCTCCAATACCATCTCAACATTTTCCAACTTAACCCTTTATCCCAGACAAAGCAATCTGCTTGTACTTCATATATATCTAGTTAAGTCCTGCATTTTACATCTTCTTATGTGACTAGCACTGATATATATCATTTTCACATGCTACTTTTTACTTATTTATATAATTGCTCCAGGGATGCCTCATGCTTTTATCTTTTTTCTCTCCTAAATTAGGTTGTGAGGTACTCCTAAGGCAACTTTCAAGGTTGTTTGATTTTTCTGTACCCTCAAAGCAGCTACTACAGTGCTGAGTATACAGTAGGTGATCATTAAATTAGTGTTGATTTAAATCAATGATTCACATTTTTGCATTCATTTACTGCAAGTTTATGAGCACCTATTATGTGCATAACACTGGGTTAAGTGCCATTAAGAAAACAAAGAAATAAATGATATATGATCTCTCAAGGACTTTATAATGTATCTGGAAGAAGTGAGGCACATGAATGGTGAGACAACAATACAAGACTACCATAAAAAATGTTATCAAAAAGGAATCCATGATAAAGAGAAAATGAGGAAACAAAATTAGTGATTTTGGGATCAGAAAAAGGAAAGCTAAGATGAGCCTTAGAAGAATAAGTTGAATATTAAAAAGTGAGATATGTGGGGAGAAAGCAACCCTTACACACTGTTGGTGGGAATGTAAAGTAGTATAGCTATTTTGAAAAAACAGTTTGGAAGTTCCTCAAAAATTAAAAATAGAACTATTAATACCACATGATCCAGCAATCTTACTACTGGGTATATATCTAAGGGATATGAAATCAGTATGTTGACATGATATCTGCACTCCTATGTTTATTATAGCACTATTCACAATAGCCAAGATATGGAATCAACCTAAGTGTCCATCAGTGCATAAATGGATTAAGAGAATATGATGTACACACATACTAGAATCCTATTTAGCCATAAAATATTATGAAATCCTGTCATTTGCAGCAACATGGATGAACATGGAGGGCATTACATTAAGTGAAATAAGCCAGAGACAGATAGATACCACATGATCTCACTCATATGTGTCATATGTGGAATCTCAAAAGTTGTTTTCATAGCATTAGAGAGTAGAATAGTAGTTACTAGAGATGGGGAGGGTAGGGGGAAGGACAGGGATGAGGAGAGATTGGTCAATGGTACAAAGTTACAGTTAAATAGGAGGAATAAATTCTGCTGTTCTGCACAGTAGGATGACTAGAGTCATCCAGAAGATAGGCTATTGAATATTCTCACTGCAAAGAAATCATAAATGTTTAAGGTGATGGATATGCTAATTACCCTGGTTTAATCATTACATAATGTATACATGTACCAAAACATCACATTATACCCCATAAATATGTACAACTATTATGTGTCAATCATATTTTTTTGTAAAAAAATGTGAAAGAGGTTGAGAGCATTTCTGGTAGGTAAAATGGACTGAATGAGAAGAGTAGACACGAGAATTCAGAGTTTATACAGAGGACTGGGGAGAAAGTTAAGTTTGAAAAAGTAGACTGAGGCCAGAAAGTAGATGGCCATGAATGCCTGATTAAAAGTCTAAACTTGTTAAAATAGCCATTTACTGAGTACCTATTATGTAACTGGTGGTTCACATGCATAGTGGGCATCTGTTGTGTGTTGGATATTGGGCATCCATTTCCTCTGTCTCATGGCACTCTTATTTTCTCTTGAAAATGATCCAGTAGGACAAAAAACAGAGGGCTTACCCTCCTGTAGCCAAGCGGTAAGCAATTAAATGGAAAATTACTGAAGTTCCAGTTTATCACAGCCTTGACATCATATTTAGACTGTTCTGGTTATGTTCCCTGTTTCTTTGGTCTCCAGAGGTACTTCAGGTTATGCCTATTTCCAGGCCAGACTCACTTAGCCTCCCATAGATTCTGTGCGATCCTGATATTTTTCCAATGAATTAAATTGTATGTAAGTTAACCAGAGTATATTTCTGCTCCTTATAACTAAAAGGTCCTAATTGACATAATTATGTATTATTTTCCACATTTCACTGATAAGAAGAATGTGGACTAGTGAGATAAAGTAAATTTCCAAAGCCACACAGCTAGCAAGTGGCAAATGTGGGTATCTTTGACTCTGAAATCTACATTGTGTAAAATTACTTACTAGAGGTAGGCCTATGTGGCATGCAAAGATTTAAACTCTAGTTTAAATCTTCAAAACTAGTGTTCTTTTCCCTACACTATGCTGCCTTTCAATGTGAAGTCACTACAGAGTTTTGAGTAGGGCATGTCATGATGAAAGTGGCATTTTAGGAAGGATAATTTCACAGCAGCATGTAGGTTGGAAGGGAAGCAAGTGAGCTTGAGGTAGGGAGATAAATGAAGAAGATGGGGTAAATAATCTAGATGGGAAATGACAGGAGTTAGAATAGTGAAATGACAGAATGTAAGAGAATGTAGAAGGGAACAGGTACTAGAATACTGTATCAGTTGTCATGGCTATCTCTCCAAAATGTACATCCCATTATTTTTTTTTACTATTTTATAATAACTTTGGCCCAGTGATTTCAAATTTCAGTCCAGTAAGTGTAAGTCTTACTGAATTAATCAGAATCTCTTAAAAAGCATATTATTATATCAACTTATAAGGAAGCATATATCATTTGCAGCTAAATTAGGTGCACATCATTTGCAGAAAAAGTACAATTTGCCTAGTGGTTTTATGATCAACCAACATTTTATGGCTTGAAATTTCTTCAAATTACCATAAAACCACAGGGAAAAAAGCATATCACAAAATTCACATAGATATTTGTAAGAATTGGCTCAAGTTTTTTCTTGCAAGAGTAAAAATAAGCTTTTTAGAAGAATGGTTGGCCCATTTATGATCTCATTTTCCAGGCAACAAAAGGCTCTAAAAGCAAGAATCATTTTCTACATTAAAAATAGCTGTACAATCTAATAGGAAAAAGGATGTGAGTTTCAAAATAACAGAGAAGGAAACAATTTGAATGAAAGAAATTTTACAGTACTTAATTGTGATGATATTGGAAAGAAGGATGGTAATGCTGCCTCTGATAACTTTGTAGTCATTCCAACAAAATACCATGTTTGGGAAAGAACAACTATGTATAAAGGCTTCAAATACCAATTAGAATAAAGCATGAACTCACTGACAGATGGTACAATTTGCATAGCCCCAATGTGGGATAATACTTCAGACCAGTCTTATGAGTGCTGTTCAAGTGAAAGATAGTTTCTACTTTGCAAAAGTGGTAATTGAGACACTATTTCAACTCTCTAAATAAACTTTGACCAAATAACCCAAATTTTGTTCAAACAACGTTATTCATTGTTATCTTAAATTTTTGCTTTTTTAATTATAAAAATAATACATGCTCATTGTTTTAAAAAGTTAAAGAAATGCTCCAGAATAGAAAATAAAAAGTTAAAGCTTTTCCTTCAATCTAATTACACTAGTTTGATGTATACCATGTCAGACATTTTTCTATGTACATGAAAACAAATACACATGAACATACAATATATACATCTATAGTTTTTATATAAATGGGATCATACAGAAGATACTATTTCACAACTTGCATATTTTTCATTTGACAACACTCTATTATGGATATCTGTTGTACATATTGAAAACCAGCTCTTCTTTTTATTTTACCAAGGCAGATGTATTCTTAAGCTCTGGTTTCCAGCCTTTTCCCAACCATTTAAATACCTCAATAACTAATTTTTATGTAGGAAAAAAAAAACTTGAATTCTCAAGGAAATTATCTTTTAAACAATAAAAAATTGGGAGAAGTTATTTTTAATAGTCCATGAGACAGAAAAATTCAATGTGGCATGTATACGATGCTTAATTCAAACAACAGATTCTAATGACAAAATAAGGTAATCTGGTCCTCAGAGTAGCCATTTTTATGAGATATCCAGACTATAATTTATTAAAATGAGAAGGCCTGGTATTTACATATATATTTTCCTTTAAATACCTATTACATGTAAAATAGTTTTCAGATAATTATTCTCTATAAATCTTGTCCTTTAGAAAGAAAATACTAATGAAACAGAAGGGTTAAGTAAATAGAACTTTTAATGTAATATTAAAAGTGGATCCTCATTAGATTCTAGAATTTTTCTTCTGAAGACTCTGTATGGCCTCCTAGCTATTAATAGTATGTGAGGTATTCCCATTTAAAAGTCGTTTGCTAAAACACCAATTCTTTAAAATCTGAAAATTTGGTAAACTAACATGATTTGTTGTGTGGTAGTTATGCATGAGTAAATTTGGCACACAGGGTCAATTGGTAAATAAAATTAGGAGATAATTAAATGGTAAAAATGCTTTTTATTTGAGCAGTAAGTAAAAAGTGGTCCTGCTGTCAGGAAGCCAGTTCATTTGTTCAAGAAATTAATTAGTACAGTACAAAGTACATTCTTGTGCAGAGCAATGTTCTGTGCAAGGATAGAAGATTATACACAAGAAAATAGTTTAGTCCCTGTCCTAGGGAAGTGTAGAAAAAGAACATGTGTGTGTACACATAAGAAATGACCTATGTGGCTCTGTAATAATGTTTATCATAAAGCATACAAAAATGTAATGCATCTTGAGTAAATGAGCCCTGAGGGAAAGGAAGAGTTAAGGAACTATGTTTCATTGGGTAAGCGTTCCCTGGAGAAGATAAGTTTAGTAAGGATTGATTGAACGCTCACTATATTATAAGAGTTCCACATGTATTATATCACTGAAAAGTCATCAGGGCTCTATGAGGTGGGTACTGTTATTATCTTCATTTTATAGATGGGGAAACTAAGGCATAGGGAGTTGATAAATTTGCCCAGGGTCACCAGAGGATAAAAGAAACAGCTTGTACTTATACATAGGTCTGATTCCAGACAGTGGAGTATCACTAAAAGTTTGGGATTAGAGCAGGGATATGATAAGTGTTTTCAGGAAGATTTTTCAAAGAACTATATACAGCATATACAAGAAGCTAGGGAGCAGCATAGAGGCTGCAACAAGCAGATTACTCAACTAGTCTAATCATTTATGCAATTCTCTCTTTATGTCATATTTAATCTTTCTTACAGAGAAGGCTAGACACATTCTTATGATATCAGATAATAAAATAGTATTAATTAGTATATCTTGTTACTGCTAAACAGAATGCTTACTCTTAGATAAACATTGGTTATAAGAGAAGACAGACAAACATGCTCAGTATTATAATTTTGAAATTTTGTTTCATCTGATTTAAAAGGGTCACTATATCAAAGTAATGGATCTAAAGAGCTTATGGCTCTATTTCTTGTTTTCTTCTCTGTATTAAGCATATTTTTAATGATAACTAAAAGCAACAATTAGTTCACAGACATCTTGTTTGTTTATTCATTTGTAGTCAGTCATGATGCAGTTGCCTCTCTTTCCCATTTTTTTCATTGCTGAGTTAAATAACAGTGAATTGTTAGCTATCTTTACCTTAGAAATATTAATACTATTAATAGACTTTTTGGAGCACTGGCCTTTACTACATGCTAAGCATATAGTAGAAAAATCTGCCAGAGTAGAGAATAACTAAACCAAGGATATTAAGATGATCTTAATAACAAAATGTGGCTTTGGATCTTAAGGCAAATTCAACTTATTTGCTAAGTTGTAAGGATGGTACAGTGTAAAACACAACAACTCAAGCTAATTAAATTCATTAGCCTTGACCTGGACCATGCTTATTTAGCTGGGATAGGAATCTCTATGTGACCATGTGAGTGATATAATAATAATAATAATGATAGACAACATTTATTAATTCTTTATATATACCTTATAAGTAATTTACATAGATTATCACATTTATTCCTATATAACAACCTTATGGTTCAGACAGGTTTTTTTATAGATGAGGAAACTGAGGTTTAAAGATGTGTGACTTATCCAGGGTCATATAGGCAATCTGACCCTGACCTGAAACTCACAGGAATAGGGATCATCACAGTGAATCTTCCTGGGTAGCAATTTTACTCAGGGATAGCAAATATGATCCTACATAGAAATTAATATTAAGAAATTATGGAATATAATTCAAATAATCAAAAGAAATATATAGTTAAAATGTATAGATTTCAAGGGAGTTTCATGCTTTCAATCAGTAGCTTCAGGTCATACCTTCAGGTCCCTCAAAGTACAGGTTCCTCTGCTGCCAGGGATATTTAAATGGAAACATTCCTAAGATTTTTTTCATTTAATTATAAATTAAATACACTGGAATTTACTTTAAGCTATGACCTCCTCGTGTTTGTATGCTAACCAAATAAAGTCATTAGGCATTTTAGAATTAATGAAACCCATCTACTTCAGTAAATTAATTTGTTCTAGTATACCTTGTTAGTTCAAGATAAGACTCTTGTGTAAGCCTGAGGAACTTGAGGACTTGTGCCCCTAAAGCTGTTGACACTATGAGAATGTTACTGTTATCAGAGGAATGGAAGGGTGGCCATGGGTATCACTTAACTTGAGTTCCAGTGCCTCTGTCCAGAAGTTCATTCACTTTGTTCATATAGTACAGTGTTAAGAAATGAACATCTGCAGTCAGCTCATCTGGTTTCACATCTGAGCTCTTCCAATTATAAACTATGTGACTTTGATCAAGTTATTCACTTAGTATCCTCAACGAGGATACTAAGGATGATATGACAATATCATATAAGGATGGTATAAGGATGATAATGAACCCCTCATTGGGTTAAAATAAAACAGTAATAGCAAAGCATTTGGTCCAGTGCTACATTGAAAGTAACAAATAAAAATAGTTATGATTATTTGGTGACAGCTATAAACACTTAACTACGTAATGCTTAGAATAATAATCCATTATTAGAGGACCTGAACAATCTTCATTTATTCCTTAATCTGCTCCTAAACCAAAATCCCTAACATTTGTGGAAATTATTTTTGAATACAAAATAATAAATGTAAAAGTGTGTTATCTACAGAATTGTTTGTAGTGATGAATATCTGGAAACACTTAGAATATTTATCAACAAGAAAAGTCTCAGTTTCCTCAGTGTGTATAAGGAGATTTGACTAGATGATCTCTCAAATCCCTTCTACCTCTAACAAGAACAAGATTCTCACACAGCTGTGAGGGTTGAGACCATTACTTTAAGCAATAGAGAGAAAAAAAGAAAATCTAAAATTATAAGGTGGGTACTTAAAATGAAATCACAATGCATAGTACTTTAAACATAACTCATACATAAAAAGTAAAAAAAGAAAGTTATGACTATCAAAATCAGAAGTCATTAAGGAATTTAGTTATTATATTTTAAGATATAGGTAGTTAATTGTATACAAGTCTTATACTTTTCACTCTCAAATGGAATAAAAAATAAATGGGATCAAAAATACACATGAGATAAAATGAGTTGGAGGTTTATATAATAAGGATTATATAATTTAGGACTGCCAGGAAGTTTAAAAATTCCTGATGAAGAAAAGGATTGTGTGAGGTATAAAATTAAAACCAATACCTGGGATGATATTTTATTTCAAAATGTATATTTTTTTTCCTTTGAAGTAAAAGGAGACATTCTGTAGGCAGACTATGCCAAGCAGGATGGGTGGCTATTTGACCTCAGAACTACCAGGACCTAGTATTATTATTAATATCAAGGAGTTGCCAACATCCATGAAATTTCCATCCTCATGCAAATTAGAGTTGGAAAATTTCTGTCTATTTGTAAAGTCCTATGCTGCTTTCAAAACAGAAGTCATAGCACAGGCAGAAGGAAATGCTATGAGTAGCTTGAGACTATGTAATAAGAAAGATATCTTTATCTACAATCTTGATAAATAAATGATATAAAAATAGCAAACATCTTTATTCTGTATTTTATGTGCCATTATTAGCCCCATATTAGAGAGGGGCAAGAGAGGCAAAAAAAATGAAATAAACTGCCCAATATCTAATAGAGCTAGTAAGGGAAAAACCCAGGATTCAAACCCAGGAATTCTGACTCCAGAGCCTGTACTAAAATAAATTATGTTACAATGACTCATTAAGGAAATAAAATGTTGAGACAATTATTATTGAGATTATCTTCTTTTTAATTCTTAAGGGTTTGTGAATTGTGTATATGTCATCTGGTACAAAAATGACCATCACCTCTGAAGAGCTGTGGAATATGTATTTGTTCCCACCAGAAGGAATATTTGCAGTACTATAAGGCTAATTTTTTTCCTCAGAGGAGACATATAATGAAGTTAATTAAATATATTTGGCTATTCTGGATGAAAATTGGCAAAAAAATCATATAACTTGTCCAAATAAATTACAAAATTTGGAAATAGCTTTTGCAGTAATATATACATGAATATTGTTCAATATTCAAAGGCTTTGGATTTTTCCTCCCTTTTTAGTACAATTAAATAAAATACTTCCAAACTTACAATAAAAAAAGGTTTGCTTTATTTAAATTTTAGTGAGGAAATATTTCAGATGAGTACTGTAGGCAAAAGATTCTTGATTACCCTTGTAAAAGCATTCCTCTGTGATGTGGTTTTACATTTTTGAACAATGTATGCTATTTTTAAGTTGAAAACTAGCATTAGCAACAAAAGCAAAAATAGACAATGGCATTACATTAAACTAAAAACCTTCTGCACAGCAAAGGAAACAATCGATAGAGTGAAAAGGCAATCTATGAAATGGGAGAATATATTTGCAAACCATACATCTGATAAGAAGTTCATACCTAAAATACATAAGGAATTCAAACAATTCAATAAGTAAAAATAACCTGATTTAAAAGGTGAGTAAAGGATCTGAATAGACATTTTTCAAAAGAAGATACACAAATGGCCAAGAAGTATATGAGACAATGGTCAACATCACTAATCATAAGGGAAATGCAAATTAAAACCACAATGAGATATCACTTCAAACTAGTTAGAATGGCCATTATCAAAAACACGAAAGATGACAAGTGCTGATGAGGATGTGGAGAAAAGGGAACCCTTGTATACTGTTGGTGAGAGTATAAATTAGCATAGCCATTATGAAAAACAGTATGGCAGTTCCTCAAAAAATTAAAAATAGAATTATCACATGATCCAGTAACCCCACTACTGAGTATATATCCAAAGAATATAAAAACAGTGTGTTGAAGAGATAACTACACTCTATGTTCATTGCAGCATTATTCGTAATAGCCAAGAAATAGAATCAACCTAAGTGTCCATAAATGGATGCATGGATAAAGAAAATATAGTATATATACAATGGAATACTATTCAGCCTTTAAAAAGAATAAAATCCTGTAATTTGCAGCAACATGAATGAACCTGGAGGATGTTATGCTAAGTAAAATAAGCTAGGCACAGAAAGACAAATACCACATAATCTCACTTGTATGTGGAGCACAAAAAAGTTGAACTCATTGAAACAGGGAGTAAAATAGTGGCTAACAGAGGATGGAGAGTAGGAGGATTGGGGAGATGTTGGTCAAAAGACACAAAATTTCAGTTAGACAGGAGGAATAAGTTCAAGAGATCTACTGTACATCATGGTGAGTATGGTTAATAACAATATATTGTATACTTAAAAATTGCTAAAAGAGTAGATTTTAAGTGTTCTCACCACAAAAAATAAGTATGTGAAGTAATTCATATGTTAAAAAGCTTGATTTAGCTATTGAATAATGTATAAATAAATCAAGACATAATGTTTTTTTTTTTTTTTTTTTTTTTTTTTTTTTTTGTTGAGACAGAGTCTCACTTTGTTGCCCAGGCTAGAGTGAGTGCCGTGGCGTCAGCTTAGCTCACAGCAACCTCAAACTCCTGGGCTCAAGCGATCCTACTGCCTCAGCCTCCCGAGTAGCTGGGACTACAGGCATGCGCCACTATGCCCGGCTAATTTTTTCTATATAGATTTTTAGGTGTCCATATAATGTCTTTCTATTTTTAGTAGAGATGGGGTCTCGCTCAGGCTGGTCTCGAACTCCTGACCTTGAGCAATCCACCCGCCTCGGCCTCCCAGAGTGCTAGGATTACAGGCGTGAGCCACCGCGCCCGGCCAAGACATAATGTTATATACCATAAATATATATATATTACTTGTCAATGAAAAATCTTAAAAACTAGCATTACATCAAATATCCAAATTAGTCATTGATTTTCCTTATCTGCCATTTCATTAACTGTAATTGCCCTTTTAAACCCCATGCAGTTAAGACTATAGTGTCAGAAATGTAATTCACAAATATTTCCTTTAAAAATCAAAAGCTATAGCAACATAATATATTTTATTCATTTGGGTATATCCTTATTATAAGAATGAGTATGAAATGAAATATTTTTACTTTGAAAACAATGTGAAATGATAACCAATGTTTTATTACTATTCCTTTTTGAACCATAATTTATTAACAGCTTGAAAATACTTTCTATTTCCATTTTAGCAAACAGATTTCTCTTATCAGATGTGAGAAAAACAAAGGCATTATTTGTGCTCCTGAATAATGCTAACTACCACTCAAGTGGCTAGGCTGTAGATAACTACACACAGGCAACTCCACAGAATAGAAAAATATTTATGTTTCTTGTTTCGTTACTGGTTTTCTTGTTTTTTAATGCTGTTATCTCTTTCTCTCAGATATTTGGGAGCAGAAGTGAAAGGTCGAGGAAGAAGATCCAGCTGCTGTAACTGTCTCTACTGTAATGAAATTCTGTTAACCCACAATTTGGTTCTCATTCCCTCCCAAATATATCTAACAAATGCATAGCTACCAATTAGGTGATTAAAATCAGTACACAATGGAACAAAATAGATAGTCCAACATAGAGCCACACATATATGGACAACTAATTTTTGACAAATGTGCAAAGGCAATTCAGTGGAGAAAGGACAGTCTGTTCAACAAATAGTACTGGAACAATAGCCATATACATACAAAAAAAAGCTTCAATCCATACTTTATACCTTTTGCAAAAATATATCAGACCTAACTGTGAAACCCAGAAGTATAAAAACTTCTAGAAAAAATAACACAGAAGACAATCTTTGTGACCTTGGATTACAGATTTCTTAGCAATGACACCAAAAGCATGGTCCATAGAAGGAAAAAAAGGATAAACTGGACTTCATAAAAATCACAAACTTCTTATCCCAGTTATCCTCATTTGATCACTACACATTCTATGCATGTATCAAAATATCATATGTACCCCCCCAAATTTACACAACTATTATATATCAATTAAAATAATACAAACTTCTGTTCTTTGAATACAGCAAAAGGCAATGTTAAGAGAATACAAAGAAAATTCACAGACTGGGAGAAAATATTTGCATAGGTTACATCTTATAAAGGACTTATATCCACAGTATATACAGAACTCGCAAAACTTAGTAAAACAACTAACAATCCCATTTTTTAAAAATGGGCAAAACATAAATAGTCACTATGTGGATGGCAAATCAGCACATGAAAAGATGTTCATCATCATTTGTCATTAGGGAAATGTACATTAAAACCACAATGAGATACTACTACATATCTATTAGACTGGCTAAATTTAAAAACACTGACTATACCAAGTGTTGACACTGCTTGTGGAAATGCAGAAAACCACTTTAGGAAACAGGTAATTTCTTTAAAAGTTAAACATACACCTACCATGTGATCCAGCCATTCCACTCCTAGGTATTTTTCTAAAAGAAATGAAAACATATGTCCATACAAAGACTTGTATACAAATGATCATAGTAGACTTATTTGTAGTACCCCAGAACTCAAAACAACACAAATGCTCATTAACAAACTGTTATTTTTCCAAGTAATGAATAGCTACTCAGCAATAAATAGGAAAAAAATTTCTGATACACAGAACAACATGGATAAATCTCAAAACAACTATGCTAGTGAAAGGAGACAGGTAAAAAGAGGGGCATACTGCATGATGTCACTTATATAAAATTTTAGAAAACACAAATTAATCTATAGGAACAAAAACAGATCAGGGATTGCATGGGAATAAGGAGAGGGATTCAAAGGAGCATGAGGAAACATCTGAGGGTCACAAAAATTTTCATTATCTTGACTGTGGTGATGCTTTCACAGGTATATACATTTATCAAAACTTATAAAATTATATTTTTTAATGCAGTTATTATGTGTCTATTATATTTCAATAAAATTGTTTTTAGAAAAGAATTAACGTGTATTCAGATAAAACTTGTGTAGATAGAATGACAAGAAGGAGGATTAAATGAACTTGGAATGCTTGCCTTCTTAGATATCTACAACAAAAGATAATGGTGCTACACTTGTTATCGTGTCCTTTATATTTATGTTTCTGTGGCAGGAGTGAGTGGTGGAAGGGATTGTGTACATGTTCATACTAGGAAAGGTATAAACAGATCTCTAAGAGCTATGTTCTTTTGAGTATATTAACAGACTTTGTGTTATGTAGAAGCATGAACATTTAGTCCCCCAAAATATCAGAAAACATATCACTATGCAAATAATTTATATATAACCTCATGAAGAAAAGTAATCATATGCTATGCTAGAGCTAATACTTATAAATATATTCACAGTAGAAAATGTATATGATATAAAACATAAATTAAATTGATTATATGAAGAAAAACTTACTTTCTTTCAGAGAAAATTTACCAAACTAATAGACAAAAAACAAAAGTATGTTAAAATTACCTATGGCAGTGTATACACAACAAAAGTAGAGTATTTGTGATTGGAAAAAGTCACCTACTTTCAGCCATTTTCATAGACTGTCTAGGGAAAAATACATCCAAATTGAAAATCAAAGTAGTTGATTAACAGATTATTTTATATAACATTTTATAAGCTTTCTTTCTCTTTTTCTTATGTTTCATTCCAAACTTTTCCAGTATCAGTGTGAGTGATTAAGTATTAATCATTGAAAAGCATCGAAAAAAAACCCTCCAAGTAGATAATATTAGAATGAAAGCCATACATTTGCCCAATGGTATGATTTGGGACAGAAGTATTTTGTAAAGAAGTTACAGCTGCCTTAAAGCAAGGACCAAATCATTTTATCTTTAGGATTTTATTATCTACTCTCTTTTAATTCAGTGGAAAACAAGCCAAAGACATACATAGACAATTCTTAAATGAACAATAAACATATAAAAAGACATTCAATCTTACCACTAATCTAAGAAATAAAAATACATATTAATTTGGAGATGTTCATTAAAAATGCAAATAGTGATCACCTCTCCATATATTTCGGGTTACTTTTAATTTCTTCTTTGTATCTCAATGTATTATCTGACTTTTTCAGTGAACATATATCATTCTCAAAAAATATAGTTACTTTAAAACTGCCTCATTAGTTGTTTGCAGAAAAAGTCTGGCTGGCCAATGGATCAGAAAAAAAGAATATAGAAACAGACTGAAGCAATTTAGTTAATGTGATAAAGGTGGCATTTCAAATATGTATGGGACAGAAACATCATCAAATAAATGGTACTAGGAGAATTAGCTAGCTAATAAAAATAAATTTTAAAGAAATCTGGATCCCTAACTCATCGCTGACTCCAAAAATACCATTGCTATTGGTACAAAGTTTAACATATATATGAAACCATTAAAGTACCTTAAACCATAAAGTACCTTAAAACATAAGCATTCATTAAAAAAAGATGTCCATCATTTTAAATAAAAACAAGAAATTGCAGAACAATATTTATAGTATAACCTCATTGACTTAAATCATTTGTATAGTACATGTTTTGATTAAAATTATTCAATGAAAGGATACATACTCAGTAAGTTTTATTCACCATTATGCCACAATTCTCTACCATACATGCCTGGTACATGACAGGCATGAAAATATAAATTTAGTTGAATGACGAAATAAATGAACTCTCATGCACTATTGGTGGGACTATAAATTGTGATAACCTTTCTGGAGAGAGTTGGAAATATGTATAAAATAATAATTCCATAGTATGAAAAGATCATATCCAGAACCCTCATTTCTAGGAATTTATCTTATGAATAATTTTTACAAGTGGATAGAGATACATGCTTTAGATATTCAGGATCAATTTTTTTTTATAACAGGAAAAAAGTGTGTATGTAAGGGGAGAGATGGTATAGAAATAGCCGCACTACAACAGGAATCTGGTTAAATTAAGGCAATTATTTCTGCGGACTATGCATTTATTTAAAAATTAGATGCTGATCATTTACTATGAAAATGTAGCCATAATTAGCTGATAAATTAAACGAGCAGATCACAAAACATAATATGATATCACATAGATAAAACACTATACATAAATAGGTGTATATATGCACAAAGAAATTTCTGGAAGGAAATGCATCAAAATGCTAACAATGGTTATTATGTGGTTGTTAAGATTGTCTGGTTTTAATATGACTGGAATTTCCTATATTGGAGTTTTATGTTTACAATGCTCATATACTTTGACAATAAGAGAGAAATAATAAAAGTAAATTCATTTATGAAATAGAAAAGCATTTCCTAACTTTAAAAAAACATTTGACTAAATGACAAAGCACAAATCCTATGATAAAAAAGCAGCATAAAGGTTAATTTAACTTTAATATCTTTCCTCATTTGAAATGAATAATTCATCATATTTTATACTTCAGTTTACTACTTGTATTCTATGACCAGGTTGAGATTGTGATTACGTAGGTTGTAAATGTGGTTAAGTAGGTTATTCTGTATACTAGTATGCCAAATCACCTCTGTGGATTTTTCTGCTTCCATAAAAATGCCAAGATATTGTCCAGTTAAATCTCTAAAAGACTATATATCCTGTAAATTTTTATTCAAATACAGATGCGTAATTTTTGTCATTCATAAAAATGGGCTAAATAGGCTCCTTACCTTTCAATGAAAAGTAAACACTGGTCTTTTTGATTGTACCAAGGGAGTTGTTCTGTAGCAGAAAAGACTCCTGTAAATAAAAATAACAAATATCTGTTTTTAAACTTCATTTTGCAAAAGTTTATTCACATATTACTGGACTTGTAAATAATACCTTAGTAATGCTAGAATTTTACAATATTAGAAGGAAATTGGTAGCAGAGGACATCGCATACACTAACAGAGGATGCACTTTCATTAGCAAAAATTCCCCCTCCCATCCTGCTGTTTGTGGAATTGAAACCTGCTGCACAAAAGTATAATATAAAACGTCTGCTTTTTAATAATACTGCCTAACATTTGAATACCCCTTTGTTTTATCTACAAGGTTGTTGCAAGCATTTCTGAGTACTACGTGGCAAGTTAGCAGCAAGGTTGGGGTATACTATATGCCCGTTTAAAAAGAGAAATATAATAAAAATGGTGTAACTGACTCACGGCAACATGGGCTCGCAAACCTTGTAGATGGATATAAACCAGGCTTGCCAAACATCACAGACAGCACTTATTAAATCTGCTACGTGGAATGCAATATGCCTGCTGTCTAGCCCCTCCCCCCTCTGCCAATAAAAGACTCCCGTTTTTTTTCCAGTGTAAAAATACATGCTCATAAAATAGAGAAAATCGGTATTTTAAAATCACCCATAGTCATACTACCCAATGACGCCATTTATATCATTTTCTTTGAATTTTTTCAAAAACAGATTTTTGTCAAGAGGACCGTGACAAACCAAACGGGAATTCAGGATGGGCGGATGGGAGAAAGAAGGCACTCCTCTTCTTCCCTTGTTAGGAACTATGGCTGGTATTTTTACCTCATGTCTACGCTTTTTTTTGTTGTTTGTTTTTTTCTCTTTTTTTTGAATTATAAAATTATAAAGACACAATTTTGAGGGAAAAAAATGTCTTTCAGGGGTGTGTGCCTCAGTCACCAAGGAGCG
Source organism: Eulemur rufifrons (assembly GCF_041146395.1). Classification (NCBI taxonomy): domain Eukaryota; kingdom Metazoa; phylum Chordata; class Mammalia; order Primates; family Lemuridae; genus Eulemur; species Eulemur rufifrons. Next base: position 74,135,216 of record NC_091012.1, read on the forward strand.
TCTGGGAAGGTGGGTGGAGCCAGGGGTGGGGGCAGTTGCATTTGGCCATTCATTGGGCACAAGGCTTATCAATCAAGGTTGTCCAGCAAATGAGGAGCGTGCTAAAGGCACACTGGGAACGAAATTAACCGGAGGTCTGCCTGCGAGGGGAGGGGGGGCTCGCGATCTAAAACGAGAAGAGATTTCGGGGTCTCAAACTGCGCCATTCCTCTGCTACGCCTCAGCTGAAGCTGGGTGAGGCCTTGTTGCTGCCGCTCTCGCTCAGGCCTCCGCTGCCGCAGCCACCTCAGCACCGGCCGCTGCAGCCCCCGCCCTGCCCGCCGCTGCTGCCATCGCCGCTGCCATCTCGACAACCCGGACCTCGGTCGCTGCCACCCAAGCATCCGTGAGTCATTTTCTACCCCTCTCCGGGCGCGCGGTCTCTGTGGTAGTCACCACCTTAAAGAGATTTGCAGGCTTGCAAGATGGCAGAAGCAGATCCTAAAATGGTCTCGGAATCTGCCGCCGAGGGGGATGCTGAAGAGGAGGAGATGGCTAGCTCGTCTAGTGATTCTGGGGAAGAATCTGAAAGCAGTAGCTCTGAAAGCAGTGGCTCTGACAGCAGCACTAGTTGCAGCAGCAGCTGCAGCGGCAGCAGCAGCGGCAGCCGCAGCAACAGCCGCAACCGCCTTTATAAAAAGAAGAGGGCACCTGAGCCATTCAGAAGGGTACAGCGGCCTCCGTCTGGTGCAAGTTTCCTGGAGACGCTGCCTCCGGCAGTTAGAAATCGTGTGCAGGCGCTCAGAAATATTCAAGAAGAATTTGACAAGGTAGACTCCCTTTTCTTAAAGGCAATTCATGATCTTGAAAGAAAATATGCTGAACTCAATAAGCCGCTGAATGATAGACGATATCAAATCGTCAATGCAGAATATGAGCCTACAGAAAAAGAATATGAATGGAATTCAGAGGATGAGGAGTTCAGCAGTGATGAGGAGGTGCAGGATGACGGCCCTAGTGAAATGCCTCCCTTAGAGGGTGAGGAAGAAGAAGAAGAAAAACCTCGGGTGAAGGCTGAAGAGAAGGAAGTTCCTAAAGAAATTCCTGCGGTAAAAGCTGAAGCAAAGGAAATTCCTGAGGTAAAGGCTGAAGAAAAGGAAATTCCTAAGATAAAGGCTGAAGAAAAGGAAGTTCCTAAAGAAATTCCTGTGGTAAAGGCCGAAGAAAAAGCAAATTCTAAAGATTGTATGGAGGTGACACCTGAAGTAAAAGAAGAACCTAAAGGAGCCCCCCAGACAAAGGCAGAAGATAAACAGCCTAAAGCAAGGGCTACTACAGTAAGGGAGGCTCATAAAAGAGTTCCTGAGGAAACGCTTCAGGAAACAGTGAATCTTAAAAGAGCTAGGAAGGAAAAGCCAGAAACAGAAGATCCTAAAGGCATTCCTCACTATTGGCTGACTGTTTTAAAGAATGTTGAAAAGCTCGGGCCTATGATTCAGAAGTATGATGAGCCCATTCTGAAGTTCTTGTCTGATGTTACCCTGAAGTTCTCAAAACCTGGCCAGCCTATTAGTTACACCTTTGAATTTCATTTTCTACCCAATCCATACTTCACAAATGAGGTGCTGCTGAAGACATATTTTATAAAGTCAAGACCAGATCACAACGATCCCTTCTTCTCTTGGGGATGGGAAATTGAAGATTGCAAAGGCTGCAAGATAGACTGGAGAAGAGGAAAGGATGTTACTGTGACAACCACCCAGAGCCGCACAACTGCTACTGGAGAAATTGAAATCCAGCCAAGAGTGGTTCCTAATGCATCATTCTTTAATTTCTTTAGTCCTCCTGAGATTCCTAAGATCGGAAAGCTGGAGCCACGAGAAGATGCTATCCTTGATGAGGACTTTGAAATTGGTCAAATTTTACATGATAATGTCATCCTGAAATCAATCTATTACTACACAGGTGAAGTCAATGGCACCTACTATCAAGATGGCAGAGATTAGGGAAACAGGAAATATCAAAAATAAAAAAGATGTTGAAAGATTTTTCAAGAATCTTAAAAATTCAAGAAGTGAAGCAAGTTCATATAGCCTTGAAAAAAGAAAAAGAAGAAAACCTGCCATATAATAACCTGAATGCTATTATTCCTTACAGTCTCGTGTTTTCGTAGTTTCTTGGTAGTCTATTTAAAAAAAAAAATTTGTCCTAAAAAGTGTCTTAGTTTATTCTATCTAGCCTATTGTAGTGTAATATTCAAAATATATAAGCTGTTGTCAGTATCTAAAGCATGTCAGTTTGGTGCTACAGAGTGTTGATTTTTGTGAAGTTCTTTTGTCATGTTCTTATTAGATTGTAGCTGTGAAAACTGTCAGAATTGTTAATATTTGCTTGAAAAAAAAACAAAGTTTATGAAGTACCAATGCAAGTGTTTTTTTTTCCTTTTTCCAGCCAGAAGACTAAAAGTTTAAATCTGCTTGCACTAGCTGTGCCTTCATTACTTTGCTATAGAAATACAGCACGTATACTAATTAGAACAGTGTATTGTGAAATTTGCTTGAACAAAAAGATTAGCTTACATTTAAGAATGTCTGTCAAGACCACATTTGATATGACTGTGAGCTTGTTTATGTGACTTAGTGATCTATAAATTTAATCAATATGAAGTTATTGTTTACCACTGAGGTGTTAATATGACATAGTATTTTAAAAAAGTGTTTCCTCATATTGTGTATTGTAAACTAAAGATAGCACATTTTCTTTGTAGTATGTTCTACTTTGCCTTTCATGAATATCAATTTACATCATTTGATACTGTTTTTCATGTTATTTTATTGCAACCTAAAATAAATAAATGTCAAAGTGTGTCATGCTATGAAAATCAAGCATTGTCTCCTAATTATAAAATATATGGTGTTTGTAAAAAAAGGTAGAAAATCACGAGGTAAAGGAAAATTTAACAAAAGATAACTATTATTAACATTCTAATAAATTTCCCACATCTTAGCTCTTCTACTGGAGGATACACATTTAGACAGGAAGGAAAAAGACAAAGAGACAGAGAGGGGAAGAGGAACAAGAGGGGAAAGGGAAATGTAGAAATAGAGGTGGGAAGAGGGTAAGGGTGAGGGTGAGGAGGAGGGAGGGGAAGGTGGGGAGGAGGGAAGAGGAGAGGGATGGGTTGGAGAGGATTGGGAGAAGGGGGAGTGGGAGAAGAGAGGGGAGGGGTGGGGAATGGAAGGAATGGGGGGAGGGGACTGGAACTGGAGAGAGGAGGGGAAGGAGGGCAGACGTGCCTCATCCAGAAAAGCTGCTTATATAAGACATGCCTGGGACCCACCCTCTGCCTTGACTTGAGAGGAGGTAACACAATACCATGGTTCATTTTTTCTTATAGTGGTATCAACCTCTCACCTCTTCTGCACCATGCAGTTGGCCACAGGGTAATTAGATTCTGAGATTTTGGTTTGAGACTAGTGTGAGGAGGAAGCCCCTTAAACTCAGTTTACCAGAGAGCTTTGCACTGGGCATAAAGGCACAAACACAGCAAATAATAAAATGGTATCTTATTTCACATTTGGCATTTCCTGGTCCACATTTATTTTCCCTGAAGACTTTACAGGAAAGAGGCAGGAAAAAGAGAATTTCTGGGCCTATAGGCATAAATTACTTAATAGTCTTCCCAAATACCACATTATATATATAGTTTAATATTTTGCTTTTATCTCTGCTTAACAATAGTTTCCCCTATGTATATTAATGTAAAAATATTACAACCAATTACATATTATATTTAACCAGTCACATGTGTTTGGATATCTAGGTTGTTTATGATTTATATAACATCAGTAAGCAAATTATTGCTTTCAGCAATACCATGCATTTTTGAGATATCTTCTGTTTTATTTCTGATATTTTTTACATCCATGAAGAGTGGATATGGTATATTTATGTATATGCCAGAACCAAAATGAAGACTATAATAAATGTGTGGTGTACTTGGTTCGTGGCTGCATAGGTTCTCAAGTTGGATGTATATACTGTGCTTGCCAGACATCACAGATAGTAGTACCCTTAAAACTGCTACATGGAGCCAGGCACAATGGCTCCCACCTGTAATCCCAGCAATTTGGGAGGCCAAGGTGGGAGAATCCCTTGAGTCTAGGAGTTGGAGACCAGCCTGACCAACATAGTGAGACCCCCATCTCTACAAAAAATAAGAAAAATTAGCCCAGCATAGTGGCACACAGCTGTAGTCCCGGCTACTGGAGAGGCTGAGGCTGGAGGATTGCTTGAGCTCAGGAGTTCGAGGCTGCAGTAAGCTATGATAGTGCCACTGTACTCCAGCCTGGGCAACAGAGTGAACCCCCCGCCCCCCGCAAAAAAAAAAAAAAAAAAAGAAAAAGAAAAAAATCTCTACATGGAATGCAACATCCTTTTAACCAAAGTATTTCAAAGTATTTAGCACCTTCCCCCTCTGCATTTTCCACATTAAAGGAACACATGGGGCTGGCCCAGGACTGCTGGCCCCTGGCCTGCCTGGCCGTGGTCTGGAGGTGCTGGGGACACAGCGGCTCCCCGCACAGCCCGCTGGGCCAGGCTCCCAGCCCGCCAGCCCTGGTCATGGCATCGATACTGGCGGACGCTCCGGGGATTACATAGTGTCTCTGGAGGGGGCTGGGCAGGGGACACCCTCCTTCCCCAAGACGGGCACCTGCCTCCCAGGACAAGCCGCTCGGCGCCAGGCTCTGGGGTGTCCGTGGGGGGCCGGCAGCTGGGCTCTGGGGGCAGACCCAGGTTCCACAGACGGTGGTTCCCTGCGGAAAAGAGGGAGCCCACGCACAGAGCGCGGCAGCGGCCCCGTCCCCACCGGACGCCCAGGGAGCTGAGCCGCCCACCTGCCCAGCGTCACCCGCGCCGCCGCTTTGGAGGCAGCTTCCTGGGCCCCCAGCCGGCCCTCACCGCCCTGCGGCCCCCAGGCAGCGGCAGCCAGCCGGCCCACAGCCCTCCTGTCCCGCGGGGCCGGGGGTTTTTACACCTAGAAAAACATTCCCCTCTCCCCTTTGGGCCTCCTTTTACTCTGAGCTGTGAATATTTTTAACCCTGTACATACGGCCAGCTCTTCTGACACAGAGACTATTTTATCAATTGTCAGTCCCATCCCGTACGATACGGTTCTCCATGGTGGTTTCCAGACTCAGGCTCCAGTGGACCAAATAAAAGCGTTTTGTTTTGGGAAAAAAAAAAAAAAAAGGAACACATGGCATTATAGAATATTTACAGGAAATAAAAATCACTCAGAACACACTACACTAAGATATGCTCTGTTTGTGGATTCGTGTATTTTCTCCCAGTCCGTCTCTTGTTAACGTTTCATCATAAGTTCTTGGCTCAAATCAAAAGGTGAATTCAACTGGGTGAGTGTAAGAGAAGCTAATTGGAAATACAGCTTAGTGTTCTTTTTAACTCTAAAATGTAAGGGGGGCGGGGCGGGGGAGGTGCCAAGGATTTATGCATCAGTAAATTTGGGATTCCTGCATTGCAAGCAGTCTGTGGTGGTTGCCCCAACGACCTTGGCAGGTTAAGGAAGGTGGGCAGAGCCAGGAAACCCGTTGGGGTGGCACATTTATTGGGCTGCATGTTTGTCCATCATACTTGCCCAGCCAATGAATGACATTAGAAGGAAAAGCTGGCTGGGACGGAAGCTAAAGGGCAGGGGGCGGGGGCCCTGAGAAGTGTTTAACTGAGTCTTTTCTGCACCTCTCTTCTGGTGTGCACAATAGTCACTCTAAACGTTTGCTCTTTTCCTTTAATGTTGCGGGCTCAGGCAATAAGGGACTTTCATAAGCAGCCACAGCAGAGGATACTGAAGCGGTAATGGAAGGAACTGAGCTGAATGAAGAAACTGACAACACAATCAATGGATGTAAATGTCCCATCCTGCCAGCTAGAGTGTGCCAAGCAGCGAGGTGCCACACTGTCTGGCGATACCGGTATATTTGCCCTCAAAAAGCTTCAGGGGCGATGTGATAAGATAGAAGCTCAATTTGATCAGAATTATGAGCTCTGGGGAAAAAAAGTATAAACCCTCACTTGATGACGGTTTATATAAAAAAGTATAAAAAAAAAGTATAAACCCTCATCATACATGCCCCGGTGGAGCACAATGTGGAGTTGTGCCTGCAGATTACAAACTGAGCATTGTGAAAGTGATGAGATTTTGAATAACAAGCATCGGGATTCCGAGGCCTATTTAGTTAAACTGAGAAACAAAAAGGGGGCAAAGATTGAAAACAAGAAAAATGATTTAGAAAAAAAATGCTCAAAGTACTGAGTATATGCTGCTTTTTAAAGTTATACACTTATATTTTATTTTAACAAAACGAATATTTCAAAACTAAGGTGTTGAAGAAGATCGGAGCTGATGTCAAAATGAGATTTCTTGATCCCTTTCTCTTTGAACATTCAGAAATGGAGGTTTGCAAAGTACATCAGACTGACGGAGGAAAATAAAGAACCTCCCTCTAAAAGCCAAGGTAATCACATTTTAAATGGGACACTCTAACTCAAAGGGAACAGGTTCCCAAAGCCTATGTATTTCCTATAGTTCTTTATTTCTTTAAGTTCTCTTGAAATATTACAGTGGTTTAAAGTGGAACTCATGGGGGGGGGGAACAGTCATGTTCATTTATGACTTTGTGATTGCTGGAACTTAATTAACATACTTTTGTAATTCAGAAACTATATTTACCCTAAACAGGAGATTGTGTGAACCTAGGACAAGAACAAACTAAAAGGCTGACTGAGATCCTGACCCAAGTATTTATGAGATGGGAAAGCTGAGTTTTCAAGATCTGAAAAATACTGTGAACATCTGAGTTTAGAAAACAATATGATTTGGTGAAGCAGGGTGTATTTAAAATTTTACATTTTGCATTTTTTTGTAGGGTATATTTTCAAAATGTCAAAAAATGAAATGTTTAAGTATTAAAACACATAGCATTTCTACTTGTAGCTCTTTGAAGTATCTCCATCCCATTACTGGGCATCTACCCAAAAGAACAAAAGACATTCTATAAAAAAGACATCTGCCCTAGAATGTTTATAGCAACACAATTCACAATTGCAAAGATGTGGAAACAACCCAAGTGCCCATCAATACATGAGTGGATTGATAAAATGTCATATATGTATACCACGGAGTTCTACTCAGCCACAAAAAACAATGGTGATATAGCACCTCTGGTATTATCCTGGACAGAGCTGGAACCCATTCTACTAAGTGAAGCATTCCAAGAATGGAAAAACAAGCACCACATGTACTCACCATCAAATTGGTTTTAACTGATCAACACTTAAGTGCACATATAGTAGTAACATTCACTGGGTGTTGGGCAGCTGGGAGGGGGGAGGAGAGGACGGGTATATTCACACCTCATGGGTGTGCACCTTCTGGGGGATGGACACACTTGAAGCTCTGACTCCAGTGGGGCAAAGGCAATATATGTAACCTAAACATTTGTACCTCCATAATATGCTGAAATAAAAAATAAAATAAAATAAATAAAAATAAAACGCATAGTATTTACAATTATACCTTTCTTCAAGAGATGTAGAACACAGCAAATTCTCTGAAGCACTGGTCCCCAACCTTTTTGGCTCCAGGGACCAGTTTCATGGAAGACAATTTTTCCACAGACCTGATATTTGGGTTAGAAAGAACTTTCAACACCAAGATCATTTTTTAAATTTTTATTTCAGAAAATTACATGGCTACAAATGCTTTGGTTACATATATTGCCTTTGAACCACCCAAGTCAGAGCTACAAGCATGCCTAACCCCCAGACAGCACACACCACACACATTAGGTGTGAATTTACCCATCCCCTCCTCCCCCTCCCACCTGCCCAACACCTAATGCATGTTACTTCCATATGTGCACATAAGTGCTGATCATGTAGTCCCAATTTAGTGGTGAGTACATGTGGTGCTTGTTTTTCCATTCCTGTGATACTTCACTTAAAAGAATTGGCTCCAGCTCCATCCAGGATAATACAAGAGGTAGTTCACTATTTTTTTTATGGCTGTGTAGACAGCATCCACACCTCTCACCTCTCACAAAAATCAACTCATCATAGATAACAGATTTAAACACAAGGCATGAAACCATAAGAATACTGGAAGAACATGTTGGGAAAACTCTTATAGACATCGGCCTGGGCAAAGAATTTATGAGGAAGACCCCAAAGCAATTGCAGAAACAACAAAAGTAAATAAGTGGGACCTGATCAAATTAAAAAGCTTCTGTACAGTGAAGGAAACTATCACTAGAGCGAATAGACAACCTACAGAATGGGAGAAAATATTTGAATGCTACACATCCGATAAAGGGCTAACTAGAATCTATATAGAGCTCAGGAAAATCAGCAAGAAAAAATCAAACAACTGATTAAAAAGTGGGCAAAGGACAAGAACAGAAACTTTTCAAAAACAGATAGACTAATGGTCAACAAATATATGAAAAAATGCTCAACATCTCTAATCATCAGGGAAATGGAAGTAAAAATCACAATAAGATATCACTTAACTCCAGCGAGATTGGCTTTCATCAAAAGTCCCAAAACAACAAATCTTGGCATGGATGCAGAGAGATAGGAACACTCATACACTGCTGTTGGGACTGCAAATTAGTACAACTTCTATGGAAAGTAATATGGAGATACCACAGAGAACTAAAAGTAGAACTACCATTTGACCCCACCATCCCACTACTTGGTATTTATCCAAAGGGAAAAAAGACATTCTATAAAAAAAAAATCTGTACTAGAATGTTTTCAGCAGCACAATTCACAATTGAGAAGATGTGGAATCAACCCAAGTGCCCATCAATACACGAGTGAATTAATAAAATCTGGTATATGTATTCCATGGAGTACTACTCAGTCATAAGATCATTTTTTAAATTTGCTTCTGTATCTTACAATATTCTTGTAGTTTCATTTAATACTTTGCTCTTTCTGAAATAATTTTGATGTAAAGATCAACATAGCTATGCCACTTTTTCCTCCCAACACAATTAAGCAATTGTTTCAACACCATTTATTGAATATTGAATATCCAACATAATTAATTGCTGCTTTTATTATCTAATTCATTCTTTTATATGTATGGGCCTATTTATGGACTATTCTATTCAGAGGTGCTATTCTTGTTCCAGTATAAATCTTTTAAAACATAAATTTCTCGTGTATATTTTGCTATCTGGTAAGAACAGTTACTTATAAGACTAAATTTTAATATTTGCTTAGATATTTTCACTTTTATTCCCAAATGAACTTCAGTATCACTTTTATTCAAGCCCCTACTACACCCTTCAAAACATATTGATATTTTGATTGAAGTTTGTTTGAGTTTACAGATCAATTTACAGAGAATCAGGATCTTTGTATTATTCATTCTTCTTGTCCAAGGGCAAGCTGTGTCTTTCCGTTTAATCAAATCTTTTTTATATTCTTCAGTAGAATTGTAAAGTTTATTTGTTAAATAGCTGAATATTTTTGAAAAGCCTGTCCTTGGTTCCAACCTCTGGCCTGCCTTTTGCTTATGCTATTTTGCTTTTTATTTTTCAATTGTCTGTGCTTAGGTGTTATGTCTTTTTTTCCAGCTTTGAATGGGGGAAACTGTTTGCTGAAGTGTAGGAAATAAGCTCCGGCATCTCAGAAACTTCAATTCAGTTTTGTCTCATTATCATTTTCTCTCTAAATTGTCATGTTTTCTGCCAGAAGGCATTTCTCCCCTCAATTTATGGTGTTCTCTCCTTCCTCAGCCCTCACCCTCACAAGCTATGGAATGAGCTGTAGGTTAGCATAACGCAGTGAAATACCTTGAGTTACAGGTGTTCTGTGGTGATCTAGTACAGTTAATTTCTGTTCAGATGACAGGCTAACATCTGTAGAGATACCTCTTGCTTGTCTCTTTCCTCATTTGAGGCAGTCTCCAGAGGCTCTCAGGAAATGAAGATGATATGCTGGTATAATTTCTCCTTTACTTGAGCTCCCCTTCCATATACAAATCTGTTTTCCTAAGGGGTCATTCCTTGCTCCTTTCAATGTCTGCCACAGCCTGAATCAAATGATCAGGGCCTGAACACAAGGGAATTTGTGCCCTGCCAGAAATCTACAGAAGCAAGCTTCGACTCAGAGTTCTGCATTGTTTTGGTCCAAATTTCACTGTTACTGAAAGATATTCTTTTCAGTTTGTGGCTTGGGTTTTGATTATTTTTTTATTCATTAAAGGTCATTTGTTCCTTTATTTTTTATTCAGATGAATCTGATGCACGGCCAGGATTGAGAACCATAGAGTAACATAGAGGGGGATTTCCAAGAGGGGAGTATGCAGTGTTCTTGAAATGTATTGACTTCAGAAAACTTTTTCTGCAGCACAGATATTAACAGCTCTCCTAACTGAATAGTGTTTCAGAAATACCAACTTGATGGACATTGGATTTGGCCAAATAAGTAAATTAGCCTAGCTTCACCTATAGGTAAAAATGCACATTGAATCACTAATGTTTCTTAAATTTTTATTTTGAGACGATTAAAGATTCACAGAAATGACAAAATCATACAGATTGTTATATAAATGGAATTATATAAATTGTAACCTTTTGAGATTGGCCTGTTTTCACTCAGTATAATAATCTTGAAATCCACCCAAGTTGTACCTGTATTAATAGGTTGTTTTTTTATTGCTAAGTAGTATATTCCATTGTGTTAGCCATTAATCTGTGACTATTCTATAGGAAATAAAACCAGGTGAAAGGGAAGTAGTAGGACTGCCAGTAGCTAAAACCTACCATAGGGACAAAAGATCCTCCTCCAAAACCCACTGGAAATTTTAGGGTGTACATTTAAGATAAAGGGAATAATTTTTGATTGTGCATCTGGGAGATATGTGTGTTATATGCATCTCCTACTTATCTTGTGAGTTGGGCAACATTTTTTCCACCTCATATGAAGAAACTGAGGCTTAGGGTGGTGGCCAAGTACTCTTGTTGTCATAGCTTGGGTGAACTTGAGAGTGACCCATGTTTCTGGGAGGAGTGGCAGTCCTAAAAGTGAGAAGGGTGCGCTGGACAGAGAATCCTCTGGGTATCCAATATCGTGTACCACATTTTACAGTGGATGTAATAAATACATGTAAAATATAATTCAATGCAAAACTGAACTCATTATAATTCCCCCCAACTTCTTGTTCTACTATATTCCCTATCTTCACTGAATATCATCTATTCGTCCTCTAACCTAGAAATAAATGTCATTGTTAGCATCAAAAAAAATAAATAAATAAATAAAAGAATGGATTACAGGGGGCTTCTTTCTAAAATCTGAAAGCTTTATAGTATCAAAAGCAAATGCTTACATAATGTTTACTGTATGACAGGTATGCACATATTATAATTCAGGTAATCCTTACTATAGCTCTATTAAGTAGGTACAATTATTATCTCTTTTTAACAGATGGAGAAACTGAAGTGCAGAGAGATTGAGTAACTTGGCCAAACTCACACAACTGGTAAGTGACAAACCCAGGCTTTAAAGTTGACAATCTGGCTAGAGTCCATGCTCTTAACTGCTATTTTATACCACCTCTACCACCTAGAAAAGCACTTTTTTTGCCCATCCTCAGGACTAGATAGGGCCATTGAAAGCAGCAGAGAAGAAATAAGTACAACCTGGAGGCAAAGGGAGTACCCATTTATAGAAGAAAATTAAGAATTCCATCTTGTCTAGCAGTGGTGCCCCCCACCTGAATCCACCTATATAGCTCATGTCTGAGTAACTGTGTCAAGATTTATAGCTTAGTGAAGCCATTGAGTAGGGGTTAGTATCCAGGTCACATCTACCATACCTAGGGGTATGATGAAAACTGGCTTAGTAAATTTACATTTAAATTAAATGCAGGCTAATTCATTACCATTGAAGATTTATTTTAGCTTTCCACCTTCTTATATTTGTATTCTTTCCTATCTCTTTTCCTATAGTTAGTAGCAATAACTAGCGTTTAAAATCAATAGAAGTCAGAAGGGGAAAAAAAACTGAAAAAGTGATTTACTCCTCAGCATCCTTGAGGAGAACCCAAAGGGGAATTTATAAAAATTGGGCATTGCAGGATAAGAAAACAGATTTGAAGTCTAATAGACTTGGTATTGATTCCCACTCTTGTCATTTATTGGCTTAGTGACTTTACACAAGTTACTTAACTCCTCTGTTCCTCATTTTCCATATCTATAAAATGTAGCTGTTACTTGAATATTCCTGGAATTATTTTAAGGCTTAAATGAGATACTTTTTATCAAAGACTTAGCATAGTGTTTGACATTCAGTAACCATTCAAATAATAATTAGTATTGGTATTGCAATAATTAGAATAAGTGGATTTTACTTGGGATTCCAGGTAAAAAAAAAAAAAATCATGGTACTAAAGCTGTTAAAATATCTTAGTTCAAGGGAAAATATCCTCTGTCCTTCATAGATTTTGTGTAACTGTTCCTGTCCTTTCTTGGATTTTTTCCTCCCTAAATCAATAGCTCTTCACTGATTTCTGGCAAACACTTACCTGCCTATATCATTTCTATATCTTCAGTCTTTCAAGGTCACTTTGAATTTTTATCCACTCCTCTGAAGGGGTCAGTACTCTACCTAATCTGTTGCCTGATCAAAAGATTATGATAAATACGTTTTTCTTTGTTAATGTTGAATGCAATAGAACCCTTTCTGGAACCCTAAACCCCCATTTCTATATTTATATCTCATAGACAACACCAGTGAAACTATAAGATAAGAATCTTAAAACTATTTCCAGTTTGGAATAATTTCCTCACAACCTTTTTTAGTTTTGATTAGGGTAATAATAGCGGACACAGAGATGGGTCAATGATTTTTTTTGTCATCATTTTTAAAAATGATCTTTTGGTTGAGAAGTCCACTTTTAAGAATTGCTTACAGAAGTTTAAGAGAACATAAGAGGTGAAAAGCAATGAACGGCATAACAGATGATATCTATTTAAAACATTTTGTCTGCACCCAGTGAGAAATGAAATTTTAGGAAAGTAGAGGTCTTTCTTGTAATATTTTCTTTAAACTATCACCACTGTTTACAGCTTTAGGTCAAGTATCACAATGTTAGATCTGTTAATATTGGTATTAACTCTCACCAGCCTGTCTTGCTTTAAGCAAAAATGTCCCTTTAATCCAATAAAAAACAAGGAGTCTGTTTAATGCAATAAGATGCATTACTTATAATTATTTAGGTGTACTTCAAGTCTTAGTAGAATTTGTCAGTCTTTGGATTGAAAGACAAAAAAAAAAAAAAAAAAAGTGCACCAGGACAAATAAATCACTTTTTATTTATTTTTGTTATTTTATTTATTTATTTTTTTTTTTTGCTGGGTTCAGAGTACAAGAAAAGCATTTCAACGAGTGTAATATAATTTTAAATATGAGAAGAATTGGATTTTTACAGCGTAATAACTATGTCAGCAGGTTGCCAATTAATTTAAATTATTTTGTGAAAAGGCTACAGCTGTATTTAATTAGTCTGAAGGGCTAGAGGAAGAACATAGCTATTTTTAAAAATCTGTATACATGATGAAGCTTTAGGAAAATGAATACTGAATTATTGCAATTTATACTAAAGGAACAATCTTTAAGCAGCACATGGAAAAGCATCAGAAAATTTCTCTAGCATAGGGAATTCCCTGGTTGATTTTCTGAACAACAGTTTTAGAAATAAGCCAGGTCTTCTCAAATGTTATGATTAGGTTTGTTTAGCTTGTGTTACTAAGTACTTCCACAAGTATAACTATTAATGATAAAGTAACTTCATAACAAAACAAATGCTATGCATTAAGCTATAGGTTTGAAGAAGTATTAACCCAGCAGTTTGATTTTCATTTTAAGATATTTTCATGAGGAAGCAAGAGATCACAAATGGTATTGGCAAACCTCAATTATAGTAATATTTATATATGAAAAGACCATATTTATCTTATTTGAAGCAGAAGCACTTATTTCACATTAAATGTGGCTCAACTCTATGCACTGTCCTAATATTAACATCTTTTTGTTAACCAAAAGTGTTTGTGTACAGTAAAGTACAGTTGAGTCAAAGTTGTGCTATTCATGGCACATTAACATATTTCTATCCACCAAAAATGCATTAGGTTCTTTAAAAACAAAAATACCAGAATATGTTGATATTTAAGCTTCTTTACTTGGCCTTTCTTCTCTGTCACATAACCTTCTTTGAGATAGTTTTCCTGAGGATACCTTGTACGTAAAGAAAGGTAGAAGAGAGAAGACTGGGTGACAGCCTTCATTTGATTTTGGGATGTTTTTATATTCTCAATTAAAGATCATACTAACATCATTTATAAAATAATGTATAAAGTGAATGACAAACTTAGAAGACTATTTGTAAAAGGATGGGCAATTCAGAAAAATACAAAATGCTTATCTGTGATAATAATAAAAAAGATGAAAATTGCAATGACAATGAGATACTACTATTCACTTGTTTTGTTGACAAAATTAAAATAACGAAATTCCCATAAGTGTTCCAATATGTGAAGAAAATGCACTGTCACATGCTACAAGTGGAAATGTAAAATAGTTCACATTTTCTGGAGCACTATTTGATAATACTGAACATAAACCTTAAAAATGTTCATATTCTTTGGCCCAGAAAATATTTAAAGAATTTGTCCTAAGGAAATAATAGTGATGAAAAACAATTATAATACTGTTCATTTCAGTGTTGCTTATAATATTAAAATATTGGAAATAATTTAAATGTCCAAAAATAGGAGATTTAATTTATAAGTTATGATTTATTCATAATGTTGAATAATATGAAGGCGTTTAAAGTAATAATATAGCTCTATACTGACATTGCAAGCTAAAATAAATTGTTTAATGAAAAATGTCACAAAAACATGGAAATGTATATATGTATCCTTAAAGATGGGGATACATTCTGAGAAAGGTGTTGTTAGGTGATTTCAATTTCATCATTACTCAGACATCATAGGGTGTACTTATACAAACCTAGGTGGTATAGCCTACTACACACCTAGGCTATATGGTATGGCCTGTTGTGCCTATACCACAAACATGCATAGCATGCTACTGTACTGAATACTGTAGGCAATTGTATAATAACAATGGTGAGTAGTTGTATATACAAACATAGAAAAGACACAGCAAAAATATGGCATAAAAGATTTAAAAAAATGGCACACCTGTATAGGGCACTTACCATGAGTGGAGCTTGCAGGACTGGATGTTGCTCTGGGTGAGTCAGTGAGTGAGTGATGAGTGAATACAAAGGCCTATGACATTACTGTACACTACTGTAGATTTCATAAACACCATACACTTATTCTGCATTAAATTTATAAAAATATTTTCTTTCTTCAATGATAAATTAACCTTAGCTTACTGTAAATTTCTTACTTCATGAATTTTTAATTTTTTAAAACTTTTTGGCTCTTTTGTCCTAATACTTAGCTTAAAACACAAACACATTGTATAGCTGTACAAAAATATATTCTTTATGGCCTCATTCCATAAACTCTTTCTATTTTAAAATTTTTTAATTTTATTTTTACTTTTTAAACTTTTTGTTAAATACTAAGGCACAAACACATACATTAGTCTAGGCCTACACAGGCTCAGGATCATCATTATCACTGTCTTCCACCTCCACAACTTGTCCCACTTGGAAGGTCTTCAGGGGCAATAACATGCATGGAGCTCTAATGCCGTCTTCTGAAATACCTCCTGAAGAACTTGCCTGAGGCTGTTTCACAGTTAACTTTTTTAATGAGTAGAAGGAGTACACTCTAAAATAACAACAAAAAGTATAGTATAGTAAATATATAAGCCAGTAACATTGTTGTTTATCATAATTATCAAGTATTATGTAATGCACATAATCGTATGTGCTATACTTTTGTGACTGGCAGTGCAGTTGCCCTGAGATGGTACGATGACTACAAACACTAGAATTTTTTCATTTCCATTATCTTATGGGACAGCCGTGGTATATGTGGTCTGACATTGATTAAAAGTTACTTATGTGGTGCAAAACTGTATATATAAATTATGTATAGTACACAAACATGTTGATATTGGTAATCTAGATGTTCTGGAGTTTTAGGTAACTTATGTTCATGATTTTTGGTATTCTAAATTTGATATAATGATCAGATCTTATTGTTGTGATGAGAAAAAGAATAGTGGGAGAATCAGAAACATGTTAAGAGTATAGTGGATGTGTATGGAGTCAAGGAGAAAATTATGTGGAGCTACAGAGTCAGAAAATGCAGAATTGTGAAGGTCCTATATAGGCACATATTTGAGCTATGCAATATTGGAGACTGATTTTAACATAATGCATTAAAAGGATGCACACAGACACACAGGTGTTGTTCCATTCACAATAGTCACCTTAAGAACAAATACTTATTCCAGTAATGCTGGCACTGCATTGGTGGTTCAGTGATAGAATTTTCGCCTGTCAGTAATGCTAACACTAACAGAATGTTAGAGATTACTTGCTGCTTCATTTCCTAGGTGATAAATCTTGGGCTTATTGCATCTAAATACTATTCAAAGTCACACAACAGTTAATAGGAGTTCACAAAACCATGCTGCTTTCTTTTCCCATTTGGGGGGTAATTAACTATTACTATAAACCCAAGTTTTTCCAACCTCTTACCTTCAATGGTTACTTTTGCCTTTCAATAACCAAATAACCTAGTCTCAGCCTTCCTTCCCCCAAGTAACCTAAGTAACCTGACCAAGTAACCTAGTCTCAGCCGAGTTTCCTTTCCCAAGTATTTCTTAGAGACAGTAGATAATGCTGTTATATATTCCAAAAGTGTGTCTGCTTGTCAATTATCAGTTTTTGCTTAGGATAGGCGTTTTCAACTTTTCTGCTACTCATATTGTGCTGTTTCACAAACACTTCTCCAAGATGCTGTCACTTACCCCAATCCACATTACATTAAGAATTAACAGACTAAGAATTAACACATCACATTAAAAAGTAATTCCCCAAATCACAGTTAATATCAGACTTTTATACTTAACAAAATTTTATTGTTGGTTTGGGGATAGCAGAAGGAAATTGCCAGACAGCGAAGGGAAATTTAAAACTATCTACCAGAGATCCATGGCTCTACACCTTTCCACAGGGGTCCCTTAGTAGCAGTCCTGATGCCAAGCATTTTGCAAGTGCCATCTTATTTCCCACACTAGGAGTCCTTTTGATCCTCTCCTTCTTTAAAGGTGGACAGGGTTCCCATTTTTCTTGGGGGTAAGAGTAAAAGGAGGATCTTCCACTCTCCCAGTCAAAGGCCTGTTGTTTTCCCAATAGGAAAGTTGAAAAAAAAAGTGTTTATTTCAGCAGAAACCACACCTTTACTTACTACAACTGATCTAGCCACCATGTTCTAGATAAAACAGTTACAGAAGTGCATTTCTTAGTCTGGATTATTCAGATTTATGTGGATTATGTGACTTTCCTTCTATGAACCAACAAAAGAATTTTAAATTACAGGGCCTAAACCATCTTTTCAGCCACCTCTCTGTTTCTCCCTGTCTCTTTGTTTCAGCTTGTCTCTCTCACTTTCTCTAGTGTTCCAGTTTCTCTTTAGCTCTGTCTACCATCACTTTTATCTCTCTTCTTTCTTTCTTATGTTGTTTTGCTTTTGATTTCCCAGACAGATAGTTAAGTCAGCTTTGGCTTGGCTACTGTTTTTTGGTTTTCTATAGCATTTTTTCATAGTTAAGTGTACTTTAATCTGTAAAGATGAATTGGAAATCTCAGGCAGTGGGCTGTTTTTTTTTTTTTAATTCTAAATCGGGCAAAATAAGAATATCAATTAAATTAATCTGTTTCTAAAAAATCCCAGCTGAGGAAATGAATACCCAACAGAGATTTCTATGTCTTTATAAAATACAAAATAAACAGCAGCACCCTCACTGGCAGACAATACCGGAAAAAATCAAAATATTCCAGGCACAGCAAGCAAAATAGAATAAATTTTGATGTTGAACATAGTTCACAACTTTTTTTTTGTGGCAGCTTGCAGTTTATTTTTTTTTATTTCAGCTCATTATGGGGGTACAAAAGTTCAGGTTATATATATTGCCCATGTACCGCCCATCCAGTGGGGGGAAGGGATGGGTGCATACCTACATGATGAGTGCAATGTGCACTGTCTAGGGAATGGACACGCTTGAAGCACAACTTTTTTTTTACATTCTTCACTCTATGATTTCAAGTTCTCTAGTGAGTAATTGGATATGTTTTCTACAGTTGCTAAATCCTAAAACAATTATATGACTGTTTATTTTGAACAGTATTGAATTAAAAGGAACCAGCACTTCTCCTCTCTACTTTCCCTCATGCCTCTCCACAAGATCACAGAGGAAACATCAAGAACATCTCTCCCTCCTCCAGCCCACAAAATTAATTATTCAATTATTTTGTTTTTCTATTCTTTTCAAAATAATACCTTAATTGAGACAAAATTCATAAACATTACAATTTACCTTTAAGAGTTATAATTCAATTGCTTTTAGTATATTCACAGTGTTGTGCAGCTCATCATCACAAGTAACATTTTCATCACCCCGTAAAGGAATCCTATACCCATTAGCAGTCACACCCCATTTTACCCTAATCCCTTCTCCTTACCTCCCAGCCCTAGGAAACACCTAATCTACTTCCTGTCTCTATAAATTTGCCTATTCTGGATATTTCATATAAATGGAATCATATAAAATATGACCTTTTGTGACTAGCTTCTTTCACTTAGCATGTTTCTAAGACTTATCTATATTATATCATGTATCAATACTTCACTCCTTTAAATGGACAAATAATATTTCATTGTATTGATATACCATGTCTTTTTTTTTAATTCATTCACCAATTGGTGACATTTGAGTTGTTTCCACTTTTTGGCTCTTATATAATCCTACTATGAACATTTGTGTGTAAACATGTTTTCATTTCTCTGGGGTATAAATAAACCTAGGGTTGGAATTGCTGGGTCATATGATAACTCTATGTTTAAACTTTTAAGGAAGTGCCAGATTGCTTTCCAAAGAAGCTGCACCATTTTACATTCCCACTAGCAATGTATGAGGATTCCAATTTTTCAATATCCTTAATAACACTTATTTTCTTTTAAAAAAGTTTTATACTATTTTTATTATAAGTGATACACAGTGATTTTACATATTTATGGATACAGTGTGATGTTTCAATACATGCATACAACGTGTAATGAGCTAGAAGGGAGGATTTTGAATGTTCAAAGACCACTGAGGAAAGAAATCGCAGAGGACACAAACAAATGGAAAAACATACTATGCTCATGGATCAGTAGAAGCAACATTGTTAAAATGTCCATACTACCCAAAGTGATTTATAGATTCAATGCAACCCTCATCAAAATACCAACATCATATTTCATAGATCTAGAAAAAAATAATTCTATGTTCCATTTGGAACCAGAAAAGAGCCCCAGTAGCCAAAGCAATCTTACGGAAAAAGAACAAATCTGGAGGCATCACATTACAAGACTTCAAACTATACCATAAGGCTATAGTAACCAAAACAGGATGGCATTAGCACAAAAATAGAGATATAGACAAATGAAACAGAAAAGAGAACCCAGATATAAAATGATCCACAAACAGTCAACTGATCTTTGTCAAAGCAGACAACAATATACATTGTGGAAAAGAAGCCGTATTCAATAAATGGTGTTGGGAAAATTGGATAGCCACATGAAGAAGAATGAAACAGGATCCATATCTCTCACCACTCAAAAAATTAATTCAAGATGGATAAAAGACTCAAATGCAAGGCATAAAACTGTAAGAATTCTAGAAGAAAATATAGGGAAAACTCTTCTAGATATCAGCCTATGAAAAGAGTTTATGACTAAGACCCCAATGACAGTTACAGCAACAACAAAAATAAATAAATGGGACTTGATTAAAAAGCTTCTGCACAGCTAATGAAATAATCAACAGAACGAATAGACTGAGGTGATTTTTCCCCTGCTAATTGCTTAAGTAGTGCTGGGCTAAAGGAGAGGGAGGTGGGAGGTATACTATTTTGTTGGTCAGTATCTTTCTAATATACTGTGCAAGGGCAAGGCTTATTCCTGGAAGCAATATTTAAGGAGTATGCTACATATACTACTGTACTAAGTCTGATGTTCAGGTGGTTATTATAAATAACTTTGTTGTAGTAATTATTTTTTTTTTTTTGAGACAGGGTCTCACTCTGTTGCCCAGGCTAGAGTGCCGTGGCATCAAGCTCACAGCAACCTCAAACTCCTGGGGTTAAGCAATCCTTCTGCCTCAGACTCCCGAGTAGCTGGGACTACAGGCATGTGTCACCATGCCTGGCTAATTTTTTTTCTCTATATATTTTTAGCTGTCCAGATCATTTCTTTCTATTTTTAGTAGAGACGAGGTCTTGCTCTTGCTCAGGCTGGTCTTGAACTCCTGACCTCTAGCGATCCTCCCGCCTCGGCCTCCCAGAGTGCTAGAATTACAGGCGTGAGTCACCGCGCCCGGCCTGTTGTAGTAATTCTTCGGGGAAAATATTTAATGTCACAGTCAAAATCGTAGCATACCTGAGCCCATTATGTTAATGATCTGTCAGTCAGCTATTTCAAATATTTCACACAACCATGTCCCTGCCTGCCCCAGAAGTGTTGTCCTAGGAGGATTAGTGCTAATAATCACCATTTTAATGTTCTGTAACCAGTAAAACCAGTGTGCTCATTTATTTTATGTGACAACTTGAATGGGCCATGGGATGCCCAGATATTTGAACAGATATTATTCTGGGTTTGTCTATGAGGGCATATTTGGATGAGATTAACATTTGAATCAGTAGACTAAGTAAAGCAGACTGCCCTCCCTAATGTGGGTGGGCCTCATACAATCACTTGAAGCGCTGAATAGAAGAAAAAGGCTGAACCTCCTTTGCGTAAAAGGGAACTCCTCATACCTGACTGCCTTCCAGCTAGAGTATCCATTATTTCCTGCCTTCAGATTCAAACCCAATCTGTGGCTTTTCCTGGGTCTCAAGCCTCCCAACCTTCAGACTGGAATTATACTATTGGCTTTTCTAGGTCTCCAGCTTGCTAAGTGCAGACCTTGGGACTTGTCAGCCTCCATAATCATGTAAGCCAATTCCTTATAATAAATATCTCCTTCCTCTTTTATATATCTCCAGAGTTCTGATTCTCTGTAGAACCCTGACTAATATTAATAAAACAAGTATCCTACCTTTTCTTCATGGTAATTCTTTCCCCTACCCCTATCCCCACTTTGAGAAAATTCTTTTTCTCCCTCATAACTCTTATACAGCCTGCCACCTACAACTACCCTTCTGAGAGAAGCTACCCTCAGTGACTCTTAGAGGTCTGACATCTCCCTTTCTAATAAAAGCTTCTCTCTCTCTCTCTCTCTCTCTCTCTATATATATATATATATATATATCATATATATATATATATATATATATATATATATAAAAATGTGTGTGTATATTGAGGCTTCAGCCTGTCTACCACCACATAAGGAATTAGCCCCACTCATTTGTTATTTTGCATTTCCCAGGAATTTCCAATTTCTCTAACAATATTTGGCCCGTTTCCTGGCATCTTACTTCAAAATCAACTCTTTGATTTAGCTGGCAATTTTTCTCACTGAAAAAAGGATAAACAAGTTTCATCACTGTCATGTTTTCTTCTCTGATTATGCTTCTGGTACACACACATAAGAGAAAAATGGTTTAGGAGTAAGACAGACCTAAATTCAAGGTCAAGATATGTGGGGCAACTTAGTTTAATTTCTGTAAAGTCAGATTGTCATCAGTAAATGGAAATAATATCACTTGCCTTATAGAACTGTGTGGAATAATTGAGATAATATGCAAAACACAACACAGGTTTTCTGCCACATAGTAAATGATCAATAAATTATAACTATTATTAATACTAATATTAGTGTTATTATTCAATAGGCTAAGGAGACCAATTAAATTCTATCTCTGTTCTCTCCAGCTTCTTGCCTAGTCTCTAAGATATATTTTGTTAGTCCTATATATGAAGTGATTCTCTGGAAAATATGGCTCATTTTGTTTCCTTCTACCTACAGAGAATACACACACAGATTGGAAAGATTTACAGTAAATGAAGTTAATCTTTTAGAGCCTGCGATGAATCTAGATAGACACCAAGAAGAGTTATTTATGGTGATAGAAGCAGCAATTAAATTAATTATCATAAAATGCATGTCTAAGATATTCTAAATGAAAATTCTGATCAAATAAAAGGGAGTTGCAAATGTAATTTTACAAAGTAGACAACTTTATCATTACTTATCTTAAACAGTACCTGTCCTTGAGGAGTTTCTAAGCAATGATAAAGTTGTTAATGATGATATAGTCCAGCTGTTCAAGTAGATCATAGCATGTATTTTACAAAAGTCAACATTCATGTGTGGATAAGATTTAAAAATTTTTGCTATACATAGACACATGTATATCAGCAAAATGTTAATAGTATTGAACTCTAGACATCAAAGAATGGTTATCATTTTTAAATGATTTATTTTTATTACCTTATTTCATTTTATTTTGATTATTTTCAATTTGTCATTTTCAAATGTGACCAGATTGGGGTAGTCAAATGTAGAGAACCCACTTCTCTCAGTAAATGGAAAAATTCAAATGATTGCTAGAACCTCAATTTTTTCAGAGAGAAAAGCGAACCTATCAAGTTATATGTTGGCAATACTGAGTGATGATTGCCCCGTGTTCTGCATAAGCCAAACAACAACAACAAAAAAATACTTTATTTTTAATGATCACAAATTTGGAGATTTGGTGTGAGTTTTGTCCCTGAATTAATTTTTATTGAGAAAAGAAGGTCTATGATCAATCCCTAGCCCATTAAAATGTCCTTTTTTTTTTTATTAATCTCTGAAACACAACTTGGTATTGTAGGATGCCCATAGCTTTGGAATGACCATACCCAGGATTCAAATACTGCTTCTCCAGTTATCAGTTAGGTCATCCTGAACAAGGGAATCATTCTTAAAACCAGGGCATATATAGAGTTCTGAGTCATGTCTTTGTGTCTACATTCTCTATACTATTTATTTTGCTTTTACAGTTAAATTTTAAATATATACATAGAGGAAAATAATTCATATTATTAAACTGAGTGTATTGTAGGATACTTGTTTAGAAGGCAGGAAATTTAAATACTAACAAAATACCAGAGTATGAATTAGGAACTAGTAGCTCATATATTTTCTAGACTTTGGGATTCAAATATATTTCTAACTGTTTTTAAAAAATCAGTTTGACAGCCCTAAGACATAATTTTGGCCACTTACATGAAAATACAGAAATGTGATACAAGATCTTCCCCAGGCAAGTAACATACTTGTTGAGCAAAACAGCTTCCTGAAATATTTCACTAGAGGTATGTTCTCTTCAAAATATATTTTTATTGTCTACTATTAACTCTGACTAAGAATGTGGGCCAGTAGGCCTTATTTGCTGTGACCCACTATGACAATTGGGTATAAGATAGGTAGCACTGTGGTTTTTATCTGTGGATTCTTGCCATCCTCAGGGTTGGGTTAGGCCATGACAACTCAAGACAACTGAATATTTTATTCCTAGCCTATTATCTGGTGTGTGTCATTGTGTAGATACAGCACAATAATCGTAACAATAACATATCCTTTCTAAATTTTCTAATACTTCCATGACAAGTATATTCTGTTTCACAGAAGTATTCCATTTTACGGGATATACCTGGAGGAAATGAACCTTTTCCTAAAAGCTGAGATTTAAGATCTTTTTCAAAGTCTCTATGGTACAAATCTGCAAATTGAAGATTTCCAGATTAGAAGTGTGCCAGTGAAGCAAGTCTCATCAAATATCACTTTGACTGTTTTTTGAATTTTTTCCCTTTAACTCTGCTAGTGATAAACAGGCTTTCAATAAGGGAAAACTATTTGATATTTAGAGAGAAATATTCATGGAGATACCTACTATGGAGGTGAAGAGTGTTCCAAAGAACAGTGAAGGATGTTTTGATGTAATTTGGAAAGTCTTCATAAGCAAATATATTGTACTTCATCCTGTCTTATCTGGTCTATAGTTTTATTTGTCTTTAAAAAAATAATACTCTTGTTTTTAGTGTGTTCAGAATGTTTTGTGTTGAGCCAGTTGCTTCTCTCTCTCATTGACCAGCTAACCTGATCACCAGAGCACTTTTCATCTAAATCCTACAGCCAACTCTCCCCAAAGTCCCCACCATCAGTTTATTTGCCTGTAGGAAAGATGCAATACATAGATATTACAAATTTCAGTGAGAGAAATTGGGCTTGTCTCATGTCCTGGATAATTCTGTCGACAGCTATCAATGTTAAAGGTTAACTCTCCTTCCAGGACATCTGTTGCAACAAAAATGTCTGTATGATAAAAAATTTTAAGTCTTATCCAGGGACTCATCTATTTTAGTCAATATTCAGTACTGCAAAATTCTCTTGCAGTGTGTCGCCACAAGATTTAACCTAGATATATTGCAATCACTTCTCCATATATTTTCTCAAAATATCTAGATATAGATACTGAAAAAAACAGTCTGTCTTAGCTTTATTCTTCTACTCATAAACTAGTTTGGTTTGACCTGATTATACTGAAAATGAGGAATAACTATGAATATTCTGGAATAAATAGCTGTGAAAAAATGATGCTCTGAGATTTTCATAACCAAATCACAATTCCCCTCTGAAAGTGTGCATTGCATATAATTGCCAGAATATTACAATTTGAAGCAGTAGCAGATATACAAAGTAGTTCAATTACATAGTTTTTCAACATTGAAAATGAAGGTTTAGTGGTTATTTGGTGAAAAACTATCACAGAAGATGAAAATTAAAACCTGAAAGCAATTGATTCAGCTTAATCATTAGCTAGAATGAGGTTATTGTTGGTTTTCAGCACTGTTTTTTTATTGGAGTAAAATCAGCATGGGAAGGCTTAGTTTGGTGAATAAAATAGATAAGAATATATCCAAACTTGTTTTAAGTGTACAATGAATTGCAGATAGAATATAACACAAATCTGGCAATCTTCTGTTTAAGTAAATTGTAGTAACACGATTTGTGATTCTGTACATTTTGGGCCCACATTTATAGTTTGTTAAATCTTAATCAGTGTTGTTACCTATGAAATAGGTAGACTAAAAATTCTACAGGTAAATTACAACCTTGGAAGCAGAATTTTTTTTTTTTCTTTTTTGAGACAGGGTCTCACTCTGTCACCCAGGCTAGATTGCAGAGGTGTCATCATAGCTCACTGCAACCTCAAACTCCTGGGCTCAAATGATTCTCTTTTTTCTGTCTCCCGAATAGCAGGGAGTACAGGCATGCTTGTCTAATTTTTTTTTTTTTTTTTTTGTAGATACAGGGTTTCAGCCTTCCTCCGGCTGGTCTCAAATTCCTGGCCTCAAGCAATGCTACCACTTCAGCCTCCTCCTGTGCTAGGATTACAGACTTGAACCACCATGCCCAGTCAGAAGCAGAGAGCTTACTGTAATGTAACAGATTCATGGTGTTCTCTCTTAGATAAGGATGGAAGAATGTCAAATTTAAAAAGGTAGAGGCAAAGAACTCAAGCAGCAAGAAAAATTAAAACACCAAAAAGTGGGCAAAAGACATGAGCAGAAGTTTTTCAAAAGAAGATAGACAAATGCCCAAAAAACATATGAAAAAAATTCAATATAACTAATCAAAAGGGAAATGCAAATTAAAACTACAATGAGATACCACCTTACCCCTGTAAGAATGGCCATTTGTAAAGAGTCAAAAAACAGATGGTGGCATGGTTGCAGAGAAAAAGACACACTTATGAACTGTGAGACTGCAAACTAGTACAACCTCTATGGAAAATATTGAGATTCCTCAAAGAGCTAAAAGTAGACCTACCATTCAATACAGCAATCCCACTACTGGGTATCTACCCAAAGGAAAAGAAGTTATTTTATCAAAAAGACACCTGTACCCAAATGTTTATTGCAGCACAATTCACAATTGCAAAAGATATGAAATCGACCTAAGTGCTCATCAATTCATGAGTGGATAAAGAAAATGTAGTGTATATGTATACCATGGAGTACTACTCAGCCATAAAAAGGAATGAAATAATGTCATTTTCAGCAACTTGGATGGAACTGGAGAGCATTACCCTAAGTGAAGTATCTCAGGAATGGGAAAACAAACACCACATGTTCTCACTAATAAGTGGGAGCTAAACAATGAGTACACATGGACACAAAAAGATGTAAAGGACATTGGAAACTAACAAAGAGGAAGGGGGAGGGTGGGAGAGGGTGAGGGATAAAAACTTACCAATCGGGTACAGTGAACACTGTCCTGGTGGACACTGAAAGCCCTGACTTACAGCATTATACAGTGTATCCATGTAATAAAAATATTTGTACCCCCTTAATATTTTGGAATAACAATAAATAAATAAGATAAAGGTGAGCAAGTTTTATTCAAAGTCAGTTATAAGCACTTTTCCATTAGATTAGGTTAATCCTCTCAATTTTTTCATTCTGAAAATATATGTATTCTCTTCTGTATATTACAATATATTGGGCATTTTCCCCTGTTGTTTCATATGGTGATATTCATTATTTTATAACTCTCTAACAGGCTTCGTCTTGACTTAAAGAGGATCTAATAATGGACCATAAAATTTAAAAATCTTTCTGGCAAGAAATACACAATTCTGTGACACAACTATTACATTTAATTTCTCTTAATATTCTGAAACACAAATACATATGCAAGAAGAATATGTATACATTAATGCCTATCATCATGGTTCCTAAGAAGTAAACACCTCCACAGCCTATAACACACTAGTCTAAAATAATTTGGACACAGATTAACAGCACACGCATACATGGTTGCTCCATAATTCTTTTTATTTATTTGAGACAGTGTCCCGCTATGTTGCCCAGACTAGCCTCAGACTCCTAGGCTCAAGCGATTTTATATTTTCAGAACTTAAGTCTGCTGCATACTATATGGCATTAAACTGGTAGCCTTCTTTTATATCTTTGAGTCATAAATACGTATTTTAGGTTCACCAAGTTGAATTTAGCATGTTTAAAAAATATATAACTGAGTCCAAATTCCATTGCTAAGAGAGTGTTATTAAGAAAAAATCTTTATAATAGGAAGTTATATATTCAGACTAGATGAGGCATCAAATTTGTGAATTCAGAAAAGAAAAACTAATTTTGAAATTATAATTAAAAGTTATTCGTTGCTTTAAAATTTTGCCTTTAAATTATGTAGAATTGTAATATTACACTGAAATAATTCAATTAACTGAATTACATGACAAATAATACTACACAGCTAGTACGAACCATATATTTAGTTTTACTAAAATAGTATTTCTTATATACCTAATATGTGCTCACCTAACATTTATGGAGCACTTCTTATGTGCCCAAGTCTGGGATAAGTACTTCACTGACTGTGTTAGTTAAGCTAGGGTATACTCCAACACTACATGTAGAAATAAATGCAGAAGGTGTGGATGGACTCAAGTGTGCCAGAATTACTTCATTTTCCATAATAATATAATCTCTGCTTCTTAGTCTCCATTTCATAGGAATGGTGCTAATCTAAGCTCTCATTTTTAGGATTCCCTACCCTATAGTGTTTATGCTACGCTTTTAAGGTATCATACTATACCAATAGTTTTGGTGAGAGACTCTGGTCTTCAGATATCTGACTACACAGATAGTGCTGAGATGCCCATTATCTTAGGCTGAATGAGTCTGTCAGGTATAGGGACACACAGCTGGTTTTGTGACAAATCTGGATATAGGAATCTTTGCTGAGGCTTAACTTCCTGTGCCAAGTGGCTCACATCCCACAGCCATTCCCTTCCAGGACTTGTTAGCTCTTTGACAGTGCTGACAGGAAGCAGAGCTCGAGGAACCTCAGGCGTTTTTCTCTCTCTTCCTCCACACCTTGGGAGTTTTTTTTTCCCCTCTAGATTTTTATGTGTATGTCCAGACTTCAGGGGAATCTAGGAATCTCATTTGTTCACTACAATATAGTGGCCAATTGCTCAGGCCTTAGAATCAGACAGATCTAAGTTCAAATTCCTAACTTTACCATTTACTGGATGGCTGGTTAATGGTGAATTTATCTTACTTCATTGAGACTGTATCCTCATATTTAAATTGTAGATTTAAAAAATACCTACCATAGGGATGTTGTAAGGATGAGACAACACATATATAGAAAAAGCCCGTTAAAGGTAATGTTAAGTAAATGGTAGCTATTTCAGGAAATATAAAGTAACTTCATCTCAAAATATCGGGAGCATCAATAGACTGTGTCTCAAGACCTTGAAGGACTCTAACAAGTGGGTGTACTATTGAAAATAAGTTAAAGGTCTTAATCTGTTTTTGCATTACTTTTAAATTAATGCTATTAAGATAGTAAAAATGATTTGATGTTCTTTCCTTGGTGATTGATTCTGTCTTCTGACTGGTCTAGATCTGCCTGGCTAATGATAAAATTTTTAACAAGGTTTAAACCCCTCTGGTCTTGTAGAAGGTCTCTAATAGATTCATCAGGCTCCCAGAATTTTTCCTCCATCAACATGCTTCAAACAAAACATGTGCTTATTAATGGGATTATTATGACTAGAATATGGAGATCTGTAACAAAAAAATTAGAACAAAAGAAAATTTAAACAAAAGTGGAATGAATATGAAAAACATCTTTACACTTTTACAAAGGCTAAAAAGAGGCTATACATAATTTTTAATTTTTTTTTATTTCAACATATTACGGGGATACAAATGTTTAGGTTACGTATATTGCCTTTGCCCCACCAGAGTCAGAGCTTCAAGCATGTCCATCCCCCTTACAGTGTGCACCGCACCCATTAGGTGTGTATATACCCACCCCCTCCTCCACCCTTCCACCTGCCTGACACCCGATGAATGTTATTACTATATGTGCACTTAAGTGTTGATCAGTTAATACCAATTTGAAGATAAGTACATGTGGTGCTTGTTTTTCTATTCTTGTGATACTTCACTTAGTAGAATGGTCTACAGCTCTATCCAGGATAATACAAGAGGTGCTATATCACCATTGTTTTTTTATGGCTGAGTAGAGCTATATATTAAATCATTATGGAAAGATGTACCTGTGTGATTGTGTGCAAGGGCTAAGGGTAGGAGATGCAGTGAGGGCAGGAATGACAGCTGCCTCTTAGTACTGAACAAAAACCAGACCAGGGATTATTTTCTGAGAGTTATACCTAAGATTATGTTTCATCCCTCTTTGAATATACATGCTTCTTACTGCATATTCAAGAAGCCATATGCGTGGGGGCATGTCTGTAAGGCTGTTAGTCAACCTATACATTCTAAATCTAAAACAATTAAATCTCACTAATACAATATTTCCGTATAAATAGAACACCAGAGTAGAATACTATGTTGGCAGTTTATTTCAAAGTTAGCAATGTTGCCAATTAGGAAAACTAATGTTAAGAGTATTAGTGTTTTGATGACTTAAAAAACAAAACAAAACTATTGTTAGTTGTTATAGTCAATTTACTTGGACAAAGGATTTTTAAATGTTGAGGTGGGCTGACATATAACCATATTTATTTATTATTTCTCATTCCAACATATTGTCTTTAGTTTTGGTTGTTGAAAATGAAGGAAGGAGGAGAAAATGGGTAAACTGCTATTAATAAAGGGATCTTTAGAGGATGAGCAGTCTTCTTTCTTTGTCATTCATTCCCCTTAGGATACTTTCACTAACTCTTTGGAATTCAAACACTTCTCTAATAGGTGATATTGAGGATGAGATGGAAAAGAGAAGGGGGATGGAGTGAAGATGGGAAGAGATAAGCAAATATATTTTATATATTTGTATTTAAATATTTTTTTTCTCCTGTGGGTGCTATTCTAAACAAATATAGACTTATGAGAGACTTGAGTATTAGGTCATGCAGATATATGCTTTCCAAAGCCCCTTCTATGCTTCTTTAATTAGCCCCCGTCATTTATAAGTATTTGTTCTCTCTCTTTCTTTTCTATTCAGTTCTATGAGAACTGAAGTTGTGGCTTGCTTATTCACTGTGACATACCCAGGTCCTAGAATAGGACTTGGGATATAGTAGGTGGTCATAAATGAAAATGAACTTTGGATAAACTAATTAAGAAAGTTCATGGATTAACCATAAAATGATTCCTCAATTATTGTATATTAATTCCCCTGAATTTGGAGCTTATAACCAATCCCAGATCAAGCTAGTTTATCAATGTAACATCATAGAAGGTACTCTCCTGTATGTTTTAAAATAAAAATGGCTTGATCATTACACATTCTATGCATGTAACAAACACTCACATGTACTACAAATATGTAAATTATTATGTATCTGTAAAATATTTTTAAAAGCTAGCTATTACACTTCTTGGATTTTATCTGTTGTCAGCTAACTTGTCAATTAATGAAGAAGAATGTAAAATAACTTTGAGTGAACATTGTTTCTAATAGCAAAAATGTGAAGCAATTTGAATGCCTATTGTAGAGACAGAGTTCTATAAATGATGTAAAATCCTTACAATGGAATGTTATTTAGTTAACTGTAAAAAATAAGGTAGATTATTAAGATATTTACTTAGAAAATGTACATATAAATTATTAAATGAAAAGAACCAGTTATGAAAATCATATATGA
This sequence comes from Eulemur rufifrons, assembly GCF_041146395.1. Classification (NCBI taxonomy): domain Eukaryota; kingdom Metazoa; phylum Chordata; class Mammalia; order Primates; family Lemuridae; genus Eulemur; species Eulemur rufifrons. The sequence continues at coordinate 74,166,126 of NC_091012.1, forward strand.
ATATTATCATATAACATTTTTTAAAGACAACTTCTATATGATTATGTAAGCAAAGGGAAAACACAATAGGATATTCATCTTTTTTATTTTAATAAATTTAGAGGGTGCAAGTGTCTTTGTTACATGCATGGATTTTATAATGCTGAAGTCAGGGCTTTTAGTGTACCTGCCACCAGAATAGTGTACATTGAACACGATAGGTAGAATTTTATGACTCACCCCCATATGCTCCCCCCTTCTTAGTTTGCTTTGTCCATTACACTGCTTTAAGATCATATTCATCTAATTTTTAATGTGCTTACATTATGGACAAGCATTGCGACAGGAGAATAGACTATTAATTTTACTCAAGAGAATTCTGCATTATTATAATGGTGAAAAAGTCCACGTATTGATATGTTATTGTAAAATATATGTATATACATATCTATGTCAAAATGTAAAATTAAATAAAAAATAAAAATGGGTAATTTAATAAAAGCAAAAGCAATGGTGAGTCACTTCACATGCCTCATCTCATTTGATGTTCACAGCAACCCTGGAAAGGAAGTACTATTATCCTACCAGACAGATGAGAAAATTGAGACATGGGAAAGGTAAGTTCCCACAGTTAGATAGCAGGACTACAGAGACTGGGCACTGAATCAGCCCATCAGCCTGATTCACTTTCTTCATGTGAGAGCTCATTGCATGTTTGAAGACCAATGTCCCAGCTTTCCTAATCCCCAAGTCTTATTTTCTCCCTCTCACGTGTTTTCTAAATCTGTTTGCATTTTCTCTTTCCATATCAGGAGGCTTGATAATTAAAAATGATTTTGGTACCACAAAAAGACTTGTACAAGAATTTTACAGCAGCTTTATTCATGATAGCCAAAATATGGAAACAGCCCAGGTGTCAAACAATAAGACAATGGATAAACTGTGGCATATTCCCACAATGAAATATGACTCAGCAGTAAAAAGGTATGAACTACTGATAAACACAATATGGATGACTTATAGAAACATCATGTTGCATGAAAGAAGCCTTACACACAAGAGTACATATCCATTGATATGAAGTCATACAAAAGGCAAAACAATCTGTGGTGGAAACAAAACAGGACAATAGTTGCCTCTGGGGGTTAGAAGCGGGGATTTATTGGCAACAGAATAAGGGGATTTTCTAGGGTGATGGTAATGTTCTGTATCTTAATAGGGCTTTGACTTGAACATATGTATGCTTTTGGGGAGGTGGAGAGTTATAGAATAGTATGCTTAGGAATTGTGCATTTCATTGTATGTGTTAACTCAAAAGAAAAAATATAAACAAATATTGAACTCTTGTTAATGTTATAAATGCTGTAGTATTTGGGGGAAAGTGTACTGATATCTGTAACTTACTTTGAAATGCATAAAAAATGAGATGGAATGGGAGACTGATAGAATGGGTAAGTGGACAGATAAGGAGTAAAGCAAGTATGGTAAAATGTTAATTGAAGAACCTAGGTGGAAGCTATATTAGTGTTCATTGTAAAATTCACCTTTTCTGAAAATATTTTCAATATACAACTTAGGAATAAAATAAAACTCCCCCAAACCATTTCACCACCTAAAATCATAAGCAGTGGTTAAAATATGAGCTTGAGAGTCAGCCAGACCTGAATTCAATTCATGGTTCTGTCATTTTCAAACTGGATGACCTTAGGAAAGTTACTTGCTTTTTCTGAACCTCTGTTTCTTTACTTATAAAATGGCAATAATGAGATCAATGATCCAATTCTCTTAAGTGATGTAAATAAATAGTTTAATAGAGTGCCTGGTATTTTCTTATTCTGTTAAGCATATATGCGACTATATGAAGTGAAAATATGTACTTGTACTCATTATCTCTATCAGTGAAATGTATAAGTATTGAAGGGAGGATGCATGGAACTGTGAGTAAACTTGGAATAAATATATCTACCAATAATAGATACAGATGGTAACATCCAATAAAAGAGTGTTCACCTGTATGTCTCAAAAAGATTTATTAACCAAAAGTTACAAAAGGAGAGCTGCCTGAAAAGACTTGATTCACTGTGTCTTGGAAACCCTATTAGTTATCCAAGAGATGCTAATGAGGAAAAATGAAGTTAATATCAAACTGAGATAGGACATTTGGTGACCAGGACTAAATGAGCACGGGAGATGAACTGAAATATGAGAGGGTTAAAAAAAAAAAAGACTAGCTCTCTGATGTAGTGAAACCATACTTCCTATTATTCCCTCAAGGGTTGGCAATTTGACAGCTGGTTTGAGTAGGGTCTCTGAAAGGTAAAAAAGTGAAATAAGTTTCTGCTACACTGCTACATTGGGGATTTTAGAGGGGAACCAATAAGTAGCACTCCTGTCCCCCAGAACCTGAGTTCAGGAACAAGTGAGTGAGGTAGAGAGCAAAATGTCTATCCATGATAAATGGAAGACAGGACATGGCTTATATATACAGCCATAATGGACTTCCTAATATTTTACCCCTGAGGAAGATAAATTTACTGACACAACCACTATCACAGCTGGACACAACTGAAGGACTCCACACATATGCCAGAGAGCACTTCCACAGAAAGCCAGATCCCAGAAGACATTGAGCTAAGCATACTCAGTTTCTTCTAATCAACTTACCAAACAGGGAAGTCATCCCATCTGTCCTGGGGAGGAACAAGTGAAGGAATGAAGAATGTGCTTTCTATACATTTCCCTCTAGGAGAAAGAGAGTGGAAGGGTCCTCATGTTTTTGGTCCCATGAGGCCTTGAGAATAAGGGTTCCACTTGCAGCTTTTTCCAGTGGGTCCTTATTTGGTTGCACACTCTTCTTTGGTGGTAGACCAGGGTTCAAGTCTACCACTGGCTTGGTGTAACTACTTCTTGAATAATTCATCCTTACAACCATCCTGAGAGGTGTGTAATATATTTCTTATCTCCATTTCACAAATAAGGTATAAGGTGTTGAGAGAAATTGAATGATTTGTTGTATGGCAGTATTGGAACTAGACCAACAGACTCCTGGTTAATGCTTTTATGCAAATTCATGAATTATGCCATTCATTCAGCTTTCCACTGTCTCACTTATTTTCCCAGATTTATTCAGTTGTTCATTTATTTATTAATCCCTTTTTATGTATCAGACATGGAACTAGATACTAGATTTACTTTCTGTATGTATTTCAAAGCAGAAACCTGTTGTGTTTATACCTTAACTATATAGATTAAGATTTACCATTACTTAATTAGTTAAACTGTGCTTTGATTTCACAGTTCTTGATTTTACACTAGCAAGCCGAGATCTCACATTGTGACAGAGATTTTTTATGTTAACATTTCTGAGTAATAGAAGCATAAAAATATAAAAGTAACAGATTTTTTAAAAATTGGACACTACAGAAAAGAAAAACATCTATCATTTCTCCAACATGACCACTGTTATTTTTATGCAGTTCTAGCTGAAAACTGACATTTGTTGGGTTTCCCCTATGTATGAGACCCTGTGGGAGGCCCTTTCTTATTTTTATTTAATTCATCCTTGTAATTCTTGTAATAATCTCCATGCTGAGTAAAACTTTAGTTCCATTACAGGAATTAATTGTAAATTTTAAAGGAAAAAGAAGGAAATTTATACCTGTTGTTTTCTATAAAGGTAGGCTAAATAGCCACCAAGTGACAATTTCTCTCTAGTGAAAACACAGCCTTATTTCCTAAAAAGGAAACCCTCTACTATCCTCACCTACTTCCCATTACCTCTTCAATCCATGACAGCCTGGCCTCTTCCACAATCAGTCTATTAAAGCTGCTCTTGAAAATATCACTAATGACTTTGGAAGCACCAAAACCCATAGGCAATTTCCTGTATTTATTTTGGTTGACTGCTGGTCTATAGAAATTGACACTCTTAATCCTCCTCATCTGGAAAGTCTTGTTTTCCCTTGGTTTGTATGAAAGGAATCACTCCTACTTCATCTACCTTCCTGGCTGTTAAATATCAGAATTTTTTGTGTGGTAGGCTTTCTCTCCACTTGGGTTCCTAAATACTAGTATTCTTCAAGGTTATTATTAGGAGACTTTTAATCTCATTTACTCACATGGACTATGTCATCCATATACCTAGCTTAATCTGCAACTTAAATGCTGATGTCTCCCATGTCTAGATCCCTCTTCAGAGAGAATGTATTTTTGTGGGTATTACAAAAATTATGTATATTTTTTAAAAAATTAGAAAATATAGAAAAAGAAGAAAAGAGAAAATGCATGTACTCCTATCAGCCAGAGATAACCACTGTTACTTTTTGGTGTTTTATTTTTAAAAATTCTTTATTGCTGTATATTTTTAAGAAGCTTTTATTCACAATTTATACATATTATTTTAATCAGCATAAATCTGAATGGCTTCCTCTTGCCTTGAAGTTCTATCACAGTATTACATTCAAAGGAACTTTAGTCAAACTCTAAAAGTAGATATTTATAGGTTTTCTTCCAGGGGTGCCGCAAGAGTGTTACAGAGTCCAATCCATAGCATAAGTTCTGAAATTCTACTTTAGACCTCTTCCTCCTCAGTGCCCTCCACTACTTTCTCTTCCCTTCTTCCGCTTTGTTACCAAGAAACTCACAAATGGCCTTTCCCCCCATGTCTCTCCACATAGCAGTCCCTCTTGCATGGTTTTTTAATTTTTTTCTATAAGTAAGTAGTTCTCCCAGCACCCCCCTACCAAGTCTGGGGAATAACAGCCTCCAACTTGTTACAGTATTGCCCTGCTTATATCACTTAACAATATATCATATTTTAAAACATCTTCATAAACATAATTCTTAGAACAATTTTTTTTTAATTACCAAATTGGTCATGTAACTTACAGTTTAAAAATCTCTCGGCCACTCTGTCCCTGCTCCTAATTGCCTTAATGGTAAATTTCACTTTTAGCCTAGAGTGTAAAGCCCTTTACAACATACACAAAATCGTGCCTAGTGCTTAGCATAGTGAGGGTTACTGTTCCCCTTCTTGATCTGGCCCCTGTCTATTACTCAGGCATTATTTTGCCTATCACTCCCACCTGAACTCTGTACTCTAGTAGTTCTGAACTATTTTGAATTTCAAAGAAAGTGCTGTGTTTATCTTGCTTCTAGTAGTTCTGCAAACCTTTTTAGATGATTTTATTTTTCCTTGAATCCTACTAGCTATCCCACCATATCAACACGCTCCATTAGGATTCAGCATAAATATTGACATCCCCAGAAAGTCATTTTGCTATTGCTGGTTACTTGCCACACTTATAATGGAATACCATGTGGTTATTAAAAAGTAACCACCATTCTACTCTCTGCTTCTATGAGTTCAGATTTTTTAGATTCCACATATCTTTTTAAGTAAAGGCCTAAAATAATGATGTAGTTCTATAAGTGCTATCATGAAAAGCTGTCCAAAATCTACTGCTAATTTTAAAAAGTTTAAAATATACATACAGGGTGTCCCAAAAGTCTCTATACAAAGGAAAAATTTTGTAAAATTTTGTAATGAATATTTTGTAAATAAAGGCACATTTAGCTACAATTTCCCATTTTACCTATGCATGGTGACTTTTAGGACACTCTGTATTTGTGGAATGAGCTCATTATTCTAAAACATTTGTGAATATATTTTTATATGTAAATATATCTTTAAAAAATTACCAAGATGTTAACAGTCTTTATCTCTGAGTGGTTTATTATAAATTATTTTCTCATATTTTTTTAAATTTATACATTATTCATAAATTTAGAGAATACAAGTAAAACTCCACATTACTACTATATAAGAAAATTATTGATACATTGGGATAAAATGAAAGACATCTGAAAATCAGAGAAGAGAGTAAATGTTCACTGCTTGTCCAGAGCAAACCAGAATAATCCTTCATAAGAAAAAATATGTGGTACTTTTGTTAGTGGAGGCATCACATTCTCATAATATACTTCTTCATCCAGAATGTCTTTACCAGAAATTAAATTTGTAAATGACATTACAATGTATCCTAATCTACCAAATAAAGGGGTTCATGTTTCAATATAGTAAATATTATGCAAATCTTCTAGAAAATATCCAATGTGTATCTGGAAGTTTGGGGAGGAGGAATGGGAAATTTTGGGTGTCTTTTGCCTAAAATTGGCTTTGTTTACCCCAAATCAGAAATAGACAAAACAATTTATGCAATAGTATTTTGGTTACACCTGTCCTACAGAGCATACAACTGTATTTTGTGTTCGATAATATTTTATTGATAATTTTTATTGATTTGATAATTTTCTTAAATACAGAGTTTATTATAAAGATGTATTATTACTTGAGAATGAATATAAATGTAATCAGAACATCTAGCATAGGAAGGGGTTACATATCTTATTTTCACCTATGAGCCACTGCTCTCCTGTAACACAGCGCAACTCTATGAAGTCAGATTGCTACACCTCTTAAATGGTCAAATCTTAGGAGGTACTTTAGGTTGAAAAAAGCCACTGACCTTGTGATATTTAAAGATGATCAAACCAACCATTCTTAGGTCAGTTACACCAAAGGTGAGGTATTTAAGGCAGAGTTGAAAAGTAGATTTAATTAAGAAAGAAGAAGGGACATCTAGAATGTCCTGTTTCAAAGTGCTGTTTCTTGAATTCAAATCAATACTGGCAGCTATAGCTTTTGGAGCACATACTAAGTGCCAAGCATTGTGCTAAAAGTTTTACATGTATTTTCTCTTTTAGTCTTCACAATAACCCTGAGAGGTAAGGTAAATTACTACCATTAGCACGTTAAAGATAGGGAAACTTAGGCACAGACATGCTCATGGTTAAAATATTATTAAGGGCTTCAAATAAAGTGTGCTTGATTCCAGAGTATTATTCCATTATACAGTCATTTCTCAGTATCTGTGGGGGATTTGTTCCAGGACGCCCCTCAAATACCAAAATCTGCAGATGCTCAAGTCCCTTATATAAAATGACATAGCATTTGCATATAACCTATACACAACCTCCTGTATACTTTAAGTCACCTCTTGATTAGTCATAATACCTAATACAATGCCTACACATCACTTCATTTGTATAGACTTAATATAGTACTTGGTGCTCAGCAAATTCAAGTTTTGTTTTTTGGAATTTTGTAGAATTTTTCTTTCAAATATTTTCAATACACTGTTGGTCAAATCTACAGATCTAGAACCCACAGATACAGAGGGATAACTCTACTGCCAAAGAACAACCATTTTCTTCTGGCTTACCCAACCAAAGTTTATTTCTTACTCACATTACATGTCTAGCACAGGTCAAAATAACTTTTAGTACTTTAAAAACAGTACATGTAGCTAAAAAAGTAGAGAAATTCTGACCTAAGGATAAAGCAAGACTCACTGAACCAGAATATTTGCACTTGGAACTGTACAGCATTCCTTAAGGATGGCCTGTGCCTAATGTAAATACAGGAATGTTAACTCATCCAAGAGAAACTGCAACTTAGGAACTTATGCAAGTCTAAAGCTGTGACCTCAGTCAAGCAGGCGGTGCAGTTTTCATTCAGCAAGCTGTGCCTCATGCTTCTTTGGCTAGAGCTATGTATATTTAATTAGTGTCCTCTCACCTTCACAGTACATGTTTTTCCACTTGACAGTTTCTGGCACTAAAAGAATGTCCTTGAGAAAAAAGTTGGGTCTATTGATTACTAAGCATATTATTTTACTTGGTGTTCAACCATTCTGAAGAAAGAATTGGGAATAGTGAAAGACAGTGGGGCATAGAGCCACTTTAACTGACAGTGTCAGGTTGGTCGAAGCTATTGAACAGTTTCTATTAAATTAGCTTAGCTTCATCTCTTGGCATGCTGACAAATTGGTTTCTATCACTATAGAAAAAAAAAAAGAGTAAGAAAGACCAGATTCACGTTTGGAGGCTTAGTTGCAGTCACACCACAAGGTCAATAAGAATATGTCCATCACAGAACTGTTTGTCGCATGTCAACACGTTGGGTGATCAGCTTCAAAATATTTAGCCCTCCACTAGGTGAGTGCATTCTTCCTAATGAATGCTATTTTGTTATCTTTAGGAATTTTAAGAGAGATAATTACAGTTTTTGTTACTTGCTGGAAATCCAAATGTAAATTTTATTTAGCATTTCTAATAATAAAGATGTGGCACAAGATTGTGTCCTCCAAGTAAAAAAAAAAAATAATTCACAAATAAAGATGCTCATTTTCTTACCGGTGTGTGTTTATTCTTTGGCTTAGAATAAAGTTGAATATACAATTTTAAAAAGTGACAAAAATTGGTCCTGACTGATATTTTTCATACTATGAGTCAGATTGTAAGCCATATGAAATTTAAGATTTTCATCAACATAAGGGAAAATAACTGTCATGGAGGGAATCCTGATCACTTCTAGGAATTCTTTTGTATGTGGAACAAGAACTCTTAACTCAAATTAATTTTAAAAACTGTCTCTTACATAAACCAATATCATACATGCATAAAATAGCTCCCTTCCTCATGTTGCTCATAATCAAAGGAAAATATTCTGGAGAAATTAGAAAATTAGGCAAATCAAAACAACCATCTCTGGTGCATAGATGACAGTGAAAAGAGTTTCTTCCATTACTTGGTAATCTCTTATTTCAATCCCCATTTACCTGGTCCCCTTTTGTTGCCCAAAGTTTTCAATAGTAACATTCACTCAAGTCAAATCTCTTCATGTTTTCAAATTCTCTCTTCCTAAAATTTCCCCATCTTCATACCAATTTTCATACGTTTGGTACAATTTTCACACATTTTGGAGCTCATTTCAGTCCATATTTAATCAAATAACTCTCTTCCAATAGGTTAAGTAGCTGATAGCTCCCCTAGAGGAACTTCATATTTTAAAAGAGAGCAAGTGAAGGAATATCTACTTGGTAGAATTTAGAAACTGTCAAAAAATAAATTACTTTTCACAAAGACTTCAAAGGGAAAGGGCTGCATCTGGCACTTCTAAACTACCCTACCTACTTTTTTTCATTCCTACTTCACTCTACCTATTCTCCTTTTCTCAGCCCCCTTTCCACAGATTGTGAGAGTTGGTCTTCGGGTTTCATACCTGCTGTATTAGTTATAACATTACATAACAATTTACCACAAAACTTAGTGGCTGAAAACAAACAAACAGACAAAAACATTTTTATTTAACAACTTTTGTAGGTCAGAAATTTGGGAGCAGCACAACTGAGTGTTTCTGGTACAAAGTCTTTCACAACACTGCAATCTACATTTCAGCTGGGGATGCAGTTACCTCAAGTCTTGAGTGGGAGATGATCCACTTCCAAGTTCACTCATGTGTCTATTGGCTGGAGATATCAGTTACATTGTAATGCTCTCAACATAGCTGAGAGAGAGAGAGAGAGAGAGAGAGAGAGAGATAGATCTCAAAAGAGCCTAAGCTAGAAGTCACAATTTTATTTTATTTTATTTTGTTTTTTATATAAAAATCTGGGAAGTAACATCCCATCATTTCTGCTCCTTAGAAGCAAGTCATTAGGTCTGGCCCCCTCAAGGGGAGGTGATGACATAAGGGCCAGAATACCAGGAAGTGGAGAATATTGGAGTCTATCATAGAGGCTGCCTACACCCCAATAAGGGGATGAGAAGGTTGACACATCACTCTCAGAAAGTTTGTTATGCTTGAAGTTGTATATAGATTTTAAACTTGTTTATATCTATAGATGACCATGTAATCTAAATCAGTTACTTTTAGATGATATACTTTTTAAGAGTGCATGTTTTTATGATGAAGATAACAGTGGATATTTTAAGAAGGGGCTATATTCAGGAAAGAGAAGAGTGAAAAATAGAAGTAATTAAACAGGGCTACACAAAAAATTGTTCTGCTAATTTACAATTTAACACTCTTTAAGCTCCTACTATATGTCAGCATATAGCAGACACAAATGTGAACAGAACAATGTCTGCCCTGCAGGTCCTTCTGGTCTGGTGGAGGTGACTAACAACAAGTAAACAGAACCTAATACAAAAAGCATATGCTAAAATAGAGGATTGACTGAAATATTATGGACAATGAAGTGCATAGCTTTGCCTGGATAGACAGGAAAGGAGTTGAAACTTGATCTGAATCATGCAGTACGAGTGTGTTGGGGGTAGAATAGGAGAGTGAATTAATTACAAGCAGTAGTAAGAACAATATGAGCAAAGGGGCAGAGTCAAGAAGGCATAAGTGCATTCAGGCAGCCCAGGTGTTCAGCAAGAGGAGCCTTCAGTGTGTGGTATGTGGGGAGGCACTATAGGAGGCTTGAAAGTTAGGCAGGGGCCTGGTCATATTAGGCCTTGCATGCAGCATTAAGGACCTTGGATTTTACCTTGAGTTTAATTAATGATGCACTAGGGGAAAGATTTAAGCAAACAGATAAGAAGGCCAGATCATCAGTGGTTTAGAAACATCACTCCAGCTTCAGTGTGGAGTACAGGGTGAGGTTGGAGAGGGGGTTAGGAGAATGGGGCTGTAACACAAAGTTTAAGAGCATGTGCTTTTGGGTAGATGCCCAATAATGGGATTGCTGGATCAAATGGTAGGTCTACTTGTATCTGTTTAAGGTATCTCCATATTGCTTTCCACAGGGGTTGCACTAGTTTTCAGTCCCACCAGCAGTGTTTGAGTGTTCCTGTCTCTCTGCATCCATGCCAACATGTATTGTGTTGGGATTTTTTTGATAAAGGCCATCCTCACTGGAGTTAAGTGATATCTCATTGTGACCCCAAAGGCAATCACAGAAACAACAAAAATAAATAAGTGGGACCTGATTAAATTAAAAAGCTTCTGCACAGCCAAAGAAACTGTCACGAGAGCAAACAGACAACCTACAGAATGGGAAAAAATTTTCTCATGCTACCCATCTGATAAAGGACTGATAACTAGAATCTATTTAGAACTCAGGAAAATCAGCAAGAAAAAATCAAACAACCCTATCAAAAAGTGGGCAAAGGACATGAATAGAAATTTTTCAAAAGAAGATATAAAAATGGCTAACAAACATATGAAAAAATGCTCTCAACATCTCTAATCATCGGGGAAATGCAAATCAAAACCACAATGAGATATCACTTAACTCCAGTGAGAATGGCCTTTATTAAAAAGTCCCAAAACAATACATGTTGGCGTGGATGCAGAGAGACAGGAACACTCATACACTGCTGGTGGGACTGCAAACTACTGCAACCCCTATGGAAAGCAATATGGAGATACCTTAAACAGATTCAAGTAGACCTACCATTTGATCCAGCAATCCCATTATTGGGCATCTACCCAAAATTGCAAAAGACATTCTATAAAACAGACATCTGCACCCCAATGTTTATAGCAGCACAATTTACAATCGCAAAGATGTGGAAACAACCCAAATGTCCATCAATACATGAGCAGATTAGTAAATTGTGGTATACGTATACCATGGAGTATTACTCAGCGATAAGAAATAATGGTGATGAGTGCATTGAACACCGTTTGGGGAATGGTAACACTTGAAGGTGCTGACTCGGGAAGGGGGGGGCGGGGAAGGGAGGGATATGTACCTACATGATGGGTGCAACGCGCACTATCTGGGGAACAGACACGCCTGGAGCTCTGACTTGGGGGGAAAGGCGGTACATGGGCAACGTATGTAACCTGCAATTCTGTATCCCCCATAACAATAAGATGAAATAAAAAAAAATAAAAATAAAAATAAATAAAAAATAAAAAAAAAAAAAGAAATAACGATGATATAGAATCTCTTTTGTTCTCCTGGAAAGAGTTGAAACCCATTCTACTAAGTGAAGTATCCTAAGAATGGAAAAATAAGCACCACATGTACTCACCAGCAAATTGGTTTCCCTGATCATCACCTAAGTGCACATTTGGGAATAACACCAATTGGGTATCGGACAGAGGTGGGGGCTGGGGGGAAGGGATGGGTGTACACCTACTTGATGAGTGTGATGCTCACTGTCTGGGGAATGGACACACTTGAAGCTCTGAGTCTGGTGGATGGGGGGGCAAGGGCAATATACATAACCTAAACTTTTGTACCCCCATAATAAGTTGAAATAAAAAAAAGAAAAATTTAAAAAAAAAAAAGCATGTGCTTTGGCCTTGGGCAATTGCTGCTCCACAGTTTACATAGAGAAAATAACTAAATCGCTTTCAAATCATCAGATTACCATCACTTAAACGGAGATGGTTATAGCACCTACCTCATAGGGTTGTGATGGAGGTTATAGAAGCTGAAAAAATGCACAGCACTTATAAAGTTCCTAGCAAACAGTAATTGCTCCTTTTAGCCTGTTTCAAGAAAGACCAGTTAGGAAGATTTTTAATAATTCAGGTAAGAGAAGAAGGTGACCTTGATTATGGTGATGGCATTGCTGGAGGACATAAATGTACATCTTAAAGAGATATCTAGGAGATAAAATCAATAGGTCTTAGAATCCAGTTGGAATTATTACACTCACCATTTCTGTGTAATCTATTAGTGACCACTTACGACTCCACAGCTTTTATTTGATGATACGAAAGAACTGGTCATGGGTTGAACTATATGAGATCAATATAGACCCCTAGTTACTTGATGCTAATATAAAACCTCCACTTTAATTCTGCTGTGAGAATCACAGTTGGCAAAATCTGTTCCTTTCTCTCTCCCTTTAGATTAGAAATTATATAAGCAATACCTGCTCAATTGAAGAAGAAAAATACTTTAAAAGCCAGGAAATAAAAATCACCCTTATTATCCTCCTAACCAGAAATAACCACTGGAAAACATTTAGTATATAATTGAAAAAATGTTCTCTTTATAGATGATAATAATGATGATAATACTTTAGATAATTCTTACTAGGTACTTGCTGTGTACACGATATTCTCTAAGGGCTTTATTTAGATATGTATTTATTTAATCCTTACAACAAACCTATAGGTTCAGTGCTATTGATATATCCATTTTATAGATGGGGAAACTTGACATTTAGAATGTTTGTAACTTACTTTAGGTCATACAGCTTGTCAGTGAAGGGGCTGGGATTTGAATCCAAGTAGACTAACTATAGAACTTGGGCACTTATCTGCTGTGTTATTTTGTCCGCCTCCTTTTGAGACGGTATCATAATGTTTTGGCAATACTTTTGAGTGAGATTGATTCATGCTCTCTTAAAACATACAGGATGAATAAGAAAAGTACATAGTTTTACTGTCAAGATGAGGACATATTTCGATAGATAACTGAGTCTTTTGCATATTTGTTGTAAAAAAGAATGGCTCAATATCAAGTGCTCCAAAACAAACACATCAAAGCATTTTTTCCTTCTTCTTAAAGTGGTCTCTAATAATTAATTGGCTTATATCTAAGATTCCTATAAGGTAGGTTGATGCATTTAATAAACTAGGGGCATATTTAGTGGTAGGAAGAATAGTGTCTCCCACCCGTCAGAAATTTCCACATCCTAATCCCTAGAATCTATGAATATGTTAACCTACATGGTAAAATGGACTTTGTATATATGATTAAGTTAAGGATGTTGACATACGATATTATCTTGGATTATCTGGTGGGCTAAGATAGTCACAAGATGACTTAAAAAGTGGAAGAGGGAGGCAGAAGAGTCAGAGAAGAAGCTGTGATGACAGAAATAGGTGTCGAAGTGAGGAGATTACTGGCTTTGAAGATGGAGAAAGGGGACTTGAGCTAAAGAATACAGGCTTCTAGAAGAAGTTGGAAAAGACAAGTAAATTGATTCTCTCCTAAAGGCTCCAAAAGGAAAAGATCCCTGTCAATATCTTGATTTTTGCCAAGAGAGACACAAATCTTGACTTTTAACATCCAGAACCATAACATAATAAATTTACGATGTATTAAGGCACCAAGTTTGTGGTACAACTTTGTTCGTTGCACTAGCAAAAGAAAACTAATACAGATGTCTTCGAATCATTAGTTATTTTTACATTTTAATTTAATTTTAACAGCTTTATTGTGATATAATTCACATACTATACAATTCACCCATCTAAAGTGTACAATCCAATATTTTTTATATACTGACAGATATGTGCAACCACCACCAAAGTGAATTTTAGAACATTTTTATCACCTCACAAAGAAACCACATACCTTTTACCTAGCACCCTCCTGTCCTACTTCTTCCTCCACAGCTCTAAGCAGCCACTAATCTTTCCTATCTCTATATATTTCCCTATTATGGATTTTTCTATGAATGAAATAATATAATATGTAGTCTTTTTTGACTGGCTTCTACCACTTAGCGTAATGAATGTTTTCAAGGTTCATCTGCATTATAGCATATATCAGTGTTTCATTCACTTTTATGGACAAATGATATTCTATTGTATGGATATACTACCTTTTGTTTATTCATTCATCCACAGATGGACACTTGTTTCCACTTTTTTGGCTATTAAAATCATGTTGCTATAAACATGTACAAGTTTCTGTGTGGATATATGATTTCATTTTCTTGGGCATATATCTAGGAGTGGAATTGCTGGGTTGTGTGGTAACTCTATGTTCAATCTTTCTAGGAAGTGCCAACCTGTTTTCTAAAATTGACTGCATCATTTTATGTTCCTTCCAGAAATATACCTACCAGTATAGCCACCTTAGCTCTCTTTTTGGTACTGTTTGCTTGGCATATTTTTTTCATTGCTTTACTTTTGAACTATTTGTGTCTTTGAATCTAAAGTATGTCTCTTGTACACAGCATATATTTGGATCATAGTTTTTGTTTATTTTTCTTTTATCCATTCTGCTAATTTCTGCCTTTAGAGTGTTTAATCCATTTATATTTGATGTAATTCTTGATAGAGTAGGTTTTACATGTGCCATTTTCTTATTTGTTTTCTACATGTCTTACATCATTTTCTTCCTCTAGTCCTCAATGTCTGCCCTTTTTTGTATTAGATATTTTTTATTATACCTTTAACTTTCTTTGTTTTTCACTACATATTTTTAAAAGATTATTTTCTTATTGATTACTTTGGGGAATATGTTAGCATCTCAAGTAAAAACCATCATGTTCAAATTAATACTAACTTCATGTCAATAGTATTACAAAATGATTTGCTCCAATAATGCTCCAACCCACCATTCTTTT
Organism: Eulemur rufifrons; assembly: GCF_041146395.1. Lineage (NCBI taxonomy): Eukaryota > Metazoa > Chordata > Mammalia > Primates > Lemuridae > Eulemur > Eulemur rufifrons. The sequence goes on from NC_091012.1 coordinate 74,181,282, forward strand.
TACTATTAATGTAATGCAAATTATAACTTTATGTTTTATAAGCCTCTCAACACAGATTGGTAATTGTTTTATATTTTCTTTTTACCAGGTAGAAGAAGAAAAGAGTTACAAAAATACATTTATACTATCTTTTGTAATACTTATATAGCTACTTTTCCCAGCTCTTCTTCTTTCTTCATGTGGATTTTAGTTACCATTCTGTGTCCTTAAATATCAGCTTGAAGGATTACCTCTAGTATTTTCTGTAAATCTGATCTGCTAGCAATACATTTTCTCAGTTTTTATTTATCTGTCAATGTCTTAATTTTATCTTCATTTTTGAAGGAGATTTTATAAGAAAGATTTTCTAGGAGAAGATTTTATAGAATTCTTGACTGTCATTTTATTTCAACATTTTGAAGATGTCACCCCATGGTCTTCTGTTGTTCATGGTTTCTAATGAGAAGTTAGCTGCTAATTTTATTGAAAAACACTTGTATCTGTTAAATCATTTTCTTTTGTTGCATTCAAGATTTTCTCCCTGAATTTGACTTTTGCCAGATTGACTGTGGTATGCCTTGATGTGGATCTTTTTCAGTGTATCCTACTTTGAGTTTGTTGAGCTTTTTGGATATGTAGATGAATGTTTTTTCATCAAACTTAGCAAGATTTCAGCCATGATTCCTTCAAATACCTTATCGTCCCCCTTTTCTTATTTTTCCTTCTGTGAGTCCACTAATGCACATGTTGGTATGCTTGGTGGTGTTCCACAGGGCTCTGATGCTCTGTTTATTTTTATTCATCATACAGGGTTCCTGATTCTTTCTTCTGCCACTAAAATCTGTTTTTTAACCCCTCTAATCAATTTTTATTTCAGTTATTATATTTCTTAACTCCTGAATTTCTATTTCTTTTTTTATCATTTCTAACTCTTTGTTGATATTCTCTAAGGAGACATTTCTTGTCATAATTTCCTTTAATTCTTTAAATAAGATTTTCTTAGGTTTTTGAAAGTAGCTGACTTTGTCTAAGTCCAAAATCTAGCTCCCCCTTAAGGCCATTTTCTGTTGGCTACCTTTTCCCCCTGAGTATGTGACATATTTTTTCTTTACACTATTATTATTTTTTATTCATAAATGGAAATTTTAATTATATATTTTATTAATTCTGCTATCATACACCTATGGCCCCAAGATTTGAGGTTATTGCTGGCTTTGTTGGTTTGTCGTGCTACTGGTTTTTTATATGCTTATTTGTTTAGCACTTTCCTGGACTAATTCTATAAATTCTCTATTCTCTATAGTGTATGACCTCCTGGATTTCTGCTATCTTTGTAAAAAAGTTTCTATTTTTATTTTAAGCCTGGATTCCTAGTAGTCATTCCTGGGTCATTAAATAAATTTAGTGGTCAGCCAATGATTGTTCAGAATACTTCCTTAAATACCCTGCCCAAATGACTTCTACCTTTTGCCAATAGGATCTGTATGATAAGGCATGTCTTCACACTTTAGGCATCTTACAAAAAGCCTTTAGCTTTCATTTCCTGCTTTATAGGGTGACCAGGTCAGCCAGAGGTGAGTGACTTGTGCCTTGTCTTTTCCTGGACATGCACATAATGTTGTACATGCATGCAGCCTTGCAAATCCCCAGGAATATTTTAGAGCTTTTCCTATGTTCATCTAATTCTGTGGTATTTACTTTTCAACTCTCATTCAGACACTTATTTGCCCCAACTGAAATCACAGCCTTAGGCAACTGAGATGTTACCAGAAGTTTGTGATTTTATTTATTTGGTAATGACATTGGTTAGGCATAGTATTTTTTTCTCACTGAGATGAGCTGTGAGTCAAATAGTTACCACATTCTGAGAACAGAGATTTCTGAGGGAGCTGCAAGTTCAGAAAAATTATTGACTATTCGCTGGAGATTGTGCACTAACAGAGCTCCAGAATCAGTTAGAACTCTCTGTTGTCTGAAATGGTATTCAGTTTTGGCTCCAGCACTACCGAACTAGGGAGGAAAGGTGAATGGGAATAGCCTCAAGTAAAAATGTTACAGACTCTGCTGTCTTACTGAGATTCAGTAGTTTCTCTTGAATAGACAATTTTTTAGGTTGTTCTATGGTTTTGGTTAGAGTTCAGAAATGGTTTTTTTTAGTTGTTTTTGCAACTAAAATAGTTGTTTGTTTAGTTGTTTTAGTTGTACAATCATGCACTGCATAAAGACTTTTTGAATAGCAGTAGACTGCATATACCATGGTTGCCCCATAAAATTATAAAGGAGCTGAAAAATCCCTATGGCTTAGTGACTTGTAGCCATCTTAATTTCATGGTGCAATGCATTACTCACATGTTTGTGGTTATGCTGGTGTAAACAAACCTACTGTGCTGCCAGTCATATGAAAGTATAGCACATATAATTAAGTACAGTACATAGTACTTGATAGTGATAATAAACAACTATTTGTTACTGGGTTGTGTATTTACTATACTATAATATTGTTATTTTAGAGTGTATACCTCCTACATATTAAAAAAAGATTACTATAAAACAGTATGCTGAGTTATGCTGGTATCAGCCTCATATGTCTCATGTTTACCACATCTCTTGATTGCATCATTTTTCCTTGTGCTGGATTTAATCTCATTTTGTTTTGCTCATCATGGGCCCTAAGTGTACAAAATCCACTGATAATGTTTCCAGTGAGAGGCACATTGAGTTCTTGACCTCAAAGCAAAATTAAAAGCCATAAGAGCTACAAAGGTGGAAAATCAATGATGGTTATTGCCCACCACACAGGCATGTGCCATTACACCATAGGTATGATCTTGAGGAAGAACAAGGTGCTTGAAGCTGTGAAAGGATCTGCTTCATTGAAGGCAACAAGACAAAAAAGAACTCTCAAGAAAATTCACAGTGAAGGGTTTAGCAGAAACTTTTGCAGACCTCAACAAGCTCCTTAAAATGTTTGAAAACATGGGCCCCAACACTGAAAGGTTTTTCATTAATAAACAGAAATGTTCATAGCACATTATCTGTTTACAAGCAAATCTATGATGAAAAAAAGGAACAAACCAAGCAAATAATCATGGACATGTTTCTGACAAGAATGACACTTCTTCAAGAATAGCCTCAGGCTGGTCCTTCAGAAGGTATTCCAAGTGAAAACATTGTTATCATAGGAGATGACAGCTCCATGTGTGTTATTGCCCATGAAGACTTTCTAGTGGGACAAGATGTAGAGGTAGAAGACAGTGATGTTGCTGAGCCTCACCCTGTGTTGGCCTAAGCTAACGTATGTGTTTGTGTCTTAGTTTCTAAGAAATAAGTTTAAAAAGCAAAAATAAAAATAAATAAATAAATTTTAAAGATAGAAAGCTGGGTGCAGTGGCTTTCTATCTATGCCTTTAGTTCCAGCTATTTAGGAGGCTAAGGCAGGAGGATGGCTTTAGGCCAGGAGTTTTAGGCCAGCCTGGACAACATAGTGAGACCCTGTCACTTAAAATAAGTAAATAAATAACAATAGAAAAAAGTTTATAGGATAAGGATATAAAAATATTTTTGTACAGATGTATAATATTTGTGTTTTAAGATAAATGTTATTAAAAAAGCGGCAAAAATTTAAAAAATTAAAAGTTTATAAAGTAAAAAAGTTACAGTAAGCTAAGATTTATTATTGAAGAAAAATTTTTATATAAATTTAGTGTAGCTTAAGTGTACAGCATTTATAAAATCCACAGTAGTGTACAGTAATCTTCTAGACCTTCATATTCACTCACCACTCACTCACTGACTCATCCAGAGCAACTTCCAATCCTGCAAGCTCCATTCATTGTAAGTGCCCTATATAGGTATACCATTTTTAATCTTTTATTCTGTATTTTTATTATACCTTTTCTATGTTTAGATATGCTTAGACACATAAATACTTACCATTCTGTTAGAATTGTCTACAGTATTCAGTACAGTAACATGCTTTAAAGTTTTGTAGCCTAAGAGTAATAGGCTCTACCATATAGCTTAGGTGTGTAGTAGCTATACCATCTAGGTTTGTGTGAGTACACTCTATGATGTTTGCACACTGACAAAATTGCCCAAGGAAACAGTTGTCAGAACATATCTTTGTCAAGTGAGTCATGATTGTGTTTATAGTGTTCTGGAGAGAGTAAAAGCTAACCAAGTCCTCATTCTGCTAGGTCTGAGGTCTCACCACTTAACATATAATTATATGTTTTCTATTTTTCCTGTGTTTCTCATACTTTTGTTTCTCTTTTCTTACCTTCCTGTGGGTAATTTAAATGTTTTCAAAATTCCATCTTGATTTATTTATAGTTCTTTTTAATATATTGCTTTGTGTCATTGTCTTAGTTGTTCTAGGTATTACAATATACACATATAAGTTAGCACAGTCTACTGGTATTGACTCTACCACCTCTAGTGTAGTATAGAAATATTACTTCTATTTAGATCCCTTGACTCTCCTTGTTCATGATTGTTTTAAGTTTTCCTATACATACATTGAGCTCCACATCAGGTACTGTTATGATTATTACTTGAACCATCAACTAAATTTTTAAAAACTTATGAGGAGAAGGAAAATCTATTACACATATATTTTCCTATTTCATTTTTCTGTCTTTCTTCTGAATTTTCAAGACTTCCTCTGTTATTATTTCTTTTTTTCCCCAGAACTTCCTTTAGCCATTCTTTAAAGGTATGTCTATCAGAGAAAAAATTCTCTTTGTTTTTCTTCACCTGAGAAAATCTTTTTTTCCCCTTCATTCCTGAAGGATATTTTTTGCTGGTATAGAACTCTGAGTTGACAGTAATTTCATTAAAACATTTGAAAAATATGTCACTTCCTTCTGGTCTCCTTGGTTTCAGATGCGAAATCTACTGTTGTTAAAATCACTATTCCTCTATAACTGTTTTGTTTTTCTTTATTTCTGTTCAAGATTTTTTCTTTGCCTTTAATTTTTAGAAGTTAGATTATGATGTGTTTTGGCAAGGGATTTTCAGGTTTATCCTTTTTGAGATTCCTTGAGCTTCTTGAATATGTAAGTTTATGTATTTCATCAAATTTGGGAAATTTTTAGCCATTATTTCTTTGAATACTCTTTTAGCTCCACTCTCCTTCTCCTCTTGTTCTGGAATTCTGAAGTTGGATCTTTTGTTATTGTCCCAAAGGACCCTAAGGATCTGTTCATTTTTTTTTTCTCAGTCTATCTTTTCTCTCTTGTCCTTATTGGATAAATTCTATTGTTCTGTATTCAAGTTCACTGATTCTTTTCTCTTTCATCTTTATTCTACTATTGAGCTCATGTAGTGAATTTTAATTTCAATTAATGCATTTTTCAATTCTATAAAATTTATTAGGCTCTATTTTATATCATTATTTATTTGCCAAGATTTTATATTGTTTCAATTGCTCATTGAAGCATTTTTATGATTTTTGCTTCATAATGTTTGTCAAATAATTGCAACATCTGAATCATTCCTGTGTTGGCCACTATTTGCTGTTTTGTCAGGTTGTAATTTTCTGATTTTTAGTATGTTGTTTGAACATTTTGAGTATCATTATATGAGACTGCAGATTCTATATACATCTTCTGTTTTACCAGAGATTTACCCTTTTTAGTATGCAAATCCTGGCCTACTTATTTAGGCTGTGTTTCCAATGACTATTTAGCATCTTCAGCCCTGGCAACGCTATTCTGATTTACTTTGTTTGTGTACCACTTGGAAGGCATTCTAAAAATTACAGTGTTTTTCTACACTGTATTTCTATTCTCAAACCTTTCAATGTGTTGATACTAGTCACTTTCAAGTGTGAGTCATTATGGGGTCTTCCTAGGACTTCCTATGTGGATATGAAGAATCCCTTTTTCCAGCTTCCTTCTCATTGACATCCTTCCCTTCTCTCTATTTGGGAGGGAGATGGGCACCATTCGACAGCATTGGACAGTAGAAGTAAGTCCAGACTCTCCATTTAGTCTCTTGATATCATGTGCCAAACTTGGGAGTGGAACCCTGGGTCCCTGCTACTGCTGGTTAGAGGTTAGGAAGTAGGAGTCCAGACTCCCCTCAGCCTTCACAGATGCTGCCAGTGGGAGAGGAAGGTATCTCCCCAGACTCCCTTCTGCCACCTTATGAAAGGCTATAAACCAGATTCCAACTCTGTCTCTGCAGATGATACTCCTGAAGGAGAGGAAAGCACCGTCCCTGGCTTCTTATTGACAACAGATGTGTTCATGATACCAAACTCCCTGCTTCATTCAGGAGGGCAGGGAAGCACTACTGGCAGGGGAAAAAGAGCCTGTCCTTGCCTCTTGCCACCTCTTCACTGTCACTGGTGTTGGGGGGTGAAAAGTTCCAACCTGGGTCCTGCATTACCACTGGGTGAGGGGACAGGAGGCTAGACTGTCTGCTTTGTCTCCACTGCACTGCTGGTAGGGGGGAGAAAAGCATTTTCCTGGGCATCCTGCTACCACCTGGAGCATTGGAAACTAGACTTTCTGCTTGATTTTCTGTAACTGCACCTAAAAATGGGTGGAATCATTCACAATGTTTTTCTGAAGTAGAGCAGATATTGTCAAAAAAGTTTATGTCTTGCTGTGCTCTTTCTCAGTCCTTTGGCTAGAGAGAGTAGGCTTTACTTAGGACTTATTTTTGTCTGAACACTAGTGTGTTCTGGGTTGCAAGATTCTCCAGCACCTAGCTAGAATATATGGAAAAAATACACCCAGGGAACTCATTGCTGTGCCATCCTTCAAGTCCTGAGGTCTTTAACCAGTCCCCTTTTGTTAGTCCACCTTTTAGTATCAGTATTGTTGTATATATCAAGTTTTTAGTTGTACTTAATAGGGATGAGCAGGGATAACTGGGTCTACATCATTTTGTCCAAAACTGGAAGTCTCTACATTATCTCTTTAGTTCTTATCACCTTTAGGTGTATTTAAAAAAATAATTTCCAAGAATATTTATTATGCATATTTCAGCAAGAGGGTTAAACTAGATGATGTGGCCTGCTATTACTAGAAATTCTTCTTTGTTTTTTTTTTTCATTTTAAAAGTTAAATTTGGTCCTTCTTCAAATGTGCACGTCCTTTTTTATTTTTATTTTTTTGGCCTTTATTCATTTTTACATTCTTTTCATTTATTGATTTAAACATATTTAACCTGGTTATTTTATACTTGCAATTTGTAAATCCTTTGCAAATCTCATTTGGCTGTCTTATTTCTTCTGCTGGCTCTTACTCATAATGTCTTTTATTCCATGTGTATTTTGTGATTTTTTGTTATTGCATTCATATTCATTTATTGGTGCTTTAAACATAGGAATTATTTGAAAATTTAAGATTTTTAGAATTTGACTTGAATATTCCTTAATTCATTCATACTCCTTTAATAAATAAAAATATTTTAAAAGAAGTAAATTATTCATCACTTTCAGTTGTTCTCACTGGGGAGGTGGGTTAATGTACTTAGAATGCCATATACCTCGTAATTGAGTCTTGGCCTTTTTGATTATTCAGACTAAATTAGAGTCTGCTCAGGAAATTTATTGGAATTTGACAGGCTTTTTCTTCATAGAACAAAATCAAAAATTGGTACATATCTGTTTTGCTTCCTAAGAAATAGCAGCCTGTTAGGATTTATTAAATCCAATCACTCTCTTCTCAGTGTAAACTGCTTTGTGTAGCTCTTAATTGCTACATTATGTGGAAGGCAGAACAGTAGTCCTCTAAATATATCAACATCCTAATTCCCAGAATTTGTCAGTTTGTTACCTTACTTGGTGAAAGTGTCTTTGCAGTTGTGATTAGGTTAAGGATCTTGATATAGGGAGATTATCCTGGATTCTCTAGATGAGCCCTTAATCCAATTACAAGGGATCTTGAAAGATGAAAGGAGGAAGAAGAGTCAGAAAAGGAGATACGATGACGATGACGGAAGTAGAGGTCAGAATTCAATTCCTAGCTTTGGAGATGGTGGAAGGGGTCATGAGCTAAGCACCACAGGCTGCTTACAGAAGTAGAAAAGTCAAGGAAACAGATTCATCCATTGAGCCCCTAGAAAGGAATGCAGCCATGTCAACACTGACTTTAACCCAGTTGTTGTTTCTGACTTCTAGAATTATAAGGTAATAAATTTGTGCTATTTTAAGGCACTAAGCTTGTGTTAATTTGTTACAACAGTCATAAGATGCTAGTATTGAGGAGTAATCCTTCCTTAAAATTGTGTTCTATAAGTGCTAATTTAGATTGTTCTCTATAACTCTCATAAATGACTAAAAATGACTGTTTTGGTAAAATGTCCGTTTTGGTAAAATGTCCAAGCCAAAAGTGTTGAATCCTGTCTATGGTAGTAAAAATCTGGGGTCTTGATTGCCCTTTTTTCTTTGTTATGGAACATATATACATAACTTAAAAAAACAAAAACAAAAACAAAACAAAAAAAAAACCAAACTACTCCAGTGCACAAGTATCCTTTTCTTAACCCTGTTGCAGAGGTAGGGCAACCAACTATTCAGGCATAGATTCTGGTTAGGGGCCTTAAGAGTTAGAGAATATCAAGTCTACCTTCTGATCATTATGTAGTGTTTAAGAGCATGGGTTCTGGAGTCAGAGTATCTGACGTTTGTTCAAATATATCTTTGGAATTGAGTGAGAATATGTTTATATATAGAAACGCAGGATGCTTTGCATTTGAGAGCACAAATACACATAGATGAATGTCTGGGTTTACCTCAAAATGTATTTTAAAACATCCTCAAAAATCACTTTGAATCTGTTATGCTCCCCTGAATTGAGAGGGGAGGATTTTCAGATACCATAACTCATAATTTACTGCCACTAATGATGAATTGAAGTGGAAATAACAGTAGGGACTGAGTGATGAGAGCTTCAAGGAAAGGTAAACCTGCTTTTTAAGGATATGAAGGGAGTATGCATAGGGAATAAGAGTGGAGGCTCAAAAACTAGACTGCTCAGATTCAAATTCTCCCTCCACTATTTACAAATTGTATATTTGGACAAGTTATTCAACCCCTAAAAGTCTTAGTTTTAAAAAATATGAACTGTAGACAGTAATAGTATGTAATGTATAGGGTTGTGGTGAGGACTAAATAAGATAATCTATGCATGAGTTTATTCTAATACCAAACAAATAGTAGTAAGCCCTTAACCAAGAGATCAAAGTTGATGGCATCAGTGATGAGACATAGTGGCATCATGTACCTACTGGTAAGGTGCCCTGAAAAGAGAATAGATTCACTTCATTTGTATTCTTGCACAAAATTTGTAATCTAAATTGAATTATAATGAAAAAGAGACAAATCTAAAATTAGAAGCATTCTTAAAAATAACTGGTCAGTGCTCTTCAAAAGAATCAAGGACGTGAAAGAAAAAGAAAGACTGAGGAACTGTGTCATATTAGAAGAGACCAAGGAGATATGACAACTAAACACAATATGGGATCCTGAATTAGATTCCGGAAGAGAAAAAATGGCTTCAGTGGAAAAACTAGTGAAATCTGAATAACATCTGTACCTGCTGGTTAGCAGAATTCTTGCCTATATGAATATTTAAAAAGAAATAATTTGTTCATTTCTTGCTGCTGAAAACATTTTAACATATTTTAATTGTGTTAGTCCATTTATCTACTCCAGCAATGGTAGTCTAGTGAAGGTAATTGATTCTTTCTTTGATGATTAAGGATCTTGAAGGACCTTTGGCATTATTCTTAACATAAATCATTTATGAACATGAATTTACCTAGAAATAAAGATGTTTTGAGAGATTTGATCTGAATACATAACTTTTAGATCCAAGGATCTACTAGAAAATTAATTTGTTGTTTTTTATATCTTTATGTGCTAGTTATCAACATGCCTCTTCCTTCTAAAAATAGTGTAGAACAAAATAAAAATGTGATTACTAGGATTACAATTAGTTGGGTCAGGCTAATCTGTGTTTTGTTGTCTTAAGGCTTTTTTTTTTAAATTTCAGAATATTACGGGGGTACAAATGTTTAGGTTACATATATTGTCTTTTCCCAGCCCAAGTCAGAACTACAAGCATGTCCATCCCCAAAACAGTATGCACCACATCCATTAAGTGTGAATATATCCATTCGTCCTCCCTTCTCCCACCTTCCTGACTTAAACCTAAGGTATAAAACTATAAGAATTATTAAGGTTGTTGTTTTCACAGTAATAAAAAGAGAACTGGTTTAGGATTTAGAAGACCTGGGTTACAGTCCCAATTTTGTATCTTACTAACCATGTGACCTGGGCACATTAAACTTGATTTGTCTAATATTAACCATAAAATGTAGATACATATATCTTTTAAAATGGGAAAAAATAAATGTATTAGTCTTCGATGCTTAACTAAAAGTGAAATGAAAAGAGGTTTTTAGAAAAGATAAACAAAATTGACAAGCCTTTAGCCAGAATAAGAAAAAAAGAAAAAATAGGGAAGATCCAGATAAATAAAATTAGAGATGAAAAAGGAGACGTTACAACTGATACTGGAGAAATTCAAAGGATCACTAGAGACTACTACAGCCAATTATATACCAATACATTGGAAAGCCTAGAAGAAATGGAAAAATTTCTTGACACCTACAACCTACCAAGATTGAAACAGGAAGAAATTCAAAACCTGAATAAACCAATAAAAAGTATGAAGCAGTAATAAAAGAAAAGCCCAGGATCCAATGGCTTCACTACTGAATTCTAGCAAGCATTCAAAGAAAAACTAATACCAATCCTACTTAAACTTCTCCAAAAATCAAGGAGCAGGAAATATTCCCAAACTGATTCTATGAGGCCTGTATCACTCTGATACCAAAACCAGACAAAGACACAATAAAAAAAGAAAACTATAGGCCAATATCTCTGATAAACATAGATGCAAAAAATCCTCAAAAAATACTAAGAAATGAAACTCAACAACACATTAAAAAGATTATTCATCATGATCAATAGGATTTATCCCAGCGATAAAGTGTGGTTCAACATATTCAAGTCAATGTGATACTTCATTTCTACAGAATGAAAGACCAACACCACATGATCATTTCAATTGATGCTGAAAAAGCATCTGATAAAATTCAACATCCTTTCATGATAAAAGTTCTCAAAATCTAGGTAGAGAAGGAACTTATCTCAAAATGATAAAATTCATATATGACAGACCCACAGCTACTATCATACTGAAAGGGGAAAAATTGAAAGCTTTTCCTCTAAGATCTGAAACAAGACAAGGATGCCCCCTCTCACCACTGTTATTCAACATAGTATTGGAAGTTCTAGCTAGAGAAATCAGACAAGAAAAAGAAATAAAGTACATCCAAATTGGCAAGGAAGAAGTCAAATTATCCTTATTTGCAGATGATATGATCTTATATCTAGAGAAACCTAAAGACTCCACAAAAAAAACTATTAAAACTGTTAAATAAATTCTGTAAAGTTGCAGGATAAAAAATCAACATACAAAAATCGATAGCATTTGTATGTGCCAACAATAAACAATCTGGAAGGGAAACCAAGAAAGTAATCCCATTTACAATAGCTACACATAAAATAAAATACCTAGGAATAAACTTAAGCAAAGAAGTGAAAGATCTCTATAATGAAAACTATAAAACATGGATGAAAGAAATTGAAGAGGACACAAAATAATGGAAAGATGTTCCATGCTCATGTATTGCAAGAATCAATATTGTTAAAATGTGCATTTTACCCAAAGAAATCTACTACTTCAATGCAATTTCCATCCAAATACAAATGACATTCTTCGCAGAAACAGATCTTGACAGTTTTGAGAAGTATTGGTCAGATATTATGTAGAATATCTTCAATTTGGAATTATATGATGTTTTTCTCATGATTTGACTAGGGGTTATAAGTTTTTTAAAAGGAGGACTACAGGCCGGGCGCGGTGGCTCACGCCTGTAATCCTAGCACTCTGGGAGGCCGAGGTGGGTGGATTGCTCAAGGTCAGGAGTTCGAGACCAGCCTGAGCGAGACCCCGTCTCTACTAAAAATAGAAAGACATTATATGGACAACTAAAAATCTATATAGAAAAAATTAGCCGGGCATAGTGGCGCATGCCTGTAGTCCCAGCTACTCGGGAGGCTGAGGCAGTAGGATCACTTAAGCCGAGGAGTCTGAGGTTGCTGTGAGCTAAGCTGACGCCACAGCACTCACTCTAGCCTGGGCAACAAAGTGAGACTCTGTCTCAACAAAAAAAAAAAAAAAAAAAAAAAATAAGGAGGACTACAGACATAAAGTGCCATTTTTATTATTAATACATCATCTCAATGGTAAGTGCATCAGCATGATTTATCACTGATCATACTGACCTTGATCACATGGCTCACGTAGTGTTTGTCATATTTCTCCACTGCTTAAAGTTATTCTTTTTCCTCCCCACTTTTCATATTGTTCTATTTGGAAAGAAGTTATTGTATGCCACCCACATTTTTAAAAATATATGATTTGTCCTTCTATGACTAACTCCGTGTTGTAGCATGTGTCAGAATTTTCTTCCCTTTTTAGATCTGAATAATATTATATTATATTGGATGTATATACTACATTTTGTTTATCTACACATCTGTTGATTGACATTTGGATGGCTTCCGCCTTTTGCCTATGGTGAATAATGCTGCTTGCATGAATTTGGGTTGTGCCACCCATGTTTAAGAAGTAGAGAGTTATGCTCACCCTTTTTATGACAGAGTAATTAGATAAGTGGTTTGGAATTCTTCTACATGGGAGATTTGTCTATTTCTCTCATCTCCAATTATTTATTCAATCACTATTTATGTCAGTGTGGATTCATTGATATTTATTTTATACTTTGGATTTTAGTTCAATACTTCCTTATTTATTTTGTTGCTTAAATTTTTCCAGGTTTGGCCACTAAGACCCTTTCACTCAGCTCCTGTGTTGATTTGACATACTCCCATTGTTTTACTTTTTAGTACGTCCATTCTTCTTGGCACAATCAGATGTTTTAAGCTCACCTTGTGTATTTCCTATCCCAGTCCTATAATCAGCATTTCTCCAAGGATGCCTGGTTCCTTTTATTGGAAAATGATCTTAGAAATCAAAATCTATGTACTGAGTATGCTTGTTGCTATTGGGGTATCATTACTTCTTAGTCTTCTCAGCAGACAGAGCTTAGAATTACATCTGTTTATACCAACACATGTATAAACATGTATCTGTAATTATTTCTATATTTATCAATCAGTATCTATAGTAAGTTAAACATGAGTTCATACTGATGTCTCAGACTCTATTCCAGTATTATATGATTCATTTTGGCTTATCTATAACCTCCTCCTCCAGGGGTGATAAACCTGACTTTCACCATGCACCATTCACTTATTTGTTTATGAAATCCCAGTATACATGTATGATGATTTCATAATTGTTAACACAGGGAAAATTGTTGGTACAGGGGAGCATCTGTACCAACTAATGTACAGTGCTGTGCTTTGTGTTTGTAGCCTTATAGTCCCCATTCATTTACAAAGTTACTGAGGTCAGTGCCTTTCCCCACACCTCCTTCAGTGAGGACGTTTCATATATTTGCTAATACAGTTAGATTGTTTTGTCACATTTTGAATTTCATCTTGGGATCCACTGACTTCCTAAATGATATTTTAAATTTTGCATACATTAACATTCTCTCTTTGTGCTATAAATTTCTTTGGCTTTTGACAAATTTATGGTATCATGTATCTACCACTGGAATTCCATATGAAATAATTTAATTCTTTTGTTTTTAATTTTAAATAAATTATCAATGAATATCATTTCTATTCTAAATATTGAGGAGAGTTATGAAATCTAATACCTAGAATCCTAAGCATTTTTTGAGGGATGCTACTTATGTAACTATTAGAATATGACATTTATATTTTATAGTTTCAAAAGATCCTTCACATGCATTGGATTAATAAAACATCTCAAGTGATTCTTGAAACAGTCCTAGGAGGGAGGTAGAACAAGTATTAATATCCCTATTTCACATAAAAGATAACTGAGGCTTAAATATGTTAGAGAAAGTTTCAAAATCATATAGCTGGTAATCATAGAGGTTGAGACTAAAATCAGGTCTTCTAGAACCAAGACTAATGCCCTTTCCACTGTATCATACTCCATAATTGTATTATTGTATTTGTAAAATACTTTTGGGAAAAGGTGTGCTACCTCCCCTTTTTTCATTTTTTGATATGATGCCAACTCTTGGGGGAAGGTGTAAACATCGTGTTCCCTGGGATTTGGTTTCTATGGTCTTAGCTACTAACCCTTTTCTACTCTGGCAAACAGTTCTATATAAGAAGCCTGTTTAAGTATGTAAGATTCCAACACTGCTTTGTGAAAATCAAGCCCTAAATAATTAATTTAGAGCAGTTAAAATGAGTGTCTAATGAAAAGGAGGATAGGTTAACTACTTTTTATAGCAGTTCAAGATATAGTATTAGTGTTTTGCCCTTGCTTTGTGATTCTCCCACAACAATATTTTTGGAAACTTTACTGACTACAGTTGAAAACTCTAACAAAGTTAGTGGCCAAAAAAATTGACATGAACTGGAATAAAAAACATGAGATATGTAAAATAGTAATAATGAAAATTAGAGAATATTAACATATTACTTTACAGTGGTATAGAAAAGATAGGGTTTTTAGGTTGAATTTGAATATAGCATCCCATGATTTATTCCTTCCCTACTTTCTCTTACGACGTTTAAACATACGTGTTCCAGAGATGCAGAAGATGCTTCTTGAACTTAAAAAATATATTTATTGCTGGTTGTCAATTGCAGCAGTCATTAGTGCTGCTTACTGAATATTTTTGGCTTTTTTCCTCTAGGCAAATGGTATGATTGCATTTTCTTGATCTTCTTATGATTGAATCTGGCCTGATGATCAGTTTTGTCAATGGATTGTGAGTGGTAGTAACAAGTTTTCCCTCTGGGACCAATATTTAATTATTGTGTGAAATCCCTTAAACATTTATTTTCCTTCTAATACAGTGACTAGCAAAATTCAAGACAGTGGCTGCTCTGTAAACTTTGGTTCTTGAGTGATTCTGATGAGAAGATCCTTTTTACAGATTCATTATGGACATATACTGTGAGACATAAATAAACCTTTGTTGTTTTAAGCCTATATTTCTGCACCATAACCTAGGTGATTTTGACTGATACACATTGCAAACATCCAAGCAACATACAGTTCAATTTCAGGACATACTGATTCATTTATTCATTTACTCAACATACTTCTTATGTATCAGCAGACATCGTGCTTGGCCTTAATTTTCAAAGCTCAAAAAGGCATGGTGGCTGTTCTCAAACAGATCATAGTTTGGTGGGAGATACATTCAAGTACACAAAATAAATAAATCCTAGCCTGAAAATAAATAAAAAAAACTCTGTATGCAAAGTGCTATGGGAACACAGATTAGGGAACAATTAACCACCTAGGCAGAGACAAAGAAAATCTTCACAGAGAATGTGACAATTCAATTGTGTCTTGAAAGATGAGAAGGATTTTGTCAGGTAGACATAGCTGAGAAAAAGGTATTCTAGGCAAAGGGAACATTCTATGTGAAAGATATTAAAGATAATATAATTAAAAGGAATTGGGGTTTTTGGCCTTTTTAATTTATTTTTTATTTGTTTTTCTGTCTCTATTTTATTTTTATTTCAGAATATTATGAGGGTACAATTTGGTTACATAAATTGCCTTTGCACCACCTGAGCCAGAGCTACAAGTGTGCCCATCCCTCAGATAGCACGCACCGCACCTGTTAGGTGTGAGTTTACCCATCCCCTCCTCCCCTCTCCCACCTGCCCAACATGAAAGAATAAGTATTTTTCATTCCACCCATGTGAACAGTTTTGTGACTCAAAGCTAGAGATTATACTGATACCTCAACTGCCTTGCCAGAGAAAATACTTGGTGGCGTATATTTTTACATGAATATTATATTTTCACCTTTATATGCATACTTACACATATATACATGAAAGTGAGAAATTTAATCTTTTGTAGCACTCAAGTGGACTACAAGATGTGTGATCATGTGACTCATGTCTCTCTTACTACTATACTGTAACCTCAACAATGTTGGGGAAGAGTCCCCATTTTTTTAAACTTTATATGAACTGCCATTGCTTTGCACAGTGCCAAACCACAGTAAAGACACAATAACTGTTGAATGAATAAGCATTTATGATCCTTAATGAAATGTCATCTAATTTCACTGCTAGTTTATGGGATCTTTGATACTCTTTGAGTCTTTTACTTTAATTGAATTTTTAAAACATCTACTGTATGTTTTAATTTCCTTACCCTAACCCAAAAATATCTTCCCTTCAAGTAGTTCCTTAGTGAACTCTTTTAATGTTCTTATCTCAGGTAATATGTCAGGAAATGAAGACAGAAGTTTTGAATCCTGATTGTAAATGTATAGTCTTTTCAAGTACTTACTCAGTTTGTAATGAATTTGACAAACATATTCAACATACTGAAATTTGAAGGAAAACAAGTGACCAAGCATTCACAATTGCATATTTCTTGACCAAATTTTAATCAAGATTTACTCCACCCCAAAGGCTCTTGAATTTTGTTTGCTTCATGTCTGAATAGGCATTAAAAATGCAGAACATCCCCGTTTAACAGAGTGTGATGCTTAATTTTATGTGTCAACTTGGCTGTGCCACGGTGCCCAGATATTTGATCAAACATTATTCTGGATGTTTCTGTGAAGGTTTCTTTTGTGTGTGGGGGAGGGTGAGATTAACATTTAAATCTGTGTACTTTGAGTAGATTACTCTCCATAATGTGGGTGGGCCACATCCAATGAGTTGAAGGTTTTAATGGAACAAAGACTGACCTCCCCAGAGTAAGAAGCAATTTTGTCAGCAGATTCAGACGGCAACTCTTTCCTGGATCTCCAGCCCGTCAACCTAACCTGCAGATTTTTGACTTACCAAGCCTGCACAATTATAATAGATAGCTCTTTAAAAAAAAAAAAAATATATATATATATATATATATATATATATGTATATACACACACACATACATACACATCCTATTGGTTGTGTTTGTCAGGAGAACCCTAAGACACAGTGCATCCTAAGAATTGAAATGGGCTGACCATAGTGAGAAACATTTTCTATCAGACCACCGTGAATATGCTCTCTGCCCACTCCCAATCTTTTGACTAATTTCCTTTCAAAATTTTCTGCTAGGCCTGCTCGTCTGTCCCTATAAATCAAAGATGTTTTTCTGGTTGATTATAAGATACTTGCAGATCCTGAGTTCATAGTGTTTCCCTATTGCAATGGTATTTTTGAAAAAAGTTTCTTTCTACCTAAGCCTGGGTTTGTTTTTATTTGACACAAGAAACCATGAAGGAAGAATAAGAAGATTAGAATCTAAAAATAGAGATGAGTTTAGGATAAATTATGGATAAATGCAAATGAACAACACCACCAACAAAAGGTCAGAAAAAACAATTGATGATGGTAATACAAATGAATTTAAGATAGATATACCTGAAATATAAGATCATAGATAAAAATGATAAAAGCAACTAAGAAGTTAAAATAGTTGTTTCTTGTTTAAATGTAATTTTTGTCCCCTAAATAAGCATGATATATATTCATCAAGGACTGGCCCAAAGGGAATATATGTTTAGATTATACAGTAATTCCCCCTTATACGTGGGGGATATGTTCCAAGACCCACAGTGGATACCTCAAACCATGAATAGTACCAAACCCTATATATACATATATATATATATATATATATATATATACACACACACACACACACTCACACACTATGTTTTTTCCTGTACATACATATTTATGATAAAATTTAATTTGTAAATTAGTCATAGTAAAACATTAACAATGACTAATAATAAAATATAACAATTATAACAATATACTGTAATAAAAGTTATGTGAATGTGGTCTCTCTCTCTCTCTCAAAATATCTTATTGTAGCGTACTCACCTGTTTTTGGACCATGGTTGACCATAGGTAACTAAAACTGCCAAAAGCAAAGCCATGGATAAGGGAGGACAACTATATTTAGAAAATTATTCTTAAGATCATTTACTGAATATATTCATAATTTTCTTTATAATAGAAACATATGGTAATGAACTCATTAACCTACTGATGAATATCTTAATCTTAGTATGCTCAGTGGAATTAAAGTGGAATCTCTGAAAAATCATGAGAAAATCATTGTATACTTAAGGCAGAAAAAAAAATTGAGAAAATCTTTTTACCCTTATACTTCCCCCAGCAAAATATTTTGAATTTCTTTAGACAAACAATAATATAAAAAACACATTTTAAAATATATTCCATTTACTATCTTGCAATTTATAAGTGGAATGAAAGAAAAAATGCAATAATTCTGCAAAAGGTAGGAAGGAACTTCTCTACAGTTTATAGACAGTGATTTTTTACCACAGCTAGCCTACCATACAAATGTTCCCACCTTCCAATGGACATTACTTAGATAAGAATGGATGCATTCCAGGCATGAATCTCATGCTGAAAACTACCCTCAAGAGAATATTTAATTTGGACTTATTAACAATTTTTACCAAGTCCACTTCAAGAATATAGTAAAAAAAAAAAAAAAAAAAAAAAGCTCAGCATTAAATTCATTAATTAGTTTTCTTGTATTTTTCAGTGAGGGCAAAATGTCAGACACACATAGTAATTAGAAGAGAGTTTTAATTTTTCATTAACTCTAATTAATGTTGACTCTCCATGTTTCATTAGCATTATTTCTGCTGACTAGGGAACTTATTAAAAGTACAGGAAGGATCATCAGTCTACACAAGATAATGTATTCCATGTGTGGGAGAAAGGGTGATACTTTTAAATATATTTTATTCTAGAATCAAGTGACGTTCAATTACTTCAACCACAGGAAAGTTTTAAGGGAGGGTCAGGGAAAAACTTGGGAAGCAATTGTCTCCTGGTCTTAATATTGAGAGTCATCCCTATCATTTACTTTATTATCTATGTAATGCCTTGTACTTACTGAAAAGTCCACCATTACTTTTTTCAAAAGCAACAGCTGCAGGACAATACTTTTGCTTAATGGAAATCTCTGGGGTCAGTGTTTTCTTCCTCAAACATGGGTGAATGTTACCAGTGTACTTCCCTCAACACAGAGGGAGACTTATTTCTCCTTTGGTTTCTGTTACATATACATTGAGCTGCATGGTTCCTGGGAAGTCTAAAGGATAGAAGCGCAAGGAAGTGGAAAGATCCAGAATATAGAGGGACAAAGAACATTTTTTTGAATAAGTTATTAACAATTATAATTTATTGAGCTCTTACCATATGGCAGGTACTTTGTTGCATGCTTTACAAGAATAACTCATTTGATCAATCCACGAGGTAGGTGCTACTATTATACTCAGTTTACAGATGAGAGAACCAAGGGATATAGTTTTAAGTAACTCACCCAAAGGTAAAAAAGGTATTAAATATTCGAATCAGGATTCAAATCCAAGTGGTTGAGCTGTAGAGCCCATCTTCCTAATGACTATACTATTTAATAAATCCGAAATCTGAGTAGGTACTTGGATTTACAGAAGTGCTGGGGTAGAATGGAGTGATCTGTTTAATCTTTTTGGGATGGTTTTGGAGATGATTTCTTTGAGGTACAAATCGGAAAAAGGAAAAGATGTGTTTTGCTGGGCCAGAGATGGAAATATTCTCCACATATGTGAATAAAATTAGTCAAAATTAGTAAAAGGGAAGTAAAGGGGCTAAATATAGGATGGAGCAAGGTTTTTAGGACCTGTGCAAGTCAATGAACTTGAATAGGTTTATTAATCAGATTCTGTTCCTGCAGATGAATATTCAGTGCAGATCTTTGTAATGACCATAGGGCTAATAACTTTGCCAAACAGCATTGCTTCCCCATACAAGTAAGGCAAGAGCTAAAAAATTCATTTTGAAGTCACTTGGCCTGGGATTTATTCTCAATTTAATCACATATTAGCTGTGTGCACTTGGGCAATGAGGTGAATTACACCTCATCCATACAATAGTGATAATAATAGTATCTACCTTACGGGACTGTTGCAGAATGAGATTATGAGATGCTGTTTTTAAAGCCCTTAGCATAGCATTTGGCACATGGCAAGCGCTCCATAAATGGCAATGATTGTGAAGAAAGGAGGAAGAAAAGAAGGAAGTGAAAGAGGCAGAGGAGGACTTCTACTATTAAGGCTATTTTAATTTAGGTTGTGGTACATCATAAATATAGATAACAAGCTCTTCCTAAAGGAAACGTTTTAAAGGTTTTAAAGGCTATATTTTCCAAATGCTATACATGTATCCTTTATAAAATAACTTCCAAATATTTTTCATTTTAAGTCAACTCTATTCAAATAAAAATTGAAATATACTTCTTTCACTCGAAGATGTATCCCATTTTATTTCCTACAATGCATAAAGCATTATGATTTTCATAAACACAGTTTTTCTTTTTTCTAAAAATTACCATGCCACTTAGTATTCATTTACACTATGTGTCTTAGTCCATTTGTGATACTATAAAGGAATATTTGATGCTGGGTAATTTACAATTTGAGGCTGTAAAAGAAGCATGGTGCCAACATCTGCTTCTTTCTGGTCAGGGCCTTAGACTTGCTTCCAACTGCAGCAGAAGGCAAAAGGGAGCCAGTGTGTAGGTGTGTAGATATCATATTGTGGGAGAAGAAATGAGAGATAGAGGGGAGGGAGGTGCCAGGCTCTTTTAAACAACCAGCTCTCCTGGGAACTAATAGAATGAGAATTCCCTCCTTCCTTCCCCCACACCCCCAAGACCCAAACACCTCCCATAAGGCCCAACTCCAACATTGGGAATCAAATTTCAACAAGAGAATTTAAAGAGGACAAACATCCAAACAATAGCACTATGCTTTGTTATTACAACAGAAAAGACAAACCAATTAAATGTCACAGATAATATGAGATTTTAAAAAATTGAGCTCAGGTCTAATTTATTTAAAAGTTAAGAGAACAATGAAAATGAGAATTAAATAAAACTTTAAGGTCTTTTTACTTATGTTCTATTTTTGTTCCACAGCTTTGAGATGTATTTCACATGTCATAAAACTTATCCATTTAAAGTATACAGTCCAGTGGTCTTTAGCATATTTATAGAATTGTGCAACCATCACCCCATTCTAATTTTAGGATATTTTTCAGTACCCCCAAAAGAAACTCCATACTCCTTAGTCATCATCCACCAACCCCCATCCCCTATAGATTTACCTATTCTGGGCATTTCATATAAATATTATCATATAACATGTGGTCTTTGGTCTCTGGCCTCTCATAGTATAATGTTTTCAAAGTTAATCTATGTTGTAGCATGTATCAGTACTTTATTTCTTTTTACTGCTGAATGTCTTTGTATGGAGATACCACATTTATTTATCTATTTATCAATTGATGAACATTGTGTTTTATTTAACCTTTTTGACCATTACTAATAATGATGCTATGAACATTCTTGTACAAGTTTATGAGTATACATATGTTTTTATCTCTCTTGGTTATATACCTAGGAGTGGAATTCCTGGGTTATATGGTAACTTTATGTTTAACATTTTGAGAAATTATCAGACATTTTTCAAAGTAACTTCACCATTTTACATTCCCACTAGCAATATATGAGAAATTTATTTCTCCATAACCTTCCATATACTTGCCAACACTTACTACCTGACTTCTTAATAGAGGGTGTTAAGTGGTATCTCTTTGCAGTTTTGATTTGAATTTCCCTGATGACTGATGATTTTGATAATCTTTTCATGTGCTTATTGGCCATTTTTTTTTTTTTTGAGGCATGCCTATTTAGGTACTTTGATAATTTTTTACATGGGCTAATTGTCTTTTTATTGTTGAGTTGTCAGAATTCTTTATGCATTCTGGATAAAAGTACCTTATCAGAAATAGAATTTTTAAACATTTTCTCCTATTTTTCTTATTGTTGCTGTATGTTTTGTTAGGATGACTCTGCTTTTTTACCTCCTGTAGGATAGTAGTGAATCAATCTCTTTGTGTAGTAGAACAGTTAAATGCATGGACTCTAAATTCAAGACTGAGTGAAGTGTGAGCTTAACCACTTCCCCTGTTTTACTAAGCAATTCCTTCCACCTTTCTGACACCAAACATCTCCATTTGTAGAATGGCATTAATAATATTAGTGCCTTCCTCATAAATTTGTGAAAATTACATTATTGAATCATGCATGTATAACCTGTAGTATAGAGGCTGGCCCATGGGAAAAGCCCAATAATAAATTCTAACTATTATAATTATTATAATTTAGTATAACATACAGGTTAACATATTAATAATTAGAGAAAACTATCACTTTAGATGTCCCAAAATGTAATAGCCCAGATTTTAATTTCAAAATCCCTGTTTGTGAAGGATAAGCTGAATGAGAAGTTTTTCACATATGCACACAGAATTTTTCATCCAAAATACTCAATAGTGCTTAAAAAAGACACACAGGGTTTTGCTTTTTCTGTTCCCCTCCCTTGACAGATTTTTTTTCTAAGAAGATAGCTGACCATGGAAACCAATTAATATCTCTCCTGAGGCAAAGCAATCATTCGCAAAAGAATGCACTCAAGCACCCAAATGCTTGAAAACAGCTAGAGGGGGGAAAGCAGCTTTTACTTTGTTTTTCCTGGCTGATGAAAGCAGTTAGTTTGTAAGTACTTGAGTGCCTCTGTGTGTGTGTGTGTGTGTGTGTGTATGTGTGTGTGTGTGTTTTTAGTGGGAAGGGACAGATAATTCAGTCATTCCTATCACCTCCCTGAAGGTTTCAAGCAAAATTTTATGTGCATTCTGTGTGGTATGAGAACTTGTCTAGAAACAAACATTTATTTGCCACACTTTTGTGTCTTCCTCTGTGTGCATGGACTTTTTTTTTCTTTCTCTTGGCTTTTCCAGTGCCTATCACAGTGCACTGAGGAAGGAAAAAATATGAATTATTGCCTAGAAATAGTAGAGTTTAGAGTAGTTTACAGCCTGGATTTTAGAGTTACTTATAAGCTGGATCCCAATTCCACCACTTACTAGCTCTGTGGTCTCGGGTAAGTTTCTCAACTTCCCAGAGTCCCAGTTGTTTTACCCATAAAATTTAAGTAATAACATATAAGCCATTAATTGTTTTCAAACGTAAATGAGGTAATGTGGGTAAAATACATCACAAGGTGTTTAGCATGTAGTAAGCACTCAATGAATGATAGGTATAGGATCCAATGAAATGTTTGTTAATTGAATGAATGTATAGTAATTTACTGATCACGTCTCTGAGGATTTATTTATTTAATACAATTTTAAAATATGTGCTGTGGGATATTGTGCTAGACATCAAGAATACAGAGATAAGACATAGTCTCAGTCCTCAATGAACTTCCACTATAGTAGAAGAAATATCAAGGTAACACAACTACAAGCTATAACATTAGATAAGTACTGTAATAGAAGTCTGTGTAAAGTATAATAGAGGCCTGTAGGTATAGCAGAACTTGGCCAAAATGTCCATGCTTTTCCAACATTTAATTGACAAAATTTTCAAATATAGAGAAAAAATTTAAAGAATTATACATTAAACATCTATATACTGGCACTTATACTCTCCAATTAATATTTTGGTATATTTGCTTTATCACCTCTCTAAGCATCTATTCATTCCTCCATCCAGCCACAAAATCTATCTTATTTTTAATACATTTCAAAGTAAGTTGCAACTACCACTACACTTTACTCTGCAGAATATATATCATTAACTAAAGTTCAATATTTGCTTATGTTCCCTTTTATGAGGTAAAATTTACATACTGAAATCCATACACCTTAAGTATAATGCTTGAGGACTTTTGAAAAAATGTAATACCTATGTAACCTAAGCCCTATGAAGATCAAGAACATTACTGTTACCCTATAAAGTTCCCTAAGGCACTTCCCAGTCAATCTCTTCCCATAACCCTAACTCTCCATTCCCCAACTCCAAATATGGTTCTTATTTTTATAGAGGAGAAAAGTAATATCTTTTCCTCACCCATCACAAAGTTCTTGGCTGAGACCTCTATAACAAAAGATAGTTTAATGAGAGAAAAGCATACATATGTATTTGACATATATTTTATGTGACACAGGAGCCTTCATAAACAAAGACTTGAAGAAACATAGAAATCTGTGTCTTTTTTATGGACAGTCATGCAGAAATATGATTGGAGAACAAAAGGATATGATCTAATGGTAATGAACTGGGCTGGGGGAGCATGATTTAGCAAGGCTTATTTGTTCAGATTCTTCTTTGTGTCTCTGAGTCTGTATTACTTTCCTCTGAGTATAGGGAGGACCCCTCTGGAATGAGAGTCTTATGACCTGCTGCAGGGGTTTCATTTATTTATGATTTATTATTATTTTAATAGATTTAGGGGGTACAAATGTTCTTTGTTACATAGATGAAATGTATAATGGTGAAGTCAGGGCTTTCAGTGTTGCCATCACCAGAATAGTGTACATTGTACCCAATAGGTAATTTTGTCAGTGGGAATGTAGAATAGTACAACCTCTATGGAAAACAGTATGAAAATTCCTCAAAGAACTAAAAGTAGACCTACCATTCAATCCAGCAGTCTCACTACTCGGTGTCTACCCAAAGGAAAAGAGGTTAGCTAGGTTTCATGGACCACTTTCAGGGGAAAAAGGGAGAGGGGAATTCTGGTTTCAGTGGCTCACTTCAGGAGAGGGAAGGTGAGAGAAGGTCAGAGAGACCTTTCTGCTTTTGGAGTTTTCTCACTTTCTTTCAGCTTAAATACTCAGTATGGTTTGAAGTCTGGTAAATTGATGGCTCCCAATTTGTTCTTTTTGCTTAAGATTGCTTTTGCTATATGGGGTCTTCTCTGGTTCCATATGAAGCATAGAATTATTTTTTCTAGATCTGTGAAAAATGATGTTGGTATTTTAATAGGGATTGCATTGAATCTATAGATCTCTTTGGATAGCATAGAACATTTTAACAATGTTGATTCTACCAACCCATGAGCATGGTATAGTTTTCCACCTGTTTACATTCTCTGCTATTTCCTTCCTCAGTGTTTCGTAGTTCTCCCTCTAGAGGTCTTTTACCTCCTTAAATATATTCCTAAGTATTTTATTTTCTTTGTTGCTATTGTGAAGGGTATTGAGTCTTTGATTTGGTTCTCAGTTTGACTGTTGTTGGCATATAGGAATGCTACTGATTTCTGTACATTGATTTTGTAACATGAGACTTTGCTGAACTTGTTTATCAATTCCAGTAGTCTCATGGCAGAATCTTTGGGGTTTTTTAGATATACGATCATATTGTCAGCAAAGAGCAATAGTTTGACCTCTTCTGCTGCCATTTGGATTCTCTTGATTTCCTTCTCTTGTCTGATTGCTCTGGCTAGAACTTCCAGCACTATGTTGAATAGACGTTGTGATAGAGAGCAACCTTGTCTGGTTCCAGTTCTAAGTGGGAATGCTTCAATTTTTCCCCATTCAGTATGATGTTGGCAGTGGGAGATACCTCAAAGAGCAACAAGTAGAACTACCATTTGATCCAGTAATCTCATTACTAGGTATCTACCCCAAAGAACAAAAGACATTCTACAAAAAAGACATCTGCACTAGAATGTTTATAGCAGCACAATTCACAAGTGCAAAGATGTGGAAACAACCCAAATGCCCATCAATACGTGAGTGGATTAATACAATGTGGTATATGTATACTATGAGTTCTACTCAGCCACAAAGAAACAATGGCAATATAGCACCTCTTGTATTATCCTGGACTGAGCTCAAACAGATTCTGCTATGTGAAATATCACAAGAATGGAAAAACAAGCACCACATGTACTCACCATCAAATTGGTTTTAACGGATCAACCCTTAAATGCACATATAGTAATAACATTCATCAGGTTTCAGACAGATGGGAGGAGGGAGGGGGGATGGGTATATTAACACCTAATGGGTGCAGTGCACACCGATGGGGGATGGATATGCTTGAAGCTCTGACTCTGGTGGGGCAAAGGCAATATACGTAACCTAAATATCTGTACCCGCATAATATGCTGAAATAAAAAAAAATTTAAAAAATACTCAGTACATGAAGATGCCATGTTTTGGGGGGACAATGTGCCATAAACCCCATCATTTTTTCAATATAGAGTAGTATAGCCTCTTTTAGAACTTTATGTAAATGAAATCATATAGTATGTATTATTTTATGTAAGGCTTCTTTCACTTGGAGAAATGTTTTTGAGATAGATCCGTGTTTTTCTGAGATTTATCCAAGTTGCTACATGTATCATTAGTCTATTCATTTTTTAATTGTAAAAAACATATAACATAAAATTTACCATCTTAATTATTTTTAAGTTTACAATTAAGTAGTGTTAAGTATGTTCCCATTGTCGTACAACAGATCTCCAGAACTTTTTCTGAACTGCAGAACTAACCCCTATAACCATTACAAAAAAAATCTCTCCATTTCCCCCTTCCCTAGCTCCTGTCAACCAATATTTTACTCTCTGTTTCTGTAAATAGGGCGACCTTATATAAGTGAAATCATACATTTGTGACTGATTTATTTCACTTAGCATAATGTCCTCAAGGTTCATCCATGTTGTGGCATATGACAGGTTTTCCTTCCTTTTTAAGGCTGAATAATATTCCATTGTATGTATACGCCACATTTTGTTTATCCATTCATCCATTGATGGATACTTGGATTGCTTCTACTTCTTGGCTATTATAAATGATGCTGCTATGGACATGGGCTTGTAAATATCTCTTTGAGATCCTGCTTTCAATTCTTTTAGATATATATCCAGAAGTGGGACTACTGGCTTATATGGTAGTTCTACTCTTATTTTTTTTAGGAAACACATATAGTTTTTCACAGTGGATGCAACATTTTACATTCTCGGCAACAGTATACAAAGGTATCAATTTCTCCACATCTTCACCAACATTTGTTATTTCTGAGTTTTTATTTTTTATAGTATTCATCCCATTGGGTATGAGGTGATATTTCATTATAGTTTTGATTTGCATTTATTAAGTTGAGCATCATTTCATATTTTTTGGACATTTGTATATCATATTTGGAGAAATGTCTACTTAAGTCCTTTGCCCCTTTTTTGTGTTATTTGGATTTTTTGGTGTTGAGTTATAGAGGTTCTTTATGTATTCAGGATGTTAACCCCTAATCAGATACATGACCTGCAGAGGTTTTCTTCTATCCCATAGGTTGCTTTTTCATTTCTTTGATTATGTCCTTTGATGCACAGAAGTTTTTAAATTTGTTGTAGTCCCATCTATTTTTGCTTTTGTGGCTTGTGCTTTTAGTGTGAGTTCTAAGAAATCATTGCTAAATCCAATGTTATAAAGCTTTTCCTCTGTGTTTTCTTCTAGAAGATTTATAGTTTTCAGTTTTACATTTTTGTCTTTAATCCATTTTAGTTAACTTTTGTATGTGGTCTAAGATAAGGATCCAACTTCATTCTTTCCTTTGTATGTGGATATTCAGTTTTCCCAGCACCATTTTTTGAAAATACACCATTTCCCCATTGAATGGTCTTGACACCCTCATCAGAGATCATTTGACTATATAAGTGGGGGTTTATTTCTGGGCTTACTATTCTATTCCACTGGTTTGTATGTCTCTTTTTATGTCATTGCCACACTGTTTTGATTATAGTCACTTTGTAATAAGTTTTGAAATCAGAAACTGTGGGGCCTCCAACTTTGTTCTTTTTCAAGATTATTTTGACTATTTGGGATCCCTTGAGTTTCCATAAGAATTTTATGGTAGATTTTTTTACTTCTGCAAAATATGCCATTAGGATTTTGATAGGGATTGCATTGAATCTGTAGATTGCTTTAAGCAGTGTTGGCATCTTAATAATTTTAAATCTTCCAATCCATAAACACAGGGTATATTTCCATTTATTCATGTCTTCTTTAAGTTATTCAGCAATATTTTATAGCTTTTAGTGTACAGTCTTTTTGCTTCCTAGGTTAAGTTTATTTTTAAGTAGTTTATTCTTTTTGATGCTATTATAAATGGAATTGTTTTCTTACTTTTTTCCCAATTGTTCATTGTCAATATACAGAAATGTTACTGATTTTTGTATGTTGATTTTGTACTTTACAAGTTTGCTAAATTCTTTTATTAGTTTAACCTTTTTTTGTGAAATATTCAGGTTTTTGTTTTTCTTTTTACATATAGGATCACGTCATATGTGAACAGAGATAAGTTTACTTTTTCCTTTCCTATTTGGATGCCTTTTATTTCTTTTTCTTGCCTGATTTCTCTGGCTGGGACTTCCAATGCTATGTTGAATAGAAATGTTAAACTCATGTATCATTGTGTTGTTCCTGATCTTAGAGGAAAAGCTTTCAGCCTTCTACCATTGAATATGATGTTAGTTGTGGGCTTTTCGTATATGGCCTTTATTATATTGGGGCAATTTCATTTTATTCATAGTTTGTTGAGTGTTTTTATTAGGAAAGGGTATCAAATTTTGTAAAAAAAAATTGTGCATAAATAGCCCATTTATTTTTATTGTTTAGTCACATTCCATTATATGCATATAACATAATTTATTCAGCCATTCTCGTCTACATGGTTACCTGGGTTGTTTCCAGTGTTTGGCTATGGTGAATAAGTGACCATATTTTAGACCAGATGGATTCATACCAATTAGCCCCATCTGCTCTAAATTTCCTGTGCAATCCATAGATATATTTGGTGGGGTTTTTTTTACCTGCTATACATGGCATTTGGCTGTCAATGAGTTGTGTTCTCTCTAAATAGCATTTAAAACTTTCTACAATATGAACTTACTTAACTTTATGTTTTGCTCCTCCATGTTAACAACATTCTACCTGCTTCCTTGCTGTCCCTTAAATATGACAAACTCATTTTCTCCTTTCACTCATGCTAACAACAGCAATAATAATAATACTTACTTTTTTCTGTCATTGCTTTAAAAATCCATGCCTCCTGGTGAACTTAATGGAAGTTTGTGTATGTTTTTCATCTGTCTAAAGGATTATTCATTTGTAAGTCAGCTATGTGCTCAGTAGCACATAGCACCTGTGGGCACCTCTTGGGTATCAACATTTGTTGTTCATTAATTTATTTTCTGTTCATTCACTTACCAATCCCCACTGAGCACCCACTATGTATCTTTGGGCATAAAATAGTGACTAAAACATAGCTAATCTCTGAAGCTTATATTCTAGTGAGGGAGATAGATATCAATCTAAATAATTACACAAATATATAGTTAAAAGCTGAGCTAACAACAAGCAAAAATACTGGGAACTGTTGTGATACATCCCATGGGGACATGATTTTTTTGGCAGGGGATTCAAGACAGATTTCCCCAAACAATTGACATTTCAGAAGAAATTTGAATACTGAGTAGAAATTAAGCAGGTGAAGCAGAAGAAGGGGGCAGAAGTACAATCTAGGCAGAAAGAATAGCACAGGCAAAACCTCTGAGATATAAGGGAGTGTGGGGAGTGCAAAAACTGACAGAAGCTCTTTGTGGCTAGAGCACAGAGAACTGTGGGAAGAGTAAGAAAGTCAGGCTGGAAAGTTAGGTAGACTCATTCAGGGCCTTCATAAACCAGATTAAAATTCTAGGTTTTATTCTAGGAATAACTAGAAGTCATTATAGCATTTGTGTTTCTAAAATACCACTCTAGTTGCAATATGGGGAATAGATTGTAATGGACACATGTAGGTGCAGGGAGAAGATTTAGGAGGCTGAGGCTGTGTTGCAGTTTGATGATAGGTGGAAAAGTAGACAGAATCAACATTTAATTGGAAAGTCAAACTGATGTGATTTGGTGGTGAGATGTGGCTATGGATTGTAGAGGCTGTTAAAGATTATCTCTAGGGTTTCGGCTTGCATGAGTGGGTGGTGGTAGCACTGTTTACTTCCACATATGGTAACCACTGTTTGCATGGTATTTAGCATACACTTATATATCCAATCTCTGATGCCAACAAACTTCATCCCTGATAGGCTTTTCGTCTTTTAAACTTGTGGGAAAAATTGTGCAAATGTATTATAAGGTTGTTAGACTCCAGGTTATGTGAGCTGGGACACTGCCAGGAGGTAATAATGCACTTTATGTTGCCTTAACCCAAAGTCACTTTAGGAAGAACTGGACAAAAGACCCTGAGCCCTATCTTAGGGAGTTCAGGGAAGTGTCACATGCATAATACTTTAAAAACTTTTCTTTTTTAAAGCCATAGCTTGGCTCTAGAGAGCCTTGAGCAATTCTGTAAAGGAGTAATTCCTTGAGATAGCTGAGAAATTTGGTAGTTGCTCTACAGTTCAGCTGGGACTTTGTTATGCATGAGCTGCCTCCTAGTGGCCTCTTCAGGAAATTGGCCAACTGTTTATGGGAAAGGGAATTTTATGCAGTGGAAGAAGTCAATCCTTCAAGAATAGCTGGACTAGAGACTGCATTTGGGAGTTGTGAAAGAAGGTGGTGAATCCCAAACTAAAAAGAATATAAGATCTACCATTCGATCCAGCAATTCCATTATTGGGCATCTACCGAGAAGAACAAAAGTCATTCTATAAAAAAGACACCTGCACCCGAATGTTTATAGCAGCACAATTCACAATCACAAAGATGTGGAAACAACCCAAATGCCCATCAATTCATGAATGGATTAGCAAAATGTGGTATATGTATACCATGGAATATTACTCAGCTATTAGAAATAATGGCGATATGGCATCTCTTTGGTTCTCCTGGAGAGAGTTGGAACCCATTCTATTAAGTGAAGTATCCCAAGAATGGAAAAATAAGCACCACATGTACTCACCAGCAAACTGGTTTCCCTGAGTGCACATTTGGGAATAACACCAATTGGGTATCGGACAGAGGTCGGGACTGGGGGGAAGGGATGTGTGTATACCTACTTGTTGAGTGCGATGCGCACTGCGTCGGGAATGGACACACTTGAAGTTCTGACTGGGAGGGCTGGGGTGTGGGGAGGGGAGGGGTGCACACCTACATGATGAGTGTGATGTGCACTGTCTAGGGAATGGACACAACTGAAGCTCAGACTTGGGGGGATGGGGAGGCATGGGCAATGTATATAGCCTGATCTTTTGTACCCCCATAATGAGCTGAAAAACAAACAAAAAATAAAAAATAAAAAAAAAGAATATAAGAAACTACCAGATAAGTTATTAGGCTAAGGAAGCCCTTTACTGCCTGGAGGCTTAAGTCCTGTTCTATCACAGAAGTGATCTTCAAGGGAAGAAGAGATGCGCCAACTGGGAAAGCAAGTTAGATTTAATTATAAGTGTCCAAATCAATATCCACATTACACAATACATCGTCAAGCCTTCTACCTGCAGAGACTTTGTTGGCAATGTATCAATTTCACCAAGATTCGGTCTTTCTAACTGTAAATAGTATGTTTTATTTCACTATGACTCTTGCTTTCTTCTGGATTACTTTTTATCCTTTGTCTCAAGGGGAAAACTCATGAGAGGAAAGATCATGAGGTTTCTGAGAAGCCCATCTGTTCCTTACTTTTTTTCCTTAGGCAACCTGGTTACTTTCAAACTGATACTGAAACAAGACAGGCATCCAGGTTTACCTATGCCATCCAGCCTCAACATTGTTAACATAAGTCAAAAGGTTATGAGTCACAGCAGTGAATTTATTCATCTGTTTAAAAAAAAAAACAGAAAATGCATTTGCAATTTATATCAGGGCTATAAATTAAAGTTTAAGAGCAGTATTTGAAATTCTTATTATTTAAAATCAACAGGGGCAATAGTAATCAACCAGGTTCATTTTGCTAGCTCCCCCAAGGTGTTCAGATGCTTAAGGCAGATGCCAGTTTAGGGACCCCTTAGTGCTACATGAATCCAGGCAATGCCACAGGAATGAAAGGTATCTTACAATCACGTACTAGTTAGTTCACTGAAAGAGTTGATTCCCTAAGCATGTAACTTGCTATCAGGAAGGGTATAGAACACAGAATAG
Organism: Eulemur rufifrons; assembly: GCF_041146395.1. Taxonomy (NCBI): domain Eukaryota; kingdom Metazoa; phylum Chordata; class Mammalia; order Primates; family Lemuridae; genus Eulemur; species Eulemur rufifrons. Next base: position 74,213,446 of record NC_091012.1, read on the forward strand.
CTCATGGAAGAAAAACTCTTAATGAGCTAAATAATCCCACTGCACAAATTAATGGCCCTTTCCAGAACTGCTCTTCTAATAAATTTCAGCAGGAAATGTCCCCATCACCTTGAACAAATGTCAGGAGAATTTGTTTGAGAATTATGATTTTGTACTTGATTGGTGCTTGTCTTTATTCATTGTAACTTCTTCCTATATTGGAAAGAGTCACCTTTAAAATCTAATCTTTAATGTTCTTTAGACACAGGAATATATCAATTGTTCAAAAGGATATTTAGAAGTTGTTTTCTTATGTTAAAATATGGTAAAATTTTCAAAATATGGAAACTGTATTATCTATTCAGGAAATTTATATGAACAGTGGGTAAAAACATTCTTTGAGGCCCCTTTCAAATGAGGCACATTCAGCACTTCCACAAGAGATATTGGGGTTACTTCAGCGACAAGTGTGCTTATTCTCATGTTTGCCTCACAACTGGTCTTCTAAATGCCTGTTGCAAAGACACCTACATTTTCTCCTACACATAGAACTGTGATAGGTTTTAAAGCTCAGGGTGCAAATGTCTCTCCCTGTTTTATGATTCACATTTTTCCCATCTTAATTAGCTAAGTTTCACTTTCACAGGTAAGGACTTCTTAGAATTGAAGACTCCCTAGCCATATGGCCATTCCCTCCACTGGAACCACAGAACAAAGTTGACAAGTGAAATGCACTTATTTTAATATAGAATTTCTATTTATGACAGCTAGATTTTTGCCTGCAGGTTGCCCTGTAGGTTTTCGGGAGTAGGTTGGTAGATCTCCTTTTACCTTTGAATCAAAATCTTTTCTTCAAATAGACAGAACCCGTTTAAAAAGGGAAAAACTTTCAGGTAATACATTTGATTTCACAAATGACCATCTCTTCAGTGGAGGGAGTGTATTTGTAATATAATGTGATTACTGAAACAAAGAAGTGCTTTAGTGCTATGTAATTATAATTTCATTCTCTGCAATGCAGCTACTTCTCTTTACTTTCCATGGGAATTAACAACTTTGATACCTGATACTGATGAGATGATATTTACCATGGTTGAAGCCAACAACAGAATTGGTTCACCCACCATTTATCTTATTTCTCAATTTAAATTTCTTTCTATCCTATGGGAAAATTACTGAGTAATTCATAGGTGTCACATAAATATATTTCATCCTTTTCTGTCCTACAATATGATCACATATAGTAAATCTTGAGTTACAATGCAGGCAGGCTAATAGTTGCTCTATGATAGGAGAGATATAGGTCACCTTGGAGGAGGAATTCCAAGACATAAAAGCACTGGCATATGCTGCTAGAGGAATAACATTATGCAATAATGATAATTAATTTTCCTGTTTTAAAGGCTTCATAGAAATTCTCCAAAATCAGAGAGCTAAATAAAGTGACACTGAACCCACACCATGAAAACAAAGGATTACCTACTTAGAATACATTGAAAAAAGTTTGAGACAGTCACAGATCCACTGGAAATTTAAGGCAGTTTATGTATTTGTGCCTCTGATTTGCTTTGTTTGATAACCTCAGTTGCAATGTCTTCCCATGGGAGACATCGAGGATTGGACAAACAGTGCTTCTATTGAACAATGGTTTGTCCTTGCCTAGTAGACACTGTGAATCATGTAACTATGTATCCTTCCTGGTGCATGCCAGAAAGCTGAGAATCAACATTGTGGCCCACCTTTTCCTATTTTACAGGGCTTTATGGAATGCTTTTCCTGGCTAACTTCACACATTTATTTCTCTCTTACTTTATTGCTTTTATTTCTCCTTTGCCTCATAGTCTAACTTATTATCAATTGATATTATCTTACTGTATTGCATGCATCTTTGTAAACTGCTAAGCTGCCTTCTAACTTTTTTGGGAACAAGGTATGGTAGAGAGAGGGAGAAAGAAAGAGAGGGAGAGGGACGTAGGAGGAGGGAGAAGAGGGTAAAATGGGGGGGGAGGAGAGAGAGAGAGATGGGGAAGAAGAGAAAAAGAAAATGAGACTGATTGAGTGAAAGCAGCCTGCCTGATCAACACACTTTATCTGTGTGGTAAATTCAAATTGCTGTGAAGAAGACATCATGGCAATTACAGTAACACACACACATACACACAACCTGAATCAGGCCCACTGCTGTTCAACCTGACACCCTAGTCAGTTGAAAATTCTTTAAAAAAAAACAAAATTTTGGGCCATATTTTATGTACTGTAGTTAGATTCATCCCTCCACCTCCCCTGCTAATTCACTGTTGTTGCCTAAACCTTTAATTATTCAGACCCCTTAATTAGCTGGCATTTTTCTTTATTTGACTTTTGGTGAAAATGGAAGATAATAAGAAAACAAGCTAATTTCCACGATTTGTTTCTCAAAACTTAGCTTCTACATTATATGGTCTTGTGTGTATCGCCTTCAACCCGTTGTTCATGCCATCCCTGAGCTCTGCTTATTTACTCCGCTTTGAATACACTACTCCCTTAACCCAGCAGATTAGCAAACTACTAATCTTTCAAGCCTTGGCTCAAATTATTCTCTCTCAGGAAATCTTTGGGAACACCTCCAAGCGGGGTTGGATGCCTGCCTAAGTATGAACTGCCATAAGTTCTTGTGTCTATTCTATTGGCAAACACTATATTGAATCTATTTATATGTCTGTCCCCATACTAGATTCTAAGTGACTTGAGGAGGAAAAAGTGTGTCTTATTTTTCATTGTTGTGTCCCCAGAACCTTTCATATTATTTCTTTGTAACAGATACGTAATTGAATGAATTGATCAAAGAATTGTCTGCATGCATTGTTTAGTAGTCTAAATGACCAGAACTTCAGATGATCTACACATGTTGAGAAAACGATTGTCTCTTTGACCATTTTATGATTTGACTTATTTTGAAATGGAAACAGCTGGAATTTCACCTCTGTAAATATATGTCTCTATGTCTCATTTAGTAGTTGTGCAGCTGGAAAAATAATGTGATAGTCCTTAGTTGTTAGGTAAGCTTACAAGGGCATTCTTCTGTGGGTGACAGCTGTCCCACAGAGCACCTGCTTTTGGCCTATCTTCACCAAGCCCCAAATCACTGGGTAATTTTCTCTCCTATGTCTTCCTACATTGAAAAACTCTCAGTAATTGTTTTCAACCCTGTGGAGGCAGTTAAACTCTTCAGATGGTAAGGACACAACCCAATTATAATGAGAACTGCTGAATCCTTCAGATAAAATCAGTAATGCAGAGACAAAGGCACTAGATGCTTCGATTCTGCACTATACTCCAGATGAATTTCTTGTTATCCTCAACACAGTGTTATCAGATCATTTCTGAAAAGAAAATGTCATGGGATGCCTTGATATATCAAGTCCTCAAGTATCACTACGTTTTTAATGGAAATCTAAAATTCTAAATTTCTCATGCAAATGGACAAAAAGCCATCATTATTTTAAAGCTAGCTCCAATAGGCCAGGTGTCAGAGTTCATCTCTTTGGTGAATTTCAGAAAACACTTGTCATTTACTATGATCACATAATTGTACAGCTAGAAAATAATTTTTTTCCTGAACATGTGGCAGAGCAAATTATTACACAGGAGGGAGTTAATGAAATTGTCTGCCACTGGAGTAAATAACTGAGGGACAGATAACTGGGTATTAGGTTTGTTAGAGGTTTGGTGCCCTAAATTATGCCTTGTTAGAGGTACGGAGTCTACACAATGTGTTTAAATGGAAACAGATGACTTGAATTTAAGCAACACTGCACACCTAATACTTTGATGACTATGAGATAGTTTGTGTTGTTTCTCTCTGAAATTGTGTGATAAAAGCTATAAACTGTGGTAACACTAAAACACTTTCTTTCTGATCCTGTCATAAGCTATCCACTGTGTATGAGTGACAGATTTTTAGAGCTATTTATAAAAGCATCATGGCATATATTCTGCTAAAGACCATATCTTCCGATTATGGATTCCATAATTTTCAAAAACCAAAGTGAAAAAAAGCATGTGATTATTTAAGAGTCAAAAAGTAGAGATTTTTGTATTTTAGAGCTCAAATGAACTTTAGAAGTCCTCTAGTATATCATCTCTTCCCCTTACTTTAGAAAATGGAGTGAGGGAAGTTAAGTCCCTTTCACCAAGTCACGTCGCTCACTGGTCCCACACAGGCAGCACAGGATAAACTTTTCTTTCTTGAAACACATGAATCTTCATTTTTTTTCATATGTATTTATTTATTTCTTGAAGTACTATCCTTCTATTCCTCTACTAATGTGGAGGCCTAAAACACAGGGGTAATATTTGTGAACACATGCAGTTTAAAAATGTATATTTGGTTTATAATATCAGTACATTCCTGAAGTATTAAAATGAAAATTTTAAAGGTTATTGGATTATTTCTAGAGAGAAGATAAAGTTGAGGGATGCTTTAATCTCCAAAGGTGTTTTAACATGAATAACAGTGGCCAGTTGTTCTTATATTTTATTGAGGGAATGCATGTTTTCAAAGAAATTAGTTTAATTATCAGTATGACAATTAAAATGTGAAAGATTTGCTGACAGTGAGTTATTAAACATTAGAATGAATTAATAAAGTGATATGTAATTTGAGAGACTTTCAAATTAGAGAAAATTTTTATCTGTTTGGGAAAAATCTATTTACATGTTAAACTGAAATAATATTTTTTCATGCCTCTACATAGAGAAACAACAATGACTTAATAATTTGGGCTAAGTATTTGCCAAATAAATGAAACATCTTTAGTGTCTTTTTGAGGAAAAAATCTCTTTCTGTGACTTTAGGGGTCAATTAAAAGAGAGAGTTAAGGTAGAGAATATGACATAGGAAAGCAAATATGGGCTTTTGAGGAAGACAGACCTGTGTTTGTTGTATTATTTGAATAAATAATAGCTCTATAATCCTGGACAAATCATTTAACCACTCTTGAATGTAGCATCTCATCTGTAAAATGGAGGTAATATGTCTACAATGCACTGTTATCTTCACGGTTAGCCATAATGCTTGTAAATTACTTGGCACATAGTAAGTGATCAATAAATAATAAATCTTATTAATTTAAAAGTAATAGGAGCTATGGTCAAAGAAACAAGTTGATTGTTAAGCTGTATGAATGCCAGTAGTCCTAAGGAAATAAATTAGGAGATTCTGCCTTGGGGGAAGAGAGAAAGAATAAGATTATAGAGAGAAGTCACTAGTTAAACTAAATAGCTATTGAACAATTCATTTATTCATTCAAAACATATTAAATATATATTGAGTTTCTACTCAAAGAGTGGTATTCACTGTTCTGAATTCTAGGAATTCAGCAGCAAACAATATAATTATGGGTTAATTGGCAAATAGGAGGCCTCTAAGGCATTTTCCTTGATTATTTTATTTCAGCATTGGTAAATCATGTAATCAGCATTTATTTAATTTCATTAAGAGATCTGTATTTAGCAGAAAACACTTTTCAAAGTAGGAAACCATGTTTTATGTTTGAGAGTTACCTATACCTGAAATGACCAAAGTCTCTTGGTCATTATTTCATAAAATGATACCTCCACCAGCTCATGGCAAGTATCTTGAATTTTAGCTACGAAAATGGTAACTAAAGTAGGTATCAAACTAAATTGATATATTAAACCAAGTATTTTAAGTGCTTTCTAATGTCCAGGCTCTGGATTTATAGTGACAAATAAAGATAATCTGTATATTACTGTGTAATGTGGAAAATAGACATTAACACATTAATGCATACATTTATATGTCGGTAAAAATTTTATGAAATCATAGAAAGGAAGAAAATCAAAGGCTATGAGAAAGAATAATAAGTTGGGAGCTGATTTATAGTGTGACGATGAGCAAGATCTTTTTAGAGGAAGGGCTATTTAACTTGAGAACTAAAGAATGAATAAGCATTAGCTAGGCAAAGAGTGCATGTGTACTGGTGGGGCATATTCTGGGAGAGGGAACAACCTACGTGTGAAGGTTCTGAGGCAGGAAAGAATATGATCTGTTTGAAGAACTCAAAGAAAATGAGCATTTTAGGCAGTACTAGAAGAACAAAGCTGATTGGCCAATCAAAACAACTTTAGTTACATGACTATAATATGCTCCCTTGAGAAGAGCCTGAATAGCCAAAGCAACCTTAAACCATAGGAACAAATCTGGAGTCATCACATTATGAAACTTTATACTACTAAGTATTGTAACTGAGATATAAAACCATCCATATATTGCCATCTGATTTTTGACAAAGCATACAAAACATACATGGAAAGAAAGAAAGAAAGGGAAGGGGGGGAGAGGAAGGAAGACTGTAGGAATCCATTATCCAACAAAACTTGATAAAAATGTAACGTAGTCTACAGCCAATGAATACGGCATTTAGATAATAAGACACAGCAAGAGGTGTAGCACCTTATTAGGTATTCTTCAGGAGACTTTTTAGTTTTGACTGATGGAGCAAATTAAGGATATCGTCTGCACTCTGTTTACCATCTATTCACTGTGTTCTAATTGTAAAACTTTTATGCCTATTATTCTGCAGTCTAATGTCATTAAAATTTTATTTGGTTATCTACTGTGAAACAACTGGCCTTTCTATTGAGCTTGGCTGCAGACTAGAAAAGTAATAGGACAAATATATGCCAAAAGAGAAAACCTACAGAACTATGCAGCTGGGGTTACCTACAGATATATATACCTGGGGTAAACCTAGCAGATTATAAGATTCAGCAGTTATGAAGCAACAGGAAAACTTTTTGAGGCATTATTACCACTCCCTGAAATGCCCACCTATTCCCATAAGTTTAATTCATCACTGGATTATGTAATGATTAATATTTATTCCTGTTCTTCATTCCTTAACACTTTTAAGAATTACCAAATTGTTAAACAATAAAGACTTTATATCAAAACATCTCCCAGGGTAGGTCAAATAAACATTTCCCAGAGCATATAAATCTATTTGAAGGAGTTAACTTTATCACCAGTATGTCTGTCAGACCTCAAGGAAAGTGATAAGTAAATCAAGTAATTCTATGAAATATGTACATTTACTTTGCTGGCTTGACCTTCCTATCTGCTGTTTAACCTTTCTGCCCTTGAAAACTCAAAGAATTTGTGTGCAACAGAGGTTCTTATAAAGTTCTATTCTGCTGCGTCAAGCAAGGATAACGAGTTATGATTCTCCCAACAATAATGATTAAATATAAGAAAATGGAATGCAATTAGAAACAATATTGCTTGAATATTTTTTTTATTTCACAGATGCAATTATTTAATCAGGGATATTAAGAATGCTTGAAATATAAGCAGACAAATGATGTTATAAAAATAAAATTTAAAAAGAGAAACCTTAATAGGAGAATGTTTTATAAAACATATTTACATTTCTTGGAATATAAAAATGTGTTGCTATGTCTTATAGCCTGGCAGTGTTTAGTTACCCTTTGCTACTCTTTAATGTTTTCAAATGTTTGTCTTAAGAAGATGAAGAAGAATGTCTTGCTTTATTACAATTATATACAAGTGTATTTATGCTATATTCACAATCCTGCCAAAAATATAGTGTATTATGTGTGTTTCTGTTGTTCTGAATGTCTTAAACATACAAAGAAAGAAAGAGTAGGCGAACATGATTTAGTAACCATCTCCTGAAACTTGCATTAGACTCTAACTAAGGACAAACCATGGTTCTTTTTTAATTTCAGCATATTATGGGAGTACAAACGTTTAGGTTACATACATTACCTTTGTACCGCCTGACTCAGAGCTACAAGTATGCCCATCCCCCAGACAGTGTGCACCACATCCATTAGGTGTGAATATACCCATCCCCACCTCCCCACTCCCACCTGCACGGCACCAGGGTTCTTGATTTCAGGCAGAATGAACTGACTCCCAGCCTACAACCAAAGGGGTGCTTCAGCATGTATTGCCTCTACATTATTTTGGAGAAATTGATGCATATGAGATATAATTCTTCAGGGGCAGTAGAGAAGTTAATTCATATATATTAGAGAGCAACGATGGCAATTTATTTTGAAAAGAGGAAACAATTAGCTGTTATAAGCTCTTAGCAATGCAGACTATTTTTATTCCTAAATCACTGACTGACTGAATAGAAAGATAGCTAAGTCAGATGGTCCTGGGTACAAATTCAAGCTTTCAGATATCACTAGCTGTGTGATCTTGGGCAGATACTTGACTTTTATGATCAGAATTGTCTTGCATATCTTCCTCTCTTCCTCTTCCCCAAATTTGCATGTTGAAGTTCTAACTCCTAGTACCACAGAATGTGGTTGTATTTGGAGATAAGGTCTTTAAAGAGGTAATTAAGATAAAATGAGGGCATTAGGGTGGGCCCTAATCTGATATGACTGGTGTCCTCATAAGAAGAGGAAATTTGGACACAAGCAAATACAAAGGGAGGACCATGTGAAAACAAGGAGAAGATGGCCACCTGTGAGCCAAGGAAAAAGGCCAAAGAAGAAACCAACCCTGCTGACATACTGATCTCAGACTTCTTGCCTCCAAAATTATGAGAAAATATTTTCTGTTGTTTAAACCACCTAGTCTATGTTACTTTGTTATGCGAGCCTTAGCAACTAATATAGATTTTATACTTGTGAGTTTCATTTTTTTATATTAAATTAGGATTATAAAGCACCTGGCTCACACTAGGCACTCAACAAATGTTTGTTCCTTTCTCACTATGTATGCTTTTTCTTGTTTGGTTTTCCCAATTCAAAAGGGATTGTATGCTTATTGGTAATAAATTTGTCAGATTGTTCTTTGAAAGTCATAAAAGAAACTCCAATTAGGATATTTCCACTACAATTGGGTTATTGGAACCAAATAACCTTTACCTCTTCTATACTGCTTGCTCTTATCCCTTTAATTGTAAGTTTACTGGAATGCTCCAGATCTCAATAAAGCAAACTCTCTAATAGTATAGCAGAACTGTTTCATAAGTTAGCAAATTGTGGCAAAAAACCCCCGCAAAAACTATAAGCTCTTGAGACTTGAAATATAGAAGGTTAAAGCATAAACAGTTTATCAAATAATAAAAACCATTCCATGTCTTTCCTTTTAGCTTGGAACAGGCTGAGGAAATAACAAGAAAAAAGAAAGTTATGCTTTTTTTCATCTTACATTTATCCTGAAGTAACCACTACTTTGTCACCTGAAATAGGCTGTTGGCACTCAAATTAGTTAAGTGGAAAATCAGATATTGAATCCAGTCAACTTCAATAATTTTCCACAGTGCAAGAGAAAGGATAGAAATCTGGGTAGACCAGAAGAGATGCTCTGGAAAGAGTCTGATATTAGTCATACAACAACCCTGAGATATGATATTACCAGGGCATTTAATCAGATATAATGCTTTGAGAGCTACCTCAGTTATATTTGAACCCTATATTTGTAGTAAATAATTTCTTATGGAAAATGGTTTGTATTTTTGATTTATCTATGCTTTAGATAAATGAAGAGAAAGAGAAGGCTAAGCATGTTACCCAAAAAGCCAAGTTATTTTTTAGTACAGAGTCCCTAACAGTACCCAGCAGTGTTCTTAACTGAGTGGACTCTCAACAAACATTTATGTAAAGAAAAAGGAAGGAAAGAGTGAAGCGAAGTAGGCTACTTTCAAAGGGATTTACCTGACAATTTAAATTCATATACAGTGACCTCATATTCATACTCCAATCTTTAGGCCATTTGGTTGTAGATTCTGGGATCTGAAGTGGAGGGGTTCAATTATTACTACACTTGAAGAATACACCATTGTCATTAATGCTAGTGTTCCTTTGACAGTACCTAGTCTTGCATTACACTTAGTGATCAAGAAAGGTTTGCTGGCTGGGCACAGTGCCTCATTCTTGTAATCCCAGCACTTTGGAAGGCCAAGGCTGGAGAATTGCTTGAGGCCAGGAATTCAAAATCAGCCTGGGCAACATATCTCTACAAAAAAACAGAAAAAAATTAGCTGGATGCAGTGGTGCATGCCTGTAGTCTCAGCTACTTGGGAAGCCAAGGTGGGAGAATTGATTGAGCCCTGGAGTTCAAAGCTGCAGTGAGCTATGATCGCACCACTGTACTCCAGCCTGGGTGACAGAGTGAGACCCTATCTCAAAAAGAAAACAAACAAAACAAACAAACAAAAACCAAACAAATATTTGTTGATAATGTGAGGATCAATTTAGGAAAATATATTTACCTTAAAGATCAACATAAACCATAATATAAGGTGTTCCACAATCAATGTTTGGCTGGTTAAAAACATGAAAAAACACAGCTTCCACATTTTTTTTCTGTTTTCGTGTGGCTACTCTTTTCTTCACAGTACTTCAAGATTCAGCTACTGCTTTGCGATATTTAATTTATATTCTTTATCAATATATTCCTTCCTATAAACAAAAGAATCAAATACATGTAGCATTATAGTTAATATTAATTATAATTTTCAATCTTTTTACAAAAGAAAATACATAAGTACAAATAAATTTTGGGGTTATATGTTTGGTAGTTGTTTTATTGAGGGAACTATAAGTATTTTCAACTTCTCACAAAAATAGAAATGTAATATCTCCCCTCCTTTAATGCATAATGCTGTTTTAGAATGGAGGGGACAAAGTGTTTTGGCTTTAAGTATTCTTATTTAAAAAGCAGCTAAAAAGATAAATGTTAGTTGGTTTGAAATATATCTTTTTGGAACATGGGTTTATTTTGTTTCCAGGGTACTTTTTTTCAACTTCCATTTTCATTTCTACAACCAATTAGAAAAAGAAAGCATCCTAGTCATAATTATTTAACATAGATTTCACAGAAATATAGATTATATAGATTCTAGTTATCAGCAACTTCTGTGGAAAGTAATACGGAGATATCTCAAAGAGCTACAAGTAGAACTACCATTTGATCCAGCAATACATTTACTGGGCATCTACCCAACGGAAAAAAAGTCATTCTATAAAAAGATGTTTGCACTAGAATGTTTATAGCAGCACAATTCACAATTGCAAAGTGCCCATCAATACATGAGTGGATTAATAAAATGTGGTATATGTATACCATGGAGTTCTACTTAGCCACAAAAAACAAGGGTGCTCTAGCATCTCTTGCATTATCCTGGATAGAGCTGGAGCCCATTCTACTAAGTGAAGTATCCCAAGAATGGAAAAATAAGCGCCACATGTACTCAGCATCAAATTTTTATTAACTGACTTAACTGACCAACACTTATGTGCACATATAGTAGTAACATACATTGGGTGTAGGGCAGGTGGTAGTGAGGTGGAGGGAATGAGTATATTCACACCTAATGGGAGCAGTGTGCACCGTCTGGGGAATGGACATGCTTGAAGCTCTGAGTCGGGTGGGGAAAGGGCAATATATGTAACCTAAACATTTGTACCGCTGTAATATGCTGAAATAAATAAAAATAAAAATTTAAAAAGTCACTACTAAAGTGAAATGAGCTTTAGGAACATTTCTATCCTTGTTTGCGTTTTAAAATCTGCAATGTTTCAGATTTACCAATAGGTGGCAGAGTAAGATAAGGAAGATGAATTAGCCTCCACCAAGCAACAAAAAATTATTATGGAAAATAACCTAAGTAAAAAAATCAGAAATAAAAAGGTGAATTCTGTATTTAAATCTTATTATTTTCCTACTAAAGTAAAAATATTTTTCAAGGTAAACATTCAAAGGTACGAGTACATATACATTTCTTTCAGAAATTAACAGCAGTGCTAGTCAGTACTGAAATCCCCTGTACTGTGAGCCATTTAACTTTATACCCGGGACTATATTATTTAGAGCTCTGTATAGAATTTTAGCAATTTGGAACATGTTGAGCTTTTGAAAATGTGAGACTATCAAATGAACATGCACAGACACATACACACACACACACACTATGTCAAAGATGACCTTGGCAGCTTTGACATTCAAAGAAATGACTTACAAGCTAAGAGATATAGGCAGGAAAATGTGTTACTTAGTCATCCATTTCAGAAAGACATCTTTTCTTCCTTTATAATTTGGGACATGAGATTTTTTTCTAGAGTCAGACTAGCCCACATTTATATTCTACATCTTCTTTCTTTTTCCACAAATTTGTTATTCACTTGTAATCATCCTTTAACCAGTCATGCTATTTCACAGAAATATGTAATCAATAAGATGGAATGGGCTACATATTTTTGAAATTTGTTTCTTATCCACATTCTTAGCAATGCCATTTAATTGAAAAGAATATGAACAAAGTTTCTTCATGCTGTAGATGCACACAGTCAGCTATCAGCACTGAAAAAAATATATATTCATGAGGAACGCTACTGGAAGAGTACCCTTAGTTTAAAAATCACTTTGTAAGTATTTTGGTTCCATGATCTCATGGCTTTGAGAGAACCCACCCCCCCCCCTTTTTCTGCTATGCCTTTTGAAATAGTCCTTTGTATTTCTTTCTTTCTTTTTTTCTGTTGTGTTTGGAAAAATTGGCATGTGAGAAAAAAGTAAAAACAAATAATTAAGTGTTAAACTGTGTTAAACTTCTAAAAATAAACTCAGTTTATTTCTTTATATGAAGGCACTTTTACAAACGGAACATTTCATCCAGTTTTGGAAAGACGTGTCAGAATGTTAAGCTCTCCTATGTTTTTATATTCCCAATTCTTCAGGCATTGGGTCTTGGGAAATTACTCCCCTGGAAGCTGAATGGAGGTGGATTGGGACAACCATTTTAGCTGGTTTTCTTTGCCTTACAGTACCAATTCCCAGAGGTATCATTCTTCTCTGGGAGCCAGAAAGAAAAAAAAATAAATAAAAGTATGATGTGTAGCAATGGATTCCCTTTGCCTACTCCTTCTCCACATGCCATAATGCAATAGCCCTTTAAGGGCAGTTGCTGCTTTTGTTTTGTTTTGTTTTTTGCTTTTTGCGTTCTTTTTAATTCTTTTCCTCCCTCCTGCTTGTTTGTTTCTCTCTCTCTTTCTCTCTCTCTCTCTTTTCTTTCTTTTAAGCCCTGTCTTCTCAGCATCTAACACAGTTCCTGGCATATAGAAGTGGCTCAGTAAATATCTGATGAATTAATCTGTAAATGAATTAAAAGTGTCCTCTCCACCATCAAATCTATTTTTTCCCTTTTTATTTCAAAGTATTAAGAGGATACAAATGTTTTTGTTACATGGATACACTGTATAATGCTGAAGTCAGGGCTTTCAGT